>NC_056688.1:8925000-9525000 GCF_018350215.1 Panthera leo
TTGAAAAACTTTTGGCAAAAAGTATCTCCTTTCCTGCAACCACTTGGAAGAAATGAGAGCAAAACACAGTTATGTGATTATAAAACTTCAATTACTTGGAACCCATTTAACCAGATGTTTCAATCATTTGTCTTTTGTTTATTTTTGTACAAGTGTTATTTCTGCAATTGGAGATACAATTTGACTCCTCTAGAATCATATTTCTTGATAAAAGCCTCAAAAATTTAGCACAAAATTTTAAGTGTGGTGCTGTGAAGGAAGAACAGCATGGTAAGGAAAATTTTCTAAAACGTAGGCTTTAACCTCTTAAGAGATGGAAGAAAGCCAATTACATGGTTAAGAAAAAGAAAATTCCTTGTGCCTATCTACCCCGCACACATGCCTGGCTAAGCGCACCACACATACGTGTGTTGTATTTCAGGACTGAAGAGGCGTGACAAACTGTGCAAAGCACATGAGATGACCCTAGCTCCAGCTCTCCAGGTTTTGTGAGTGATGCTTTTTTGCAAAAGCCTACAGCAGGGGCTGAGAGCAGACACGGCTCATGTGCCGGGAAACACGTGACTGTTCCTAAAGTCATGAAGTAAGCAGCTGACCAGGAGGAGGGACATGGAAGGGTCTTCCTCCCTGCTTGGTCTCTGGCCGGGGCCCCGCTGAGTTCCAGCCGGGCTGGGAGACGGGAGCCTGAGGCGGGGCTGCAGAGGCTGCCGCTGCTGCAGCTGAAGCCTCTGCTCCGAGCTGGTTCTGACTCTAGGTGTTCAAAAAATGTGAGGCGTTTTCAAGAATGTGGGGAGGAAAACATTCTAGAAGAGCTCTAACTCAGCTATGGATGTGAGTTAAGTAACCATGGGGTGAAGGCTAAGAACCATAACAAATGCCAAATGCGGTAAGGGTTTTATAAAAAACCCAGATGTCGGAGTCTTTCCTACTCCACTTTCACTTTAAAAAGGCACTAGGGGACAGGGGAAGCCTTGGTGATTGTAAAAGTGAATGGGATTTTCAGCGGTCTCGGAGAAATTTTTTGTTTTAGTTGTTCGACAGATGTTTATTATGATAAACTCTGCTTCAAAGTTTAATACAGGTTTCTTTTTGAAAATTTGCCTTTATTAGGAAGGTAATGAGACTGTGAAGAAATCATCATAATCAGGATGTTTATTTTGGTAAATATGCCACACGTATTTTGGTGATTTTTAATTTTATTATTTTTGGTATGGGGCAGTACAGTGATGGGGGGAGCGGGGTGGGGTGAGAAGACATACAAGCACCTCTGACACACCAAATCGCTGGCAGTGGCTTTTGAGGGCCAGTGTTGGCTTTGTGAAGTGTTTTTAACACTTCTTAGATTCTAAATCTATTACGGTTCTTTGCAGCTGAGAAAAATGTTGTCATGGGAGGAACCAGTCATGTTTCTCCAGAGCTATGGCAGGGGTAGATGAAGGGAGAACCTTTCGTACCTTTAAGACAGATGCTATCACAAAAATAGATTCACAGTCTAGGTGTACTTCAACTCCAGAATTCAGTTTCTCTTTTAACTCTCTGCAGGATTTCACATTGGCTGACTGTCGGAAGATACCTTTTGTGAGGGGTCCTTTTTGATTAAGAAAGAAAAGCATATCCTGTAAGGAAGCAAAGGAAAAAACCAAAATGGCACTTCACAGATACAAGCATGGGAACACATACCTGCCCTCTCTGGCTGCCAGCGGTGAGGATGTCCCAGGGGAAGAGTGGTGAAGGAGGAGCTGTAGAAAGACTCAATTGTTTGTTTTTTGGTATCTCTAAATCTTTTCCCTCTGTTTTTTCCTTGCTATATTCAGCATCTGAAATATTTTACTTCACTGACATTGTCTTTTCTTCAATGAACCAACAACAACCAGCCGCTTGAAAATCAAATTTCTCTGACTGCTTCAAGGTCCCTTGTAAACTTGTCTCTCTCTCCTTACCTCACTACCCTTTGCCCTTTATTCTCTAATTCGGACTCTTTCCCTGAATATGGAAATATCCTTGCCAGACTCATTCTCCACTCACTTGTCTTTCTTCCTTATTCTACTTCCTGTATTTACGTCATTCTTTTAAAATTCAGCTAAAAAGAAAAAAAAAATCACCTTTTCCAGGAAGCTTTCCCCGCTCCACTGCATCATGATCAATGCATCATTTTGCTTGCTTTCTAGCAAAGAAATTTCCTCTGCTTGCAGCGTAGGAAGGAGGGTGGGTGTTGGGGACAGGCAATCCATGGGACCAGAAACCCGTGTGACCTCTGGTAAACTTGAAGCTTTTATTTTGTTTAATTTGTAAAGCGGGGGCCAGGGTAGTGATACTAACTGCTAACTCTGCTGTGAGGCGTAAGCCCAAAAAGCGGCTAGAGATATGTATGGCATGTTACGAGTGCACAATACAGGGTAAGTGCTATGCATCTTGATAGTGGACACTCAACACAGCGTCCCTGCAGTGATCATTTCACAGAGCAAGGAGACAGGACAGACTCAGTGGTTTCATCTGACCCATTCTATTTCTGGAAGGCAACTAAATGCCAGAGGATGTATATGTGTAAACACCTGAAGCACAAATATGACACACGCCAGATTTTTAACAAGTACAAAAATGGGTAGTTTCTGTTTCTAGGGTGACTAAAGCAAACTTCCAGAACAACGCAGAGTTCAAGAAAGACCGTGAGAGAAATGTGAGGGTTAACGGGACTCTAGCGTTACAGACTCTGCCTACAGAGCGAACTGTGTTTAGGTGAGCAGACTTGTGTGGCTTTTTCCTGGAACCAGCAGCCGACACGCTCTCTCCCTATTATGTGTTCCTTATGATTCTGCAACAGCTTAATCAGACTTTATTCTATGAAGTAATAATATTCTCAGCCAAAGCCATGGGTGTCTATAATTTTTCTATTTAAGAACAGAGTTCCCTCCCAGAGCTCTCCTTTCCCATTAGTGTCACAGGCCAAAACTCACCAAGACAGGTTTGGGCAGATTGTCGTTCTCACAGATATTTGGCAGAGAAACTCCAAAGAGCTGCCCCGGCAGAGGGGATGTTGGTGACACGGGCAAGTTATCCAGATGAATGCTAGACCCCCGCCAAAAGGCCCAGTTTATGAGAGACCTTCTCCTTTTAAATGTCTTCTGTCCCGAATCTAAGGAAGAAGTGAGATTATGAGAAAAACTCTTTTATTCACTTAACCTTACTTTTATAGTTTCCAACTCATAGTATGTTCATTACTATGGTTCAAAGAGGAAAAAAAATGCTTACAGGTGTCCTTTGTTACTGATAATTCAATCAAAGAAATTTCACTGTAACATTTTATAATTAAGGAAAAATCAAACATTTAGGTTATTCTCCATCCCAACTTTGGAACATCACTGGTCTGTTTACTTGAGCTTTGGCACTAGACCTTCAAAGACAAAGAAAAGCCTCCCTTATTGAAATATAACAACTTAAAGCAAAAATTGTTTCATATGTACACATATTATCCCATTTTAAAATGAGACCATGCACACAAAGAAGCTGAAGATTAAATCAAACCACAATTAAATGGTGAGAAACAGAAGGGAAGAGGAAGGAAAAGGAGAAGGGAGAAAATGAGAAGGGGAAGAAGGAAGAAGAGGAGGAGGATGGAGAAGAAGGAAAAAAACAAGAGTTGTCTTTATTCAGATGTTCTTTACACATAAATGATGCTTTATTACTTGATGCCCCTCTCTACAGCTAAAAACAAAGACAGGAACTAATGCTCTACATTCCCCCCACTTCTTTCCAACTGCAAAGACTTTTTCTAAGGTATCTTTTTAGTTCCTGACTTTAAAAAGCATATTTAAGGCAGCACAGATGGGTGCAAACTTGCGTGAGACTTGCCCTTGCCAAGGTGAAATTGATGATCTAATGGGGGAACAAGTCTGGTGGTGGTGGTGGGGGTGAGCAAGTATATTAATAAATAAAATCTCCTAAGGGAAGGACAAAGCACCAAAGGCATTCAGAAGAATGGTAAAGCACATCTACCCATTAAGAGGGAGGGAGTGATCCTGGAGGCATTTGCATTTGATTTGGATTTTGAATGAACAAAATTTCAACAAGAGCACCTGGCATCACGGCTCGCACCCTGTAAGTACTCAATAAATCATTCTCTAGCAGTAACTGAATTGAGAGATTTAGCCGGAAAGGGAGAGCGTGAACAAAACAGGCAGAAGAAAGGTCGACAGTGAATCATGACTGTGAGGTCATAGCGCTAAAACATTTTTGATGTCATCTGTATCTAATTTTAACCTGAAAGTTGATGGATTTGCACACGATCTGATACATAAAAAGACAGCTCTCTAAGGCTCCTTTGGACCCCTCCACTGCGGTTCCCCAACCCCAGCACATTACACATTGGTAACAATGATAAACTCTAGATGAAATTTTAAAATACGATAGCCTACCTAAAGGCAGGAAACAGTGACCAGAAGACAGTGGGTAAGTAAAAGTGTGACGCTTACAAGAGGGGATGGCACAAGACAGCTTTCCCATGTGCACAGCTTTTAGCCTGAGGACAGGCTCCAGGGCGGTAGGGTCACTGAAATCTGCGGAAACCTGCACTCTCGCTGGCTGGAAGAGCTACAGAATGGAGATGGGGGGAACCACAGCAGCTGGAGAGTGTGTGTGTTTGGGGAATCCCAGAAAGGAGAAAAATGAAGAGTGGGAGCCCCAAATATCGTGTCTAGGTTCTGCCCTAATCTCTGGCTGGACCACCAGACACACACGTGTGAGGCAGATTCAAAACGGCTTGTGATTAAGACTCAGAGAACAGAGGTCTGAGGCGGGAGAACCCTCAGGTGGTGCCCACACGACATCGGACGCTATTCTCTCCAGGAAGAGTGCGCGGCGATTAGTCACCTGACTGTGCCGCGGGGCACCACAGCCGAGCAAGCTACCACAGAGGATGGTCAGCTGCTCAACATTGCCTAAGAATGGGACATTTAAAGGGGACTGTCTTTTCAGGGTGGAAAAGGTCGTAAGTGTCAAATACTAATTTCACATATGTGTTTTCTAGAAGAGTTTTATATTGTTCGGCTATTATATCCTCTGAAAAACCAACTTAAAACCAAATACCACAAAAGCCAACTGTGGGAAGACAATCATACAAGTGACATCTTACCAAATGGCCTCAGACCATCGTCCACCGTTGGCTTCCTTAGAATACAGTAAGTGCCTCATCAGTGTACAGATATCCAGGTGCGAAGGTCTGTGGCTCTGGAATCAGGAGCCCAGGGAGACTCCCGGTTCAGATATTTATTTGGGCAAGTTACTTAACCTTATGACCTACAACTCAAAGCCTTGTCAAGAGGATTAAATGGATGTTAAAGTACTGCTTTGCAAGGGTATGGGCCACAGCAGTTTTGATTAAAACTGCAAAGTCCTCCACCTCCTCCCCACAAAGAGGACCCCCTCCTCTTTCCATTATCCATTTAGTGAAACACCCTTTGGGAATGTGCAGACAGAAAGGAATACCAGACTCTGCTTAACTAGAGCACTTCCTGCCTTGACATTCCCAACCTTCACCATTTTAAAGAAACAGAAAAGGAAACCAAACCCATCCTTAAACCCAGGAAGGGGCGGGGGGGGGGGGGGCCCTGTGTTTACCAATGTCAATCTGCAAATGTTTGTTTAATATATATGTTCATATATGTTGAGTAGTTGTACTCAGTGTACTTTCCTTGCATTTAACCTGTTTTTGTTACCTCTAAAACTCTCAGATTTATTTAACTTTTTAGCTTTCCAACTTTTAGGAAAAATTCTTCACCATGAAGTTATATACCCAGCTATCCTATGAGTGTTGACAGAGGATAAAGCAGAAATGGAGTCCTGTACTTCATTATAAATACTTTCAGCTGCGGCCATGCCTTTTGTTATGTACAACATTCGATTTCAGAGTTCATGTTCGCTCTGGGACCGAGAGAAAAACATTTTCATTAAAGTTTATTTTCTTGCAGAGATTTCAATGCATAGCTCTTACTTTCTAAGCGTCAAAGGCTGATGAAAAAACATGCGATTGCTATAAAAAATATAAGGGAGATGTAATTGTAGAGCAAACTAAATTTGAATAGATTGAGCTTTACTGAACAATCCCAGCAATGTCCAAGCTATTGTTTCTTCATGCTTAAATTAGGGATCTGAATGTTAAAAATTACAATTCTTAAAAGTCTGTGCTTATAAATTGTTATAGAAAAATAATTTATTAAAAAAAAAATTTTTTTTTAACGTTTATTTATTTTTGAGACAGAGAGAGACAGAGCATGAACAGGGGAGGGGCAGAGAGAGAGGGAGACACAGAATCCGAAACAGGCTCCAGGCTCTGAGCTGTCAGCACAGAGTCCGACGCGGGGCTCGAACTCACGGACCGCGAGATCGTGACCTGAGCCGAAGTCGGCCGCTTAACTGACTGAGCCACCCAGGCGCCCCTAGAAAAATAATTTAAAAGAGCCCTTAGTTAGAAATCTAGCAAGATGGAAACATAGGAAGGTCCTAAACTCACCTCCTCCCACAGGGACACTAGTCTACAGCTAGACATGGAACAACTTCCTCTAAAGAAACCTAAAAATGGCTGGAGCAATGCCTTCATACTGGGAAAAAGAGGGAAACCACATCAAAGTGGGTAGGAAAGGCTGAGGTACGACCTTGTCATAAACTCCACCACTGACATGGTGATCCACAGTTGGGAGGAAATTCAAAATCTGGAGCTTCTCCCTGAGAAGTGCAGCGTTCATACCCCACCCATGAGGCATCCCAGCTTTCAAGACTGGCACTTGAGAGATGAGTCCCCAAAATGTGTGGTTTTGAAGACCACTAAGGCTTACACTCACAATACCCACAGGGCGGTGCCCAACTGAGGAATGGCTTTTGAAATGCCTACGTGCAGATTCACTGGCCCCACTGCCCAGTGCAGAAGCGGCTCTTTGTAAAGCACCCATACTTTATCTGTAAGAGACTCATTTCCTAATTTTAGAGCACTGGTCTGAGGGTTAGGGACCCACCGGGACACTCCATAGGGATGGAGGCTTCCTGCTCTTCCTCTGCCTTGCTAAAGCTAACAGGTACCATGTATATATATTTCACACACACACACACACACACACACACACACACACACACACACACACAGTTCCCTTTCCAGCAGGTGCCATCTTTATGATCCTTATGTTCCAGCGGGTGGGCAGCATCTTCCACGCTCTCCCTCTGCCTAACTAAAGCTGGCAGGTGCCATTTTTTTCCCCCTTCCTTTCTTTTTCTTTCCCTTTGCCTTTCCTTCCTTCCTTCCTTCCTTCCTTCCTTTTTTTTCCTTTTCCTTTTTTTCTGCTTTTTTGGGCAGGTGCCGTTTTTACACTCCCCGTCTGCCTTGCTCCAGCCAGTGGATGCCATTTTCATGCTCTTCCTCTCCTGGAGATACACATGTCTGGTGACCAGTTTTGACAGGTTTTTGTGGATTTCACCCAGGGGATGCCCAATGACTGCCTGGTACTGGAGGCCATGGTGACTTGCATTCCTATGTCTCATGAAACTGTAAGAATCACAGATGGTTCCTTGCAGACTATTGCACCCAGAGCACTGAAGACAGCAGACTGAAACACACCCCCATCATTTCTGTGAACGAGGCCTACTTGCCAGTCCTGAAGATTCAGCTTTAGGGACAAGCTTCAGATTTGGCACACATCTAGAGGCCATGAAGGTATTCTCAGGGAACACAGGATGGTGGATACATTTTTGCACTTCCCCTCTGCCTCTTTATAGATCACCGGTGTCTCCCAGAAAGAAGCTTATACTTTTATCTGGAACCCTGACTTTTGCTACTGTTGCCCAGGGGACACCTTCAGATGGCCTGGCTTTAGGGACCAGCAGGTTGTATGCTTGTGGTCCCAAAGGACAGCATATATTTGCATTCTGTAAAAGCTGCTGCCTGGAGGTCTGGCTTCCAATCAGCTTAAATATAGGTGCTGAGTGAGATCCTCCCCCTTTGGAACACTGACTGGTCTTGGAACACCCTCAACTACTGGGAGCTATTGACAATAAGACAGGATGCTTGGACAATCACAAAGGTTTCAGAGACAACCAAGAGCCAGGGCAGGGGTGAATGTTAAGGTTCATCTCCTACACAAGGTCGACACTTAAAGACTGGGGGAAGTAGCTGTATAGAATTTAATCTATAGAAACTTGTACAGAGGGTTAAGCAAAATGAAGAAACACAGGAAGATACTACAAACAGAAGAAAAAAACCTCAAAAAAAATTAATGAAGTGAAGGTAAGTAATGATAAAGAATTCAAAGTAATGACCATTTAGATTCTCACTGAACTCAAAAGAAGAATGGATACACACAGAACTTCAACAAAGAGACAGAAAATACAGGAAAGTTCTAAGCAGAAGTCACAGAGCTGAAGAGTATCATAACTGAACTAAAAAAACACTGTGGTGGAGCCGAGGTGGCTCAGTCAGTTAAGCGTCCGATTCTTGGTTTTGGCTCAGGTCATGATCTAATGGTTGATGAGTTCAAGCCCTGTGTCAGGCTCCATACTGCTGGTGTGAAGCCTGCTTGGGATTCTCTCTCCCTCTGTGACCCTCCCTGCTCTCTCTCAAAATAAATAAACTTAAAACAAAACAAAAGACAATAGAAGGGTTCAACAACAGACCAGAGGAAGTAGAAGAAAGGATCAGTGAACCTGAAGACCAGGCAGAGGTGCTCACCTGATCTAAGTAGCAAAAAGAAAAAGGAATGAAAAAAAAAAAAAGACTAAAGATGGTAAAGGGACTTGTGGGACAATATCAAGCAAACTAATATTTGCATTTTAGGATTCCTAAAAGGAGAGGAAATAGAGAAAGGGTCAAAAAACTTATTTGAAGAAATAATGGCTAAAAACTTCCCTAAGCTGTGAAGAGAAAAAGACATCCACACCCTGGAATCCTAGAGAGTTCCAAATATGATGAATCCAAAGAGACCCACACAAAAACACATAACAATTAAAATGCCAAAATTTAAAGACCAGGAGGGAATCTTAAAAGCATCAGGAGAAAAATCACTTGTTATGTACAAGAGAACCCCCATAAGACTATTAGATTTTTCAGCAGAAACTCTGCAGGCTAGAGGGAGTAGCATGATATATTCAAAGTGCTGAAAGAAAAAAATTTCCAAGGAAGAATATACTACATAGGAAACTTATCATTCAGAATTAAAGAAGAGATAGTCTTCCAGAAAAGTAAGAGCTAAAGGAGTTCATCACTACTAAATCAGCCTTACAAGAAAGTTAAAGGGACATTTTCAAGCTGAAAACATATAAAAATATAGCACATATAAAAATATAACTCTCAATGGTAAAGGTAAATAAACATATAAGATAGTGTATTGATCACTTATAAAGCTAACATGAAGGTTAAAAGACAAGAGTAGCAAAAATAACAAACTATAATAATTAGTTAAGGGTTACATAAGATAAAAAGATGTAAAATGTGACATCAAAAACATAAAACACAGCAGGGTAGAGTAAAAATGCAGAGCTTTAGAAACTTGAGTTACTATCAACTTAAACTAGAATGTTATAAATCTGTTGTATGTAAGTCTCATGGTAACCACCAAGCAAAAATCTACAGTAGATACACAAAAGACAATGAGAAAGGAACTAAGGCATCACTAAAGAACACCATCAAACCAAAAGGAAGAGAGGCTGAAAAGAAGAAAGGAACAGAGGAACTACAAAACAGCCAGAAAACAAATAACAAAATGGCAATAAGCACATACCTATGAATAACGACTTTAAATGTAAATGTACTAAAAGCTCCAATTAAAAGACACAGAGTGGCTGAATGGATTAAAAAAACAAACATAAGAGTCATCTATATGCTACTTACAAGAGACTTGCTTCAGACTTAAGGACATACACAGACTGAAAATGAAGTGATAGAAAAAGATATTCCCTGCAAATGTAAACCAAAAGAAAGCTGGAGAAGCTATACTTATGTCACATTGGACAAAACAGACTTTAAAAACAAAGTTTATAATAAGAAACAAAGAAAGTCATTATATAATGATAAAGAGGTCAATCCACAGAGGAAATAACATCGTAAATATTTATGTGCTCCTAAAAGAGGAGCACATAAATATATAAAGCAAATGTGAACAGACCTAGTGGAATTAAATAGATGGCAATATAATAATAGTAGGGGACCTGGATACCCCACTTACATCAATGGATAGACCATCCAGACCAAAAATCAATAAAGAAATACTAGCCTTAAACGACATGGTAGACCAGATGGACTTCACATACATACATACAGAGCACTCCATCCAAACAGAACAGAATACACATTCTCCTCAAGTGAAAATGGAAAAACTCTCCAGGAGAGATCATATATTAGGCCACAAAAGTGGTCTTAACAAATTTAAGAAGCTGAAGTCATATTCAAGCATGTTTTCTGACCACAACAGTATGAAACTAGAAATCAGTTACAAAAAGAAAACTGGAAAATTCAAATACATGAAGATTAAACAAACTGAAAATTACTGAAAAACATGGGTCAAAAAAAAAACAATACCACATACCAAAACTTATGGGATGCAGCAAAAGCAGTTCTAAGAGGGAAATTAGCAGAAATAAATGCCTATGCCAAGAAACAGGAAAATCTAAAATAAACCACCTAACCTTACACCTCAAGGAACTAGAAAAAGGAGAACAACCAAAGCCCAAAGTTATCAGAAGGAAGGAAATAGCAAAGATCAGAGCAGCAATAAATGAAACAAAGACTAAAATGACAAGAGAAAAATCATTGAAACCAGGAGCTGCTTCTTTGAAAAGATAAAGAAAATTGACAAATCTTAAGCTAGCTCACCAAGAAAAAGAAGGCTCAAATAAATAAAATTGGAAATGAAATAAGAGGCTTACAGCTGATATTACAAAAATACAAATGATCATGAGAGACTACTGTGAACAATTACATACCAACAAATTGGAAAACCTAGGAGAAATGGATAAAATTCTAGAAACATACAACCTTACAAGCCTGAATAATGGAAGAAATAGAAAATCTAAACAGACCAGGGGAGCCTGGGTGGCTCAGTCAGTTGAGCATCTGACTCTTGATTTTGGCTCAGGTCATGATTTCACAGTTGTGGGATAGGGCCCTGTATTGGGCTCTGCACGGGGCATGGAGCCTGCTTGGGATTCTATCTCCCCTTCTACCCCTTCCACACTCTCACATGCTCTCTCTCCCTCTCTCAAATAAAAATAAAAATAAAAATAAAATCCATTAAGAAAAAAAATAAAATCTAAACAGACAGTTACTGGTAAGGTGATAATATCAGTAATTAAAATCCTCCCTACAAACAGAAGTCCAGACCAAATTGCTTAACTAGTGAATTCTACCAAGTATGAAAAGAGGAATTAATACAAATCCCTCTCAAACTCTTTCACAAAATAGAAGAGGAAGGACACTGTCAAACTCATTTTGTAAGGCCAGCCCTACTCTGATATCAAAATCAGACAAAGACACAAGAAAATAAAATTGCAGGCCAATATCCTTAACGAACATGATGCAAAAATTCTCAAGAATATCATTAGCAAACCAAAGTCAACAATACATTAGAAGGATCATACACCATTATTGACTTATTCCAGGGATGCAAGGATGGTTCAACATTGGCAAATCAATCAATGTGGTACACCACATCACCAAAAGGAAGAGTTAAAGTCATATCATCATTTCAGTAGATGCGGAAAACGCACTTGACAAAATTCCACATATGAGGGAGCAAACTATGCTCCATGGGCCAAATCTGGCCTTACATCTCTTTCTGGACAGCCTTCAAGGTCTTTACATTTTTGAAAGATGAAAAAAATCAAAAGAACAACAACATTCAGTGACACCTAAAAATTATATGAAATTCTTGCTGGAACACAGCTACATTCATTCATTTATGTACTGTCCATGGCTGCTCTGATGTCATGCTCAATGGCAGCCTAGTAGTTGTGACAAAGGCCATCAGTGGGGCTCTCACTGATGCTTTGCACTGTTGTTCAACACAATGAACTGCAATGACACATTTACATGTGGATAATACTTTGAGTGCCTTGGGTATCATGATACTGTAAAATTTTAATTTATTACCTGTCATGTCTAGTGTTGAGCTTTTAAGGCACAGAGCAGTATGGATGACTGCGTTATTGCAATAAATCATGCAAGGATATAACAGCTGTGGTAAAAGAATATACTATATGTTGACATAATCACACTAGGAACTCAGCACAATATTCCCAACTCAGAAGAAAGTGATGAGTAGAAAAATGTGGAATATTTAAATGAAATATCTCAGCATTGCAGAATTTCTTTACAAAAATAAAAAAAACAAAAATGAGGCTCCAAAAAATGTCCGTTTCTGAGCGGCTCATTGATGCAGGTAAGGCCATTTACCAGGGGTCAGCTGCTTAAATTTTGTATGCTTCCAGATGACAAAGAGATGTGTACACAGAAACTACACTTGAGGATATTAGCCTTTTTGGTGAGAAAAGCTGCTTGCATAGTTGAGAACATTTGGAGTAACATTAATAGGAAACTAAAAAACAAGGCAAATTATTTTGAGCGACTTTCCTTGGTTCTTGATTAGTTGGCAGATGTTACCAATACTGTTCAGTTGTTTATTTGAGAAGTCAGTGCCTCGTTTGAAGTGCCTGAGGTGTTTCAGTCTGCAAGGAACAACTACAGGTAAGAATGCTGTCATAGAATTTGAAAAGTTAATGATAATGCAGTACAACCTCAAGTGGAATCTTCAGATTCCAGAAAAAAGATGTAATTTGACAAATCTGCAAAGCTTGTGAAAATGTAAAGTGTTTAGTATCCAGTGGTATTCAGTGTATAATTCATCAGCAGTACCGCACGGGAAGTATTTGCATCCATCATGGATTACTGGACCAGCAGAGTCCACGGTAAACTTCATTCGCTCTCCTGGACTTACCCATTGCCATTTCTGTGAATTTCTGTCAGAAACAGAAGCTGACTGGCCTGACCCGTGCTATCACATAGCAGCTCAATGGCTCGCCAGGGGTAAAGTTTTATAGTGAGATTTGAGCTCACGGCTGAGATTGAAATTTTTATGAAAGAGAAGATTTTTTCTAGTAGTGATTGGCTTTGGAAATTAGTTTTTGCTGCAAATTGGATGATGTTTCTTAATGAATTACAAGGCAAAAACGTGTTTAGACATAAAACTTCTGAAAGTTTCATTTTGAAAACAACTGACACTTCATCACGAGTAACGTCAAGCTGTTTCTCCCCTTCTTGTGCTATCAGAAGTTAAAGAAGCAAGATCTCCATTCTCACACACATTGGTAACAGATATATTTTCTGAGCTCCAACTACAGTTGCAGTGCTATTTTACCAACCTCAATGCAAGTGCAAAGGAAATTTCCAGATTCCCAAGATCCTTTAACTGTGCCATTGAGAAGCTTCTGCCCCATCTTCAATTGGAAGTGATTCATCTACAGTGACATGCTCAAAGACAAATATCAAAATTCTACAAATGCCTTCGAAGAGGGGAATATATGCAACTAAAATTATATGCTAGTAGAATGAAAGTAGTACTTGGAACTACCTATGTGAAAAGATATTTTCAAAGACGATAAAATATATAAAATCTCATTACAGATCAGAACATTTTGCATTCAATTATGATGAACTTGGTGCTCCAATTACGCAAAAGGTTATTCCTCCAAAAGAATTCAATTCTTCTCATTACTAGACCTGTATTACATGCAACCGTACTCAATTATTACTATATATTAATTATCATCAATAAAAATGGGTGGCAATTTGTTTTCTCTCTTGTCACATGAGTAGCTACATAATTTCCTCAATTTTGTTTGTTGACCTGCAAAGTTTACTATCTGGCCCTTTATGGAAAAAATCTGCTGAACCCTGATTTAAATTGGTGGTTTCCAAAGCAGCTGTAGCTCTAAATCTTATGTGTTAAAAAATACAGAACTGGTTCAACCGTAAGTTTTTAGTTGCACAGGTGATTCTGATGCCCAGCTTTGTTGGCACCATTGGTCTACAGTTACTCCAGCTCTGATCCTCTTATAGCTGTAGCCACAATTATCCTAACTTCCAATTAGGAGAAACAGAGGATTAATAAGCACAGAGTGCCTACAATTTAATTAAGCAAGTCGTTGGCAAAATTGGGTAAAACCCTTAGGATTTTTGACTCCTGATTATTGGTCAAACTAATTAAAATGAAAGTGACAAGGGACACAGAGAAATAATTTTGAAAAACCTGAGAATTAAGGTAGAAGAGCGAAATATTCTTCTCAGCTTATAGAGGTGACATTCCTTTTGCATCTTTAAAGACCAACAAATATTTATTGAGCACTTACTTGTAGGTATGTCAAGTGCTGTTCCAGGTGCTGAGAATAACAAAACAGACCACAATACCTGCCTTCACGGAGCTCACGTTTTAGTGGATGGAAAACTATGACATCTCTATGATACCCCTTCAAAATGGCCCAAAGATGTGAGGAAACAGCCTTGGAGTCCCCAAAGCTCAATTTACCATCCTAGGAGGGAAGGTGGCCGGCGCACACGCAAGGTTAGGCTTTTACAGCTGTGCTGGCAAGATGGCGCAGCCCCCGATGGAGGGCTTCAGTGGAGTATAAAGTCTGAGGTTGGTCACCACCACAGAGGGACAGGGGGCACGTGCCTGTGTGGGGGAATGCACACAGAAGAGTCACCGTGTTCACCTGATCCCCCAGCTGGTTCAAAGGGACAAAGGTGTCTAGGGAAATTCGGCACCAACTTTCTGCTCACCCACTCACACTTTCTGTATCATACATTTTCTTCTATTTCCCATACAACCTAGCTTTCAGACTGAGGGCTTAAAGCTCAAACATGGTTTCGTGTAAGTAACGGGCCTCATGTGTTCAAGATCACTTTTATCATTCTAAAGTATTATGGGGTGAGTGAAAGAGATGGCTACGTTGACAGGGAATGCAGATTAGATTAGCAGACTAGGGAGAGATTCCCATGCAGATCACCTTAGTCTTCACATACTTATCTACAGCAAGATCCACAGTCTCCTGAGCCCCGTCACTGACGGACTCCCTCTTATCATGTGACCAGTTAGGGGCACCACACAGGGCGATGTGTTACAGTACAAAGAAGGCAGTGAGGACCTGAGCCACTGCCCGGTGCCTCTGACGCTGCAGCGAGCAGAAGGTTAAAGGGGAAAAGCACAGTGAAGACAGAAGGAACAGCCTGTTCTGCTAACTGCTGAGTACACGCCTACTGATGATTTATAAAATTATCTTCTAAAACTCCATCTTTCCCTTCAAAACACTTAGCAAATTCAAAAGAAAAAAAAATACCTCATCTGGCTGGAAGTTTGGATCTCTGCCTTTGTACTGACTTTTTTTCAAGAATAAAAACTTTTGCTCAGAACAGGCTCCGCGAAGGAGGAGAAGCAACTCACCGCTCAGCTGCTGGGCTGCGGCCAGGCGGCTGGGCTTCAGGATGAACTGGCACTGCAGCTCTCGGGGCAGCTGCTCCATGAGGAAGGACTCCTGGAGGCCGGACGGCGTGCTGCTGTCCTTCGATCCCTGTGTCAGGAGCACAGTGTCCCGAAGATGGCTCATTTTAATTCCATAGGGATATTCATGCCCTACACAGAGAAAAATCTCAATGTAGACTTCAGGCTGACGGGCACCGGGGACATGTGCGCCACATACTACAACGCACTGCAGTTTGCTCCTGGGACTTCGGGAATAAAGAATCCTTTTGTGGATTGAATGATCACTATGCACGCTCTTACTCTTGGAGACCACAGCATAATGCAGGTGGCCCTATCAAAGTAGTTTTAAGCAGGTGGTTGGGGGTTGGGGGTGGGGGACGGTGGGGGGGGGGGGAGGTGAGAAAAAAAAAGCAAAGGGAAAAGAATCTTAAAAGAATATCTTCTTTGGAATGCACAGATTAGCTTGTGAGTTGCATGATGTTGACTTTTCCTATGTTCGCTTCTGAGAATATTTAAAGGTATTCTAGTTTTCCTTCAACACGAACCGTATCTGTAAATCCTCAGCAAATCCTTGACATCTCTCACCCTTAAATCCATGGATTAAAAAATCACACAGCGATAAGGATCAAATAAGTAAACTTTTAAATGGTTAATATTATTCAAATAGTAAGAGCAAAGGACTATCTATTTCAAGCATCACTATTATTCAACACAAGATGTCTGTCTGAAAAAGACATTTCATCACTTCTTATTACTTATATAATCAGAGTTACTTCAGAGCATTAAGACTGGTTTGTGTGATTTATGCTTTCCTCCCACTGCTGCCCTCTGAGGGTAGTGTTCACAGGCAATAATCAGAAGGAAGACTGCGGGGTATTAGAAACACAGAAACAGGATTCAAAGAGGAAATGGCAAACACAAACTAAATCCTGGACATCTGATTGCTCTTTAGTCTTCTCGGTGGTTGCATTTCCTTCACTGAAACCTTCAAGTTCCACTGTGCTGTAGATCTGCCTTTTTTTATTTTTATTTTTTTTTTAAGTACAGAGAATAAGTTCTCTTCTATTTCTAATTTATCACTGGATGTCACCCTGTGACCTCTTCCCTGTCCATCCAGCAGAGGCATGTAATACCAATGTTCCAATGATATCAAGCTCTACAGCTGCTTCCACGGATTAAGGCCAAAAAACGAGTAGCCAGCAGCTACACTACAACCGAAGTTTCCAAGGCACACTGAAATATACAATGGAGAATCGCTGCTAAATCGTGTCCCATGGTTGGTTGGTTGGTTGGTTATTTATTTATTTATTTAGTGCGAGTTAGCAATCAAGCTTGAAGCTGTTTTAAGCCTGAAAGCTACCATCCGAATAGTTTTAATCAATAGATTTTATTAAAACAATTATTTGATTTTTAATCACAACCTCATTGCTGATTTTTACAAAAATGACACCATTAAAAAAGAAAACAAATGCAGTCAATTTTATCCTCAGCTATGTGTATGACAGGTTGCTTTACTTTAAGTCTGAGAATATGTTGGTTTTAGATTATTCAGATCACTTGAAACATCCTGAATTAGAAAGCAGTTATCACCCAGGTAAATGAAAGGATTACATGAGATAATGCATATAATATGCTCTGCACACTTTCTGGCAGCTAGTAAGCATTTTTTTTTTATTGGCAGAAATCATTATCATCCTTATACTTATTACTGTTATCATCTCAAGATCTGTTACAGATACTCTCCCATCCCTTATTTTATTTGCTCTATTTCTGTTAAACCACCCTGGGTGACCTTACTGATCAAGAAGCATTTTTAGCGGGGGTGCCTGCGTGGATCAGTGGTTAAGCATCTGACTCTTGATTCTGGCTCAAGTCATGACCTCAGGGTTGTTAAGATTCTCTCTCTTCCTCTCTCTGTCCTTCCCTTGTTCTCCTCCTCAAAGCAAACAAATGCAAACAGAAACAAAACAACCAAAACAAACAAACAAAAAAGAAGTATTTTTTTTTTTTTTTTTAGCTAAATGGTTTAAACAAGGTGAGATGTAACTATTCACTTCCAATAATTCCTCAGAACAAATGCTGGAAAATCTGTCTAGAGAAATAGCAAAGTACTGAAGTAGTAGCTTGCTTACAAGTCAGTGAATATTTTTAGGACTCTAAATGGATTAATCTCCTTTTCTTTAGGATGCCTAGGGCAGGTGTTGAATACTCACTGATCAACTAAGAGGCATGACTGGATTACAGATGGTCTTCCACAGAGGCAATGTAGTAGGGAGGAAAGGGAACAGGAAATTCAAGAACTGAAGATGAAAAATATATATAGGGAAAAGGAATACCAATACATGTTGTTTTCTCATGGAAAAAATTTTAAAAAGGTTTGCAGAATAGGTGTTTGTAAAGTAAAAAAAAAAAAAAAAAAAAAAAAAAACCAGAAAGAGAAATTTACATTTCTCTTCTCACCTACACCATTAACTGCTTGAGTGAAGAGACACTATTTGCCTAGCCCTTAGGAAATGGTTGATAGGTATTTACTGAATGAATGAATAAATATTATATGAGATATAATATTTGATGGCACTTAAATTCAGGACTCCATGACTAGTTCTCATAGACACTTAGAATTACAATTAAAACACAATCCTATCTTAGATATTTGAAGAAACTTACCAATAAGTGGGTATGGTGCCTCTTCTTTGCCAGAATTGACCCAAAGCTGGTAGTCTCTCTCAGAGCCCTTGGAGATAAAAATATTAACAATAATTCTGTCACGTTTGGTAACTGAATAAGGACATATTTTGGGGGTGGATTTTTATGTTTGGAGAAAAAATGGGGACAATATAAATGCTGTTCAAGTTCATGGGGGTGAATACAGTTTTTGAAGATGGCAATGCTAATTCCTACAATCCATATTCCTGTCTCATCCCTGGCAGAGGACTCAGCAGTCCTGTCCTCTCTTCCTAGTGATGACCAGGGATCCACAGACTGCAATGGAAGAAGGCCCTTATGGTTATGGGTAGCCCACAGAACGTAAAATTATAAGCCCCTTTACAAAGCAGAAAGAAATGTCCTATTTTTCTAAAAGGCTGATCTCTTCATTAGAGTCCTGACTTCTGCCATGCCTCTGGACTTCTCAGAAAATACTGGACTTAATCTCCAACATGCCCCTGCAAAGACATCCTCGTTATCCAGAAAGCCACAACAATGCTGTGTCTGTGATGAAAAAGTGAAATCTCAAGGGCTGACTGTATTAGCTCAGCAGTTTCTGAGCAGAAGGAGAATGACCAAGAGGCTTTGAGGAGATAGGTGGCTGGCACAGTCTACACTGGTTTTATTTTGGGCAAGTCCAGTCCTGGATACAGAAAGGACAAGAATTCTAGAGAATAGGCCCAGTCATAGAACACAATGAAATTGTTCACATGCAGAATTATAGCCCAGCAATACTAAAAATCTCACTTGAAAGAAATAATACCAAATTCAATAGACTTTGCTACATCCTCCAGGACAGGATAAAGGACCAATGTTCTAAATGAAGCTAGAAGAGACTGGCAATATTCAATATTCTTGCCTTTATCTTTGGATTAAAAATCAACGTTCTGACCTTATAATAGAGGGTCCTGGATGCGGAGAATTACTTCTGGCCCCCTCCTCTACCCTATTTGTCACTTCCTTCCCCATTCTCAGCTTAAAAAATTTTATTGCAAATAGGGACAGCAGGCAATCTGATAAAAATCCTTCATTTTTTTTTGTAGCATCTGAAAATATGCAATAACCCATTAGAAGAGCATAACCAAATAGCCTCCATTCCTAATTATAATGAATAGGAATATTTTTGGTCTCAGGACATGGATTACTTTTCTCAAGGGAAAAGCATAAGTAAAATGAATCCTGTCACTAATCAGTCTCCTTTCCCTTCCCTTAAACTATTCCAAGATATAAACACATGAGCTTAAAAATCAATGCAGAGGCGCCAGCTTTACCCAGTGCACATAAATCTAATCATATCTTAAGTATATTATTAAATGTGACTAAAATAAATGAGATCTCTTACCCTAAATTGTGATTTCTCTGAGTGCCTAGGGGCGTAGGATAGCACTGTGTCCAAGTGAATTGAAATGCAGCTTAGAAGACTGTGACACATCTAAGACGTTTGGCATGTTGCAGCACAGTAACACCGCGCTTTCATGTTCGTAGACAATCTTACTCAAGAAGTGGTGTTGTTCAAGTGCTTCCTCTAGTGTCCGTCCCTCTGAAAGTCACTCCCGTTAACACAAGGCCCACGGTATGCGGTCTATACACTGGCAGGGCGGAGAGGACGAGGATTTTCCAGTGTTCTCCCTACCTCATCCTCAAACACGCCAATCTTCTCCATTAATTAAATTTCAAAAACTCACCTTTGCCCCGCAAAACAGAAAAAAGCAGAAGCTAAAAGTAAAATGGAGGGGAGATGCGGGATGCACACTAAAGCTCTTTAAATCCAGGATCTGATTCAAAGCCTGTTGTGGTTTTTAAAAGTTATTTATTTATTTATTTATTTATTTATTTATTTATTTATTTATTTATTTAAATTTACATCCAAGTTAGTTAGCATAAAGTGCAATAATGATTTCAGGAGTAGAAGTCAGTGCTTCATCCCCTTACTACAACATGCAGTGCTGATCCCAACAAGTGTCCTCCTTAACGCCCCTCTCAAAGCCTGTTTTTCAATTTACCAATTCATTAGAGGTACCAGCCAACTCATCTTCTGGATCTGCAGTCAGTGAACATTGATTCTAGCTATGTGTTCTTCATGTATAAATTCTACTACAGAGCAAATCCTTCAGAATTCACCATCCTAAGACTGGTGGAATCTTGGGATAATAGAATAATGAGGTAGAGGAGAAGAACCAGGAAAGGAGAGAAGAGAAGAACAGTTGTAGAGAGACACGTACATGTGAAGGAGGTTAGAACTTACTCATTAGAATCTTATACCAAGAAAACTCCCCAACTGAATGTGCATACAGCATATACGATAAAAACACATATTATTATCATTCTACCAGTACAGTCTAATCTTACTATGCTTTCCAGCTCAGGTAAGTTTTACAACGGCAGTATAAGAGGAACATCTAATAGTAAGGCTTTCCTGTCCTTATTTCCTCCATTTTGGGGGGGACAAAACATGAATTCGGTATTACCAGTAATCAGCTGTCTTATGATGAAAGGGATAATATTTATATGAACCTACAGAATAAAAAGTTTGCTTTTCACTAAGAGTATGTAGGAGAGTAACTTACAGTTATCCCTAGCATTGGTAGTGACATGTTGATAACTTCATTTGCTGTATCTGAATTCCTTACTGTTATAGTTTTAGACTGCAGAAAAAAAAAAAAGAAATGAGAAATATAGTTATAAATAAAGGGTATTAAATCAGGTGAACAAATAAGTACTGTGAAATGATTACCCAAAGGCATCTCTCGATTTCAAGTGTTGACGGCGTAAAGCACTTGACTTAAGGAGAAAACAAACCCTTGATATTCATTTACTTTCATTCCATTATATATTATGGTTTTTGATAAAACACCTATTTCTCTTAATATAAGGAATACGGGGCTCACCAAACAGAAGGCCTTAAACAAGAAAGAAAAGGATTAACTACATATGAGAGAGAGTTGATGGACTACCCTCCCAGCCACAAAAAAGGACCTAGACAGGTTGGTCGACGCATCGCGTCCCTCACACAACCCTTCACGAAGAAAGGAGAGCGCTGCGCCACTTCGCGCTGCGTCCTGAGCGTGGGCTCCGCAGTGCGGGTTTGACACGGTGTGGGTCCCGCTGTCATTTTCTCCACATGGCAAAAAGTGGAGGTAAAATCAGAATAAAAACTGGCTACACAAAGACATTTCAAGTTTAGAATTTTTAAAACCACTCTTCTTTGAAGCACCTTCTATATGTCAAACACTGTGGCTACTGGGATTTCCAATGTTGAAATCTGCAGAGGCCTTAAAACCAGTGGGTCTAGAACTGAAAATTTCACAAAGCTCAATTCTGTTATCAACTCTGCTACTGAAGAGGATATCCGGAATAGCTCTGTGCTAAATTACATTTAGAAGTTACTACTTAAAAATAGAAAGAAAGTTTGCAGCAAACAGAAAAGGGATTAACAAGATTTTGAGATATCTATATAGAGTTCATAGAATTCCAAGACACTTAAATATAGGACAACGCTATGCTAGCAAAAAAGAAATATTTACTATGCACATAGGATTTATGTGTTATAATTATCAGATGAATCAGCAATGAGGGCTGTGTCCCCCATAGGGCTTAAACGGTACAAATAAGTAGTATAAATGGAAACAAAATCCCATAAAAATAAAAATGATATAAAAATAATGCTAAAGTGAAATCCACTGACAACTCACCACTTATCCTTCCATTACAGTATTTTTCTTTCTCTATGAGCCAATTACTCAACATGACAAACTGCCTCTTAAAGTTGTTTGCTAATTGATTTCAAATTGTGCTCCTTGTAACTCCAAGGATTATGCAAAAGTGTCTGAGAACCCAACAGGCAGGGCTTTGAGCACCAATCCCAGTGTCTGTCTTCTACCGGAGTGGCACAGATGTTTTACAAACTGGGCTTTAACCTGAGATATAATTTCATGAACGGCATCTGCCTTTAAAAATTTTCAGTCCAAAAACCCATCCTTAAATTAAATTTTAAAGAAATTCTCTCATGAAGTCTTTTGTAAAGTGAACAATCTATCCTGTAATACTATCTCCCAAAGTACCTGGTTTCTAAGATAATGATTTTTCTTAATATTAGACATATGTTCAAAACAGTAATTATAAAAAAAAAAAACCAGTAATTGTAAGATGTGTGTTTTCCCTGGCATGCCTTTGTGGCAGACAAAACAAATGAATTTTGGCAGATGGTCCTCTCTGGCTAATAAACAAATAAAAAAACCAGACAAAAATGAAAATGAGGATTTCCACCCCCCCCCCCCCCCCCACGTTAGCAGAATTCACCGACCGGTTGTATATAACTAAAGGCCGAGGATAAAGAATGTTTTCCATACACGCATGCCTATTTTGGTGGCAATCACTCTTTCTGGAAGCCGGGCCTCCCTGAGAGGAGACTCTTGCCATGAAGTAACTTCAGAGAGCAAAGGATAGTGTGTCATATCATTGTTGAGTTAACCAGGGTACCGTTGGTAAACACAGAGCATCCAACCTGACATCTCCTGTCTTTTCTTCCAAAAAAGAGTGGGACTCTGGTCCTTTGTCAAATACATGCTTTCCATATACTGAAAATGTTAAAAAAAAAAATTGCAGGGGATTTTCCATGAAAATCCTAAATGTAACCAATTGCCACAACAATTAAATCAAGACCGGCAGAAGGTGGGTTTTTGTTTGTTTTTTGCTACTTTGCTATAGTAGATCTCTGTGTTTCACACCGTAAAAATTTGAGTATTTCCCTCAAGCAGTGACATCTGGCACTCAAGTCAGAACATTTGCATAACTTTGGCCTTTGGCCAAAGCATAACTATTTTGTACTACATCCTTTTCCAGTGTGATGTAGAGTTGTTGTGAAGTATGGCAATGCACAATGTCATAAAAATATCCACAAGTGTCCATTTTATTCGTTGTTGATAACATCTTGGCATTTATTCTCTATTTTTAGTCATCAAATTCTACATAATAACGAGGGATAAGTAGACTTAATTTTTATTTGACCAATATGATAAAAACTGTGGGGTAGGAACATGCTGATCCCTTAAAAATGTCATCTCTCCCAGCTCATACATTTATTAAGCCAATGGATTCAATCCCTAAAAACTCAGAGAATGAAAAACTCAAACCACCTTCTACTTAAGAAGTGACAGGTTAGAAAAAATTGCTTAATACTAATAGGAAATACATCCTTGTGGAAATGGCTTTACTACAAGCTGCTGCAGCTGCTACTGAAAGGATCCAGAGAAACATTAATGCCAGAGGGAGGAAAGAGACATCTGACAACCAATATTCTTTCCAAGTGTAAATGTTAAACACTGTTGTGAATAGGAATTTCTCTGGCTTCTCTTTCTCTAGGGTTTACTTTTCACATATACAAAGACATACATATACCCAGAAAAATGCATTTTCCCCACAACGGTACTTCTAAATGTCTACCTTCCATAGCACAAACATAGCCTGTCTATCTGTTTGCCTGTCTCTGTTTTTATCCACAGTGCTCTGCTTTATGCAGGGAGCTGGAATTTAATTTTCTGGCTTAGAAACACTTACGTAGGCACAATTCCCAACGTCCTTGGCGAAGATTTTGAGGGGAATGGTCTTCGGGTAGTCCTTCTCTTTCTCTAGATTGATGTACCTAATCAAAAGCAACGACAACCCAAAACAACACTGAGTCAGATGGATTTCGCTAATGGCTTATCTTAAAATCAATCTATTTTGCTAATATTTTCAGTATACTTATATGCTATTTTTTAAAAGACAGATGGAAAGATTCGGCAGAATCTGATTGCATTATGGGTTGAAAGATCATTTAAAAAAATTCTCAGGACATTAGGTACAGGCACAAAACGAATGGGGGATCTATTTCACTTGAGGTTTGAGGAGCACAGTCAGGTTTAGGCACCTCTGGGTGGTGTTTTATCTTCCAAGTTTTCCTACCTTCTCTGGAGAGGCCCGGAATCTTACTGACAAGTACAGTAACATATATAATACCTTACTGCACCAAACTAAGTGGCCTTTTAATTCTCATTTAGCTCTCTTGTTGAGTGTCTATCTTCCCTTAGGAAGGCAGAGAGGGGAGAAGGGAGGGAAGGGTTATAGAAATAAGAGATGAACCTCAAGTTGACCACTTTTCGTCTGTATGCTCAAAGGTGGAGATCCTAATTGAGTTCTGAGGTGCTCAGAAAACCCTCCATATTTGGAAACTTAATACACGCTTTGAGGAAACTGTTAGCTCCAAATGGTAGGCTCGGGAGATGCGAGAGATTATGGACTAATTTCTGTCTAGAATGATCTAACCAGACCTCAGTTCTCCCTCCTAGGAAATAAGGAATACATGTAATGAAGAGAACATTATTTACAGTAAGTAGTAGCTGGTGTACAGTTCACACAATAGTTTATTTTGAGGACAAATGAATAATTTCTACTAAGAAAAAGGGGAATAGCTTGGGGTATATCTCTGTGGAGAAGAATTTAATTCTTTTAACTACAAGTTAAAGATTAAAAATATGCACATGGAAACAATACCTCTGAAGGAGAGAGAGCCATTTGTCCTTTTGTTCTGGAGAACTGCAATCAAAGAAAATAGGAGAGAAAAATTAAACACACAACACATTTATGCTAACATATCTGAGACTGTCGTTCCAGACGAACTATCAGTGGCCTGTCGCTGGGGCAGCCACATACTCCCACAACTCTGACAGAGCTGCGTTCTGGGGAGTCCTCAGCTGGAAAATCCCCACCAGGAAAAACTATACGATCGAGTTCACTTTTACTAAAACCTCTTGAGTAGATCCAAGACAGGGCCACTTTCCACTTTATGGCTTTTTTGCAAGTATAACTCTAATTTGATCTGGAATCCAAACACCTGGCTGGTCAAAAACATACACAAGCTATCTGATCACGAGCAAATCACTTCTCATCTCTAAGCTGTTTCCACATCTATAAAATGGGGCTAGTTGTCTCAGAGTGTTTTTGCAGCTTTAATTGGTACACAAATATAAAGTATGCTCAATTAAAGAGAAATTTGGCATATTGATGGACATATCTTGGGCCAGAAACCAGCTTCCTGTCAGGAAAAGAAGTATTTATACATGTAAACAGCATAATTTAGCAAACTGGTTCTCATAAAACGTCTCCTTAATTACTATAATCTTCTAAGATCAATTAGTTTACAACTAAATCATTATTAATAATTTTTCTGAGGTTACTGCTTAGCTTAATTCTTAAGCTAAGAAATAATTCAATGTTTATTTCTATATGGTCTTGTTACTCACTATCTTGTAAAGTCATATTTCTAATCTTCTTAACAAACTTGGAAACCCTAGTTCTTCTGTTCCAGAAAAATACACTTAACAAATATTTGTAATTTGTTTCTAACTCTGTTGCTTAGCAATTTTCTCCACCCGCAACCTCCTAAGATCAGTTATCAGAAAGTGTATGACATCTCTTTTACCACTGACCATACAATTTCCATCTTCCACAATTCTTTACAACCTTTTGATGTATTCACCTTTCTTAAACAGAACATTTTCTACGTTCATTTGTGTCAAATCTTAGACTTATTTACAAAAAACTGTGTTGAAAAACAGGTGAGTTTTCCTTAGACCTGTGAACTTTTTTCAAAGCAGTTAAAGAAAATTGCCCCTTTAAAACACTTAGTATTTTTTGTTAACTTTTAATTTTTTATTGATGTGAAAGGCACAGAAAAAACTATATAATGCTTAAGTGTACAGCTTGAAAATTTTTTACAAAGTGAACACACCTGTGTGATTGAAATTCAGATTACGAAACCTCGGGAAGACTCTGTGTGCGGCTAACTTCTAACAGAACTGGATAGTTTTGTTTTCTCTATTATAAATGTAACCAAACAATATGTACTATTTTGTGTCTGGCTTCTTTCCTTCCACATTATGTTTATGAGACTTAGGTATATTACTGTTCTTAGAACATTCATTCTCACTGCTGTATTGCGTTCCATTGTTTGAATATACAGCATGAATTACTTCAAAAATGAACAGTTTATGAAGTGTGCAAGTTAACTCACTGAGATTGATTTATATAGTATTCCTGTGTTTTCCCCTTCCCCTAGCCTGTGTAAGAATCCAGACCTTCTCTTTCTTCAGTGATTTTTAATCTCTGGCACTTCTACAGAAATAAGAACAAAGTTATCTCAGAGTTTCACAAACACCTAAGCTCATGTGATAAGAGCAAGAAGAGGAGAAAAGAATTATATCTTAGAGAAGGAGAAACGGCAGGGCAGCCTGGACAGATTCTCTCAAGTTTGGGAGGGGACAGACTCTGTTATCCTTGAGAGTGCACAGGGACCCGGATGTTATTTGGTTGAGGTGCCTCAGGAAAGAGAAAGACCCCACAGGAAATGACTGCTGGCAGTAACTGGGGAGGCCTGTTCCTAAGTTTTTATATCCGTGAAAACAGCTGCATCCCACACGCGGCAAGGAGTCAGAGCATCTCTGAATGTAAAGGGCGACTCTGGGCACAGAAAAAGATAATGTCAGCAGTGACCACAACAGACCAAAGGTCAAAACCTTTCATCTGTTTGGAAGACATCACAGAAACCTCCTGCATTCTGGTTCTACTCTAAGAAAACAGGGTTCCAGTAAAGAAGAAAATTTGATTTCCTAACAGTCTGGCAAATGGAGGCTCAGGGTGAGTTTTAATTTGATCTATAAATAAACAGGCTTTTCTTGACTACCTGAGTTTGTAGACTGAGATCCACACTAGGTGCTTAAGTTAAAATATTCTTCCTCTGATTCTTCTGACAGATAGATCCATGTCAGATTTAAGTACTTCCTGTGTCTTTTGAATAATGTTCTCATTACTGTGTAGTTATCTGTAATATCAAGGCACGGTACCTGTTTTTCTGGTGGATATAGATCCTAGGTTTGAGGATCAGGGTACAAGAGATATGAAATTCCTTCTGGTCTTTTTTGAGATGTGATGATGTACTCTGTCTCCTAAGGTAAAGCATGAAAAGTTCAGTGTTGGCTCTTCCCCTAACTTGACACAACTGGGAATTCCTCACTGATTCTGGCAGTTGTCAGTCCTAGATTTCAAAACCAACAGTCTTTACCTTTTGGTTTCTTTACAGACGTTATAGTGACTGGCTAGGAGAGACTGCTTCTTGAGCTGCTAGCCTGATGGTATTTTAAACTGATCATGACCTAGATTTTTCTTAATATTTATTTGATATATACCGTTTCTGGCATTCTTCAACCCTTCCTAAAGATCCAAGCTTCCCTCCAGTATCATTTCACTTCGGGCTGAAAAACTTCTGTCAGCATTGTTTTTTTTTTTTTTTTTTGGAACAAAGTTCTGCTGGAATAAATTTTTAGAGTTAAAAAAAATCTCTATTTTACCTTCGTTTCTGAAGGATATTTTTGCTGGACATAGTATTCTAGTTTGAGAGTTTTCCATTTCCATTCCACTGTCTTCTGAAATTACCCAAGTTTCTGATGAAAAAACCACAGTGGTGCAAATCACTGCTCCCCTAAATGCAATGTGCTGTTTTTCTCTGGCTGCTATTAAGATTTCCTCTCATCTTTGGTTTATAGCAGTTTGTCTATATAACATAACTAAGTGAAATTCCCTTCATATTCCTGTTTGGGGTTCAATGATTCTGTACGTTTGTATCTTTCACAAAATTTGGAATGTTTCCAAACCATTATTTCTTCAACTATTTGTTCGGTCCCATTTCCCTTCTCTCCTTTTCTGGAGTTCCAATTACATGTGTATTATATCTTCTGGTATTTTCTAACAAGTTTCTGGTGCATTTTTCATTAAAAAATGTCTTTGTTTTCTCTGTTCTGCACATTGGACAATTTGTATCAATGTATCCTCAAATTCACTGACTCTTTCCCCTTTCATTTCTATTCTGTAACTATTAATTTAAGATATTGCGGTTTTCAGTTCTAAAATTTTAATTTGGCTCTTTTTTATATTTTCTCTTCCGCTGTTGAGAAATCTTTTCATTCATTTCACTTGGCTTTTTTCCTTTTACCTAGAGAGCACAATATAAAGGTTGCTTTAAAGTTCTTTTTGGGTAATTCCAACATATGGATCATCTCAGGATTGGCCTCTATTGGTTATCTTTTCCCTTTTCTGATTCTTTGTATGTCAAGAAATTTTATACTGTATTCTAGACATTATGAATATTTTGTTTTAGAGACTCTGAGGTCTGTTATATTTGCAAAAGAGTATTGGTGTTTTTGTTATTAACAGGTAACTAACATGATTACACTGAAGCTGCAAATTCTATCTTACTTGTGGTGAACAGAACTTTGGTTCCATTCTTTGATCCTCAGATTCAAGATGTTTTGAGTCTCTTCCATGCATGTTGGTTCAGCAATCAGTCAGAGACTTGGGTAGAGTCTGTCCGCAAAATCTGAGCCTTCCCTTCTCTGATACCATCCTTTTTGAGACTCCTTCCCTCACGATCTTGTGGCTGTGGCTGACTCAGGCTCTTATTCTGGTTGTTCAGCCAGAAAGACTGGGGGTTTCTGTCAGTTTAGTTGCCCTGCACCATGACAGGACTGTAGCCTGCCCTTAGGCCAATGCCTTAAACATAGGGAACTCACCCAATGCTGGTGCCTCCTTCCAAGTTTCAATTCCTCTCCAAAATCTGCCAACTTTTGTTCACTTTCCAGGCCCTTTAGGTGGTTGTTGTCTGTATTTTATTCAGAGTTTAGAGTTGTTATCTGTATGGTGGTCAGTCTATTAAGACCTCACTCTGTCTGCTGTATCAGGGACAGAACTCGTCAACACAACTTTTTAAAATTTTAAATACTATTTTAAACTTGAAATAAGTTTAGACTTCCAGAAAAGTTGCTACGATAGTACAGAGGGTCCTTGTATACCTCTCACCAGTTTCAGTTTCCTAAAGTTATCCTCTTATATTATCATGGCACACTTGTCAAACTAAGAAACCATTACTGGTACGTTACTATTAACTAAGTTCTTGACTATTCAGATTTTACCAGTTTTTCCATTAATGTCCTTTTTCTGTTCTGGGACCCAAACCAGGATAACACATTGCATTTAGTTATCACATCTCCTTAGTGACTGGTCTATGACAGTTTCTAGGTCTTTTCCTGCTTTGTTTTTTTTGGTTTGTTTTTGTTTTTTGCTGTGATAATCTGGAGGAGTGCTGGTCAGCTTAACCTACAGAATATCCTTCAATCTGGGCTTGTTTGATGTTCATCTCATGCTTGGACTGGGACTATGGGTTTTGACGAGGATAATACAACGGTGACCTGCTCTTCTCATCACATTCTATCGAGGGGCACATGACATCATTAGTCATGTTAACCTTAATCTTTCTGGGTAAGGTACTATACTTTTTGAAGAATACAACATACGTAAAACTTGTTTATACATCTGTACTTCTTCTTATAACAAGTTTCATAAAAACCTCTTAATTAAACACCTCATGTAGTCTTGTCCCTCTCTAGAAATCCCTTCCTTTCACCTGTAACTCCAAGGAGATTAGGCAACGGAAAATGATACTATCTAGAGAAATCTGTCATGGAAAAGAAGATATGCAGACAATGATATACACACATGTTTCTTCCAAGTAAGTTCTTAAAATCTTGTGGTAGGCCAATAATGCATAATAGAACTTAATGACATGCCTGTTTTTTATTAGAAGATTAACAGCTTGGAAATTTTGAGTTATCTGGCTTTAGGATGATACCTGACATGTCTGGTGGTAGAGGGGAGAGAAGAGACCAAGAGAAAAACGTGTGCATGTGATGAGCCCAATTATTTAAGTGTAAAACAAATACCGGACGTGAGGGTGCAGCTGTTCGAAATCACTGGTGTGAGGTTTGGTATGCTCACCTGGACCTGAGAAGTGCCAATGTGGCACGTTAGGGTTAAGAGTACAAAGATTCTCTATTTACACATTCTCCATCCCCATCCCAGTCACAGGGTGAGTCTTAGGAAACTAACTTTTACTTCTTGGGTCATGAATTCATTTTTGATTGTCACATCTCTATGCCAAATCAGAACCTGATTGTACAGTTCAGGTACCCCCATTATTTCACAACATTAATTTTATTTCTATCATTAAAAACTATTTCGTTAGAAAATCTGGGAGTATAAAAGTTATTCAAGCTTAACTGGACGATTCTATACAATTTTTCAGTAAAAGTCTATTTCAGTGGGTTGAAAAGATCAAGTCAAAAGCTCACTATGTAAAACAATACCTGAACATGAGCAAAGGGGAGGTTGGAGAGTGTGGTCTCTGCGTGAGCCTCTATTCCTCTCCCCCAGCCCCGAGGTCTTTCAGCAGAGCCCCTCTAAAAATCACTGGTCAAACCAAGATAGAGGACTCCAGTGTTCTCACTATTTACCATTACTCTCCACATATTTTAATAAGAAGCTCTTGGGGAGAAACACAAGGCATACGAGTGTCTTTATTGGGGGCATGTCAAAAGATGACTTCAGAATAAATCAGAATAAAATATTTCCCTTTGAAAAATCAATAGAACAAAATTGGATTAACTTTTTCTTTTTTATCCTAGAAATTACCTAGTTGACTGCATTTAACATGTAAATACAGGAGACGCTATGGTTCTTACCTGAAAGTGGCCACGAAGTTCACCGTGGGCCAGCCCAAGACAAACGATTTCAGGGCATTGGTGTTGCCTTCTCCCACTTCGTCCACACAGCTTGCTGTCCACATGTCACTTAATTTAATTTTATTTTTTATCTTAAAGTTGTTGTTATATCTAGAAAGATAAAAACCACACAGGACTTCTTGTTGTTTTGTTTCCTAAATTTTATGAGAGCTCTTGTACTTGTGACAAGAGGACAGTTTCCACTAATCATAGGCAAAGAGTGTCTTATTCACTGTTTGTGACTTCAGTGCCTACAGCAGGAGACTGTAAGATGGCTGGTTACCTGGGACCCCAAAGGCTCTGGAAACATGTGTTGTATTAGTCCTTATGCCTGCATTTATGGGCAGCAAACGGCCATAAACTATCTATATTTTTTTTCTAAGTTGAGCATTACATTTGGATCAAAAATCTAATTTTAAATTTACTGCTGTACTAAAAAATTAATGCACTGATTATTTATAACTTCCTTACTTCCAAAAAGATTTGAGTGGATGAACAAAAGGTTAAAATACACATTACTTATTAAAATATTTATAAAATTTTCACCTTAAGAGAGAGAGATGCACATAAAAATTATAATCTGGAATTAGAGGACTTTTCAGCATATTTCCAACTGAATGCTTACAAATTTTTCTAGTCTTTACAAGCAAAGGTTAGTTAAATTTCTTTAAAAAAAAATGTTTTTTCTGGGATGCCTGGGTGGCTCAGTCAGTTAGGTGTCTGACTTCAGCTCAGGTCATGGTATTGTGGTTCTGGAGTTCAAGTCCAGTGTTGGGCTCTGTGCTGACCGCTCAGAGCCTAGAACCTGCTTTAGATTCTGTCTCCCTCTCTCTATCTAACCCTCTCTCACTTAAGCTCTCTGTCTCTCAAAAGAATAAACATTAAAAAATTAAAAAAAATTTTTTTCTTTTAGAGAGCAAGAGAATGAGCAGGGGAGAGAGGCAGCAGGGGAGACAGAGAGAGAATCGCAAGCAAGCCCCATGCACAGTGCAGAGCCCAACATGGGGCTCAATTCCATGACCCTGGGATCAAGGACAGAGCTGAAGTCAAGAGTTGGATACTCAACCAACTGAACCACTCAGGTGCCCCTAAATTTCCTTTCTTAAAAGTTTGTTCATATCATTTCCCCTTGTATTCTGGCTAAAATTGAAAAACTCTAGCTAAAAACAGACCCTTAACTAAACTGGAAAAAAAAAAGGCAGGAAGTACTACACTTAAGTGGAGTTAACACAATTAATATTTATCTCCAAGGACCCAGAAGGTAATCTACTTTAAGTTAGCATTGAAATCGCTTTTTGACAATTTCTACCTAATCTTCCTTAGAACCTAATATTGAAACCACCATTATCTCTTGACCTAAATTCACAGATTTCATGCTCATAATGGACCTGAGACTTAGTTAGAAGGCACTGGGAAAGATAAAGAGAATGCTTAGGGAAACTTGGACACTTCCTATCACTCAGAGCCATTTGTGGAAACAGAAAAAAACTGACATGAAATCAAAGACACTTCATATGGCAGTATTCCTAAAACTCCTCCATGGAATATTTAAAGCCAAAACTCTTCAGTCGGATTTATGAAATGAAAAAGGATCTTGCAGGAACTACGCATGAAGGATAACCTAGATTCAAAGCTTCATTTATACTTCCTGTGGGGCACACTCACTGTAAGTGTAACAGAAAAGCACCTTGTGCCATAATAGCGTTTTTCTATATTTCATTTCAATATTTTTTTCATCTCGTTGCTACAAATCTTTGGATTAAAAAAATTTTTTTTAACAATTATTTATTTTTGAGAGACAGAGTGCGAGCGGGGGCGGGGCAGAGACAGAGAGAAAGACACAGAATCCAAAGCAGGCTCCAGGCTCTGAGCTGTCAGCACAGAGCCCGACGCAGGGCTTGAACTCACGAACCGTGAGATCATGACCTGAGCCGAAGTCGGACGCTTAACCGACCGAGCCACCCAGGCAGTCCCCAAAACTTTGGATTTTTAAAAATCAAACAGACACTGAAGATAAAATTTTATTTCCTTTTTAAAAAATATTATTTTTTGAGAGCGACTATTTAGGTAATCTAAAACTGAAAGTACACATGTTTTTCAAAGAAAGGTATGTTTCCATATCTCTTGTCACACAGTTTGTGTTTTCTAATGCAGGTCTCTCTCTATATCAGATACTTCAGATACCAGGTGGGAGCTGTTCACATTTACGGCCCTGAAGAAAAGTCATTGCGATGATTTTTTTCCCTAAATCAATAAAGTGCCAAGATTACCTACCTTCTGACACAAAAAATAAGAAGTTGCCTAAAAGTGTAAACAATCACTTCCATTCTACTAGCTATTATTTACTGAGAATTTCCCATTTGCCATCCAGTCATTGTGGTAAACACTTTACACATATTATTAGTTTAATCCTCAAACAGTTTACAGATAAGGAAAAGGAGTTATGGAGAGATTTAGCTAAGTAACTTGCCAAAAGTCACACAGCTTAACTAGCATAGCTAGAATCTGAACTTGAGCAGTGTTGACTTCCTAGCTAATTTAATGCTCTTAACTATGTATTTATAAAAAGCCCTGGATGTTGTCAGTCTTATAAAGCATCTGGATGCAAGTATTTTACCATGAAGTTCCCTTCAGCTTTTCTATCTTCAGCCTGTTTTTTATCTCTCTGTACCTCCATGGTTTTCTGATGGGACTGTCACTACAGAGGTGGAGAGGAATCTCATACCCACTCATGTCTGCAAAGATAAATGGAGTAGTTTCAAAATATTTAAAACCTGTGTTAAATAAAATTTTTATATTAAGATGGATAGTTCTGGGGTCATAGTGTGTTTCTTCAAAATTTTCACTCTCAATTTCCAATAGTATTAGACTATTCTAATAAAATTTACAAAGTAACAACCCAAAAAGCAATTCTTTATTTCCACAGTGTAGTCCCTTACTACAAATTTATTAAGATGAGAGATGTATGTCCTTGTTTTTCTATGCTCCAGTCTTTGTACTAGAAGGAATGCCAGTAAACTGCTGAAATACACAGGATTCTAGGGAGATGGCCCTCCAGTCTAAGATGGAGATGTTTTACTAAATATGTTTTGGGGTAGAGAACATGGTATATTCCACAAGAATCTGATGATAATTCTACTGATAATGAATACATGATCAGAACTTTTTTTTCTCATCATCTTTGTGACCTAAATAGAACACATCATTATTTCCCTATTTATATAGGAAATTAATATGAGAAAAGCTATGGCTTAGGAAGGTACAAAGTACCTAGTCACTTCCTTTTAGTAAATTCCAAATGGCTGCTCTATAGTTATTAATGCAACATTAACTTCCTTCTAAATACTTTAAAGTTTTTAAACACTGCCTTAAAAGATGGAAAGCCATAATTCTATCAGAAAAATAGCTTTTTATTTAGCTTTTGAAGGAATATGAAAGTAGTCCCTAAGGTCCCATTCAGTTTTAATACTCGTTCTAATTGAGTATGGAAAAGAACGACCACAAACTCAAGGTAATTTTAGGTAAACATTGTCAACATTCAGCATGAAGTGAATAAAATACCTTAGCCAATAAAAGTACAAAAATTAAAAACCATTTGTATTATTGCATTCACTAAAATCACTTAGTTTCACTAAATAAATATAAATAAATACGGGACAGCTGGTCAACTAGTTACCCCACCTGAACTTATTTCTACAGCATCAACCTAAGGGCTGAAAGCAGTTCCCAAATGGAGCCTGAAGATGAGCTGAAGTAGTATTGAACTTGAGGTAGTGAATTTGTTTACTAAGCACTAAGTAACTCCTATCATTTCAACAAATGAATTGATTGAGGGTATAACCCCATCTTCTGTCACAGGGTAAAAAGTGGCAGAGATCTGGTATTACAGGGGCTGGTTCTTCTTGGTTGCCGTTTACTTCAGGAAAAAGTATTAAGTTCTTATTAAGAAGGATCTGTGACTATATCAAATGTTATCTACGAGAATGACCATATAATGATAAATTGTGGTCAGAATTTCTGCAAGGTGGCAGTATTCACAAACCATGATTATCTTCTCAAATCCTTATGTCCTCTCTATGGCAAGGGTCTTGGGCTCATGCCCCTCGCCCCAAATTAACTTTGATCACTCACACTTTTTAATATCCTCAATAAATGTAGAAAGTACTTAAAATAATCTTTCATGAATTGACTCTCTTAAATAAAAACAGAATTAAATCAACTATTACTAGATTTTGTCACTTAATAAAAACATTTAGGTAGACACAGACAGGTATCCCAAAAGCAGTAGGTGAAAAAACATGGTGTATATCTTATGCGAGAAAGGGACAATCAAAATAAAAAGTCAGCTATACAAGTAGATGATGGGCACAGATTTGGCAGTATATTTAAAACAGCAATTTTCTAGTGGTAAAGAAACTATATAAAAATTTTTTCAGCAAAACACTATATAGGTTACATAAAACCACATAATGTCTACATTAGCAATAACCAGAACAGTAAGTGACAGGTAAGAAAACAAGTCTTCTACTCTAAATATTATCATAATTGTTGAGGAAAAAACATCCAAAAAAGGTGAAGGAAAATACTTTCCTTCACAAGAACTGAATACATGCTATAAGTAAATAGTCTCTAAGATCCTAAAGTATAGGAGATGGATTACTGTAGTAGGTTTTTGTTGTCTGCTTATCTCTCTGCAGGCTGAGCACAAAACCATGCACATAATGAGTAAAATGGGGAACAGTACAAAGGGCCACCCACTGGAAATAAGGCCTAGATTAAAATCCCAGTCCACCACAACTCCTGTTACATGACTTTGGGACAAACCCCCGAGTCTCAGTATTCATGACCTAAAACAACTCTTATCTTGCAGGATTGTTAGGAAAATGTAATAAGATCTTTGTGACCCTGTTAGAGTATCTAGCATACAGAACCCATCCAATACATTTTTTGTAATGAAACGGCAACTAATGTACATTAAAAAAATGATTTGTTCCTCATTCGACAGCACATAGCTTCGAATGGACCTAATACAGAGGCTTCCATGGACAGACTTTCCTTTCTCTATATTGTTATATTGCTATCTATAACAACAAATCCACTTCCAAAACGACATCTGTAGGCATTACTTGTATTCAAAATATGTTTTAATCTTTGCTGATTTTGAGTTTCATTCCTCTGTCATCATAAAAAATATGTGGTAAGATTTCAACCTTACTAATTTTGTTAAGACCTGAGCTATTGCTGGTCAGGAGGGCTTTTATTTAAAAAAAAAGAAACCAAAAAAACAAAACAAACGAAAATGACAAAAAGACAAGTGTCGGTAAGGACATGGAGACACTCCAACCCTTGTGCATTGTTGGTGGGAATGTGAAATAGTGCGGCCACTATGGAAAACAGTATGGAGGTTCCTCAAAAAAAATAAAAGCAGATCCAGAAATCCCACTTCTAGGTATTTATCAAAGAAGTGAAATCAGGATGTTGAAGAAATATTAACACTCATGTTCAGTGCCGCACTATTTACAATAGCCAAGGTGTGGAAAGAGCCTAAATGTCCACTGGTAAATGAAAGGATAAAGAAAATGTGGTATATACGTACAATGGAATATTATTCAGCAGACTTTAAAATGAAGGAAATCCTGCAATATGTAACAATGCGCATTAACCTAGCGGACATTGTGCTAATGAAATAAACCAGTCACAGAAGTACAAATACTGTGTGATGCCACTTACATGAGGTATCTAAAATAGTCAAACCCATAGAATCAGAGTGGAATGTTGGTTGCCAAGGGCTGAGGGGAGAGAGAAAATGAAGAGTTTTGCTAATTAACAAGTATAAAGTTTCAATTATGCAAGATGAATACATTCTAGAGATCTGCTATACAACACTGTGCCTATTAGTTAACAATACTGTCTTGGACACTTAAACATTTGTTAAGAGGATTTCCTGTTAAGTGTTCTTCCCATAATAATGAAAAAATACATTCTGAAGCACATTCCGGAACAGTTTTCTTATCTTTATCCTTGCCTCGAACTTTCAAAAGAAAATATCAATGGTTCACTAAGCATTCTAGCGAGACAGCAAAATACACACTGGTTAAAAGCAGACTCTGGGGGCATCTGGGTGGCTCAGTCGGTTAAGTGTCTGACTCGAAACTCGGGTCTCGATCTCAGGTTTGTGGGTGTGAGCCGTGCATTAGGTTCCATGCCGGATGTGGAGCCTACTTAAAAAAAAAAAAAAAAAAAAAAAAAAAAAAAAAAAAAAGCACAGACCTAGGTTCAAATGTGGGCTCAACTAATTACTAACTGTGATGTTGCTGAAGTCACTTAACTTCTCTGAGTATCAATTTCTTCTTTAAAAAGAAAAAAATAGCATCTGCCTGACAGAACAGTTATACAGGTTAAAGTCTCTAGAAAAATCCCTATTATACAATAAGATCCAAATAAATGTGAGGTCTCTATTGTTGTTAGCACCACTCAGACTAAATACACTGCTTTGCAAAATTAGTATTGAGCCTTGTCCATGTCTTCTTTACGACATGGCGTAACTTAGGTGTGTGAGTGACAATAGTAGAAAAAACTATTTACTGTTCTCTGGTGACTAAAATCTTGTTAATGTTACTGGATTTACTGAAACACTCTGATCTTTTATTAGGTTCAGTAAACAATGAGAATGGAGGATGAAGCAAGGGGCAACCACCAGGTCGCGGGGGCACTTAGTATTGAGCAGAAAGTCAATTCTTCCGGCTACCTGTGACATACATTCCAAGTACGTGTGTATCCTTCATTTAAGTGCCACTTCCCCACATAAACCCTCACTACGTTTCATCAGGACTACTATAACCTCCTGTCCAGTCTGCTTGCTTCTCTTCTCAGGCCTACCCTCTAACCCGTTACCTATCACAGCCAGAAACAAGATCTTTTTTTTTTTTTTTAAATTTTTTTTTTTTAACGTTTATTTATTTTTGAGACAGAGAGAGACAGAGCATGAACGGGGGAGGGTCAGAGAGAGACACACACAGAATCTGAAACAGGCTCCAGGCTCTGAGCTGTCAGCACAGAGCCCGATGCGGGGCTCGAACTCACGGACCGTGAGATCATGACCTGAGCCGAAGTCGGACGCTTAACCGACCGAGCCACCCAGGGCCCCCTTTTTTTTTTTTTTTTTTAATTTTTTTTTTTTCAACTTTTTTTTTTTTTTTTTTTTATTTTTGGGACAGAGAGAGACAGAGCATGAACGGGGGAGGGGCAGAGAGAGAGGGAGACACAGAATCGGAAACAGGCTCCAGGCTCCGAGCCATCAGCCCAGAGCCTGACGCGGGGCTCGAACTCACGGACCGCGAGATCGTGACCTGGCTGAAGTCGGACGCCCAACCGACTGCGCCACCCAGGCGCCCCATTTTTTTTTTTTTTTAAATTAAGTTTATTTATTTTGAGAGAGAGAGGGAGAGAAGGAGGGAGGGAAAGAGGGGGAGAGACAGAGAGAGAGAGAGAATACATCCCAAGCAGGCTCCACACTGCCAGTGTGGAGCCCGACACGGGGCTCCAACTCACAAATCATGACCTGAGCTAAACCGAGAGTCGGGTGCTTAACTGACTGAGCCACCCAGGTTCCCTTTCAGAAACAATAGCTTAAAAATATGAACTCCTCTAACTGAAATCCCTTAGAATAAACCCAAACTCCTTATCACAGCCTCTGTTGCGGCTGGCCTCCGAGAGGCCGCCAGTGATCCTGGCTTCCTGGCATCCACACCGTCGCACGGGTATCTCCCATGCTGCACTCCCGTGGGTCTGTGTGGCCAACAGCACGTCAGAAATGGCAGCACACCACTTCCAGGATCGGGTTATGAAAGACTGTGGCTTCTAGTTTGGGTGTTCTCTCACGTGCTTACACTGTGTCCCGCCCTCCTTTGAAGGAAGCGATACCCTGTTACGAGCAGCCCTGTGGAGACACCCACGTGGCCAGAACCTGCAGAGCCTGGCCAACAGCCAGGGAGGAACTGAGGCCTGCCAGCGTCCACACGAGCGAGCGGGGAAGTGGATTCGCCAGCTGCCATCAGGATGTCAGATGATTCTAACCTGGTCAACAGCTTGACTGCGACCTCAAGGGGACTTTGAGCCAGAACCACCAGCCAAGCCCCTCCTCAGTAGGAGAGTGCTACGGATGACGTGAGTCTTCCTGAGTCCGAGATGTGTGCAGGTATAAACTGGTTTTGGGTGACTTGTTACATGGGAGTAGATCATTAATACAGCCCAAGAGGGTCCCGACAACCTGGTCCTCATCGATTTCTCCAATCTCGGTTCACAGTCTCCTGCCCATTATGCTCAGCTTTCCTTTAGCTCCGACAAGGGGCCAAGCTCTTCCCACCACCTGCTCTTGCGTCTCCCAGAATGCTCCTCCTCCTACCGCCTGAATGGCTGGTTGCTTTTCAGCCCTAGATGATTTTTCCCCCGACTGTACCTACCAACATATATCCTGTATTTTACCTCACCCAGCACCCTATTTTCTTCACAGCACTAACCACAATCTGCAACTCCTCCACATGTTGGAACAAAAGCGCCAAAAACACAGGGACCGTACCTGTCCCATTCTTCACCGTATTCCCTGTATGTGTTCAGAACATGGCACTGAGGGGGGCCTAAAATGAACACTTGTTGAATGAGTAAACAACCGAAACTTTTTCTTTGCAAAAATAAAACAAAAAAAACATAAAAGTTACTTCAAATATTAGCTCTGGTAACAGAAGCCAGACATTCTTTACAGTAAGCACTGGACAGAAAGGCTACCCTGTTAGTGGGAATGCAATTGTATAAGGGTAACTGGGAGAGAGCTCACGGTGTACTTACTTGATTTTGGCCACAACAAACAGATCATTGAACAGGAAAAGATGCCGCTCCTGTCTCTGCAGGCCTCTTTTGAGTTCTACCCGGCCATCAATTAGCAAGGTCCTACTGGAGCACACGAACGATGAGAGAAATGTACACGTGTCCACGCTGGCAGAAGGGCTTTCCCTGTCACAGATCAAACACCACAGATCTTTAGTCAAATGATCAAATACAGGATGGAGTTCGATAAAATTATAGCTTCTGGTTGTCAAAATAAATAAATAAATAAAGCTCTCTGTATCTTTTTAATGCCACGACAGTTTCCTAACTGGTCCCTCAGTCTCTCTCTAACACAGTCGTCTTTTACATTTCATTATGAAAAATTTTCAAACATAAAGCAAAGTGTAAGTTGTATAATATACCCCCAACCTAGATTCTACCATGAAAATTTACTGCACCTGCTTTATCATGCATCCATCGAACTACCCATCCTTCTATCTGTTTAATAATCCGTTCCATTTTTGGCCTTTCAGTGTTAACTGAAACACAGCAGTATGTCTCCCCTTAAATACTCCGGCATGGAGGTCACTGACTAGGGTTCAACAGTTACTAACAATTTAAAAAACATGAATGCACAATGAAATGCACAAACCTTAGATGTATATTCACTGAGTTCTGACAAAGGTATTCGCCTGTATAGTCTAAACCTTATCAAGATGAGAACATTATCATCACACCAAAATACTTCCTCTTGTACCTTCTCAGATGTTTTATATATTAACTGAAGATGGCTTCTATGTATTGGCTTTTGGGTTGTTTATTTCTTCACTGTAGGCTGAGACCCATCAGCTCAAAAGTCTACTGGCACCAAACTGAAATTTTTATACACTTGATTATTTAAAGAATAGTCCAAACAAGCAGATTCTTAGCCACTTGTAGCTTGCCTGCTTTGCATATGCCACGTAACTACACCCAATATCGGCTAGCCTTGGTAAGATAGAGTCTAATGATTCTAAGACTCTAAGACTTCCCTTCAGAGTTCTCTGACCCAGAGATTCCCTGCTGCACCAGGGACCTGCATCCCTGGACAAGGAATCCCCAGAGACACTCTATGGTCTCCGCCACCTCAGGAGCTCCTTTGCCCTCCTCTCCTTCTGGTTGGTGGTCTTTAGGCCCCAAACCTCAAGACAGTCTCATGTTATGAGGGACTTCCTTTCTGATGCAATCCTGCCCAATGAGATCTTTTTCCTTGTTTAGCCCCTAAGTCTCACAAATTCCTTACAACAGTCTATCCCCACCCCATCACCCTCAAGGCAACCACTATTATGACATTTTTTTTTTCCCCAATGAAGACGAGTTTTGCCTGTTCTGCAATTTCACATGGAGCTACCATATGTACTTCTTTGTGTAAGGTATTTTTTAGTTAGCATACTTTTTTTTACATTAACCAGTAATCTATTGCTTTCATATGGTTGAATAGTATTCCGTGACATAAATATATCAAAGTTTGTTTACCCATTCTCCTATTGACAGACCTGGACTCTTTCCAGTTTTCAGCTATTATATAAATTAAACATTGTCCTGGTCTTTTTGTGACCTATGTTTTAATTTCTTTTGAATAATACCTCAGAATGGAATTGTTGGGCCACAGAGTAGGTAGATGTTTAATTAAACAAATTTTATTATTTATTTAATAAATAATAAATGTTTTTATTTATTTTTGAGAGAGAGAGAGAGAGAGAGCGAGCGTGAGACAGCACGAGCAGGGGAGGGGCAGAGAGAGAGGGAGACACAGAATCCGAAGCAGGCCCCGGGCTCTGAGCTGGCAGCACAGAGCCCGATGTGGGGCTCAAACTCACAAACCGTGAGATCATGACCTGAGCTGAAGTCGGATGCTTAACTGACTGCGCCACCAGGTGCCCCGGTGGATGTTTAATTTTAGAAAAAAGTGCCAGTTTTCCAAAGTGGTCACCCCAATTTTTATTGCCAAGAATATTTCTGGAGAGGTCGGTTGCTCCACAGCCCTGCCAACATGTGGTGTTGTCATTCTTTCAAATTTTGGCCATTCCAGTGGATACATAGTAGCATCTCATTAAGATTTTAATTTGCACTTCTATGGTGACTAATGATGTTGACTCATGTTCTTTTTGGTCATTTGTGCATCTTCATTTGTGAATTATCTTCAAATATTTTGCCTATTTAGAAAAATTGGGTTAGGTATCTTTTTGTGGATGAGTTATAGGAATTTTTTTTACATATCCTGGATAAAAGTCCTTTGTCAGGTATGTTTTGCAAATATTTTTTTTTTCCTTGCCTGCTGCCTGTACGTTTTCTTAATTGCGTTTTTGATGAAGTTTTTAAATTTTGATGAAGTCTAATTTATCATTTTTGAATGGTATTTATTCTTTGTGACCTTTCTAAGAAATCCTCACCTACTCCCAAGTGGTTATAAAAGATATTCTCTAATTTTTTCCACTAAAATCTGTATAATTTTAGTTTTTACTTCTAAATATATGCTCTATGTCAAAATAACTTCTTTATGGTAGAAGGCAGGGGCTAAGGTTCATTTTGCTTTTCTATATGGATACCTTATAATTCAGCACTATGTGCACAAAAGACTCTTCTTCTATGGATTGCTTTGGCACCTTTGTTAAAAATTACATGAGTATAAAGCATGGGTCTATTTCTGGGCTCTCTGTTCTGTTCCACTGATCTATTCGTTAATTTTTATGCCAGAAACACACTGTCTTACTATTTTATCTTTATAGTAAATCATGAAATTAGGTAGTATAACTCTACCAACTTTTTCTGTTTTGAGATTGCTTTGGATAATCTGAGTCCTTTGTCTTTCCATATACCTTTTAGCAAGTATAAACATGAAGAACACAAGAGAGAAAGTCTATTGAGGCTGGGGAAGAAGAACTGAGCTCAGTTTCAAATACACTTTGTTTGAAATTATCAGTGGACTAGATGGCATGGGGAAATGAGGCAGGCAGCTAGCACTCAGAAGAGGGGTCAGAATGAGATGTAGAACTGGTGATCATACAAAGACACGTGCATAAATAATACTATGGGAGTGCTAGAACTGCCTAGGGAAGGAGCACAGTATATGAAAGAAAAGAAAAAAAGGCAGAAACAGTTCCCTGAGAAAAGAGGTGATTTGAGGTGGCGAGGAAAGGAGAATCTGTGAAGGAGATGGAGGCTGGTGAAAAGCAGCAGAGGAAGAAGAATGAAAAGCAGAGGAGGTCTGGGGTGCTGACACTGGTAGAAAGGATAACGGGCTGAAGCTTGAAAAGATGTCTGGGAAAAAAAAAGTCAGTTGCTCATTAAGACTTTCAAGAAAACAGTTCCAGGAGAAGGAACAGTAAGGTTCTGCAGAACTCAAGTGGCCTGGGGCATGAGGAGTTAAGGAATGAAAAGTAAAGACTTAAAGGCTGGTTCTGGTTATTTGTTAGCAGCTAAACGCTAGAAGGCGACTTTAAGAGGAAAGGCAGGAAGAGTTGAGAAACAATCAGCCCTGAAGGCAGGTGTTATTATCCCTCATTTTACAGATTTGGAAGCTGATGTTCAGGGCAGTTAAAAAACACAGCTGCTAAGTGAAAGGGATTTACAAGTAAGCATGGTTTCAAAACATGTACTTAAAAAAATTCCATGTAGTCTTTCATTCACGTTGACTCATCTCTCATCCACCCATGGTAACTGAGCTCAGCAGTTTAGGACTTAATGGGGGTGGGGGAAGAAGTGGGCTAATCCAAGCTTTTCTGCTAAGTAGTGTAACATGGGGAGTTACGTGGTTGCCTCAGTTTCCTCATCTGTAAAATAAAGTCAGTTGGAGTAAAAGACCCTTAAATTGTTTTTATAATTTGTGTATGGGACTAAGTATACAAACCTGTACTCAAAAGGTGGAATTAAGATTACTGATGAGAAGGAAATAGATAATGGATATGGTTAGCAAGCAACCCTAACCTACAGTTTATAAATACAGGGATAAGCATACTTGAGAGTCGCCTCAGGGAAACAAGCTGGAACTCAAATAAAATAAAAACCAAAAAACAGTAATAACAAAAATAGCAATAAGAACTGAAAAACACTTCCTTATTAGTCTAATTTTAAAAAGGAGCTCAGAGAACAAGAATTTGTCAAGGTCTCCCATCAAAGTATCAGGTGGAAGAGGCCATGTCCTGTCATCCTGAGTATCTGGTCCATGTGGTGGCCAGCATAGGTGGGGATTCTGGGTTATCCACATTTCTTGGGTTGGGACAGTGTGGCTCACGGCGTCTGAGCTCTCCTGGGTACACTAAAAACCCGAGTACGCTCTGAGAGAATGTCCAAGTGGTCAGCCGTCCCTTCCCCTGCTACAGCTGTCCTCAAAGTGTGAGGCCGGCAAGCAGCATCAGCCTCTTAAAAATGCAAACTCTCAGGACCACCTCAGACTTACTCAAACAGAAGCTTGCGGGAGGGGGTTGGCTCAGCATTCTGTATTTTAGCAAGTTCTTCAGATAATTCTAAGGCACACCGAGGTTTGAGAACCACTGCGCTCCAAGACCCTGTAACACATTCTGGTTCTAACCTTAGAAAATTCTACAACTCTGTGTTCAAAGTAAGTTAAGTATTAGTAGCGTCTATACCTACATTTCAGGTAAGGTGAGCTTCTGAGAGCTGTTCCATCTTTTCCTGCCATTTTCAGGCCACCGTTACCTCTCCGAAGAAGTGAATTCCATTATGCTCACTAATTACTATTTAAGCACATACCATGTGTAATTTAAAGACACGTGTAAGTGAGGAACAAAGCAAGTAAACCAAAGACCTTTGAAAGAGAAGGAAAAGGAAGCTTCTATGTTTAATATGATAGACTGAAATTAGGCAGTGAGAAAAGGCCCATATTCACCATCATAGAAAAAAATCCTTTCTATTTCAAATTCTTTTGGGATGGGGAGTGGGAGGAGACATAATGGCATCTTTTATCATCCTTTATTATGTAGTGATTTTCAAGTTTACAACAAAAAAAGAATGAAACTTCACTTGCTGTTATGAGAATTGAGCAAGGACAAGGCTAGCAAGCCCTGGACAGATGAAGGGATGGTTAACACCGCATTCTACGTAGCTGTAGTTCTGTTAGTGCCCGACAGAAGCTCTTCTCCAGGAGAAAACTCATCTGTGGCATTTTAGTTTTAGGTTTAATAACTAACTGCTTTTCAATTATAATTATAAACCATTAGATAGCAGTATGGCTGAAAATAGGGATGTTCAAACTACTACTCAAAGGTTCCAACAGTAAATAGTTTAGGCTTTGCGGGCTCAACTCTGCCATTCTGGCTCAGAATCAGCCACAGACAATACCTACACCAACAGATGTGGCTGTGAGCTGCTTATCTGGGTCATAGTTTGATGACCCCCGATTTAAACAATAGTTCTAAAACATTTAGTTTTACTTATTTATTTTTTTAAATGTCCATTTGTTTTTGAGAGAGAGACAGACAGACAGAGGATCCAAAGCAGGCTCTGTGCTGTCAGCAGAGAGCCCAAATGTGGCCGGAACCAGCGAACCATGAGATCATGATCTGAGTCTAAGTCAGACACTTACCCGACTGAGATACCCAGGTGCCCTAGTTCTAAAACATTTAAATACTTATAAATAAAGGCTAATATGAAACAATTAGGGAATTAGAATTGTCTGTTTGTTTGGGATTAGTGTAGGCCAAAATTTAATTAGGGCACTAAAAAAATGTTTTGCATTTTAAAGCAACTCCGAAGGATTTTCACATGTAATAATTCATTTTCCACCTTACAATAATACTTTCAAATAAGTAGATTTGATAGTGGTGTGGAGAATCCACAATGAAGTTAAAATATTTTTCTTTTTCAGTGTGGATTTATCCACGTACACGTCTGCAGTCTGTCATTTTGAAGATCCACATATAAGTATGGCATGAGATACCTCATGACTTTAGCAAGCTAAGCATTGGTTAAAAAGAAAAAAAATACAACCAACATTTATGCAGTAGTCTAGGGTAAAGATAAACATCTCAGTACTCACATAATTTAAAATGAAAAAAATCTGTCCCAGAAGGAAACAAAAGCACAAATAACCTTTGTGTTTTTAAAACTACAATCTTAATCAGTGTTTCCTACTTAAAAATGTATTTCTCAATTATGTGAGTCTGAAGTGTTTATTTTTATTCTGAGTGCAATGTAGATGTGTTTATTTTAGTCTTTTAGAGTATGGAAATGGGGAGGAGGGCAAGACTGTAACCTTCTATTTAGCCTCTTAATATAGCCTGATTAGGATTTACAAGTTATAATTAACAGAACTCTAAAATGATCTAACAAATACAAGCTGAGTCTAAGAATTAACCTGCTGCCGGCTTCTTACGTATGTATTAACATTCCATTTTCAAATAGGTTTGTGAATCCACTTCTAAAAGGCAAAAAGGAATTTTTTAACCTTAGTGATTTTTTTACTAAAATTAGATAATAGCTTTCATGAAACTTGGGTCACCGTAATACCTCTTAATACTTATTACTAGGGCTCATTGTAAAAGTGAGTTTACTTTTAGGTACAGTTTTAGAGGAGGTCGTGCTTCATCCTTAATCACAGAAGAAAATAAACTAAAATTCAGAATACTTCTTGAAAATTTCTATGTTTATAACCGGTAATTAGTGATTATGATGACAAGTACTAGATAGGATCTTGATAACCTCAAACCCTAGCACATGGTCACCACTCATTCCAAATGCCATCTCTTCCATGAAAATTTTATTCAGTTGAATTCTTCATTGGTATCTCTTATCTGATATCTAGGACTTATATCCTGCCTTGTACCTCTTAAATATTCTCATTCAACATGTATTGGGTCTATGATCACCACATGACAAATTAATTATTACAGTGATAAGGGTCGCCTTTGGTGGGTGCCTGCCATGGACCAGGTGCTGGAGATAGGCATGGTCCCTAGAGTCAGGGAGTTAGTGCTACAGATACATCAGACAAGTAAACAATGATAGACTAGACAGGTAAGTGCCACTAGAGAACTTCATAGTACGGGGGCACCGAGAGGAGCAACCATAAGAGCCCCTACGTGAGACAGGACTGCTTAGAGAAGTTTCTTGGAGGAACCAGTCTTAAAGGATGGACGGACGGATGAAGGCTGATGGGCAGGCTATGCAGAAAGAGCACAGGACACGTGCCGGGTGCTGCGAGTGCCCCAGGGGAAGTTCAGGAAGATGGGTGACACAGGCCTGAAGAGGAGCAGCAGCGGATGAGGAAGGGGCCACATACTGGATGTTTCTTCTATCACATTTGACTTTATGTGAAAGCACTAAGAAGTGTCAAGCGAGACATCGTGTCTTGTAATTTCCTGAAGAAAAGAGACGAGGGCAAGCTTAGAGGAAGGGAGACCTTCAGGAATTCACTGCAGTGATCTAAGGCACGAAAGGTCATGGACCAGATTTGGCAGTGAGGAAAGGACAGAAGATACAGGAAAAAAATATATTAGAGAGATATTAAAAATACACATTGTTGAAATCTGCAAAGTGATTAGTTATGGGGGTGAGACAGAGATAGAGCTAAGAAAAAAAATACTAACTTAGCACCCAGACTCTATTTATTTATTCATTTTTATTTTTCATCCAACAAATGTCTGCTAAGCCTCTGTATGTGTCGTCTAGGCCTGCTGCTAAATGTGAAGAAATGGGGTAAGCAATCCTCTCCTCTGGTGAAACTCTCAGTCTAGTTAAACTGTCAGCTAGGTTCTTGACATCACCCATCATTTTTTGCTCAGTTCCGTTTGCAGCAGAGGTTGAAAACCACAGGCCACAATCGTATTTTATTTGGCCCACCCAGAGGCCTCAACAACATTTAGTTTTGAATACCCAGTTCACCACATTCCCTCTCTTTCCACTTTTTCTCCCTCTGTTTACTGCACCTCTCAGGGACCTGAAAGCATTTAAATCTGTGTGATTTGTGTCCTAGTGTTGCTTTCTTTTACATGTTTATAGCTTAATTTTTAGTTTTTTTTTTTTAATTACGGGAAAACACACATAAAATAAAAGTTATCATTTAAACCACTGTAATAAGGTATAATCCAGTGGCATTTACTATATTCGCAGTGTTGTGCAGCCATCACCACTGTCCAGTATCCTCATCATCCCCAAAGGAACACCTGTGCCTATTAAGCAGTCGCTGCCCGTTCCCCACTCTAGTCAGTCCCTGGCAGCGACTAACATCTTCCTGTCTCCATGGACTTGCCTGTTCCAGACATTTTCTATCATATGACACATGGCCTTTTGTGAGTGGCCTCTTTCACTTGGCATAATGTTTTTCAGGTTCATCCACATTGTAGCATCTATTGGTACTTCATTCCTTCATACTGATGAATAACATTCCATTGTATGGACGGATCACACTTATTTATCCATTCATTAGTTATTAGTTGATGTTCATTAGGGCTGTTTCTACCTTATGTCTACTGTGAATAGTGGTGCTCTAAAAATTCATGTACATATTACACTTGAACTCTGTTTTTTTAGGTTTTTTCTTTTTTTTTTGAGTGTAAACCCAGGAAGGAAGCTTCTGGATCATACAGCAATTCCATGTTTAAATTATCGAGCAACTGCCAAACTCTTTTCCACAGTGGCTGTATGATTATACATTCCCATCAGCAATGCATAAGGGCCCATACTTTTGACTCTTCCCTCTTTGGTCTCCACATAGAACCATATCTTACCTTCTAAGGATATTCAAACTAAAAATAAAATCTTCTGAGTCTAGATGCTCACACCCTCTCCTACAGTTTGTAACGAACTCCTAACTGAACTAACTTCCTCGCTCTCCCTTCTTCAATCTATACCACCAGCTTCTAACTTCCATCAAATCAGTCTTTCCAACGTACATGCCAATGATCACACGCAGCATGGGCACTGTTGAAAGAGGCAGCCCAACTCATTAACCTAGCTTTCAAGTTCTGACATCCGTTTACCCCACCTGGTTGATGGAATCTCAGGTTGGAACTCTCTATACTGCCTGTGTAAAAGTAACCCTGGTGAGTCTTAACAGATTAAATTAGTCCAGAAACACTTCAGAACAAAAAGAGATGACTGTTGAAATGAAGCCACAAAAACCACTATCGACATCAAAATTTTATCTTAATCAGCAATAAAAATACGTCCATCAGGCGCTCATGACTATCTCAGATGTGTCAGCATTGAAAGCACATCTTTAGGAAACCTAGTCTGAAGCAATAATCTGTCTTACTGATGGGATAAAACATGGGAAAGCACTATGACACTTCAACAGTCATCATCTAGGAAAAAAAATCACACCCAAATTACCAAAGAAAACTGCATACAGATTCTAACATGATGTGGCTGTACACAGTAGGTGCGATCATGTCCACTTCACATTAACATTAGAGACGCATCATGTAGCTCATGTTATACAGTTGAATCCTGACTTGGAATTATAGAATGGAGCCTAGTGATAACGTTAATGGCAGGATCAAAATGAACTAAGCTAGGACAAGGGTTTGTAAGTACATGAATGAATGGTTGGATAAATAGCGTGAGCAAGGCCTTAAAAACAAGAAATACACAACGGAGAACTTTTAAATTACCAAAATGCTGACTGGAACATGCAGCACAAGTGGTGTAACAGCAGTCTTATATCATCAGTGTTAATATTTAAAGAGCAAGGAGGGGTGCCTTGATGGCTCAGTCAGTTCAGCATCTGACTCTCAGTTTCAGCTCAGGTCATGATCTCACTGTTTGTGAGTTCAAGTCCACATCGGGCTCTGCACTGACAGCACAGAGCCTGATTGGGAGTCTCTCTCTGTGCCTCTCTCCCTATCCCTCCCCGACTTGCATTCTCTCTCGCTCTCAAAATAAATAAATAAAACTTAAAAAAGACACAGAGTAATGAAAACATAAACATTACATAAGCAAAGACAGAACAGCAATATGGAAGGAGAGAGTGAAGGACCGAGAAGGACACTAATGAACAGTTACACTAACAGCACACGATCATACACAAAGAGACATTACTTCCAAAAACGGGACTGAACTACATAACTTCTTTAGAGCCTTGACAGAAGATGCTTAACATCTATTAGGAATTCACTTAGGAAAGTCTTGACAAGTCTTGCCCTTGACAAGACATTACAAGGAAGGAGAGAACAAGATCACACATTTTAACTTTGAGAGTTAAAAAAAAAAAAAAAAGTTTACATACAAATGATACACAATGATGTAGGCCCGAATGGAGAAAAACCTGAGTTTTAGAACTACAAACACTCCAGTGAAAACGGCAAGTCTTTGAGAACAAATCTACTTGATTATGAAATAATCAGTAGGAACAGAGAGATTCCAACCAAGGACTGGAGAAACCAATTTAGTCACTTGTGTGGCTTATTGACTTAAAAATACTGTATATCTTAATTGCCAACTAAAATTGGTTTGGGCCATCTTGAATCAGATACGAATGCTGAACATATTTATAAGCTACTCAAGGAAATTTATACGTGTAGTGATTACAATGTGATATGCTTTATATGTTGTTTACTCATTCAACAATGAGCCAGGTCACCAATATGCTGACTGGGCACTCCAGTGGCTTGACTAGCTTGATTCAGGCAATAATTATACAATTGTACACTGAAAAGAACAAAAGAATCATACCTGAATAAAGGCAGTTCTATCTACAATTTTTGGATCTGCTAAAGTTAAAAAACATCATCAGATAATGTCTAGTTAGAAAATTAATATATTAATTATATAAATATAATATATCATATTATACCGGTGAATTAGAAAGTTCTCAATGCAGTAAGCTAAAGGCAGTGACTTAAGTTATCTGTTACCTCCAGCTCACTTATGCCAAAATGTTAATATTGTTATTAATATTCTGTTAATACTCATTTAAGTGAGTTGATTCAATTAGCTGATTTATAACTAATAGAGAAGTGTTAGCTTTGATAGCAAACTTTGTTACCAAAATACCTACATATTTTGGAGTAAGAAAGAAACACACAACAGATACTTGCTTTATCACTTTATTTTTTACTTTTATTTGAGACAGAGAGAGAGAGAGAAAGAGAGAGAGAATCTTAAGCAGGCTCCATGCTTAGTGCAAAGCCTGACGTGGGGCCTGATCCCATTCCTGGGATTATGATCTGAACTGAAATTGAGGGTCAGACACTCAACTGACTGAGCCACCCAGGTGCCCCAGGACTTTTTTTTTTTTTTTTTAAGATACAGCAGTGAGGGGGTGCCTGGGTGGCTCAGTCAGTTAAGCATCCGACTTCAGCTCAGGTCACGATCTCACGGTCTGTGAGTTCGAGCCCCATGTCGGGCTCTGTGCTGACAGCTCAGAGCCTGGAGCCTCTTCAGATTCTGAGTCTCCCTCTCTCTCTGCCCCTCCCCTGCTCATGCTCTGTCTTTCTCTGTCTCAAAAATAAATAAAAACATTTAAAAAAATATTAAAAAAAAAAGATACAGCAGTGAGTTGAATGAGTTGAAGTCTCTTAAAGAAAAAAAAAACTCATGAGAAGTTCTGCAATAAAATTTTGAGCACATGCTTGGTCTTGATAAATTTATTTCAAATTAAGTCAATTTGGGAAATAAAAGAGAAAACAGTTTTTTTAATGTTTATTTATTTTTGAGAGAGAGACAGAATGTGAGCGGGGGAGAGGGGACAATGAGAGAGGGAGACACAGAATCTGAAGCAGGTTCCAGGCTCTGAGCTGTCAGCACAGAGACTGATGCGGGGCTCGGACCCACGAACTGTGTGATCATGACCTGAGCCAAAGTCAGATGCTCAACCAACTGAGCCATCCAGGCACCCCCCAAAAATAATGTTTTGAGTGGATGCTAAATAGTTCAATATTAAAGGAATATTTTAATCCAACGTATTGTTTTTCTATATTGAGATGACAGAACTATTTGATGAAGTTTAACCTTTATTTTTTAAATCCTCAATCGTACTTCATATTTACAAATAATTTGCTCAGTGACATATTAATGATTGCTTGCAGTGTATTCAGCACTATTCAAGGCACTGGGGATATAACAGCCAGTGAAGTAGCCACAGGCCATGCAAGAATTTCACCTTTCATTCTGAGTGACACAGGAAGAGGCGATGGTTTAGACAGAGAAGTGACAGAATCTATATGGTAAAGGGAACAGAGGAAGACAAAATTGGAAGCAAAAGTTGAAGCATATAATGCTTGCTTAAAGAAAATTTTTAAAAAAATCATAGTAATGAGTAGGCTGAAGTTCCTTAAGTAAAAACTCATTAGAGGCTTTTTGAAAAGTAGTAACTTAGGAGAGAAATAATGGTGGTTTGGTAGTTGTGGAGGTGGTAACAAATAGTTCTATTCTGGAAATACCTGGAAAGTAGAATTTAATAGGATTTGATGATAGACTGATTTTTGACATAAGCAACTGGACTAGGACTGGGATAAGGAATTTGCTTTTGGATATGTTAAGTTTGAAATTCTTATTAGATGTCAAAATGGAGATTTTAAAGCCATGAAAGAGATCAGGCCATCTAGGGAGTTAATATAGAGAAATGGCTCAAGTACTGAGCCCTGAGGCCAGCCAACTTTTAGAAGTTTGGACAGAAGGAGAAACCAGCAAAGTAGAATGAGCTGACTGTCAGTGAACAGAACCAAGAAGCCTAAGGAAGAAGGGAGAGACTGGAGTGACCAATGCCAAAGAACGGTCAAAGAAGGTCATTTGACCATTGGACCTAGCATTACGGCATTCACCAGTGACCCTGTCAAGAGTAATTTTGGTGGGCATTTATGAAGAAATGACTCCAGTCTGGTTAACATCAGATGTTTGGTAATTGATGATTCTGCAGTCACTGTCTAACCTGTCCAAAAGCACATTCAACATTCAACTTTTGAAAGAAAACAGTTAAAAAGATATCAAATAAAACTGAAAACACACAAAACAAGTATCTAAACCCAAGGAAGTACTTATAAAATGGTCTTGGTCATTAGTTGGGAGGACTATTACAAAGCTCCAACAGTAGGCTCTCACTATAATAGATAACACAGCTAAACTGAATGGAACATATAAGCTATCTCATAATTAGAACAGATATTTTCATATGTTCCAGAAATTTCTCCCTCACAGCGCTAAGAAAGTACTTTCCCTCTGAGAATGCAAAGCATGCTTTCTTGTGCTTAGTGGCAGTAAATTCTATCAAACACTAGCAGCTTTTCATAAAATTGGTACTTAAGTCAAGGATCTGTTAGTATGTTATAAGGAAAAGATGTCAGAACTTTCTTTGACAGGCATTTCAGTTTACAAACAGAGTATGTTTTAAAACTACTCTGTACACAAAAGGTACCTGAATAACTACCAAAAAGCCTGGGATGCTGTTTCATTCAAATGCTGGGACTGAACCAAACTCTGTCCACCAAACTCAGTCATACAGATGACTGAATCCTTGAAAACAGGATTTAACAATTGGTAAGGACACCAGTAATTATAATTCCAAAAAAAAAAAAAAAAAAAAAGGCTCAGAAGTCCCATGCTATAATGTGAAATGATTCTTAAATAAGTACATCTCTGCTGTTGGCCTGCAATAAAATATTCTCATTGGTCTCCTTTTGATAAAAGTACCCAAAATTCAAGTAACTGAGCTTTCCAGGTGACCTGATTGTTTATTTTACTGTACTAAAACCTTACTTACTGCACAATAAAAACAATAACATATTAAAAAGATGCTGTGGTTTGTGGGAGTTAGGGCTGACTTAATATATCTCAAGTGTTTCATGCAAGCAGATGCTGGAAAATCTCATGTTGCTGTTACTAACCTTTTATTTTATTTATTTATTTATTTTTTAATGTTTATTTTATTATTTTTGAGACAGAGAGAGACAGAGCATGAATGGGGGAGGGGCAGAGAGAGAGGGAGACACAGAATCGGAAGCAGGCTCCAGGCTCTGAGCCATCAGCCCAGAGCCTGACGCGGGGCTCGAACTCACGGACCATGAGATTGTGACCTGAGCCGAAGTCGGACGCTTAACCGACTGAGCCACCCAGGCGCTCCTGTTACTAAACTCTTAAAGCATTCAAATTCTAACATACCTTCCAATTTCAAACAAAAGTAAACCCAAACCATAAAATAAGCTTTATGTAGAACACAATATTTACTGTCAACAAATGTTGTGCTACATTTTTTTTTTAAACAAAGAGACACAGGTATTGTGTTTACTACTGCATAAGAAACTATCTATTTTCCAACTACTGATCCTTTTCACCTGGGACTCTCACCATCGGTACAAGTATCTGAATGAAATATGATGTAACATACTGTTACATATTGAAAGGCCTGGTATTTTAAATAAATCCTTTCATCTGGTGCAATTTTAACATCTGTCACCAGAATAAGAACTAAGACAAACGCAAAAAATCCTCTAAATTGCCCAGGGGTATTTTGATTGACATCTAAATGCGCTGAAAACAGTGTAATCAGATATAAAAAAGATGCAACAAAAGGCCACAGAAAAGAGGTATAACCTCCAGTATTAAGGGAGTTTGGGAGTCAGGAAGTGTCCTTCAAGACAATGAAGTAGCAGAGAAGGAAGAAGAGGGATGCGCAAGGAGAAAGACATGAGACTGGGAAAAGTTTCACAGAGGAGTCAGCATTTGATTGGAGGCCTTTGGAGAGTTATGTTTTTGACAACTGGGAAAAACTTCAGCATAAAAAGATCAGGTGATCTGCTAAAGGTCACAAAGCTACAGAGTCAGGCCTGGGAAAATGGTTTCTCAGTGCCCAAAGCAAGTAGGCTTTGGACTAGGCATTAAACTTGGGACAAAAGCAGCAGTTTTGGTGGTACTTTTCACATAGTTCTTCTCATAATAAATGATCTTTACCTACTTCCTGTTTTTCTGGCTGAAATAAGTCACAATAAGAAAGGTATTAGCAAACATTTGGCAAAAAGGACACCGAGAACAGGAAATATTTGTTTATGTAATTTACGTGATAATCCTCTTCTCTAAACACAGAAACTATATGAAACCTTTTGTAAAAATGTCAGTATCCTGGTAGGTTAGCAGTATCTGACTCATAACAGGTTATTATAATTATTTGCTGACAGAACGTACTACAAATGTGCTACATGGCACGTAATTATATATTATCTTTTGTGCCCTCTACTTATTTCCTATCTATATGCCATGTCTCCCCAGCTGGATGGCAAGCTCCTAGTGAGCACTTTATATCCTGCATCAAGGTAGGATCCGTGTCTTATTTTTAATCCCATTTCTAGAACTGTGCCTCATACAGAAGCCTCAGATGTTTTCAGGATGAATAGTTAAATAGAATATCCTTAGTTTCTTAATTTCTTCTCCCCCTACAAAACAAGTTGAGAAATCACTCAATTTATCTGGATCATTCAGAAATCAAGACCAAACCCCAAAACCACTTTGCTCTGAATCTGCATTGTTAGTAATGCTTTTCAGCTGGAGTAGGGTAGGGGTGGCTTCTGGCTGATGGTTATCACGGTTCCAGTAGCCCAGTGGCCCAGGGGAGCACTGGGTAAAGAACGAAAGTGACTCTCTTGAGGGGAGGCAGACCCATTTGATTGTTTGCTTCTGTTCTCTACCTTACTTCATGATTGCAGTCACACGCCACTCTATTTCTGGAATTCTCTTCCATCAGTGCTCCTAAATTAAAATAAAAGAGGAGGGGGAAAGAATTCCAGAAAGATGAATATTTGACTTCACACAATTTAGTTCAGAGTGGTGGGGCTTTTTTCCCAGTGATCAAAGCATTCCAAACAGTGAGAAAAAGCTAAAAGCTATTAGAAATAACCTAAGCCAACTGTCTCTCTTGCCCAAGTTCACAGACTCTAACTCAAACTCAGCCACTCCAAGACTTGGGCTGCGGTGCACATGTGCAAAAGCATGCACTGTGATGCTCAGCATGGTTCTGAAATTCTAACCCCTGATGCAAGGGCAGACTTTTCAATTTTGCTCTTTACAAAATACAAAGCCTGGCATACACTCAACAAGTGTTTGCTGAACTGAAACCCAGAGTAAACTAGAGACACCCAAGAAACATTAAAGTACTCTCTAAACAGATCCCAGTCATGGGGAACCATCTTATTAAAATCATATTAAAAATCCTCTTGTCCTTCTCAAAACTTTCTTTTTTCTCATGTTCAAGTTATCATGAGAGGGCTCACAATGTTCATAAATGAATGCTGAATAACACATGTCTTCATTTCTATTCCACTCGAAGTCTTTAAAAATGTTAATAATCAATGGAACCCCCAAAAATGCCTGCTGGTGTGTGTTAAAGTGTGAAACAGACATAGTAAAAGCTAGACAAAATAACACTCGACAGCTCAACTAAAACCACACCACATTTCCAGTCATTTTTTGCATACCTAAAGTGACATCATTGCCTTCACAAAGCAAAAAGCATGCACTGCGTCTCTGTTGGTTGAGCTGAGCAAACGCACATGTGGCCCGATTTATTTGCAGACTGTGAACGTTTTAGTGCGCTGCTAGAAGGTGCCTTCTCAGACCGATGGGCACAAGTGCTTAAGCAATACGCCCTGTCAGAGAGGCCTTACTGGAAGCAGAGGTTAGTGGGAAGTGCTCTACCGTTTCCATCATTCCCAATAAAATTACATTGGAAAAAAATTCCAGAGGGTTTGGAGAAGACTGGAGAATAAATTTTGAAGTAAAACGCGATTAAATTCTAATGGAAGTGTCATTCTCCTGATTCCTCAGAAAAAGCTTCTCCACTGAAACTCAACTCTGGATATTTACATAAAGTGTTAGTATTCCACAAAAACAGAGTCGAATTAACTACATTTCTAGAGCTGCCTAAATTCTATTCTCCTTTTTATAACCAGGAAGCTAAGTAGATTGACTCTTTGGAAAGAGAAGAAAACGGTGGTGATGGTAGGGGTGGAGGAGAGAGGGCAAGACTTCTTCTCTTCTAGAACCAGAGCTTCATATGCCCCAAATACTCAGAACAAAATCAGGGTCCCTGTCCTCCTTGAGGGCAAGGGTTTCTGTCTGTCTTGTTCACTGCTATGTTCCCGGCAGTGCCTGGCCCCAGGAAAGCCTCAATAAAATATCTGCTAAATGAATTATGATGATGAATGCTCATCTTGTTATGACTGCTATAGACAGTTGTGGGGCTTTTTTGAAGGTGGCATATATTGTCAGGTTTAGTGATGTGGGAAGGAGGCAGGTCTCTGAAGTGGGCCAGAGTGCCCAGCTCTGCCTTCTCACTTTTTCTTTGATCTGCTGTCTTATAAAAGAGCTCCTTGGGGTTGGCACTGAGATGACCAGAAGAAAGGGAGGAAAGAACAAGTCCTTACTTACAAATGGTATTTTCTAATGGGATGATGTTGTCTTTATTTCTTTTAGAGCCCAGCGTTTCTCTGAGTTATCTCCCATGGGATGTTAACAGGTGTCCAGCTCAGGGAAGACTGCTGTGAGTACTCACCCTAGTTACTCCCTCTCTAACTGCCCCGTTTTGTCTTCTCATACAAGGTACTAGTTTATTTTTTTCTTTTTTCCTTTTTTATTATTTATTTTTTAAGTCATCTCCACGCCCAATGTGGGGCTCCAACTCACAACCCTAAGATCAAGAGTCACATGCTCTACTGACTGGGCCAGCCAGGCTCCCCCTGGGTACTACTTTCTAATACTCTCATTTTTTATGTTTTGCTATCCACATCCCCCCCCCCCCACTAGAATGTAAACTCCGTGAAAGCAGGGACCTTATAGCTATATCAGGCAAATGCCTAGAAATGCCTAGAAAGTGTCTGATACAAAGCTGTCACTTAATTATTTGTGGAATGAATTAACAATTGCTAGGCAATGTTCTAAGAGATGACACCAACAAAATGCCTGTCTCTTCTCGAGTTTATTTCCCATGATGACATAACATCAGGAAAAAGAAGCCTGAGGGAAACACCGGATTGAAGATGTTTCTTTACATCCCTATTTCACAGAGCTTTTACTATGCTATACATACAGTGTAAACTGATGAAAAACCTTTCTTCTCCCCAACTGAACCTCTGACAGGAGAAATGCTTCCCATTTGCATTGACACACGTGAGAAATGCAGCCCTGTGTCTTGCTTAGGTAACCCCATTTAGACTTCCTTGGCTGTGGGGCTGGCTCTAAGGAAAGATCCCTGGATTTCCTCCTGGGCCAGTCTTATGTGGTGATATCAGGGATAACTGGGGAGAGATGCTCCATGGTGTTTGCAAAACAAGGGCTAAGACTGAATTGAGAGTTCCAGCTGTCCCTTCCCCACCCCCCCGCCCTTCCCCACTTGGATATTCTCCCTCCACTACCAGTGTAAGACACCCTGGGTTTTATTTATTTAGCTTGAGAGTTTCTGAGGACCTTCATTTATTTTGTAAAATTCTTGGCCATAATCTTCAATTATTTTTTCTACCTCATCTGTCTCTCTTCTTGGACATAATTACATGTACGTTAGACCACTGGATATTGTTCCACAGCTCCTGGATGCTTCACATTTTTCTCCTTTGTGTTTCTCTTGGGAAAATTTCTACTTATCAATCTTCATGTTTACTGATTCTTTCCTTAGCTGCATCAAGTCTGCACATAAACATATTGAAAGAATTCTTCACCTTTGGCATCACATGTTAATCTCTAAGATTTACATTTGACTCTTTTTCTGTTTCTTTCTCTCTGCTAAATTTTCCCATCTGCTCATGAATGCTGTTCATCTTTTCTACAAGATCCTTTACATATTTTTTAAAGTAATCTCTATGCCTCATGTGGAGCTTGAATTCATGACCCAAGATCAAGAGTCTCCTGTTCCACCAAATGAGACACCCAGGCGCCCCTAGATCCTTTGTGTATTAATCATAGTTGTTTTCATGACCCTGACGGAGAGTGCCAACATCTAGCTCATTTCAGTCTGGTTGGTGCTTTTTTTTTTTTATGTGTAAAAGTAGCATTCAAAGAAAGTTTTAATTTCAATTTTAGTTAACATGTGGCATTATATTAGTTTTAGGTATACAATATGGTGATTCAATAATTCCATATATCACCCAGTGCCCATCATGACAAGTATACTCCTTAATCCTCATAACCTGTTTCACCCATCCCCTCACCCTCCTCTCTTCTGGTAACCATCAGTTTGTTCTCTACAGTTAAAAGTCTGTTTCTTGATTTGTCTTTCTCTTTTTTCCTTTTCCTCTGTTGTTTCTTAAATTCCACATATGAGTGAAATCATGTGGTACTTGTCTTTCTCTGACTCACTTATTTCGCTTAGCATTATTCCCTCTAGCTCCATTCATGTTGGTGCAAATGGAAAGATATCATTCTTCCTTATGGCTGAATAATATTCCATTGTATGTACATACCACATCTTTATTCATCCATAGACGCACACTTGGGCTGCTTCTGTATCTTGGCTACTATAAATAATGCTGCTATAAACATAGGGGTGCATGTATCCCTTTGAATTAGTGTTTTTGTATTCTTTGGGTAAATACCCAGTAGTGCAAATGCTGGATCATAGGGTAGTTTTATTTCAAATTTTGTGTAACCTCCATACTGTTTTCCACTGTGGCTGCAACCCCTTTGCATTCCCACCAACAGTACACGAGGGTTCCTTTTTCTCCACATCCTCCTCAACATCTGTTGTTTCTTGTGTTGTTGATTTTAGCCATTCTGACAGGTGTAAAGTTATCTCATTGTAGTTTTGATTTGCATTTTCCTGATGGTAAAGGTATGATGAATATCTTTTTACGGATCTGTTGGCCACCTTTGAGAAACATCTTATCATGTCTTCTGCTCATTTTTTTAATTGTATCATTTGTTTTTTGAGTTTGAGTCGTTTAAGTTCTTTATATATTCTGGATACTAACCCTTTATTGGATATGTCATTTACACATATATTCTCTCATTAAGCAGGCTGACTTTTAGTTTTGTTGATTGTTCTTACACTGTGTGGAAACTTTCTATTTTGATGTAATCCCAATAGTTTATGTTTGCTTTTGTTTCCTTTGCCTCTGGAGACATATCTTGAAAAAAGTTCTACAGCTGTTGTCACAGAAGTTACTGCCTGTGATCTCTTCTAGGATTTTTTGGTTTCAGGTTCCACATTTAGATATTTAACCAATTTTGAATTTATTTTTGTGTATGGTATAAGAAAGTGGTCCAGTTTCATTCTTTTGTATATGGCTGTTCAGTTTCCCCAGTATTATTTGTTGAAGAGACTGTCTTTTTCTCACTGGATATTCTTTCTTGCTTTGTTGAAGATTAACTGACCATATAACTGTGGATTTATTTCTGGGTTTTCTATGCTGTTCTACTGATGTGTCTATGTGCCAATACCATGCTGTTTTGATGACTACAGTTTTGTAACACAACTTGAAGTCCAGAATTCTGAGGCCTCTAGATGTGCTTTTCTTTTTCAAGATCATTCTGGCTATTCGAGGTCTTTTGTGGTTCCAAATACATTTTAGGATTGTTTGTTCTAGTTCTGTGAAAAATGCTGTTGGTATTTTGATAAGGATTGCATTAAATGCATATGTTGCTTTGGGTAGTATAGACATTTTAGCAATATTTGTTCTTCCAATTTATGAGCCTGGACTGTCTTTCCACTTCTGTGTTACTTCAGTTTCTTTCGTCTGGGGTTTTTAGTTTTCAGAGTACAAGTCTTTCACCTCTTTGGTTAGGTTTATTCCTAGGTATCAATTTCTATTGTTTTTGGTGCAACCGTTAAGGTTTTTCTTTTTTTTTTTTTTCTTTTTAAAAAAAAAATTTTTTTTTATGTTTATTTATTTTTGAGACAGAGAGAGACAGAGCATGAACGGGGGAGGGGCAGAGAGAGGGAGACACAGAATCTGAAACAGGCTCCAGGCTCTGAGCGGTCAGCACAGAGCCCGACGCGGGGCTCGAACTCACGGACCGCGAGATCATGACCTGAGCCGAAGTCGGACGCTCAACCGACAGAGCCACCCAGGCGCCCCATGTTAAGGTTTTTCTAAATTTCTCTTTCTGCTGCTTCAATACTGGTGCATACAAAAGGAACAGATTTCTGTACATTGATTTTGTATCCTGTGACTATACTGAATTTGTTTATACGTTCTAGAAGTTTTTTGGTGGAGTCTTTCAGGTTTTCTATATAGAGTATCATGTCATTTGCAAATGGTTAAAGTTTTACTTCTTCCTTACCAATCTGGTTGCTTTTTATTTTTATTTTTTTGTTGTTTGATTGCTGTACTTCTAGTACAATGCTGAATAAAAATGGTGAGAGTGGACATCCTTGTCTTGTTCCTTACCTCGGGGGAAAAGCTCTTAGTTTTTCCCCATTAAGGATTATGTTAGCTATGGGTTTTTCATATATGGCCTTTATTATATTGAGGCATGTTCCCTTTAAGTCTACTAGTTTTATCACGAATGTATGTTGTGCTTTGTCAAAGGCTTTTTTTTTTTTTGGCATCTATTGAAATGATCATATTGTTCTTATCCTTTCTCTTACTGATGTGATGTATTACACTCACTGACTTGCAAATAGTGAACCACCCCTGCAACTCAGAAATAAATCCCACTTGATTGTGGAGGACGACTGTTTTAATGTATTGTAGGATTCAGTTTGTTAGTATTTTACTAAGAATTTCTGTATCTGAGTTCATCAGAGATACTGGCCTGTAGTTGTCTTTTTTAGTGGAGTCTTTATCTGGTTTTGGTATCAGGGTAATACTGGCCTCATAGAATGAATGTGAAAGTTTTTCTTCCTTTTCTATTTTTTTGGATAGTTTGAGAAGAATAGGTACTGTTTGGTAGAATTCACCTGTGAAGTCATCTGGTCCTGAGCTTTTTGTTTGTTGGTAGTTTTTTGATTACTGATTCAACTTCTTTTGCTGGTTATCTGTCAAAATTTTCTTTTCTTTTTTATTAACGTTTTATTTATTTTTGAGAGCAAGAGCGCACAAGCAGGGGAGGGGCAGAAAGAGAGGCAGACAGAGGATCTGAAGTGGGCTCTCGCACTGACATTAGAGAGCCCAATGCAGGGCCTGAACTGTGAGATCATGACCTGAGCCAAAGTCAGATGCTCAAAGATGCCTTAGTCTGTTCAAATTTTCTGTGTCTTCCGGTTTCAGTTTTGGTAGTTTATATTCCTAGGAATTAACCACTGCTTCTAGGTTGTACAATTTTTTGGCATATGGTTTTTCATTATATTCTGTCATAATTTTTCATATTTCTGTGGTGTTGGTTGTTATTTTTCCCCTTTCATTTGTGATTTTATTTCAGTTTCTCTTTTTTTTTCTTGAGAAGTGTGGCTAGAGGTTTGTCAATTTTATTGACTTTTCAAAGAACCAGCTCTCGGTTTCATTGATACGTTCTACTGTTTTTGTTTTTTAGTTTCTGTTATAATTTATTTCTCCTCCAATCTTTATCATTTTCTTCCTTCTGCTCATGTTAGGTTTTGTTTATTGTTCTTTCTTGAGGTAGGTCTGTACTGCTATAAACTTCCCCTTTAGAACTGCGTTTGCTTCATCCCCAAGGTTTTAACCATTCATTTTCATTTGTTTCCAGGTACTTTTTAATTTCTTCTTTTATTTTACGGTTGACCTCTTGACTGCTTAGTAGCATGTTATTTAATATCCATGTATAGATGGTCTTTCCAGATTTTCTCTTGTGGCTGAGTTCTAGTTTCATACTGCTGTGGTCAGAAAAGATGCATGGTATGACTTTTATTTTCTTGAATTTTGCTAAAGCTTGTTTTGTGGCCTAATATGTGACCTATTCTGGAGAATGTTCCATGTACACGTGAAAAGAATGTGTATTCTGCTGTTTCAGGATGGAATGTTCTGAGTATGTCTGTTATATCCATCTGGTAGGGTGTGTCATTCAAAGCCATTATTTCCTTGTTGATTTTGTTTAGATGATCTGTCCACTGATATTAAGTGGGGTGTTAAAGTCCTTTACTATTACTATATTATCATCAATCAGTTCCTTTATGAATGACTGCCTTATGTATTTGGGTTCTCCTATGTTGGGTGCATAAATATTTACAACTGTTATATCTTCTTGTTGGATCGTCCCCTTTATTGTTATATAATGTCCTTCTTTGTATCTTGTTACAGACTTTGTTTTTTTTTTTTAATTTTTTTTTTTTTTTCAACGTTTTTTATTTATTTTTGGGACAGAGAGAGACAGAGCATGAACGGGGGAGGGGCAGAGAGAGAGGGAGACACAGAATCGGAAACAAGCTCCAGGCTCCGAGCCATCAGCCCAGAGCCTGACGCGGGGCTCGAACTCACGGGCCGCGAGATCGTGACCTGGCTGAAGTCGGACGCTTAACCGACTGCGCCACCCAGGCGCCCCCAGACTTTGTTTTAAAGTCCATTTGGTCCAATACAAGTATTGCTACTCTAGCTTTCTTTTGACATCCATTTGCATGGCAGATGTTTCTTCATCCCCTCACTCTCAATCTGTAGGTGTCTTTAAGTCTAAAATGAGTCTTCCCTAGGAGTATACAGATGGGTCTTATTTTTTTTTCCAATCATTCTGATGTCCTGTGCCTTCTGATTGGAGCATTTAGTCCATTTACATTCAAATAAATTATTGACAGATATGTATTTATTGTCATTTCATTATATCCTATGGTTGTTTCTGTAAATTTTCTGATCCTTTTTTATCTTTCTTTTATGATTTGCTGATTTTCTTCAGTGATATATTTGGGGTTATTTCTCCTTCTTCTTTGCAACATTAGTGGTTTTTGGTTTGTATATACCATTTGGTTTGTATATAACATTTTCTGTATAGAGCAGTCTGTATTAAGTTGATGGTTAAGTTTGAACCCATTATTTACTCCTCTCCTCCCCACATTTTATGTATATGTTGTCATATTTCATATTGTTTTATCTTGTCAACTGATATGTTTTAGAGAAATATTCATTGTTACTGCTTTTTTGTTTCCTACCTTTATACTGTCACTTTTGGTCTCTCCTTTTCACTCAAAGAGTACCCTTCAATGTTTCTTGCAGGGCTGGCTTAGTGGTCATGAACTCCTTTAGTTTTTGTTTATCTGGGAAACTATCTTTCCTTCTCTTCTGAATGATAGTCTTGATGGATAGAGTATTCTTGGCTGCAGGTTTTTCCCATTCAGCATTTTGAATACATCATGCTTATTGCTTGGAAAATTTCTGCTAAAGAATGCCCTACTAGCCTTATGGGTTTTCCCTTGTATGTTACTGTATTTTTTTCTTTTGGCCTTTAAAATTTCTTATCATTGTATTTTGCCAGTTTAACCACAATATGTCTTAGGGTGGATCTGCTTTTGTTGTTTCTGATGGGAGCTCTCTGTGCCTCCTAGATCTGGATTATCTGTTTCCTTCCTCAGATTAGGGAAGTTTTCAGCTATTAATGCTTCAAATAAATTTTCTGCCCCCTCTTCTTCTTCTGGGACTCCTATAATACGAACATTACCATGTTTCATGGAGTCACTGAGTTCCGTAAGTCTATTCTCGTTTTGCATAATTCTTTTCTCTCTCTTTTGTTCAGCTTGGTTACTCTGCATTACTCTTTTATGTCATTAATTTGTTCCTCTGCTTCTTCCAGGCTGCTGTTCATTCCATCAAGCATGTTTCTCATTACATTTTTTTTTAATTTTCTTTAACGTTTATTTATTTTTGAGACAGAGAGAGACAGAGCATGAATGGGGGGAGGGTCAGAGAGAGAGGGAGACACAGAGTCAGAAGCAGACTCCAGGTTCTGAGCTGTCAGCACAGAGTCTGACGTGGGGCTCGAACTCACGGACCGCGAGATCACGACCTGAGCTGAAGTCGGATGCTCAACCGACTGAGCCACCCAGGCGCCCCTCTCATTACATTTATTGAGTCCTTTATTTCTGCCACGTTGTTTATCTGTGTGTAAAGGGTCTCACTCATGTCTTCTGTTCTTTTCTCAAGTCCAGTGAGTATTATTATGATCATTGCTTTGAATTCTCTGTCGGGAATGTTAATTATATCTGTTTTGCTTAGATCTCAGGCCATGCATGGCCTTGTCCTGTTCTTTTATTTGGGTTCAATTTCTCTCCTCATTTTGTCTGCCTTTCTATGTCTGTTTCTGTGTGTTAGGAAGGTCAGCTATGTCTTCTCTTAGAAGTAGTGACTTTATGAAGAAGAGGTCCTGGAGTACCCTGCAGGGAAGTGTCCCTTTTCATCAGAAACTGGCACTTCAGGAGAGTATCCTATGTGTGTCGCTTATGCCCTGCTGTTTTGTCTGAGTCACTTTTCCTTTCAGTGCAGTCATCTGCACTGACTTTCTGCCTGTTGTGGGCTGTATTTGCTCTCTGCGGTGTCAGTGGGACCCAGGCAGGCCAGCTCTGTTGGGGCAGCATGCTTGCTGGGGAACTTGGGAGGTGGGCAGCAATGTCAGCAAAATTTGCATTGGGCCACTAGTCTTATGCCCCTGAAGTGCTCCCCTGAAGTGCTGCGGTGGGTTGGGGCTAGGTGCCAGGGCACCTGGGGGGTGCGAGGCTGGGCATGACAGGCACATGATTTTAACAAAATTTGCCCTGAATCCAGGGCAGAGGTTAGCAGGCTTGGAGTGGGCAGATCCTCAGGAGAACTCATGGGTGTGGCGCACTCGCTAGAAGGTCAGGTAGCAAGGGCCTGTGTAGTTGTGCCTCCTGCAGAAGGCTTTGTGTTTATGCTGGGGGGGTAGGGGAGGAAGATGGCACGCGCCGGCTCCCTTGTTTTCACAGAAGTCCCCAAACACACTCTGAAATCAGTATGAACATATCTGCCTCCCATTTGCCTCTGGTATTGTACGAACTGCCATTTTTACGTTGCCTCTGCATGCAGGCTGTTGTCTCTTTAAGGGCAGTAACCCAGCCGTCACTGGCCTTCCGTCACTGGCCTTCCCGGCTCACCCAGTGCTGAGTCAGCTGACTTCAAGGTCCAGGCTCCAAGTCCCACGGGTTATACTCAAGGAATTCAGCCCCTCCCGTTTTCAGAGCCAAACGTCATGGGAATTAGTTCTCCCTGTGCGAGCTCCCCGGTACAAGGGTCCATTTCTCTCTGCTGTCCGTGCACACGGCTCCCTCCCTCCTGTGGCCAGCCTCCCCTCATCTTTCTGAGCTTCCTACCCTTTCAGAGGCAGCTTCTTCTCTACACTTAGTTGCAGAGTTTATTCTGCCAGTCTTCAGACAGCTCTCCGGTTTATGACTTGGAGGTCAGAAACGTGCGATGGGGTGAGCTCCGGGCTGTCCTATCCCGCCATCTTCCCAAACCCCTCCTGGCTTCTTCATCTCGTGTCAGTGGGTTTTTTTCTTACTACGTGATGTGTTGGGACATTTTTCCTGAACACCGGACGTTGTGACAGAAGAAGAAGGGACACTGAGGTAAACAGTATGTACTCATGGAAACAGGCGTGCCTCTTCTTCTGCGAGGACGTCAGCATGGGACGCTGTGTCCACTTCATCAGCTGTTGGGCTGGGTTTGCATCTTGTTGTTGCCGTCTTCAACCTCAGTGTGCCACCGGCTGCAGATCCATCTGGCGGTGGGCTACCGCTGCCTAGTGCTTGGTGCGACGCTGGAGTTTATCTCACGGTCCCTGCTCTACTTCCAGCTTTCAGCAGTCCGTGAATGCCTGCACTACAAGGGGGTCTCCTGCCGAGTCCTGCTCTTGCCCTAGCAATAGAATCCTAGTGCTTGTTACTTAGCATTAGGCAGAGCCTACGCACCCAGGCCTCTACAGCGGGGTTTTAAATTTCTGCCCCTCCTCAGTCTCCACAAAGGCCAAATTCTGCCTTGAATTAGTGACAGCTCTTAGGCAGAAAGAGTTCCCAGGTTCTCCCCAGTGGTGGCAGACCTCTGGTTTTTATTGGTGCAGAATCCTGGGACCAACAGGTGTTTCTGTCCTTCCCATGCAGGCAGAAGGTCCAGAAGCAGTGGGTACCTGTGAGGTGTGTAAGTAAGAAGGTCCTTTCCAAGAAGCAGACAGGGTCGGCTTCTTCCCCTCCTTAGGAAGCAGTGGATCTTCACTTGGGCCCTGGGAGTGAGAGGGTTGCTGACCCTCCCCTTGTGGCTTTAAGGCCTTTGCTTAATGCAATAGAAGATTCTGATGAAGAAGGGGGTGTTTCATGCCTGTCTCCTGGAGACAACCAACCAACTCTGGCATACCTGTGGCACTCATGTGGGCTCCTTTCTATCTCCTGACCTACCTCTAATCTTTCTTGTGAGAAAACCAAAGGAGGCCCACGAAAAATAGCCAGCTAGTGAATGGGAACCCCCTCTGTGTTCTGAAGGTGAAACAGCTTGTGTATCCCATCTCTGCTCAGAATGCTCAACACTCTGGAATTAAATTCACTTGGTTGTCTTACAAACTCAGTTCACCAACTTGTTCAAGAAAAGTTATAAATTGAAGACTTTATGGCCTTTACTCATGATTATGATGGGAATGATGGTCGCCTGAGTATTGATTTTACTAAGGAAAGCAGCAGTTATCAGACATTTGGTACTTCTTCAACCCCAGTCCTTGAAGATGTGAGTTACATCTTTTCTTTTTTGTCAAGTCTCTTCCACTTCTAACTTCGTCAGATTCTGAGACTATCACGGAAGGGAAATATAAATGTAGGCTGGAGCTATGAGGAAAGAGAATAAGAAACTAAATCTGGCTCTGAGGTAGTCACTGGCCATTGAGAGACACAGACACCTAAAAAAAGATCAAGTTACAATGTGTTACAATGAGAAAGATACAAACTAGCTTACATGGAAAATCATGATGGGAACTTAGTGTGAGGAACTGGGGGAGGTTGGAGAGGAAAGAGGAAAATCTGACCAGGAAAACTATAACAAGGTATAAATTGAACTGAGTCTTGAAGTAGTTGTTTAGTGAGGAAGCAGGAGAGAAGGATATTCAAGGAAAAGAAAGGGAAATACACCACAGCAGGGTTTAGGACCGGTGGTGTGGGGAGGGAGTGCGGGGAGTCTGAGGAGAGGAACAGAGAGGCTGTGGACTCAGACACACCTGAGTTTGAAACCTGGTCTGCTATTTCAAGACCGTGGGGCTTTGGACAGGTGGTAAAGCCCTTTAAACTGCATTTCCCAGTCTGTGAAATCAAAGTATTCATGCTTACCTCTCAGGTTTGTTGTGAGGATGAAATGAGATAATCCACCTACAGTCTAGCTAAGCACATCTGGAACGCATCTGTGCTCCATACATAACGGCTAGTCATTTAGGACTTTTCTAGAAGTCTTAAGAAGCCTAGAGGGTCACCTGTTTTAGGAAAACAATTGTCTCCATGTGGCCCGAGTATAAAATCCTCTTCTTCCTTAAGACATTACAGTTCCTATCTCCTTTTTGGCACAAAAGCCAGAATACATATTTAAAAGTAGCTCAGAGTCCCTCCTACTGGAAACCACAAGTAACAATTTATGCCTGGCAAGCGGAAGAACTACTAATTTCATCGGTTTCACTGTGTCGACGTAGGAGGGAAAACAGATTTAAAAAAAGCACGCACTCAAAAACCATTCTTATGTACAGGCCAGAGTTAAAACTCAGGTTCACATAGCGCAACTAGAGCGAAACACAGATATACTGCTCAGCAATGACTCCATTCCTGTACTCAGAACTAAGGATTAGCCCATGTCTACAACATCCAAGACTCAAGCTGTTGCTGTTTGTCTGCTTTTGTCTTGGGCGACCAGAGCCTGCGGCAGCTCTCTGCAGACATTTAGGAATCCCGAAGAGGTCTGGAAATTGCTTCCCTAGTGTTGCTAAGAATTAACTATATTCCGTGAATTTCACTCCCTGGGCTATGCTCCCTGGCTACAGCTTAACCACATCATAGAGTAGGACTTCACCTAGAGAAAGGCCTAGGACAGTGCTTTTCAAAGTTTAGCCTGTATCTGAATCATACGTAGGACTGGCTAAAACACACGATGCTGAGCCCCGGTCCTGGAATTTCTGATTCATGATGGAATGGGCCCTCGAATTGGTATTTCTAGAACATTCCTAGGTGATGCCGATGCTCCGGGTCCCAGGACCACACTTGGAGGACCACTGCCTTCAGAAGTTTTTGTCTTCACAGAAGGGGTATCATCCGCTTACCTGAGGCATGTGTTATAAGAGTCCACTGTCACTGGCTCATCGAGACAACTGTACCAATGGGATACAGTGAATAAATACCACAGGGCAAGGCAAGGGCAGAGAAGAAAGAGAGGTCAATTGTTCTTCCATGAGTTTTTAAAAGGGGCTGAAACCTGAGGCTTAACTTTGAGGTTGGTGGAGTGTTGGTAGGTCAGCCTTTTTTTTCATATTATTTTTATTAGATCTGGGGGCACAGAACCAATTTATCCAAGCCCATTAACATTTGTTCCATCCTACTTAACACACCAAAGTGTAGTGGATAGTCTTAGGAACAAAATCACTAAGGCCAATTATCCCCATCTTTCCCCAGAGGTCATTCCTCTCAGAACTAAGAGACTTTACTCACATTTCTGGGTACCTCTTTTAAAACAACCAGGGACTTCTGATTTTTTTTTCTTTCTGACTGCCCTGTGCTTGATTACATGGGTCTCTTTTACATCCACTTTCTTATTCGTGAGGTCAGATAGGAGAGAACAACGGAGCTAGAGCGGGGACAGTGAAGGCTTGGGTCCTAGCGCCAGCCCCAGCCCCAGCCCTTACTCCCTTGACTGCGTAAGTCAATCCTTCTGACTTTCAGCCTCCTTATTCATAAAAAGAACTGGTGGTGGAAAGAGCTATAGGATTATTTTAGAAAAGTCTTTCCAATTCTGAAACTCCAAGATTCCATATTTCCTTCCCAGTATGAAAAGAGGGATATTTGTATCTGAAATGAAGAGACACAATAAAGGAACAGTGAATTCTATGTGACTTTGTAACACATCGGTTCAATGCAGTACCTCCTAGCCACACATAGAACACTTTCCTCATCACTAAAATACTACTTGATACTACTTGTCAGCACTGCTTTCAAGGTCTAATCATGAAAGAGTCAACGGTTCTCTTTCCTTTTCCACTGAGGCACATTTCTTTCCTCTTTTCTCCTTCCCTCACTCCCACCAATAAAAACTCTGCCTGGAATCATTTACACGTTTGCCTTAATCTTAACTTTATGTTATAGTTGTAACTACAACTATACATCAGAAATATGTAACTTTATAACACAATTCTATTTCCAGAATAGAAAATGATTTTTGCCAAGAAATGAGTTCTTTAGTAGTACAATAGCCTCTAGAAATCCTTAACACAGCACAGCTTCTCATCTGCCTAGAATAGTTTAGGTATGATTCTGCTTTGAAGCTAGGGATACCGCCTGTAATGTCACATATCTGAGGCATAGATAACAACCTTCAGAGCTTACCCCTCGTACTTCAGGGTTCCCACCTGTATCTTCAAGAGACTTCCTTTCAACACCTCGTGTAACGGTCTCTGTAAGTTCTCCCTTTCTTTCTATAAGCAGTGCGGTCAAGAACATGGGTTCTGGAGTCAGATAAACCTGAGTTTAAATACCAGCTTTGTCATTTATTAGTTGTGTGCCTTAACATTTAAATTCTAGGAGCTTAAACTTTTCTATGAATGGGGATAATTAAGAGGACCTATCTCATAGCACTGTGGAAGTTAAAATAAAGAAATGTATTTAAAAGCACTAAGCAGGTAACAAATGCACAAAAAAAGTTAGCTACTGCTATTAAAGATCACATGAAATTCAAATTCTTGCCCAAAGAACAAGACATCTGGTAAACTGTCCAAACTATCAACTTGCAGATTACTTTCTAATTGCACCTTTACAAAGGATATCAGATCGCCTTGGTCACATATGACAACATGACATTATGTACTTCCTGAAGTGATGCAGTATGAAATACAGATTCTTGCACAAAATGATGACTTGGGTACCATCAAGCATTTAGACACAACTTCCAGTTTCTAAGAAATATGGGTGTAATAAAGGAATAAATAAAATGATAACACAAAGAAACGAGACAAATTTGGAACATGGGCTATAGTGGCCAGGCTTTAGGTTGGCATGCCATGATAGCTGCCTATTGGTATTTATACCCTCTTATCCCCTTCCACACTGTATTAATGTTGGTTCTTATGACCAAGGTAATATGGCAGAAGTGACATATGTCACTTCTAAGACTATGTTATAAAAAATAATGTAGGTTTCATCTCGTGTGTGTGTGTGTGTGTGTGTGTGTGTGTGTGTGACTTTCTCTTGGATCACCTACTGTGGATGGAGTTAGAGGCCAAGTTGTTTGCAACCCTATGGAAAGATCCACATGGCAAAAACCGAGGCCTCCTGGCAATAGTCATGTGGGTTCCCGGTGGTGGATCCCAAAGCATCAGTCAGGCCATAAGATGACTGCAGGGCCAGCTGACGTCTTGATTACAACCTCATCAGAGATTCTGAGCCAGACACACTCAGCTAAACTGCTTCTAGACTTCTCATGCTCAAAACCTGTGTGAAATAATGTTTGTTGTTTGAAGCTTCTAGGTGTGGAATAACTTGTTACACAGAAATAGATAATAAGTCAGCTGTCCCATAGACAAAACCAGAAGTTAGGACTAGTTCCTTAAAAAGTTAATAGGAATTAAAAAAAAGACAGTTGCAGGTACTTTTCTATATTACAAGAAGGTAAATACACATAACAACCAAATTGTGAACTCTGATTTAAATCCTGGTTTAAAAAACAGTAGCTGTTAAAAAATGTACTGACTGTTAGGGCGACTCGAATATACACATGTATTAGATGATATTAAGGAAATTTTAATTTTCTCAGGTGTGATAATGATTTCGACTTTGTATGGAAGAATGCTCTATTGTTAAGAGTTTTGTGCTATTTTGCTGAAAGCACTATGTCTGCAATTTAATTTCAAATGCTTCATAAAAAGTATAGCTTATACAGGTACCTAGATAAATACAGATGAAACAAACAAGGCAAATGTTAACAATTATAGATAAAATACAGGTAGTGGGTATGTAAGAGTTCACTGTACTACTCTATAAACTTCTATGTTTACAATTTTTCCTATTTTAAAATGTTAAAGAGCACTGGAAAGTCCCCCCTGCCCCCATTATAGATAATCGTCTTTAGATTAAAAAAAAAATTCAGCCCTATGGGAACAGAGTCCAGATTTCTACACAACAGACTGCTGATATTCAGTTCAAACGTTTGCACAATTCCAAAACAAGCATATCAGAGGACTATTGTTGAACCAGTCGTTCCACTTAAAAGTTGCCCTATCTGTCCAATGTTTGCTGGAGGTTAAAAAATTAGAAGTTGGTACTGATTACTTTGTCCTCTTTTCCTGTTTTCATCTTACTTCCTTTCTCATAAAAAAAGCAGACAATTACGAAGTCCAAGAGGAATTAGTCCATTTCAGTATCCAGGTGCACAAACATAACCATAAGCTCACTTTTATATAATAAATGAAGAACTTATGTGTTTATCCAAAACACAGGGGGGAAAATCACAGCGGGGGAAAAACAGCAGGAGGACAAGGAATTCACATCCAGAAGTTAACTGAAAAAGGTTCTTTAAAACCAATGAGTTAATCTGCAAGTTAAAAAATTTTTCTTACTGTAATATTGATATGAAAATATTATCTGGGTGAAATTTTACTTACTGTAATACCAATATGAAAATAGAAAATATTACCTGGGTAAGCTCTCAGTTAAAGAACAATTCACTGACACTCTCATCATCAACACATCCAAATTATACTTAAAAAACTGACATAGCCACTTTATAGTCAAAATAATTCAGCATTTTTTATGTAAAGAACATTTTATATTTCTATACTGCTTGACGAGTTTTGTTTTTATGTCATACACTTCTAATTATGCTTCCATGGCAGAGTAAATATTTTAAAATTTACTTCACATTTATTTATTGTAACATACAATTTAATATATAAGTTTCACTTCACACCAACAGAAAATTAAATGGAAACTACCCTGATCCCAGCATATGTACCCCCATGTCTATAGAAGTGCTACTGACAATAGCCGAAGTATGGAAAGAGCCCAAATGTCTATCGACTGAGGAATGGATAAAGAAGATGTGGTATACATACATAATGGAATATTACTTGGTAATCAAAAAGAATGAAATCTTGCCATTTTCAATAATGTGGATGGAACTAGAGTGTGGTGTGCTAAGTGAAATAAGTCAGTCAGAGAAAGACAAATATCACCCGATTTCATTCATATGTGGAATTTAAGAAATACAACAGCTCAACATAGGGGAAAGGAAGGAAAAATGCGATAAAAACAGCAGGAGGCAAACCATAAGAGACTCTTAAATGCAGAGAACAAACTGAGGGTTTCTGGGGGGAGGTGGGGAGGATGGGCTAGACAGGTGATGGGCATTAAGGAAGGCACGTATTAGGATGAGCACTGGGTGTTATTTACAAGTGATGAATCACTAAATTCTACTCTTGAAATCATTATTACACCACATGTTAACTAACTTGGATTTAAATAAAATTTAAAACATTAAAAAAAACCCCAAACTACCCTGATCCCTCACATCAACATACACTGTTAGCGAGGCTGTGGCGAGAACAGGAACTCATCTACCTCACTGGGGAGAACAGAAACAGTACAACTTTTACGAAGGGAAAATGTGGCAATATCCAGCAAAATTATGCATGGCAATCCTAGTTCTGATAAGTATCAGATTTTCACTGCAGGTTCATTTACAGAAAAAGAATGGAAACAAAGTAATCAATCATTCATAAGTTAAGGGACTGGCTTATGGTACATATAAGCAATGGTTTACCAGGAAGCTGTAAAAAAGGAAGAAAAATATATCTATATACAAGTACAAAGTGATCACACAGATATATTGTTATGTAAAAGAAGTGGGGTAGAAAGCATATAGTATATTATTGTTTCAGAAAGAGGATAAATAACATATACATTCACATTTGCTTATATTGGAGTTTTTTCAAAATTACTAATGGGAAAGGGAAAAAAAACAAAGTTGAAAGAAACTAAAGAAAAATAAACTAAACTTGTTTGACTATATCTTGTCTTAACAGATTCAACTTGTGCCATGTAAATATCTATGTAATTATAAAATTGTATAAATGTATAAAAAGTTCGTTTTTATACAAAACTATAAAATTGTAAAATTGTAATATATAAAACAATAAACATTTTGTAAAATTATAGTTTTAATTTATAATAAAACTTTATGAAATAAAAAAAAAATTAAAACAAATTAGCCAAAATAATCACCTAGAGAAAAATTATTCCAAGTTATTTTAAAAAACAATAACTAACTATCACTGCTGGGATATGCCACAAAGATAAGGAGTCACACTATTTTCAGTAATCTGAAATTACTGAAGTAATTCTGAAACTGTTGTATATTTATATATTAGAAGATAATGTGATTATTCGATAATCTACTTCCTACATTCCTGGAGTCACTGGGAGTGGTATTATCAGCATGAAGGAAAGGAAACATGAATATTAACAGCAACTATGTTAAGTAAAACACCTGAATCTGAGTTGGAAACTGACTTATATTCAGTTACTACATATTTCGTCTCTAAAGAAGATACAGTTTTCTTATGATATCCATTGAAAAAGACCTAAAAATGAAAAATGATGACCAACCTAATAGCAATGTATGTGCCAAGTGCCCAGATTATAGTCTTGAAGAAATACCTGATTCCGCGTCTGAAGCAGGAAATACACAAGATGTACCAGGAACATCTTGTCAAAACTGAAAACCACACCTTTTTAAACAACCCATTTATCAAAGAGGAAATAAGTCAAAAGGAAAATTAGGAAGTGTTTTCAACTGAGAAGGAAAACACTGCATATCAGAATTTGTGGGATGCCACTGAAGTAGCACTTAAGGAGGCATTTATGCTGTTCATTGCCTATGTTAGAAGAGAACAAAGATCTTAAGTCAACTACCCCAACTTCCACCTTAAGAAACTTAACAAAAACAATAGCAAATTGAACCCAAAACAAGAAGAAAGTAATGATCAAGATCAAAGTGGAAATCATTGAAATATAAAACAGAAAATTGGGAAAATTAATGAAACCAAAAACTGGTTCTTTGAGAATACTGATAAAAATTGTTAAACCTTTGGTAGGCTGATCAAGAATAAAAAAAGGACACTAATATTACTATTATATAATATACTAATATTAGAATTATTAGTATCAGAAATTTGAGAGGAAATATCACTACAGATTCTACAGATGTTGACAGAATTAATAAGGAAGGGTTATGGAGAATTATATGGCTATAAATTAGACAATGCATGATGAAATGGAAAAAATCTTTAAATTACATAATCTACCACAGTTTACTCAAAAAGAAATAAATAACCTAAATAGTCCTATTAAAGACATTGAATATGTAGTTGAAGCCTTCCCACAAAACAAAATGTTATGCCTATGCAGCTTCACAGGTAAATTCCCAAACATTTAAGAAAGAATACTAATCCTACACAAACTCTTCCAGAAAAGTAAAGACAAGAAAGATCCCAACTCAGTCATAGAGGTTAGCATTACCCTGATACCACACACACACCAAGATAGTGTAAGAAAAGGAAACTAAAGACCAATATCCCTCATGAACACAGATGCCAACATTTAAAAAATACTCTTTGGCAAACTGAATTCAACAATATCTGAAAAGGATGTTATATCATGACCAAGTGGGGTTGATCTCAAGAACGCAGAGTTGCTTTAACATTCTAAAACCAAGCAACATAACTCACATATTAACAAATTAAAAATAAAAAAATCATATGATTGTCTCACTAGATGATAAAAAAACGTTTGACAAAACTTAATATTCTTATAACGAGTCAGCAATTTAGGAATAGAAGGGAATTTCTTTTTTCCTCCTTATGTCAGGAATAAGACAAAGATGTCCACCATCATTACTTCTTTTCAACACTGTATTCAGGCTTTGGCCAGAGAAATCAGGCAAAAAAGGGAAATAAAGGGCATCTAGATTGGAAGGAAGCAGAACTATCCTTGTTCACAGACAACATGATCATCTTTGTAGAAAGTTCAACAGAACGAACAAAAAAAAATCTATGAAAACTAATAAGTGAGTTTAGCAAGGTTGCAGGATAAACAATGCGCAACGTATGACAATCAATTGTATTTCTACATACAGGCAACAAACACTTGAAAAGAATAAAAAAACACTTTATAAAATATGAAATACTTAGGGGCAAATATGACAAAATATGTAAAACATCAGTAAACTAAAAAAGATAAAACATTGCTAAGAAATACTAAAGAAGACCTAAATAAATGGAGAAATACATATTCTTAAAACATCAATCCTGTCTTGATTGATCTATAGATTCAAAATCTTCATTGGTAATTTGCAGAAATCATACAAAGAATGTTTTCCAATTACCACAGAATTAAAATTGCAATCAAAGACAGAAAAACACTGGTAAAGCCCAAAAATACATGGAAATTAAATAGCACAATGTAATAACCATGTGTCTAAGAAGAAATTACAGGGAAATTGAAAAATATTTTTGAACTAAAAGAGAATGTAAATACAACATATCCAAATTTGTAAAATGCAGCTAGAATAGTGCTTAGAAAAAGTTTTTCATTTTTAAAGGATGAAAAGGTTAAAAATCACTAATCCAAGCTTCCATTTTAAGAAGTTAGGGAAAGAAGAACAAATAAATTCCAAAATAAATGAAAGGAAGGAAATAATAAAGTTAAGGGCAAAAGTCATTAAAGTAAGAGATTTCTGTTCTCAACCATGCTAGAAAAACTGAAACCACTTAAAAAAAAAAAAAAAAAAAAAAAAAAAAAAAAAAAAAAAAAAAAAAAAAGCAAGCAAGCAAGCAAGAAAAAGAATGGAAGAAAGAAACAAACCGACAACCATTTCAGAAGTGGACAACAGGAGCACAGAACAGTGAGCCCTAAGAAGAGAGAAACAAATGAGGTGAGTTCGAAGGTTACCCCAGACCTCTGAATAGAGATCTAATCCACAGTGCAGGGAAGAGGAAGGCAAACTGACCCCCGCTTGAAGAGAAAGAGTTAATAATTCAAGTAGGCCACAGTGGCTAGAATTCACAAAGTGGAGGAACCAATGAAGAAAGAGCTGTCTAGGGACAGAGCTCAGAGATCTGCTAAGGGTTCCGCTCAAGGTTTCATATGAGAACTGACCAAAGCATATGTGTGAGGAAGTGACCTGGGGCCAGGGAAATGATCACCAGGAAAAAGCAGGTAGAACTAATTCAGGGGTAGAAAGAGTTCATGTTTCCAATGGCCAAAGCAGAGGAACCTCATTAATATAAGGGGCTTTGGGTGAAAGATGGTATGATTATTTATGTAGAAAGTCCTAGTGAATCTACCAAAAGAGTGCTATTGGAACTAATAAGAAAATTTAATAAGGTTGCCAAATACAATTACTATGTGATTTTTCTATATATTAGCAATGAATAATTGGGAAATTAAAAATTTTAAACTGTACCACTTATAACAGCACCAAACAATTTACAATTCCCAGGGATAAATTTGACAGAATATATGCAATACACTGAAAACAATAAAATATTGTTGAGAGAAATAAAAACAGACTGAAATAAATGAAGAAATATTATGTTTATGGATGGTAATACTCAATATTGCTAAAATACCAATTTTACCTATACTGATATCAACGAAATGAAATCAGCATTAAAATTCCAGCAACGCTGCCTACAAGAGACTCATTTTAGACCTAAGGACCTGCAGATTGAAAGTAAGGGGATGGAGAACCATGTATCATGCTAATGGCCATCAAAAGATAGCCAGAATAGCCATATTTCTATCACACAAACTCGATATTAAAACCAAGACCGTAACAAGAAATGAAGAAGGGCATTATATCATAACTAAGGGGTCTATCTACCAGGAAGATATAACAGTTGTAAATATTTATGTCCCCAAACATAAAGAAACTCATCGATGATAATACCATAACAGTAGGGGACTTCAACACCCCACTTACAGCAACGGACAGATCATCTAAGTAGAAAATCAACAAGCAAACAATGGCTTTGAAGGACACACTGGACTGGATGGACTTAACAGATACATTCAGAACATTTCATCCTAAAGCAGCAGAATACACATTCTTTTTGAGTGCACAAGGAATATTCTCCAGAATAGATCACATACTGGGTCACAAATCAGCCCTCAACAGGTACAAAAAGATCGCTATCATACCATGCATATTTTCAGGCCACAACACTATGAAACTTGAAATCAACCACAAGAAAAAATTTGAAAAGACCACGAATACTTGGAGATTAAAGAACTCCTACTAAAGAATGAATGGGTTAACCAAGAAATCAAAGAGGAAATTAAAAAGTACATAGAGCCAATGAAAATGAAAACATGACAGTCCAAAACCACTGGGATGCAGCAAAGGCAATCATAAGAGGGAAGTATATAGCAATCCAGGCCTTCCTAAAGAAGGAATAAAAGTCTCAAATACATAACCTAACCTTACACCTAAAGGAGCTGCAAAAAGAACAGCAAATAAGGCCCAAAAGCAGCAGAAGAAGGGAAATAATAAAGATTAGAGCAGAAATCAATGGTATCAAAATTTAAAAAAGAACAGATCAATGAAAGAATTAACAAAATTGATATACCCCTAGCCAGATTGATCAAAAAGATAAAAGAAAGGACCCAAATAAATAAAATCACAAATGAAAGAGGAGAGCTCACACCTAATACCACAGAAATACAAATAATAACAAGAGAATATTATGAACAATTACATGTCAACAAATTGGGCAACCTGGATGAAATGGACAAATTCCTGGAAACATATAAACTACTAAAACTGAAAAAGTAAGAAATAGAAAATTTGTACAGACCCATAACCAGTAAAGAAATTCAATCAGTAATAAAAAATCTCCCAATAAACAAGAGTCCAGGGCCACATGGCTTTCCAGGGGAATTCTATCAAACATTTAAAGAGTTAACACCCATTCTTTTGAAACTGTTCCAAAAAATAGAAATGGAAGGAAACTTGTGAACTTATTCTACAAGGCCAGCATCACCTTGATTCCAAAACCAGACAAAGATCTCACTAAAAAGAACCACGGACCAATTTTCCTAACGAACATAGATGCAAAAGTTCTCAACAAGAGACCAGCAAACTAGATCCAACAACACATTAAAAGAATTATTCACCACGATCAAATGGGGTTCATTCCTGGGCTGCAGGGCTGATTCAACATCTGCAAATCAATCAATGTGATACATCACATTAATAAAAGAAAGGACAAGAACCACATGATCCTCTCAATTAATGCAGAAAAAGCATTTGACAAAATACAGCATCCTTTCTTGATAAAAACTCTCAAGAAAGTAGGGATAGAAGATACATACCTCAAGATCATAAAGGCCATATATGAAAGACCCACAGCTAATATTATCCTTAATGGGAAAAAAATGAAAGTTTTCCCCCTAAGGTCAGGAACACAACAGGGATGTCCACTCTCACTGCTGTTATTCAACACAGTGTTGGAAGTCCTAGCCTCAGCAATCAGCCAACACAAAGAAATAAAAGGCATCGAATTCACCAAGGAGGAAGTCAAACTTTCACTCTTCACAGATGACATGATACTCTACATGGAAAACCCAAGAGACTCCACCAAAAATCTGCTAAGTCACAGGATATAAAATCAACATACAGAAATTGGTTGCATTTCTACACACCAGTAAAGAAGCAGCAAAAAGAGAAATCAAGGCATTGATCTCATTCACAATCACACCAAAAACCATAAAACACCTAGTAACAAACCTAACCAAAGAGGTAAAAGATTTACACACTAAAAACTATACAAAGCTTATGAAAGAAATCGAAGAAGACACAAAGAAATGGAAAAACACTGCATGCTCATGGATTGGAAGAACAAATACTGTTAAAATGTCAATACTATCCAAAGCAATCTACATACTTTAACGCAATCCCTATAAAAATAACACCAGCATTCTTCACAGAGCTAAAAGAAACATTTCTAAAATTTGTATGGAACCAGAAAAGACCCCGAATAGCCAAAGTAATGTTGAAAAGAAAACCAAAGCCAGAGGCATCAAAATTCGAACTTTGAACTAAGCTGTAATCATCAAGACAGCATGGTACTGGCACAAAAACAGACACTGGCACAAATGGAACACAATAGAAAACCCAGAAATGGACTCAAAATGATATTGGTCAACTGATCTTTGACAAAGAAGGAAAGAATATCCATTGGAAAAAAGACACAGTCTCTTCAGTAAATGGTGTTGCGAAAACTGGACAGCATCATGCAGAAAAACGAACCTGGACCACTTTCTTACACTATACACAAAAAATAAACTCAAAATGGATGAAAGAGCTAAATGCAAGACAAGAAGCCATCAAAATCCTAAAGGAGAAAACAGGTCACAATCTCTTTGACCTCAGCCATATCAATTTCTTACTTGACATGTCTCTAGAGGCAAGGGAAAGAAAAGCAAAAATGAACTACTGAGACCTCATCAAGATAAAAGCCTTCTGCACAGTGAAGGAAACAATCAGTAAAACTAAAAGGCAATCAATGGAATGGGAGAAGATACTTGCAAGTGACATATCAGATCAAGGATTAGCATCCAAAATCTATAGAGAATTTATCAAACTGAACACCCAAAAACCAAACAACCCAGGGAAGAAGTGGGCAAAAGACCTGAACACTTTTCCAAGAAGACATCCAGATGGCTAACAGACATATGAAAAGATGCTCAATATCACTAATCATCAGGGAAATACAAATCAAAACCACAATGAGATACCACCTCACACCTGTCAGAATGGCTAAAATTAAAAACTCAGGAAACAACAGACGTTGGCAAGGATGTGGAGAAAGGGGAATGTTTTTGCACTGCTGGTGGGAATGCAAACTGGTGCAGCCACTCTGGAAAACAGTATGGAGGTTCCTCAAAAAACTGAAGATAGAACTACCCTATGAACTAGCAATTACACTACTAGGTATTTATCCAAAGGATACAGGAGTGGTGATTCAAAGCGGCCCATGCACCCCAATGTTTGTTTATAGCAGCACTATTGACAATAGCCAAAGCATAGAAAGAGTCAAATGTCCATCGACTGATGAAATGATAAAGAAGATGTGGTTTATATATACAATGGAATATTACTTGACACTCAAAAAGAATGAAATCTTGCCATTTGCAACAATGTGGTTTGGAACTAGAGTGTATTATGCTAAGCGAAATAAATCAGAGAAAGATAAATATAATCTCATTCATATGTGGAACTTAAGAAACAAAACAGATGAACATAGGGGAAGGGAAGGAAAAATAAGATAAAAAGAGAGAGGGAGGCAAACCATAAGAGACTCTTAAACACAAAGAACAAACTGAGGGTTGCTGGAGGGATATTGGGTGGGGGGATGGGCTAAATAGGAGATGGGCATTAGGAGGGCACTTGTTGGGATGAGCACTGGGTGTTGTATGTAAACAATGGATCACTAAATTCTACTCCTGAAATTATTCCACTATATGTTAACTAACTTGGGTTTAAATTTTAAAAAATCCCAGCAACATTCTTACAGAAATTGTCATACTGATTAAAAAATTTCTATGGAAGCTTATAGGACCTAATACCAAAGCAATTTTGAAAAATAAGAACAAAGTTGAAGAACTCTCACAATCTGATTTAAAAACATTTTAAAGCCACAGTTACCAGGACAGAGTGATACCAGCATGAACAGTGTCCAGAAGTGGACACAAATTTACATAGCCAAATGATTATCTGACAATGGTGCAAAGATAATTAAGTGGGGAAAGAAAAATCTTTTCAAAACTGATGTTGGAACAACTGGAGAGCCGTATGAAATAAAAGTATTGATGCTGATCGCATATGATATACAAAAATTAACTCAAAATAGATTGTCGCCCTAAATGTAAAATCTGAAACTATAAAAATTCTAACATAACACATAGGAAGAGATGTGGACCTTGGGTCTAGGAAAAAAAACTCAGTAGTACACAGAGCGCACAAAAGTGTAAAAGAAAAAAAAAATGATAGATTTCATCCTAATTTGAAACTTGGCTCTTCGAAAGACATTGTTATTGAAATGAAAAGGCAAGCTACATACTAGAAAACAATAGTCACAAAACCTAGGGCTCAACAAGGGACTTACATTTAGAATGGTACTGACAACTGAATTTTCAGAGATTAGGGAAATACCTTGTATCTGCACTAACAGGTAGCCACTATTCGTGACTAAGTGAGCACTTGAAATGTAGCTGCTGTGACTCAGGAACTGAATTTACAGTATTCAGTTTAATTTAAATTTACACTGCCAGTGGCTCCCGGCTACCATACTGGGCAGCACAGATCTGGATTTTATAAAGAATACTTAAAATTCAACAGTAAGAAACCCCCCCAGCCCCCGCCAATGAAGTGATGTGACCTGACACTTTACCAAAGATGATATATATGGATAGCAAATAAACTCGTGAGAAGATGCTCAAGTTCATTAGTAATCAGGAAAACACAAACTGAAACCACAAAGGGTAAAATATATTCCAGAATGACTAAAATTTTAAAAAATGACCATACTAAGTGTTGGTGAAGATGTGGGACATCTGTAACTTTCATATACTGCTACTGGGAACCTAAAATGGTATAACCCTTTTGGAAAACACTTGGGCAGTTTCTTACTACATCTACCATACAACCAGCCATTCTACTTCTTGGTACTTAGCGAAAAACAAAAACATATGAAATAAAAGTACACACAAATACTGTACATAAATGTACAAAGCAGCTTTATTTTTAATCACAAAATTGGAAAATACCCTACGAGTAGATGAAAGGGATACACAACTTGTGGCATACCCACACACGATACTGTTACGATACTGCTCGGCAATAAAAAGTAACATGGTATATTTATATAAAATCTGCAGAAATGTAAACTAACCTATAGTGACATCAGGAAGTTCCCTGATTGCCTGAGGAGAGGTCAGCGGGGTAGCAGGAAAGTATGAAGTACAAAGGCACATGAGGAAGTTTTTGGAAGTTATGAAAATGTTCATTATCTTGATTGTAGTGGTGGTTTCATGGACATAATATGCAAAAAAACTCATCAAACTGCACACTTTAAATATGAGTACTGAACTGTACATAATTAAACTCTAATGAACCTTTAAAAACAAAAAAAATCAATGAAATAAAAAGTGAACACACAGTAGGGAAAAGCAATAAAACCAAAAGCTGGTTCTTTGAAAAAATAAGTAAAATTGTCATGGCCCTAGTTAGACTGATCTAGAAAAAAAAAGAATTCAGTAATTACTAATATCAAAAATTAAAGAAGTAATATCACTACAGTTCTTACAGACATTAAAAGCATGAAAAAGGTTATGAATAACTGCGGTGAATAAGCTTACAAATGGGATGAAATGCATACTTTCCTTGACTTTTTTAATAAACAAATTCACAAAACTAACTCAAAAGGAACAGAATACCCAAATAGTTTTATCTTTGGTAAAGAAATTAAAATCATAATTGAAAGCTTTCCTCCCCAAAATACCTCAAACCCTAGACAACTTTACTAGTGAATTTTACCAAGCGTTTTAGGAAGATACAATGGCATTCCCTTTCACACCCTTCTTGAAGGAAGAAGTAGCACTTCCCAACTCATTTTATGAAGCCACCATTACCCTGATGCCCAAACCACACAAAAACGGTACAGGAAAACTGCAGACCCCGTCTCTAATGTATATGGACTGAAAATACTCTATAAACTCTTTCTAACTACACATAACCCTTTCTTACTATAAGAAAACATCAGACAAACCCAAATTGAAGCACTTTCTACTAAATGCCTCAAAACTGTCAAGGTCATCTGGGGCACCTGGGTGCCTCAGTCAGTTAAGCCGCTGACTTTGATTTTGGGTCAGGTCATGATCTCATGGTCATGGGATCAAGCTCTATGTTGGGCTCTGCGCTGACAGCATGGAACCAGCTTGGGATTCTCTCTCTCCCTCTCTCTCTGCCTCATCCCTGCTCTCTCTCTCTCTCTCAAAATAAATAAATAAACTTAAAAAAACTGTCAAGGTCATCAAAAACAGAAGTCTGTTCTTCTGTCATAGTCTAGAGGTGCTTAAGGAAGATGTAATGACTAAATCTAGTATTGTATTTGGAATGAGATCCTGAGATAGAAAAAGGACATTAAATAAAAATCTAATAAGTATGTCCTTTAGTTAATAATAATGTATTAATATTGGTTCATTAGTTGTGACAAATATCCTGTAGTATTTTAAGATGTTAACAAGGAACACTGAGGGTACCCATAAACTCTGTAATATTCTTGCAACTTTTCTGTAAATCTCAGATCTATTCTAAAATAAAAGTTTATTTAAAAAAAATCAATGTCATTCACTATATTAAGACTAAAAGAGGAGAACAACAACATATGAACATTTGTTTTTGAGAGAGAGTGACCACTCATGCAAGTTGGGAAGGAGCAGAGGGAGATGGAGACAGAAAATCCCAAGCAGGCTCCATTCTGTCAGCACAGAGCCTGACGCAGGGTTCTAGCTCAGGAACCATGAGATCATGACCTGAGCCGAAATCAAGAGTCAGATGCTTAACTGACTGAGCCACCATGGTGTCCCATCATGTGATCATTTCAAAGTTGCAGCAGAAGTATGTGACAAAATTCAATTCCCGTGCATGATAAAACACTAAAAAGCTGTTAGAATAAAAGGGTACTTCCTCAATTTAATAAAAGACATGTACAAAAAGACTCTGTAGCTAGCTAATATCACATGCCATGGTGAAGGCTAAGTATTTTCCTGCCTAAAATGAGGAAGAAAAAAGGTCAAGTCTGCTCATACCACTTCTATTAAGCAATGTACCAGAGATTCTAGCCAGTACATGAAGGTAAGAAAATAAAATAAAAACTTAACAGATCAGAATGGAAGAAGTAAAACTCTCTTTATCCACAAAGGAAATGAATGTGTATACAGAATATCCTGAGAAATCTATATTAAAACTAATAGAATTTTTTAAAAAGCTAACAGAATAAGTGAATTTAATAAGATCAAAGGATTAAAAGTCAATAAACAAAAAATCAACTGTCTTTTTATATATTAGCAATGATCAAATGGAACATGCAATAGAAAGTTATAATATCAACAAAAACCATAAAAGACTTATTACAAAGTTCAGTAATGAAAATTTTATAGTATTGGTAAGGACAGACCTATAGACTGATGGAAAACAACAGAATTTAGAAGTAGATCTACACAAGTATGGCCAGTTGATTTTTGAAAAAACGTTCCAGAATGAAGACCTATGTCCTTTTCTTCCCAATTGGCAAAAGAAACTCTTTTCAATCCTTGGTACTGCTACAACTGGATATCCATAAGTAAAAGTGATAAACCTATACCCTTCCTTTATGCCATACATAAAAATTGATCATAGGCCTAGTAGAGAAGAAAACACAGCATACTATCTTTGAGACATTCAAGTATTCAAATATTTCTTAGATAAGACACATAATATATAAGCTGTAAAAGAAAAAATATGTTAAATTAAACTTCATCATAACTTAAAACTTTTGTTCTTCAAAAAGCACTGTTAAGAAAAAAGAAAAGACAGATTTAGAGGAAATATTTTTACTATATGTATCTGACAATGGACCTATCTACCTAGAACATACAAAGAACTTTTATAATTCCCTAGGTTTACAAATAAAGAAATGTGCAAAAGATTTAATCAGGTCACTGCACAAAGAAAAACAGGCAATGATTACATGAAATGATGCACAGTATCTTAGTCTTCAGGAAAATGCAAATGGAAACAATGGTGAAATACCACTACATACCCACTTACCAAAATGGTAAGGATAACCATTTTGAACAGTCAATGAGCAAGTTTTGGCAAGGATGTGGAACAACTGGAACTCTCATGCATTGCTGGTGGGTATGTAAAATACTATAAACACTTTAGAAAATAGTCTGGAAGTTTATTTTAAACTTAAACACTTAACTATAGGATCCAGTAATTTAACTCTTTGGTATTTACCCAACAGAGTGAAAACATTAAGATCCGTATTCAAATGTTCACAGCAGTTTTCTTCATAATAGCTCTAAACTGCAAACAACTCAAATGTCTACCAACACTAACTAAGGAAGCTAACTGTGGTATATCCATATGATGAAATATTGCTTGGCAATAAAAAGGAACAAACCTTTGATACATGTAACATAGATGAATCTCAAAAACATTCTGTTGAGCCAAAGGAGACAGGTACAAAAGAAATAAATAGGACAAAAGAAAGGTATTTCCACTTGATGAAAGACAGAACTATCCTGAGCTTTATGGACCTCACAATATAATTTCAAAACACATAAAGCAAGAAACGAATACAGTAACATGAAGAAATGTACATATCCACAGCTGAAGTGGGAAACACTACACAGCTCTTTTAGGGAGTGACAGAACAAGAGGACAAAATACTAGGAAGGGATTGATGATTTACATGGCTACATATTTTTCAACATACATGTAGTGCTTCAAAAACCTATGTTATCAAGTCATAAAGAAAATTTAGAAATCATATACCATACAACCATATTCTCTGGTATAGGCCATAAATTTAGCTATTAACATTAAAAATTATAGTCAAAAATAAAAACAAAACAAAGTTATATAAAATGCAGTATATAATATTTCAACTTCCTGCTTTATACTAGAAAATACCAAAGCTAAAAGGTAAAAAATACCCAGATGTTCATCAATTGATGAGCAAGTAAACAAAATGTCTCCAGCTATGCTTTTTTTTTTTATTTTTATTTTTTAACATTTATTTATTTTTGAGACAGAGAGAGACAGAGCATGAACGGGGGAGGGTCAGAGAGAGGGAGACACAGAATCTGAAACAGGCTCCAGGCTCTGAGCTGTCAGCACAGAGCCTGACGCGGGGCTTGAACTCACGGAGTGCGAGATCATGACCTGAGGTGAAGTCGGCCACCCAACCGACTGAGCCACCCAGGCGCCCCGATCTCCAGCTATGCTTCTAATGGAATACTATTTCACTATCAAAAGTAATGAAGTACCAACACAGTTACACTGTGAATGAGCCTGATGCTAACTGAAAGAAACCAGCCACAAAAGAGCACACAGTGCACGACTGCTTTTATATGAAATGGCCAGATGAGGCAAGCTATAAGAACAGAAAGAGGGAAGTGGCTGCTTAGAACTGGAGACAGGGGAAGATGGGACATGGGTGATGAAAAAGGACCGCTAGCTAATGGTTATAGGGTTTCTTGTAGGCAGGATGAAAATGCTTTAAGATCAAGGTAATAGCTGCACAATTCTGTGAATATATTAAAAACCACTGAATTATATATTCTAAGTGGGTGAATTATATGGTATAAACTGTGTCTCAATAAAGCTGTTTAAAGAAAAAAATGATGTCATCTGGCCCCCTTCCCAACAAATTACATGATCTGGAAAATGAGCGTTTTCATTTACAAATGGAACAGGTTTGTTTCCATCTTTTCACTTCTAGCTATAAGAATACATAAAAGGTACATGGGAGAAACATTCTAGAAAGTTAGTTTCATAAACTGAAGATGACTAGTGGTTATCTATCACTGCATAACAAACTACTCCGAAACACAGCATCTTAAAACAACAAACATTTATGATCTTGCACAGTTTCTATTGGTCAGGAAGCAGGGAGTAGCTTCGCTGGCTGGGTCTGGCTCAGAACTCTTATGAGGCTGCAGTTAAGCTAGGCCTGCAATCCCTGAAAACTTGACTGGGGTCAGAAAATCCGATTCTAAACTCACTCACGTGGTGGTGGTTAGAGGCTTCAGTTCTTCCCCTATATGCTGCTCCATGGGACCTCTCAGGACGTGGTTCCCTCTGACCCAACCCCAAGCAGGTGATAATAGAGACAGAGAGAGCATGAGTGCAATCAAGATAGAAGCTTGGCCCTTTATAATCTTAAAAGTGATACGCCATCATTTTTGCAATATTCTACTGAATACACAGATTGATTCTGATATAATGTGGGAAGGGATTAGACAAGAATGTGAATACCATGAGGTGGGAATCACTGGGGCCATTATGGAGGCTGGTGAGCAAAATAACATTATGACAATAAACAGACCAAAGATCCCACATAAGCAAACGTTTGACTTGTACAATGAAAGGGGACAGACGGGATACATATTCCTTTGCAGTATGACAGATACACCCTTGGAGATGGAAGAGTTGTGATAAAAAGGTTTGCAAGGAGCATTCATACCATTTTCCATTTTCCATGTGGTGGAGTTAGGATTAGCGTAAAGAAACAAAACTGTGGAGTCAGGGACTGACGGAGGAAGTACGTAAATGATCTGACTTAGTCAACCTCACTCTCTCCTCCTCCCTACCACTGACAGATGAACAGAGTCCAGGTTGCAGAAAGGCAAGGTGACTCTACCAGGGTCATATGCAGTGATAGAGCAGGGACTAGACTCCATTCTCTGTGTCTTAGTACACCAGGAGCTGTACAGCAAAGAACCAGTGGCAGTGAGTCTTAGTACAGATGGTATGTTACACAAGCGAGCATTAAATCAACATGCATCAAACAGCTCATCACTCCAGAATTGGTATTTCTTTGTGTGGTCTTTTGACGCCGGCTGCATTCCTTGATCAGGCAGTCGTGGACTCTTACCCTTCTTTCCACTCCAACTGAGAGTTGCCCTACTTAGCTGGGGGAAGGAAGGAATCACTCATTCAGCTCAGCTAATATTTAGAGTATCCGTTCCACACCCAGCACTGAACGTGTACATGCGAAGAGCAGCAAACATGGTCCCTTCACTCAAAAAGCAGTCAGGTGGAGAAAACAAGGCCTAAATGTGGACTACTAAGACAATTACACATCACATGACAGGGCGGCACAAGGATTTATGTATTTTAACAGTTTTATTTAGCAAGAAACTTCTATAATACTTACAGTGTGCCAGATACATTACAGTATTAACTCTCTGAATCTCCTATGAGGTTATCCTCATTTTATAGATGAGCAAAGTGAGGCCTTAAGAAGTTAAGGAACTTGTCAAAGTTCTCTCTCCTGGTAAGAAGCAGGGCCAGATTCTAAGGTAGGATGGCTGCGGGTCCACACTTTCGTAACCACGATACCATGAAGCTTCTCAATAATAGTGACAATCATTATTCTGCCTCCCTCATAAAATCTTTTCTCAGGGTTCTGAAGGAGAGTCAGTTCTGAAATTCTGAAGCTCCTCTGTGAAATCCTAGCTTTCAAGCTGTACAGGGGAAAGGGATGACCTAGCCCAGTACAATAAGGATGTCTCAGGACAGCCGGCTCACCCTGTGGAAGGGGTGAGGAAAGGCGAATAAACATTCACTAATGAGACAGTGCTTTCCTGGTGTCAATATGAAAGATAAAATTGAATCATAACTGCAATTAGCAAATTAGGCTATAGTTGGAATGAAGAAACTAAATGGATGCACTGTTTTGCAATTGCAAAACTAAATTGATTGACCCTGTCAAAGCCCACTAGAATGTGGACAGACTTAATATGATCTTCCAATGATTTTCTCCAGGAATCATGCCATAGGAAAACAGCACAATACACCAGGACCAGATGTATTTGATCATTTTTAAGGAACATGAAAAGCAGTTTGAAAAAAAAAAAAAAGTGATCTGTAGGTCTGGGAAGCCTTTTGCTTAACAAAGCAATGAATTCAATTTTGGTAAAAATTTGTCAACTTTGCCACTTTATAAAGCAATAGCTGTCTCTTTCCTTTACAGTTGAATTTTACAATTTTGGAAAATATTCCTCACAAGGAAACAGAGATCTTGCAGGCCACTGGCAATCTTCATGTATTAAATTTCTACTTTGTTCTTCTGATCATATACCTTGAATTATCTATGGGTCTCTCAATTAAAACCCAAGGATGTATTGTCCAAAACTGTAAGAACAGGCCTTATGTAGAGCCAACTGGCATATAATGCCAGGCAGCACAATGGACAGTATTTGGCACAGGCTTTTTTTCTAAGATAACATGTCTATATAACTTAGTATAATTTTGTAAAAGTATTAAAATTTTTTTCAAAATTCCTCTAAAATTCAAATTTTTATTTCAAAGTCTTGTACCAAGAAATTGTACCTAGGTGTAGAAGGTTTGCAGAATTCCAAAAGAAAATCTAGTAACTTCTCTTTCAAACTGACCTTTCCATCAAATTATATCAAAGTGCTACCACAACTATCTTAGGGTGTGCAGTATGAGAATGGCCTTCATAAGGTCATTCAATTTATTCCAGTTACTGTATCTGGAAAGTTCACATTAAACCATCACAGGTAGAGGTGGTTTTCATATTGTGAGAGTAGATTTGATCACAGTCCTCAGAAAACTACTCCAGAATATAAATATACTCCTTGCATGTGAAGGTATGATAAGTTATCATCTACTTTAGACTAGTGTTAAAATTATAATGCTAATATAACAGAGAAACAAGGAAATGGGATGACGAGAAATTTGTAGAACACAATGGGGATAGCCTAAGTAAGGCAACGTTGGCATGTGTGTGTGTGTGTGTGTGTGTGTGTGTGTGTGTGTGTGTGTGTAGTTATGCACGACAGGAGTGAATTAACCAAAAGGAAAGCCAGTTAGCAAACAGCTGCTTTCCCAGTTCTCCAATGCCCTCTGATATGGCTCTGTCACCCTAGCATCCTTATTCCAAACTAGCCAATTCTACCTGTGCCTTCCATTGACTCATAGCTTTGGCACATATGGATCTCCTAGAGACTCTTTGCCTTGAGGAACTGAGCAAACCAGGTAAATCTTCCCTGTTTCAGGGCCTTATTTTCCAGAATCATTCTAGGTGTACTTCAAACTTCTGCCTACAGAGATATCAAGAGTTGTCAGGGTCTAACAAGAATAAATCCAAAATGTTCTGAGCTAACCATGCTTCAGGCCAGACCTAGAAATATAACTGTCTTGCTAAAATGAATTTAGTATTAGAGTCTAGCTGGCTTTTATATGGCATCTTTCATCCTTTTTATTTCTAATCTGTTATGCTCCTCAAAGAGTCTTTCTGTGAGGATTATGTACTTCTATTTCTGTTGTTACTATTGCTACTACTACTAGTAACAATAATAATAGCCTTCATACATATAGCACTGACTATGTGTTAGCAATTACATTAAGAAATTTACATGTGGGGCGCCTGGGTGGCTTGGTCAGTTAAGTATCCGGCTTTGGCCCAGGTCATGATCTCACGGTTTGTGGGTTTGAAACCCACGTCGGACTCTGTGCTGACAGCTCAGAGTCTGAAGCCTGTTTCAGATTCTGTCTCTCTGTCTGTCTATCTCTCTCAAAAATAAAATAAATATTAAAAAATTAAAAACAAAGAAATTTACATGCAAAGACCTATTTAGTCTTCCTTACAACCTTATGAGATAGATTTTGTTATTATCTCTGATTTATAAACTTACCAAGATCACACAGCTAGTCAGGACCAGTATCGGGATTTAAAACTGCCAATTTGGCTCCAGAATCCATGCTTTTAGACACTTTTGTTTACGTAATGCAAAGAATATACCATGAAGACCAGGGGGACTGGGGTTCCAGTCCCGTCTCTAAAGCTATAATAAACTGTGTGACTTAGGGCAAGTCTTCGACTCAATTTCCACTATACGATAAGCCAGGCTCAATGATTTGCTCCTGGTTATACAATGCTTTGAAGATAAAGTTGATGCTTTTCATTAACAAACTTGAGTTTTCTGGATGAGTCAGGAGGTTTAAAGCTTGAAAAATGAAAAGTGTCTGAGGGAAGGAAAGAGGCAACTAATAATAACTAAGTCAATCTTCTGAGAATTTTCACATTCCATATTCCAAGCATGAGATTCAGATTTTACAGAGGAAAACATGGAGTCTCAGAGATTAGGTGATTATTCCAAGGTCACACAGAAAGTCAGGGTGGAGAGCCAAAGCCCAAGCACTTCCTGTCTCACCACCCACCGTGCGTGCCTGGCGTGGCCTCTCCTCTCAGCAGCACTGAGCTGACGCTTAAAGGTAACATATAAAGTACAGAGCACAAAGTCCTGCGAACCACACATAAATTAATTTGGAGGTGAGGAGATAGGTGAATATGAACTTAAAAGTGCTAACAGATTGTAACTTAAAACAAAAGTGGGTGGGTATATTTTTGTGTAACTTCTACAAGGTGGGTTGGGTACCTATCCAAACAAGTGAATTTCTGGAGGGAAAGTCTGGAAGACTTGAGTGTACCCAAGTAAAGGATGAAGAAATACCACAAGCTATTCATGTGGTATTTCCAGACCACATACATGAGTTCTTGAGGTATTCTGCTGCACGATATAACCTCCTAGCAATAACTCAGAATCATTTTGTCAAAAGGAACCTACCTTTCTCCTTAGCCAGAATTTCACAAATAATGCCAATAAACAAGGAAGGTCTCTTAGGTATTGGATACTGAAAGGAGGGCAGCAAAGTCAGAAACTACTATGCTTACTTACTAAATTCCTATTTTGGTTTGGAAATGGGAGTCACTTGTTCTTTCACCAATCATCCAACAATAATAAATGAACACCAGGTATGTACAAAGCATTATTTTATCAATCAAAGGCACGGACATTAAAGGGAACATGACATAAATGGTGATGCCAATGCAGTGGCATGAGTGCTTAGGATTACAAGAAACACAAGGAGCTCCGGAAGCATGAACGTTATTTATGATGGGTTAGAGGAGTGCCAGAAGGAGGTGACACCTGAGCCAGCGGTAGAGTAGAGTGAGTTTAGGAAAACTGGCTATAGTTCAGAATGATCAGATTTCAGAGCATGCATAAGGAGATCTGTTGATTTACTGAATTTCACAAATCATAATTATGTAGCTATAGAATTAGAAGGGTTTTATTGGATAATAAGTTCGACACTGTCATTTTACATTTAATGAAACTAAGCCCTCAAATTAGGTGCCTAGTGTCCTACCAAGGATGTCTACTGCATGAGGTGAGGTTGTCTTTAAACACAGAACTGAACAATGTAATGTTTGAGAATAAGAACAGGTAAATGCAGCCATGCTGGCAAACCACTAACCTCAGTGTGAAAGAGGTCTGTCACCTGCTATGCCACATAATAAAATAATTACTTAGAGAAATCACCTCCAGCTGATCTGAATGGTATCCACATACAAAAAAGAAAAGTTACAATCTATAAACCACCTCTCCTTCTGTACTGTATGTGCTGATCCACGAACTCTGGATATAAAACTGTTTAACACATAAATACAGTTAACTCACCAACTAACCTAAGTCTTCCCTCTCTTTTAAACCTAGCTCTTGTTCATTAAATTCAATAAAAATTGAGGTGCAACAGCTGTTAAGCGAAGGGATTCTTTTAAATCCCCTGTAGATGTTTGCTAAACTTTGGATAAAAACTTTATCATCATTAATTACTAAGCAACACCTTATCAGGAAGTCACAAGAAGAAACATCAAGGTTCTATCACAAAGCCAAAATCAAGTAAGGGTATAATTCAAGAAATATGCAATGTTATGATGATTGTATTTCATCCAAGAAATGTGAAATGCTAAAGTACTCTATTCTTTAACAAGTTAATTCCCATGATATTACGTGTAAAGAAATTGTAAAGATTCTTTTTAGGTACTAGAATTCTGTTGTACAAAGTTCTACTTGAAACAGGTGTGCTATCAGCTTGGACTTTAGAAGTTTTTCATGTTTTCTGGGTCTGATAGAAAAGCCAAATTCTTGAATTATGAAAATGAGTTATTTTTAACAATTTTGGAAAAAGAAATGATTCACTTTATAAAAAAATTCACTATAGGATTTCTTTAAAATAGCAAGTTCGTTAATAGTCTGATTCATGTAACTTTTCAAGAACATACATTATATATAGGTGGACAAAATTCAAAGGCTTTCTCAAATGGTTGGTATAACAGGATTTGGTCTCTAACTACAAAAAAACCCTGAAGACTTGAAAATGAAAAGAACTTATACAATTATGTTAAAGTGGGAATTTAAACAGTAAGGAAGCAAATAAACATTCTAATCACATTTGCATAGACAAGGGTTTAGAGGGACAAACAAGTGATTAATAGTGGTTACTCCTGAGGAGCCTGTAGGGACTTTGTTGTTTTATAATGTCCACATTGTTTGTTTTATAAGAAGTATGTATTGCAATTCTGTACTTTCTTAAAATTCAGTTTCAATATTCATTTTTTAAAAACATTCTTTTGGGGGGGAAAAAAAGCATTTTTTTTGTAGCTTGCCATAGTGGTTTTCCTTCAAGAGTGTATCAGAATCAGCCATGAAGAGTTTCTGACGATTATGCAGCTGCTTGGGTACCTCTGCAGAACATTAACTTAGAAAGCTCTGGAAACCACCAGACCAGATGACCTTTATGATTCCTTCCAATCTGGAGATTTCATTACCTACAAATACTCTGTACACATTCAACACCCAACAGCTTTCTTTTCATACACATTAACCGCCCAACACTGAACAGAGGACAAGCATTATTTCTATAAGATGGGAGAAGGCCCTCCTCCCCGGCTCTGTGCACTCACTTTACTGTCCTAGAGAAACTCATAGGAGACAAACTGAAGACTAAAACACGTACAGCTTCAACTCCAATAAACTTTTTTCCTGTGGCTATTTTAACACAAACCCATCATATTTCGCTATCTCAGGCATAAATCTGGGAACTGGCTCTAATGTAAGCACCAGTTATTGCAGAGGTGATGAGAAGACAGGAATGGGGAAGGGCATGGCTGTGTACTATCATTATTGGTTCTCTAACTAAAAACAGTCCCATAAAGGGGCGCCTGGGTGGCGCAGTCGGTTAAGCGTCCGACTTCAGCCAGGTCATGATCTCGCGGTCCGTGAGTTCGAGCCCCGCGTCAGGCTCTGGGCTGATGGCTCGGAGCCTGGAGCCTGTTTCCGATTCTGTGTCTCCCTCTCTCTCTGTCCCTCCCCCGTTCATGCTCTGTCTCTCTCTGTCCCAAAAATAAATAAAAAACGTTGAAAAAAAAAAATTTAAAAACAGTCCCATAAGGTGGGTAAGTGTTACCATTTTCTCTAGCCTGGCACTTCATCTCTGTCAGTTCTCAATCCTATTAGACCCAATTCCCCTTTGTTATATTAAATCTACACATATATATTCATTTTAGTTCCTCCTTTTCTATCCTGAAAAGAAATTCACAGATGTTTAATAGAATTTCAAAAAATATCATCAAAATACCCTAACAGCAACATAAAAGAAAATGAAATAAAAGTAATTAATAATAAATTATGTATTTCAATATGCGTATGTCCTGGCATGACTATACTAAAATACAATGAAGTAGTCATATGCTTACACTACTTACATTTAACATATTTAAATTTAACAGAAGCTGGATGATAAGAAACTATGACATACAACAAATATAGGAAAATGAAGTAAAGTCACGTGATTTTCTGAAATGGTTCCAAACATGGGGCGCCTGGGTGGCGCAGTCGGTTAAGCGTCCGACTTCAGCCAGGTCACGATCTCGCGGTCCGTGAGTTCGAGCCCCACGTCGGGCTCTGGGCTGATGGCTCGGAGCCTGGAGCCTGTTTCAGATTCTGTGTCTCCCTCTCTCTCTGCCCCTCCCCCGTTCATGCTCTGTCTCTCTCTGTCCCAAAAATAAATAAAAAACGTTGAAAAAAAATTAAAAAAAAAAAAAAAAAACAATATAAAGTACAACTATCTTTGATATGCAAGATCGTGGCATTTCTGGAAAATTTAGTGTTTATTAAAACAGATAAAAATATGTAAAAATATTTTGTATATAGAGTTAGGTTACAGGCATGGACAATCATATAAAGTTTTCTAGTCCCCTTCACAAGAATGCCATACATGTGATATTCAAGGCTATGTAGGAACCACACAATTCTTTTATATGTAGGATGCCCTGTGCATTACAGGATGTCTCCCATCTCTGGCCATGGTCCACTAAATCACTGAGACAAACTCAAATGCTCCACAAAATTCCAAAATGCCCCCTAGAAGTTAGTGCCACCCCAGTGAGAATCACTAGTATACATGAACTCAAATATCTACATGCATAATATTATAGGTTCTCACACTGGCCTAGGGGGTAAATGGGCCACTACTGACCCCTGATCTTGGGCTAAAGATTCTCTGATATAAGGGCTACTTGTAATTGAAAAGCCTAGGATACATCTATCGCAGAAGCTTCCAGTAAGAAATTATACCTAAAACTTTTTTTTATCTGTATTTTTAAAAGTAGATAATAAAGCTATTTTTACATGTAGAGTATATCCATATACACAGTTGTACTAATAATTCTGTCTCTTCTCTCTACTTTCCCTAAAAAAAATACTTTCTCCTAAGTTTTCTAGGTAGTCAGGGTCAAACTGAAAATATTACCATTCCCTTTTTTCCATACTAATGCAGAGATACATTAATGAAAATAATCCAAAAGTCATTTACAAATGGCACTGAAATGTATTATTTATTTGGAAGAAGAACATCTTCCTACTTAAGTTTTGATTAGGCATCTATTAAAAGTTATTTTCATTTCCTGATCAACCCAACGACTAAAGCGTGTGTCTTCTGGTGGCAGGCTGAGGAGTTGCCTGAGTCTGAGAACATGATGAGTCCTAAGAGAGAGACTGAAGTATTTTGAAATTTTCACTAACTGGGATTTGGTTATATAATTTCTTTTTGGCACTGAAAAAAATTCATGCCTCCATACAGATTTTATGTTAAATTAGCATATCATTCACAGAAATATCAGATATACCCTCACTTTAAGTAAAGGGGATGAGGACTTCACTTTATATAAAAGGATTCACAGATTAGAGGAAATCATCACAGGATTCTTTTGAACATAAAAACTCCTGGTTAAAATGCCATTTAAAGATTAACGAATAAGTTAATGATGCAATATTCATTCAATTTCTATACCTTATTAAAGACTTTCTTAAAATGTCTATTGAAACGGTATTTAGCCTCAGTAGGTGAAATGGCCCTTTCAACAGCTAATTAGCCTGTTTTTCCACTTCAAATTCTGTTGATTAATTCACTAATTAATTTAATAATGCACACAAGAAATCAGCATTCCGTTTTTTATAATCTCAACTTGGGTTATCTTTCTTCATACCTAAAATTGGTAAAAATTTACCTTATGCCCATGCACAAGCATCACCTTATTATAAAAAAAATAAGCTAAAGTTCATGTGTTACCAAAGATATATGGTGATTAAAATAACTCATCTTTTAGTATTCTGATCGCTAATTGTTTCTATAAACTTTACCAATACACAGAGGCCTGCACATTTGTGTACTCTGTGCTGTGAGATTCTTGCATCTGATCACAGACCACCTCTAAAAGGCTTTATGATTCACATAAAATACAGACCTTCTTAAATAATATCAGAACAGAAGTCATATTTTCTATTATTAAACAGAGAATTCTGGTGCTGATAAAAAACAAAAAAACCCATACATTAAAAAAAAAAAGATAAACGTAGCACTTGCCAAATGTGTACTACAGAGCTATTTACTTACTTGGTACTGGGCCTTTTTTGTAGGGCTTTATCCAGGATAAGAGATGGCGCACTCCTCCTCCTTTCTGCTAGTGTTTTCATTTTCTGTTGAGAAAAAAAAAAATCAAAATGAAGACCGCGTGACGTCTAAAGCAAGTAAATGCCAACTTTCAAACCAATCCAGCAAATTTTGTATTGCCGATCCTTGCCTCTCCAAGAGTTTGCAGTCTCATTACAGAGATAAAATAATCACATCTAAACTAGAAGAGTACGTGTCAAGAAGTGGAACAGGCAGTAAATATTTTTTATGAATAGACAATAAGGAGGTTAAATGTTGATCAGAGTATTTGATCATAACCGTTATCATCAATTGCAGCTAACAGATAATATTACTTATTATGTACCCGGCCCTGTGCTAAAAGCAGGACTGGATTATCTCATTTATACCCCTAAATGTCATCTGAGTAGGGAGGTTCCACTATCTCTATTTCATAGGCAGGGTAGGCCCCAAACTGGGCTTCAAGGGGAATCAGGATTTGAAAAGGTCAAGTAAAGGGAGGAAAAAAAAAAATTAAAGCAAAAGAGACTAGATTCTTACACATCTCATAGACCTTTAAATTTAAATATTTACACATCTGGGAATCCCTTCTTCCACACAGATTTTTTTTTGCTGGAACTTAAAAAAAAAAACCAAAAGAACACTTTTTTCTTTTCTAAGTGGTATATAAACATAGGATTAACTGGATAATTCAAGTACTCTGTTTCAAGGACCTAAAATTTACGGTAAATGGGGATTTATTCAACTGGGATTATTCAGATAAGTACCCTCTAAATTCAGTCTTTTATATTTAACAAGTCTAGATAGAGTCAGAGGGCGTGCTGCCAGATACGGATGAGTAAAATCACCAACAGAGTCATAACGAGCCATAAGCAAGGCACAGGCTGTGGACACTCTTCTGTTCCCCGCCCCGTCCTGGCCAGAGGGCTCACCGACTGCTGGAGGACCCAGGCCAGCCATCCTGGGAACTGGGTATGCTCCAATAGGAACCATAGAAAATGTAACTGGCTCAGTGGCAGTACCTCATTACATTATTCATAAAGGAACTACTTCTTAGCTAGTAAAATAAAACCTAGATCCTAGCCTAGGAACACAGGAAGAATAATCCAGTGAGAAGGGGATACAATTCTTATCCCCCAAATTCACCATGTCCCAGGATCTCTCCCCAGTTACTGTTGTCACGAGTGTCATGCCTCAGTGTTGCCGATCCCCCCCCCCCCCATTAATCTTTTGGTTCACATGTGGAAACTCTATGCCGAATCCTCCTTAATATGGCTCAGATAGCAACTGAAATAATAAACCATGAATAAAGGTAAAGGACAGGAAACAAATGGGTAAGAAATATAGAATACCATTCTCCTCAATCAGAAGTTACTAACCATGAATGGGTTTCAGGGAGGGTTAAACTGTTTAATTTTCTTTTTTACACAGTATGTATATAGTGCCTTCCTTCTGGAGAGAAAGCCCACGATTTTCATTAGGTTCCCAGAAAAGTCTGTGATTCTGATAACCTACTTTCTATCTTAAGCTGTAAGCCCCATCCCACTGTTTCCATTACTCACATCTCTTGGGAACCTAACTCTCCTGAATCCACCATTCCGAGGCCAGTGTGACCGCAGAGGTGGCAGGAAGAAGGAAAATCTGGGAGACAAGTATTTGTGCCACAAGGTCCAGTGGCCTGTCCTGATGTGAAGAGTCTCAATAGTAAAAGACTGGTTGATTTTACTAAGAAAGGTAGCAATCTGTTCACATGCAGATTTTCCACAGGATTCTGTTTCACCTTTAGGTCTGGGCTAGATTCATACTCCCAATCTTCCTGACTCCCTTTATTCAGTATCTATTTACCATGCTTCGAACTTTGAAATGTGCCCAATCCTTTAAGTTTTACCTGTGCTCCTCCTTATCCTCCGTTTTGACCTTAGGGTCTGCCTAGTCTACCTCAGTGGGAACCACATTCCTGTATTTATCTCAGCAGACTTACTTCTGAGGCCCCTAACCCTCTGACACCACTGTCCCCAGATCCAAGCTCCTAACAAAATCTTCATTAATAAACGATTTCTCATTCTGAGCTCCTTGCCTTTCAGGTTTACAAAGAATTTAGAAAGGATTCAAAAGATAGCCATAAATATGATTTAAAATGTGGGGGGAAGAAGAATCTGTGAGAAAGGCTAAAATGACCTGAAATTCATTTGTAAACAGTAATAATCTCCAAATTAATGCAGTCATAATACAGAGGATAGAAAGCATCATCCAAGGAAGATAAAGCAAAAAGAAATCCAGTTTGGTCTTGGGTAGTGGTTCTTTGAGGAATTTACGAAAGCTGTGAATTAAGTTCTGCACACAATTTTTCAAGGGGTTCAGCAACCCACATAAAATGGATTCCTTGGGGATTCATGGACCCCAAATTTAAAACCTTCTGACATAAGGAAATCTTCCTGAGAGTGATGGCTGCTAAACATGAGAACGAATAGTCAAAGAAGGGTGACAAATTTTCTTCCGTGCTTTTAAAATAGGAGTTTTTCATGGAGACTTAATGTAGAGGACCATTCATACACACACTAATTATACTGTGTTTTCTTAGTCATAAAATTGTCAGATGTATGAGGAGTCCAATGCAGAGTGTGTCCACCTCATCTAGTGGATTCACATGCACAGAGTGTGATCAAACCACGGGAAAAATATTATTTTTGAGATCCAATTGTTTGTAGTGAGACTCACTCTACCGCTATTGAGAAATGCAACATCCAAGGCAATTCAGTCACTCCTCTGGGCATTTCATTTCCCAATCCAGAAAATCAGAAAATCTGGACTACATAGGTTCTTAGGTCCCTTCTATTTTTGACATTCTCATGTTAAGTGTCCACCAAAGATTTACCTTCGATATGCATGGAAATAAACATCACATTTGCCAATTTAAGATTCACAGGATTCATTCCTATTGTAAGTAATTAAAAATCTTAAGAATGGCCAATATGAGCTTAATAGATAGATTTAGGTATCAATTAGTTAAAAATACACAGATCTCTTTCTTTGGCTCAAAAGTGTAGCAAAACAAAGGGCCAATGGTGACTTCAAAACAAATTCACTTATCTATCAGAGACTCTGTTCTCAGGCAATAAAGACTTGGATTTTCTTTTTGTTTGTAACAACTGCGTGAAAGACAATGCATGGAAATAGAATGAGACTACTGACTCCTTTACAAATAGATTACAGTGCAAACTTGTCAGGACAGGTTGAGGCTATACTTACCCAACATCAACAAATTTCAGTTGTTCAATGACAGGAAAAACTATGATTCTTTGCCTCACAGAAAACAGGGTAGGTTTAAGACAGTGCTTTTTGTTGTTAGCTTAAAAATCACAATTTACAGCATGATTTTTCAGAATGCCCACGTGCTTGATGTTCCTATCATTATGATGACCTCATAAATACTGGATGTCATTCTGAAAGTGAGTATTGTAAAAAGGTAATCTTTTGGGGCGCCTGGGTGGCTCAGTCGGTTAAGCATCCGACTTTGGCTCAGGTCATGATCTCACAGCCTGTGAGTTCAGGCCCCGCATCAGGCTTTGTGCCGACAGCTCGGAGCCTGGAGCCTGCTTCAGATTCTATGTCTCCCTCTCTCTGACCCTCCTCCATTCATGCTCTTTCTCTGTCTCAAAAATAAATAAACATTAAAAAATAAACAAATAAAAATAAAAAGGTAATCTTTTTAAAATATAAAATACATATTAGGTTAAAAAATAAACTGCATTAATCTTTTGGGAATGATTTTCTTGATAGTGTACCATTTACCTAGTATTCAAGAGCCCAAAAAACTAAACAAGAATTTTGTATGAGCTAAAAAACAAACAAACATGAAGTAGCATTTATTTACCCCTCCACCTCTAATTGGGAAAGATAAAGAGGACCTTGTGAGAAATTGTAAAAGGGAAGAAATGCAATTAAATTTTAAAAATGGCTCTTTTTACTAACAGCAATTAGGGAAATATAACACGAACACAAGAAAGTAATTAGATCTTTGGTTTCCTAAGCTGTCTCCTCTGCAGTTATATTTAGTAAAAAAGGGAAAAATCCATTCTGCCAAAAGTGAAATAGAGATCATAATTGAAAATAAGAACCAAATGCCTGCAATTCATTTTTTTGGTATTTCAATAATGCACAACATTAACAGCTAATCTACAAGTTGCTTTCCATCTCAGTTGGATTCACTGTGTGTTCAATTCTCTGTGTTCCTATCTTGCTTCACATATTGCACCTCAGTTATGGCATCTCGTGTTATACTATTTATCTCTCTGCCACTTTCTAGAGGGTAGGGATTATAACCTCTTCCCAACTTTTTCCTGTCCTTCAACAATTATTTACTGAAATTCTGCTCTGTGGTAGGTCTATCTCTGCATTCCCCAAGCCTATTACAAAGCCTGGCACAAAGTATGCACTCAATAAATGAAAGCTTTATATGAATTTTAAAACCTACTATTCTCCATACCTATATCGCTATCCCTAAATACACACTCGCAGAAAAACAAATAAACCTTTAAGGGGCTCTGCTGGAATGCTATCATCAAGCAAATGTAAGCATTTGCTGTGAGCTGTATAGTTATGAGCCATCCTTATACAACACAAACTACATCTTTTGACATAGTGTTGTTGACGTACCTCTTTGAGCTACATGGTAAACATCTGCTGATTAAAGTTATTTACCTGCCAACAAAAGGTACAAAGACACCTGGCTATGCACATGCAAAAGAATTAAGTTGGATCTTACCTCATACCATATATAAAATTAACTCAAAATGGATCAAAGATCTAAAAGAGCTGAAATTGTAAAAAATTTTAGAAGGACACATGGGCAGAAATATTTGTGACTATGGATTGGGCAGTGGTTTCTTAGATATGACACCGAAAGCACAAACACCAAAAGAAAAAGAACAGATAACTTGGACACTGTCAAGATTAAAAATTTCTGTGCTTCAAAGGTCACTGTTAAGGAAGTGAAAAGAAAACCCACAGAATGGAAGAAAATTTGACAAAGGATTTGTATATAAAGAATTGTTACTGAATTGCCACAATTCAATAAAGATAAATACTCCAATTTTAAAATGGGCAAACAATATGAATGGGCAGTTCTCCAAAGAAGATACACAAATGGCCTATAAGTATATGAGAAGATGCTCAACATCATAAGCCATCAGGAAAATGCAAATCAAAACTATGAACTATCATTTTATACTCATTAGGATGGCTGTAATAAAAGACATAAGAAGTGCTACTGAAGATGTGGATAAATTGAACTCTCATAAAATGCTGGTGGGAATGTAAAATGGTGCCGTCACTTTGGAAAATAGTTCAGAGGTTCTGCAAATGGCTAAACACAGAGTTACCATATGATCCTGCTATTCCTCCAGGTACATACTCAAGAAAAATGAAAACAAATCCACACAAAACGTGCACGTGAATCTTCACAGCAGCATCATTTATAACGGTTAAAAAGTGGAAACAACCCCAGTGTCCATCAACTGATGAATGAATAAACACGATGTGGTATATCCATATAATGGAATATTACTTGGCAATAAAAGATGTACTGACATGTGTAACAACATGAATGAATCCTAAAAACATTATGCTAATTAAAAGTCAGGTCCCAAAGGACCACGTATCGTATGACCCTATTTATATGAAAAATCCAGAATAAACAAATCTACATACTTAAAGTAGATTAGTGGTTGCCCAGAGTTTGGGGACATGAGGTGACTGGGATGTGATGATGAAGGGGCGTGGTGTTCCTTTTTGGGGTAATGAAAATGTCCTGAAACTGACTGTAACAATGGATTCACAATTTTTGCAATAGACTAAAAGCCACTGAATCATATACTTTAAATGAGTGAACTGTATGGTATGTGAATTATAGCTCAATAAAACTATGAAAAAGAAAAAAAAAAGAGCTAAATACCAAACTACTAAAACACTGGGTTCCATCCCAGCAAACTGGTTCACAACCAAGAGCCATAATTTTCTTTATTTGTATAAGAATCATCCGTAGTAGCATATAAGAAAATGAAAATTGTTTGCATTTTGTACTAACTGTTTGAGTGGCTCTCCATTTGAATTCCTCAGAGATCTGAGGAGTATGCCCACCTGTCTACTGGGGTTTGCCACTGGCCCTCCCCCCCTCCTCTCCCCTCCCCTCCATGGTGCCCTAGCCTTACTCACTATTTTCATGCAGTAAAATTTCAGTAGCAGTATCTGAAGTCAGCGACTTAACACTGCCTGCATGAGAGTTCAAGGTGGTAATACAAGCATGTCTATGTAGGAAAATGAAATTGTAAACAGGTAACTGAAGAAAAAAAGTTCTGTTCTTTTATTTTCAACAACTCAGAAAACACTGTTTACATAAAAACCTGCATGTAGTCCCTCACTTGAAGTTTAACTTCATATCAACCAAGAGATACCGTATGAGTTTTGGACCTCTAAATCACTCCGAATCTGGTCATCCTTAGTTCTCACAGAGATTACAGGAAAAGAATGCCTTTCAAAAGAAAGGAGCAGGATGAAAGATTTAAGTCAGATAAACTGCAAGTTTTCATACTTTCTTCTGTGACAGTCACTTTTATAACGAAAAAATCCAAGCATTTCCACTGAATTTAAGTCAAATGTGAAGTCGCTTTCAAACATTTAAAATGACCATAGCATCAAAACAAGGGCTTTGAGGAAAGCTTTTAAAGAATTTAAGTTTCAAGGCTAGAAAAAAAAATCAAGTTTACAAATTAGCTTATTCGAATTTGACAAAGCTAATCCTTTTGTGAATGGTCTGTACAATTTTGCAAGCAATAAACAGTTTCTTTCTGGTCTTCCCAACACACAGGCAGCTTTTAATTTGTGGAGACGTACCTCAAAGACACTGGCTCTGCAAGGAAACAAGAACATTAATTTTAACCTTCTGCCTTGCTTCTAGGTCCTAGTATTACAACCATGTTTTGACTGCTGGGTGAGCTGAAGCTTCTCGCTACTGGCAGTTTGGTCTCTGATGTGAATGACCTTCTATTTACTCATAATCATCCTACCCAGAACCAATGTGAGCATTTGATTAAAACAAATGTCATCACGGTAGACTGTTGTACAAGAACAGAAGCTCTTTTCAGAGATTAAGTAATGTTTTTACTTTTGGCTATATTTCTTCTTTCTAGGAGACAACCACTTTGAAATAAAACAATAAACATGAGAATCTATGTAATGTAGAAGAATGGGCTCTGAGTTAGGAGGCACTGGACGTAAATTCTGCACCCTGTTTCTAGCACTTAACCTCTGAGTCTTCTCTGTAAGATGACATAACTGTCCCACCTACCACAAAGAACAGAATAAGATTCTATGTGCGAGACCTCTGATTGGAAAGCACTGTGATGTGACACTGTAACATATAGAGGAGTGCTTTAGAGTGCATACGTACTCTACATACATAAATATGAGGACGGTAGGACTCCCCTTACACGTTATTCTTTGTTCCTCTGCCTCCACCGGACCCATAGGGCTTCTGGAGTATCAGTGAGGGCCCTGAAGTTGGCTGGACATTCTTTTGTGGCAAAGTCACCAGTTTCAACCTCTGGTCCGACGCATTCCTTTTCGGGAGCATCCCGGAGTAGACAGGGTCAAACACCAATGCCCTCTCCCTCATAACCCCTTACAAGGCAGGGCTTCACTACATCTTTTCCATACATCATACACATCATGGCCCATACAATGTGATATTATTTACACATCCATGGCACACTGTGGTAAACAAAGAGGTTCTGCGGATGCCCTGGTACCCATCTACCTGCCCAAAGGCTAAGGGGCTGAGGGTATCTCACACAGCTCTAATGGTTGGCTCTACCATTACAGCCTCCTCTGACTTTTCTCATGCACAGGGGAAGAGTATAGTAATCAAGTCCAAAAACCATCATAGTAAAAACAAAACAAAACAAAAAAACCAAGAATGTATAAAATGAGAATAGGAAACAGGCCCAGGTCTATCTAGATTCAGACAGAGAATAACCAGGTAATGACTATTGCCAAAGCTGAGGTTCAAGAAGACGAATGCAGGGGTGGAAGAGAAAATACAGACACTCTCCTAGGTGTAAATTAGGACCCAGGTAAACAAGGAAGGCAAAAGGCCACAGAGCAGCTGGGTTTTCCAGATCTCTGAAATGTGAGCTGAAGTGGGCACACATATGTTCCATTTTCAGAGTCCCTACACAAGTGACCAAACATCCAGAAATAGGTGTTACCTTTCAGTTGTGCCATGTGACAGCTGTCCGTCAAAATTAGGTCAAGGCTGCCCAGCACAGCGCTGACATACAGCGCTGACAGGCCTATTTCTGCTGCTGGTCGGATGTTTCTAATCTAAACTTGTCCTAGATAAGGAAAATCAGACTGAAACAAAATTATAAAATAAACTGGGCCGTGTTGCCTGCAAGCCCCATTATTGGTGGCTGACAGGGGGCAGCTTCCTCTGCTCCCTTTCCAGCTCCCACGCTGTAGCCAAGTCTTCATAAGTAAACAAAGGCTGAACCCCACCCCCATCCAAGGTTGCTTCAGAAAAACCGCTGCAGTTGCTACTACCGAACTGAGCATTCACCCCGCAGGCTTTCTGCACACACCGGCATCTGCAGAGTCCCTGTGATCTAGAACACTTGAGATACCAACAGGAAGAGCGGGAGAGCAGACGTTCCTCTCAACAAAAGTTTATCTTAGAGGCAGGATGTTCAGGATACTATAACAAAATAACATAGACCTGGTGGACTGAACAACAGACACCGATTTCTCATAGTTTTGGAAGCTGGGAAGTCCAAGGTCAAGGTACCAGCAGATTCAGTTCTTGGTGAAGACCCTCTCTCTCTCATTTGTAGAAGGCTGTCTTCTAGCTGTCACCTCATATGGGGAGACAGAGAAACACACAGAGAGAGCAAGCTCTCTGGTCTCAGTAGGGCACTAATCCCATCATGAGGGTTCTGCCCTCGTGACCTCATCTAACCTAATTATCTCCCAAAGGCCCTGGCGTCTAATCCTGGGGGTTAGCCTTCAACATGAATTTGGAGAAAGGGCACAAACATTCACCCTGTAGCAGAGGTTTTTGCTAAATGCTCTGGAGACATGAGAGGTATGAGTCATGAAACTGCAACAGATCACAGTAATGTGATGCACATACATTTCTTCAAAGCACTATGTACACGAGTGTGTGTATACATGCACATACATAACCCTGATGCTATATACCCACTTATTTTTGTGACACTGCAGTTTATAACACGTTAGTGGCAATTTAAATTGAAATCTAGTACATTTTCAGCTACGGATAACTTCCAGGAAGGCAAGCTGTATAATCACATATTTTTGTTATGTTGTTACGTGGTCCTTTAAGGCAGAAGATATCTTTACTTTGCGAAGCACAGCCACCAAGTCCTGGAGGCAAGATAAGAACTATGAAGGAATTCAGACACCTCGGTTACTCAAGTCCCATTTTCTGCAGGCGCCATCAGCCGTCTCACCTCTCCTGGTCCACGGAACATGTTCCACCTTCTGTCCACACACATTCCACCAAACCACACCCGGGACAAAACGGACAGTGAGAAACTGCTTCACAACAATCTTCACTTCACTACTGAAAGCAACAACTGCACTATTTAGGTATCTGTGACTTGTCAATACTCAAGTCCATTAAGTTGCAACTCTCCAGATTGACTATTTTACTTTAAATTGGTAATTACTTTTTATATCAATGTGTAAAAATAAGATTGTCCTAAATTTTATTCCATAAAAACATAATTTATTCTGTCCTAACTACGAATGTTAGATTCAGAAAAAAAATAATTTTTCTTTTGCCATGTCAAATTGCAATATTGTGCTCACATTTTAAATAAAAACAACTATAGAAGCATAGTTATAGGAAGCGTATGAAATGGAATAACCAGGAAGCATATGGAATGTCTTCCTATACTCAAGATTCAGGACATAAGGGGCTCCTGGGTGGCTCAGTAGGCTCAGAGTCTCACTCTTGATTTTGACCCATTGGATTTGATCATGATCCCACAGTCTGTGGGATGGCGCCCGGCATCGGGCTCTGTGCTGATAGCGTGGAGCCTGGTTGGGATTCTCTCTCTCCCTTACTCATACACATGCTCTCTCTCTCCTCTCACTATGCCCCTTCCCTACTAACATGTGCTCCCTCTCTCTCAAAGTTAAATAAACATTTAAAAAACGATTCAGGATATAAAATGTTTTCTGAATTGAGAGAGTTTCAACTGGGTTTCCCAAACATGTTACTGTCCATAGTGGAATCATCTGAGGCACAGAATTCATTGCACCCACACATAACTTGGAACTGCAGTTCTAGAAGTTTGGGGAATATGCCAAGCTTTCCAACAGTGAGCAAGACTGATAGATCAGTGTGGCAAATAGGCCTGGCTGAGGAACTCCGGAAGTACAACAAGTGCCTTAAATAAAACTTCTGAAAATGACAGCTACCAAGGCATAAAAATTACACATTTCCAACGTAATCAGACCAATGACTGTAGCATTGATTGTCACTATTGGTTCATATTTATTGTGATGATTTACTTTATCAGTCAACTTGATTGTCCACAGATTCCCAGATTAAACATGTCTAGGTATGCCTGTGAACTATTTCTGGATGAGATCACCATTTATCTCATTGGATTCAATAACGCACACTGCCTTCCCCACACTGAGTGGGCACCATTCAATCTCTGGAGGGCCTTCATGGAACAAAGAGTGGAGGAAGGAGAAATGTGCCCCTTTTTTACTGCCTCACTGTTAAGCTGGGACATCTCACCTCCTCTTGACTCAGGAAAAGACAGTGGTGAATTAAACTACACTTTTCTGGATCTTTTGCTTACAGATGGCAGATCATGGGACTTTTATTGGTCTGTTTCTCTGGAGAACCCTGACTAATGCATTTACCTAACGTTTACCTAAGGCAGCAGTGAACATAACATTCAATGGTAGATGGAAAAACTGGAGACAGACTCTGCTCCCCAAAGAATGAAATTACCTCTCAGGATAAAAACCTCTCAAATGTGCTTTTCTCAGCTGGTTACATAGAATTCAGATCTACTCTCTCTTATATCTAATATTATAAATAACAACAACAGCACCTATAATCTAGTTAGGAAGAGAAATAGAGTTGGAAAATCTGGTTCCAATTTCAGCTTTGCTGCTTACTACATGTAGCCTTGGCAGAGCTCAGCTCCTTCTTCTGCAGAAATAGGTTAATAATTCTTACCTCATATCATTGATGTGTATTATATACAGTTAGGCATTCACATAAAGAGGTTTTAAAATTTTTACTATCCCATACATTATAAACATTAAATTCTTATCTTTCTGCTCAAGTTTCCATCTTATTTGACATTTATGACCTTCAAGGGTGACCCCTTTGAAAGACAGTGTTATGGACTGAATGTCCATGTCTCCCTCAAATTCAGATGTTGAAGCCCTAATTCCCATTGTGATGGTGTTAGGAGGTGGGGTTTTGGGGAGGTGATTAGGTTTAAAGGAGGTCATGAAAGTGAGGCCCCTGTGATGAAATTAGTGCCCTTATAAGAAGAGACCAGAAGTAACTAGTTCCATCCTCCTCTCTCTTCCTTTCCCTGATTCCCCCAACCCTTCCCATGAAGACACAGAAAGAAGATGGCCAATCACAAGCCAAAAGTAAACTCTCACCAGGAACTAAATTGGCCGACACTGAGTTCATGGGAATTCGGAGCCTCCAGAACTGTAAGAAATCAATGTCTGATGTTTAAACTACCCAATTTATGGCATTTTGTTATGGCAGCCTGAGCCCAATAAGACAGCATTCACTCATTTGCATGTAAATATTCTTGTATTAAATTCAATGAAATAAAACTCTTTTTATTGCTTTACCCCTCCTTCCACCTGCTAAAAGATACTAATTGGCTTCTTCAGTTTTTTCAAAAGTGCAGAAAATACTTTCTTCTTTTGGCCCATAAGAAACAACCTTGAGATATACAAGACATGGATTATCACCACCATTTTACAGACAAAGAAACAAAGTACATTCACAAGTTCAGAGTTCACACCAGTGATAACAGAGGCCTTTTTTAATTAATCTAATTCAGATCTTGATACTTCCAGACTCCTCTCAGCCGAAACCACTTCATGTACCTGATTTTATGAAATTCACTTTGTGAATAACACCGGAAAAGGCTTCAGTAGGATCCTGGTTTAACCACAAATACAATATTTTCTCAGTATTACAGAGTAAAACTAAAGCTTACTCACCAAGATGTTTCATTCAAACCCCAGCATAAGACACACACACGTGGCCAAAGTTGGCTCTCGTGGGTGTTCTACCATGAGCTGCTATAAACAGATCTGGACCCAGAGAATGCAGAAAGAAAAGACAGAATGAAGTGTACAACAACAGCTGCCACATTTTAAAATGTTGGAGCTATTTTAAAATCCTATTGCTTTGACTGACTTTCTGCGCCTGTAAGTCTGTCTTCTGTATCCCAACACCCATCTTATTTAAGAAGTTTTCAATTAACACATGAAACCCAAGAGGGTGCTTGAGTATGACACAAGTGATCCCTAACCAAAATTATTCTAATATGTGCTTCCATTTCATTTCATAAAAACTGCTCTATCCCAAATGTAGATATCTTCAAAGATACATTACCCAGAAGATTTATACAGAGTTTTATCGAGAATTCATTATCCAGAAGCATTATATATATATATAAGTATATATATACATATATATATTTCTATTATCTTTTAGAACCATATTTTTAAAAATTACTATACAAATCTATTGTGTATCTTCTGAAGAGCCTAAGTGACAGAAAATCCTTGCTTTCTAGAAGTAATCAAATTATCTGACTAGTGAATAAAGGTGGATAAACCAGGTAAGAAATTCTGCTTCAGGTTAAAATAATAAATGTGGCTATTAAAATAAAGAGAGTAGCTTCTAATACAGCATCTACAGACTGGCTCCTGAAATGCATCAGACTCTTTCCTGCTTCAGGATCTTTAAATAATTGCTCCCACTTTTTGAAATCTTTTTACAGCATCTCGTTTCCACTCATAAAAGAGTAAAGCCTCACTTAAAAGAGGCTTTCCCTGAAACCTTAATTCTAGAGTGGCCTACCTGCACATCCATGTTTGTCTAAATTGGCATCGCATTTGTTGTTTTAAATAACAGTTATCACCATTTATTAATTTGTTATTATTGTTGTTTTTGTCTCTTCCTCTCAACCTGTGCTTTCCAGTATATTATCCACTAGACTCATGTGGCAACTTGAATTTAAATTCAAATAAATCATAAATAAGTAAAATTAAAGAAAATGACAAATTTGGATTTCATCAAAATTAAGAACTCAGTTCCTTGAAAGACACTGTTAAAAGAATAAAATGACCAGCCACAGGACAGGAAAAAAGCATTTATAAATCACATATCTGACAAAGAACTTGAGTCCAGAATACACAAATAACTCTCAAAACTCAATAATATGAAAACTGAAAATCCAATTAAAGTTAGGCAAAATATTTGAATAGACACTTCACTAACAAGAACACATGGATGACAAGTAAGCACATAAAAAGATGCTCAACATGGGTCATTAGGGAAATGAAAACCAGAACCATAGTGAAATACTACATTATACCTTCTAAGATGACTATAATCAAAAAGATAATTAAGTGTAGGTAAACATGTGGAGAAATTAGACTCATACACTGTTGGTGGGAATGTAAAACCACTTTGGAAAACAATCTGACAGTTTCTTAAAAAGTTAAACATACACCTAAAATATGATGCAGCCATTCAACCTCTAAGTGTTTACCCAAAGGAAATGAAAGCGTAGGTCCATACAAAGACTTGTACATGAATGTTCACGGCAACTTTATTTGTAATAGCCAAAATGTGGAAACAACACAAATACCTATTAACAGGTAAAGGGATAAACAAACTGGTTTCTCCACATGACGGAATACTACTCAGCAATGAACTGAACTGCTTACATATGCAAAAACATGGATGAATCTTCAAATAATTATATTGAAATAAAGAAGCCACACCAAAAAAAAAAATACATAGTATGATTTCATTTATATACAATTACTGAAAATGAAAATTAATCTGTATTGACAGAAAACAGACCAATGGTTGCCTAGAAATGGGGAGGAAACTAAGGAATTAGAAAGGGGCACAGATGTTAGGGGATGATAAATATGTTCATTATCTTGACTGTGGTGGTGGTTTCACAAGTATACACATATGTCAAAGGTTATGGATTTATATACTTTAAATGCGTACGGTTTATTGTATGTCAATTATAGCTCAATGAAGCCATTAAAAATTTTTTAGTTCTTCAGTTGTACTAGCCACATTTCAAGTGCTCAACAGTCACATGTAGCTGGTGGCTATCAAACTGGACATCGTAGATCAAGAGCAGTTTCATCAGCACAGAAAATTGAACAGCAATGATCTAAGCCAGGGGTCAATGAAAAAATCAACAGCAATGATCTAAGCCAGGGGTCAGCAAACTATACACCAGGGACCCAACCACTTGTTTTTCTAAGTAGAGCTTTATTGGAACACAGTTATGCCCACTCAACTACATACTGTCTATGGCAGCTTTATCTGCTATAACAGCAACGTGGATGGCTGTAACAGATATCTTACGGTCTACAAACCTATATTATTTACTATCTGGCCCCTTAAGAAAAGGTTTGCTGAGTCTGGTCTACATAAAAAACTCTGAACACAGGGGCCATATCTGTCCTGTTCATGGTCGTACATAAACCAACTAACGTTTATTGAGTACCTAATATGTAGCACTGTCCTAAGCAATGGAGAGGCAGCCTTGAACAACACAAGTAAGAGCCTTATTCTCATGGTTTTCACAATCTCGTGAAGGGATCAGGTAACATAACAAGAAGTAAGTAAGCAAAGAGGTAAGGATGAATGCTAAGATGACAATAAAACAGAAGGTAGAGGGGTGCCTGGGTGGCTCAGTCAGTTAAGCTTCTGACTTAAGCTCAGGTCATGATTTCGTGGTCCATGAGTTCATGCTTCACGTCAGGCTCTGTGCAGAGCCCAGGGCCTGCTTCAGATTCTGTCTCCCTCTCTCTCTCTGCCCCTACCCTCTCAAAAAGAAACACTAAAAAAAAAAAAAAAAAAAAAAAAAAAAAAGCAGAACAACAACAACAGAAGGTACACAGAATGACTGAGAGGGAACTTCCACTTAGGCAGTCAGAACAGGCTTCTAGGACCTAACACGTGAACAACATGAGGAAGTCAGTATTGCAAAGACCTGTGGCAGAAGCAGAGGTAATGAAGAGGAATGAATATGAAGGTCTGATGTGTGAAAAAGAAGATCCACGTGGCTGCAAATACACAAGATAGAAAAGGTAGATAAGGTGGGAGAAATAGAGAAAGCTAAGAAAAGGAGTCTGAATTTTATTCTAAACATGATGGAAAGCCACTACAGAACTTTAAACAAGTGAGCAATACAATTTATGTTTTTAAAGTCCTGGCGCTGCTAAGTGGAAATGGGGCCAGGGAAGAACAAGAAAGATGTTAGACAAGGTTAGGGAGTTTCTGCAAAGGTAGAAGGGAGAGATGGTGGTGGTTTGGCCTGGACGACAGCGGCAGCAGTAGATGTGAGGTGGAGAAATTAAAGATAACGCTTTGAAGTAATTGTTGACTGGCCTTTCTGAAGGTTGCTGTAGAGTAAGGAAATGAGAGGAGTCAAAAATGAATCCGAGATTTTGGCTTAAACAAGTGTCACACAGTATACTACAAATTTGGGAGAAACTTCAATTAGGGCTAATACTGAATGCTTATTATATGACAATATTCACTCAATTTGACATTTAATATTCCCAACAATCTTGAGAAGGTAGGTACTAACTATTGTTATTTTCATTTTACAAATAAGAAACTGATGGTTAAGTTTAAGTAATTTTCCTAGGTCAGAAAGATAGTACCAACACAGTAGAGACTTGAACCTAGGTCAACACACTCCAAATTTCACCACATTGTATGAAACTGCCTTCTTGACAGTTAATTTCTGGGAATGTGAGCCATATTTTAGGCAATGCAGTACACTGGATTAAAAGTCTCTCAGGATGACTAGCTTGCAAGATGCTATTGTTTTGTTTGTGCTCTTATTCAAGATCACCTTATTTTCATAGAATAATGGATACAATTTCCATCTATATGCTTTTCAAAGCAGTTTCTGCACCATTACCCTTTTGATTCCCATTTTGCAAATGAGGACAACGAAACAAGTTAAGTGATTTCCTCAAGATCATTAAGAGAGCAATAGAACTAGAAAGAAAAGCGAGGTGAACTGATTCCCCACAGTGATTTGGCCAATAAACTTGTCTTTAAAAATTCTGACCAATTAGAAAAAAACACATTTTACATTGCTACCCAAAATACATACACATGTATGAAATAGAGAAAAAGAAGTACTACAAAACTGTACTTATCATTACTAACTTGCTACCATTTTCCTAGTTAATGTTTTATAATGTTGATTGTAACTGTCAATTTAAACAACATTGATCCAAGCCTTGGAAATTAACACTACAACCGCAGAGTAGACTTTTTTAGAAGTCTTGTGACTCACTAAAACTACCAAACACCAAAAAGGCAAGATGAAACATAAAAAAGATCAATCCGTTGGATATTTGGGTTACATGAAGACTGGAGTCCACAACAGTATAAATGGCAATGATTCTATGAGCTACATTTTGGAAATGTTTATTATTATTATTCCTTTCTATTGCTAACATGGAGGTCTGGAATCAAGGCATGCCTGTTACTATTTAAAATATGCAGAGATGCACTTTTCTGGAAAAAAAATATTAAATGCAAAATAAAACAGTTCTTCAACCTCATTTCTGCCCCAAAGGGAGTAAAAAGCTGTAGAATGACCAGGTTAGCAAAATCCATTTCGTTTAAGTTAATAAAGAAAAAGAAAAAAAAAAACTGCTGGTAATGTGACAACCCATTATGATGTATAATGAAGGACAGCATCTTAAGGACAATGGCTTAAGACTGGAGGCAACCTTTCATTTCTTCAACAAGTACTACTTGATAAATGATCAAGCTACTCCAAAGCCCTTTGCCAGTATGCTTAATTTCCCTTAGTAAAAAAAGGAAGACAACTGTCCAGGAATATAAATTTTCGAATTTTCCCAATTCCTTAAGTTTGCAAGAATAAAAAAAAAAAAATGCTTTAAAATCTGTGTCAATTACTTTGAACATTCATTTACCTTCCTGAATGTGGCGCTAGCCTGGTAAATTCCCTCTCTCTCTCTCTCTCTCTCTCTCTCTCTCTCACACACACACACACACACACACACACACACACACACGCTATCCCTGTGTCTCATCTCGCAAGGGGAAGAGCGACAAGGACAAACCATAGCCTCAATACATCAAAGGCTGGCCAGCTCTACAGCCCATACATAAATCACCAAGTTCATGGGCACTCCTAGGTGGCTCCGCGACACGGTCAACGTCCTTGGCAGCTCCCATTCCCTTCGATACTCCGGAGCACCACCTCAGCTCTCCTCAACTGACCTTCGGCCAACCCAGGACCCTGCTGGGCAGACTCAGGAAAGGCTGTGAGATCCGCACCAAAGGAAGGCCTGAGCAGCCCCTCCAGGCTCTAATATAAATGCAGTGCCTCCAGGCATTTCTCTGGGAAGAGTTCGGCGATCTCCTCTAATCCCCGTGTGTTTCCACAGAAGCTGGGAGGGCACCACCGAGACACAGGGCAATAAAAGGCCAAATACCAGGAGGTCCTGGGAGGGGGGAGGAGAGGAGGGCGAGGGCTGCTGCCAGACACACACCCCTAAATCCAGTCCCCGGAGAGCCTTGCAGCAGAGGCCGGGGGCTCGAGGCCACGTGCACTTTGCTCCGGGGACCTTTCCAAGACGCCGGGCCGGGTCGGTACCGGCACGCAGCATAGCGGCCGGGTGCGCGGGAGCGGAACGCCACAAGTTGTCGCCCGCGTCCCCTCCCGGCTCTGGCGGGGCACCCCCGCGCCACTCCACGCCCACGCCCGGGCCCCACTCCGGCCTCGCCGCGGCCCGGGGAACCCGCAGGACGAAGGCCCCTGTGCCCGGCCCCCGCGACCCTCCCCTCAGCCCTCCGGCCCCACCCAGTCCGGTTCCAGGCCGACCCAAACCACCGTGTCCCCGCTTTGCAGACCGTTAGCATCCCAACCATACCTGCGGGTCTGACCACCAACCACTCCACGGACCCGGAGCCGTGGCGGAAGCTCCGCGCGGGGCGCAGGAATCGACCCCCCCCCCCTCCAAAAACACCCACAAAAACCCGCGCAGCGGCCGCGCCTCAGCGTCCAGGTGAGGGGCTGAGCGCCGCAGCCCGCCCTCCTACCTTCCTCAGCGCGGGCCCTGACGACTCGAAGCTGACCCGTCTGCTGGCGGTGAGCGGCCGGGGGGGGTTTCGGGGGGGGCGGTGGACGGGGGACAGGCGGTGCCCCAAAGCCGGCCCGCGCGCCCCGACTGAAAGAGCAGCCGGGCCGCCAACCCCGCGGCGGACGGACGCGGGGAAGGAGACTGCGGGGCCGCTCCGGGAGCGATTACGACTCTAGACGCTGAGGGCCCGGGGGGTCTCGGGGTGACTTGGGAGACGGCGGCGCCGTGAGGGCGGGGAAGGCGGGAACGTCCCGGGACACACGCAGCGGGCCGCGAGCCTCGAGCGTTAAATCCCCGAGGCGGTCGGCTCGCGCGCGGCGGTGGCGGCGCGGAGGGCGCGCGCGGGGAGTGGGGCGGCGGCGGCGGCGGCGGCGGCGGGCGGGGGGCGCCGCTCAACGTCCTCACCTTCTTGGTGCCGGGGCCTCCCGCGATCCGAGACACTCCTGTCAGAGAAGAGGAGCGCCCCGGCTGCCCCCCTAGAGTCTCCTGCTGGGGGGACATCGCTTCCATGAAGAAGACTTTCCCGCAGAGCCCAGCCCAGGAGGAGGCTACGCGGTCATGTCCTCGGGACGGCGGCCAGAGCGAGGACGCGCGGGCCCGAGGCGGCTGCGGCGCTCAGGCTGGGAGCCGGGCTCCGGGTGCGGGCGGCGCGCCTCCCGTCGGGGCCATGCACCGCCGCTGCGCTCACCACCGCGGGCTGCAGGCGATTGCGGCGGCGACCGCCAGTCCGCGCCGCGGCCCGCCCCGCCTCGGGCCCGCCCCCTCCGCGCCGGGCGCCCCGCGCGGGGACCCGCCCCCGGCCGCCGTCCCCGGGCCGCGGCGCTCCCAGCGGCTGCCTCGGACTGCGGCGCGCGGGGCCGGGCGTCTTTCTCTGCAGACACGGCTCTGCTAGGGGTACAGGCGACCGACTGACCTTGCCAGCCCGCGGGAGCTCACCGGCCCGTGTCACGAACGGGGACCTCTAGGGCACGGACACGCGCCTCTCCCGCCGCCCGGCCCACGCGCACCCGACCCCCATTCCTGTCAGCGCTGCGCCCGCGGGGGACCGCGACGCGGCGGCGCGTGCGGCGGCGCAGTCGCGGCGACCTCAGCCCGAACGGAGGAGTTGCGGTGACTCCCGCCTCGCTTTCGGCGGACTGCAGAGGGGTCGCCCCCACCCGCACCCCCACCCCCACCCCTACTCCACCCGCAAAGCCTCGGGATGGAGCTGCGCGTCGCAGGGTGCCGCGTTCGCGCACACTGAGCAGCCCCCAGTGTCGCTTAACCTCTGGAGCAATCCCGAACGTTAGCCTGTTCGGGTAGCCCTCGTTGGCTTCTGCAGCCGCAGGTCAGCAGACCCTGCACAATTTGCACCGGCGGTTTCCGCTGTCTGCGGCTGCAGAGACACTGGCATTCCGAACGTGAAAGCGCAGTTAAGGAACATGCAGGCAAGAGAGAGCACTCTGAAATTTGGCTTAGCCATTGAGAAGGCTACAATATGTGGAAGTGTTTATCAGATATCTGCGCCGAGAGCATAACTTCCTGACAGCCCAAATAGTGGCAAATTTTTTTAAGGCCAAAGAATAATCAGAGGGAGGGGATTTGGAGCCGACCCGGGTCGAGTTGAGTGTTGCTGCACTTTGCAGGACCAACTGACTGGTGCGGATGATTCGGTAGGTGGCATTCTTCCCTTGGAGTCAGGACTACAGAAAGGGCGGATTAGTAATGAAGGACACCACTGCATGATACTATGTGGTTGAAGGGGGTTTATTTGTTTTTGTGGTTAAAAAAAAAAAAGATCGAGGTTCCTGTGGGGTTGGGCTGTTATCAGGACAGGTTGTAGAAGAATGGGGCTCTGGCCGGCTCTGTTCCAAGCAGGAGATGCTATCCAAAACACACACACATACACACACACACACACACACACACACACACACACAACCCCAAACTCCGGAATTGTTTATTATGGAAGTAACAGGGAGAGAATGTTCCAGCCCATTTTAAGGCTTGTCCACATCACATTGTTCAAAGCAGACTTATACAGGCTTTATAAGTCTTGATTTATATAATACATGTGTACATAAATCATTCTAGTATATATATGGATATATGTGTGCACAGACACAGTTTTTCAGGGGTGGCTCCCTGCTTAGACCCATGTGTAATGCCGACTTCACCCACCATAGAGTTTGTCATGAATTTTATATCACAGAGGGCTTTGCAGTCCTTTCATTCCTTGTTGAAATCATGCTGTTGTGTTTCCTATCATGAATGGACAATCCCAATTTTCCTTACTCTGCTTCATTTTTTAAATTTCAATAATACTTATCCCCTTCTAATATTTCCTTAAATAGGAAATAGTTATATTTATGAAAATAAAATATTTACGAAATATGCATTTCATTTAATATTTCATTTATTATGTTTAATGTGATTTATGTTTGTCTTCCAGGGGTCAGAAATCTTGTTGTTTATTGTTGTATCTCAAGAGCCTAGAGCCCTGTCCAGCACAATAGATGTTTGTTAGTTGAATGAATGAGTGAGACACAGAAAGGATATGAGATAGATCCAGAAGGGCCAGGCCTGAGTTGGTTATTTTAGGCAGAGATAATATCTCATGCTCCAATCAAAGTATTATTTATACTGCACATGTGGAAAACTCACTTTCAGTTCCGAATTTGTAAGTGCTTTTATTTCAAATTCCATGAATTTTGATTTGCATAAAAAATACCATTCCACTCAGGAGTTTTGAGGGAGGTCTCGCTTTGTGAAGAAAAGTGTGTTTGCTCAGATTAATATCACCAGAATAATGTTGTGAGAACACAAATCTGATCACAGTCACTCCCCAGCTTAAAACCTTCCTTGGCTCCTAAGTCTATGTAATCAATTTCAAATGCCACAGTGTGCTATACAAAGCTGCCTACAATCTGAGGCCTCAGTCCCACTTCTTTGTCTTCTCTCCTGCCCTACTTCAACCCTCACTCACCCTGTTCTCCCTCACACTGAACTATTTGCACTTCCAAGAGCGCCTGGACCTCTCACATCTTCATGCCTTTGAACCTGCTGTTCCCATTGTCTAGGAAGTTTTCCATCTATATGTTCCAACCTCTGTTGTTTTACATGTATTCATCTAGTTCCTGGTGTATAGTAAATACCTGATAAGAATTTGTTGAGGAAAGAAATCTTTATGTCAATAATTACCTCCGGAAAATCTTTCTGAATTTACTTCTCTTTACCTAGCTAATTTTTAAAAATATCTATTTAATTATTTGAGGGGGGGGGGAGGGGCAGAGAGAGGGAGACAGAGACTCCCAACCAGGCTCCGCGATGTCAGTGTGGAGCTGGACACCAGGCTCGATCTCACAAACCGAACTGTGAGATCATGACCTGAGTTGAAACCAAGAGTCGCACGCCTAACCGACTAAGCCACCAGCGCCCCTGCCTAGCTACTTCTACACAGCAACCACACACACAGGGTTAAGTGTACCTTCTGTGGTAGTAGCATGACATTTATTGAGTGCTTACTTTATACCAGATACTAATCTAAACATTTTACACCTACTAATTCCCTTAAATCTCAATAGTAATCCTACAAGGTAGATTCCCTTACACCCCATTTTACAGTTGGGAAAACCAAGCCACAAAGATGTTAAATGACTTGTTCAAACAGATGGTAAGTAGTGAGACCAAACTTGGAAACTGGGAGCTGTGTTCCAGAACCAGTTCTCTGTCTCTCTCTCTTTTTTTTTTTAAATTACAGTTTATTTTTAATTTATTTTGAGAGAGAGAGAGTGCACAGGGGTGGGGAGAGGGACAGAGAGAGAGACCCCAAGCAGGCTCTGCACCATCAGTTAAGAGCCTGTCGTGGGGCTCTATCTCATGACTGTGAGATCATGACCTGATTCGAAATCAAGAGTCAGATGTTCAACTGACTGAGCCACCAGGCGCTCCCAGAACAAGTGCTCTTAACCCCTTACATATACTGCCTTTCCCGTGTGCCTCCTTCTGTTCATAGCACACATTACATTACACCATTATCATCTATTTTACCTGCCTTTACATGCTTATGCTTCTTGAAATTAAAGGTTGTGCTTTGTCTTTTCTTCTTTGTGCCAAGCAGAGTTACACTCTTAATGATTTTTTTTTCAACAACTTTGCTTTGAATGAATGAGTGAAGTAGTAAAAACAACCATTTTCATTAAGCTATACAGTTTAAGGAAGATGCTCTGATGGGGGAGGAATAACCGTGGACTAGTCCTATATCATTCCTTAGACCGTGAAAGAATTTTGCCTGCACTGGGAATGTTATGTTGCAGAAAAGGATGATGCCAGAAAATAAAAGTGATGACAAGGCATTTTAAGGAGTGTGATGACCATGTCTGACACAAGCAGGATGCATCCAGAATATTTTGAAACAAACTGTAAAGCAAAGTACTAAGAATAGCAAAGTGAAGCAGCTGGGAAACACCAATAGCAGACCTTTAACAGGAACTAGTCTAAGAATGAAACCAAAATGTTTAGCCAACCATTAGAATGAGTAACAGTGAATAAATTTAACTATGAAAGGGGATGTCTGTGCAACTCATTCATCAAATGTATATTTATTGTGTGCCTGCTATGTGCCAGACACTGTGCCATGGGCTTGGAATATAGTCAAGTTGAGTCCTCAAGTGTGATCCTTGTAAGCCCCAAGATGCACACAAGAATCATGGGCAGTGCTATCTGAATTTTCTAGAGCAAAGGTTGCAAGCTGAGGGGCCACAGAGTGAATTCAGGTGTGTTTTTCAACATATAAACCTTTCTTCTTTTTTTTTCAAATTTGTTGCCAACCTTAAAAATCAAGATATTTCACATAGAAATCTGGGTGAAATTTCTCCAAGCAACAGTCAGCTAAAACTGAGTTGCAGCTGCGTTATTACATTTAATGCTCATGACAACTCTATGGTTGTCATAGTCACCACTGTCTCTAGTGCTGGGTAACTACTAACAGTAAGGTAGTGGAGGATGAAAAACTGGCAAGAGAGGTAAAGAGACCAGAGAAGAATGAGAAACACCAAGTGAGTGTGTATGTGTGTGTGTTTTAAAGTGATACAATTTTTCAGGAAGAGAAAAAGTTGACAGTGTCTTATTGCTGCAAGAGATCAAGCCGTCCCCAAGGTGACTATGAGCCTTGATATAAGAGAGGTTTTGGCTTAGTTAATTATCGGGGTCAGATACAGGGGCTTCCTTTCTCATCCCTTGCCTGGAATCTCAAAGGGGGTTATTTCCTTAAAGAACAGAATCCCAGATTTAAGAGTAGAAGTTTTATGAAGTGGGAGAAGTTAGGGAAAGCAGAGAAGGAAGAAAAGAGGAAGGGGAGCATAGAAGGAGGATGTTAAGAGCTGAGGCTGGCAAAAGAGCTTGGCCAGACTACAAAGGACCTTGGATTCTATGGTAAAATTTGGACATTGTTCTCTGAGGAAACTGGTAAAAATGACTGGCATTTGTTGAATGCCTGCCATGTGTTAGATGTACATTACATGCGTTATCTCATTTAACCTCTACTGTCACCAAAGACGTTGGTGTTCTTATACTCATTTTAAATATGAAAATCAGGTTCAAGAAACTAGCAACTTTCTGAGGTGACATAGCCAAAAAGTGATGGAGCCAGGAATTGAACCCAGATCTGACTGAGTTTAAAGGCTATATGGTTATGATGTCACCATATTATAATAATAATAGCTATCATTCATTGGGAGTTAACTTTGAAGGATACGGAGATATGTATTTGGTCATCAAACACTAAGCTAAACACTTTACACACTGTCATAATCTTTGAGACAAGCCTAATGTTTTGTATTTTTATGCCTACTATACAACTGAAGAGCTCAGAGAGATTAAGCTACTTATCAAAGATCATATGGCTACTGAGTCCAAGAGCCAGAATTAAACCCAGGACACCAAAACTCATGCTCTTAACTCCTGCACTTGATGGTCTTATTTTTGTTCCTTGTGACTGAGGAGTATCATAAATTGTGTTCCATTCATTTCATGGGAGATAAAACCAGATATGACTCTAAACCCTTCCACTCAGTTCATGGTAAGCTTGCTTGCTGGTCAGAGGCTTAGCTTAATTATTTTTAAAGTGTATGTTATATTACAAAACAACTTGATATTTTAATAAGAAACAGCAAAAAGGAGAAATGTCTGTTTTCCATCAGAGTTTTAGGTTGCTCTGTGAGTCAGATCACATTAATTAACTGATTATCATTTATGTTCTACCACATGCCTTATGCTCTTGCCCATTCTTCAAGGGTAAGCACAGTCTGTGCTATCTCTCCCCCCACAAAGCCCTTTAGGTTTCTTTTCCTTTGTTTTTCCTAGGCATTTCAATTGACATGTTTTTAGCTCTGTCTACATGTTTATGTTATAATCTTCCCTGGACATTTGTGGAAACTAGCTCTCCTAACTATGCTCCTGTTTCACGGCTGTATCTGCTGCGAGGTGATCATTGTCTGTGCTGATACAGTACACAGGTAGGTTCAGTAAGTTGTGCAAGATTACTCAGCTAATAAACGGTGCAACAGTGTTCCAGTCCAGTTCTAACTCTCAGAAGTATGAAACTTAAATCCTTCCCCTTAAATCTTATGTAAATTACATATGAAAATCAATTATTGCATACTTGCCATAGGAAATAACAGAAGATGATATGGTAATAAAACAAAAATATGTTGATTGAAACATTATTTATAGTAGCCAAATTATGGAAGCAACCCAAGTGTCCATTGATAGATGAATGGATAAAGAAGATGTAGTGTCTATACTGTGTGGAATACTACTCAGCCACAAAAAGAATGATATCTTGCCATTTGCAGCAACATGGATGGACCTAGAGGGTATTACACAAAGCAAAGTAAGTCAGTCAGAGAAAAACAAATACCATATGATTTCACTCATACATGGAATGTAAGAAACAGAACAAACGAACAAAGTAATAAAGAGAATCTCCCAGACTCTCAAATATAGAAAACAAACTGGTGGTTGCCGGAGGGGAGGTGGATGAAATAGGTGGTAGAGACTAAGAGCATACTTATCATAATGAGCACTGAGTAATATAGAGAATTATTGAATCATTATATTGTACACCTGAAGCTACTATATAACACTCTGGTAATTCTACTTGAATTAAAAAATAAAACAACAAAACCAAAAAAAGCTTTATTTTTTAATAGTGTTTATGTCAACTAAAAAGAAGTTAGATATAGAAATTCTAAAAAAATTTTTATTTTAAAGCATATTTTCCAAAGCATGTTGTATGCAACATTAGTCCCTTAGGATTAAAAGGAGGGGTTCTATAGTCAAGGGTTCTATGGGAAATACCACTAATGTAATAATGTACATATAAAATGTGGTATAGTAAATCTTTGATGAATTCTGTAGTTAAGAAAAAAAACGTGCTTAATCTTTTTCTGCCTCTCTGTGCTAAACATGTTAATACAGCCCTGTAAGAACATTGCTGGGTGTGCAATGAATTGTAATGCAGTGTAGATGGGAGAATGGGGCCTGTTCCCCTTTAGTCACGTGCTCTCCATGGTTTCTTTCTCTAGATGTACAGTGCACTCACATCCTTACAATTTTAAAATAAAACTTTCTTCTATCCTGCTTTCTTCTTGAAGTATCACTTACTACGCTCCCCTCGCCTTTCTTTTTTTCCTCATTACCAGATTTTGGAGAAAGGAATCCATATAAGCTACTTCTGCTTTTTCATTGCCTTCCCTTCTTGCATCTATGAGATCCCTTTCATCATTTCCCAGTGAACAAACACAATAGCTTCTATTATCAGTTCCAAGATGACACTTTGTAGCATATGTCCTGCCACTCTTCTCTTGGCAGCCATGACACTACTCTTGCATTCATTCATTCATTCATTCATTTTACCAATATATATCAACTACCTAGTTATGGTGGGCACTGAAGACACAGAATGAACAATTTAGACATGCTTTCTACTCTTCTAAAGCTTATTTTCCAGTTGCTCTATTTTTTTGAATTCTCAAAGTCACCTTCACTGGATCCTCTTTTCCTACTCACATGTTTAATATATGCATCTCTCAAGGCCCTGTCACTTCTCCTTTCCCAGCACACACTTGTGTGGGCAGACACACACACACACTTAAGGTGTTGAAGAGAAGAGTCGTGACTTTTGATCCCACAAATTTTGAATAAGTGACTTTATGATTTTCCAAATACTAGGTATAACTATAACACTTATACTATTATTTTTATTCAAAATAAAGACTGTTCTATCACACATGAATGAAATGGGAAGTTGATGTTTTTCCTCTGATAAATAGGTGTGTGTTGAATGAAGGAAAGAAGTGGATTTCAGAGGACTGCATCATACATATGAAAAAGACACATAAGCAATTGGCAAACAGTTACTGAGAACTTCTCAATTTTCTGTTAAGCAGTGATTAGGAAGATGGCAGGTTAAACTTTTACCATACCATAAAATCTTACCATCAAATTTCTCCTGAAATGCATATCCACAAAATGAACAAAAAGAGTTTTTAAAAGTCACCTACTGCCAGCAGAGAAGGAAAGGAACAGAACCTAAGCCTGCAGTTCTCAAGCTTAGTCTCAAGCATTGAAAAAAAAACGTTTTACCTTGGGAACCTTTCAACATAATATTGGGGCATCTTCTACAGAAATTCTAATTTAGTTGGTCTGGGGTGCATCCTAAATGTAGAATTTTTTTAAAGCTTCCTACCTGCATTAAACAAGACACGAAGCCTGCTTAAATTTCTCTCCCTCCCCCCTGCTTGCACACTTGCTTGCTCTCTCTCTCAAAATAGAATAGAATAGAATAGAATAGAATAACATAAAACAAAATAAAATGAAGTGTTAAGAGAAATAAAAACATCAACCTAGAATTCTGCACCCTGAAAAATTACTATTAAAAAGTGAAGGAGAAATAAAAATGTAGATAAAAATTGACAGAATTGCTTGCTAATAGACCTGCCTTGCAAGAAACATTAAAAGAAATTCCTTAGAAGGAATATAATATACATTAGAAACTCAGATCTACATAGAAAAAAGGAAAAGCATCAAAACGAACAAGTGAAGATAAAATTTTTTTTCTTATTCTTAACTGCTCTAACAGATAAGTTTGTTAAAAACAATAATAGTGGCCAGTGTATTTAGTTATGTATACATATGTATATGTATACACACATATGCAACTAATATAATACTTAATGGTGAGAAACTCAAAGCTTTCCCACTAAGATCAGGTAAAAGACAAGGATGTTCCTTTGCATCACTTCTTTTCAACATCATACTGGAAGTCTTTGCTAATGCAATAAGGCAAGAAAAGAAAATAAAAGGTAGGTGCACATGGGTGGCTCAGGTGGTTAAGCATCCAACTCTTGTTCTTAGCACCAGTTTTGATCTCAGGATTGTGAGTTCAAGTCCCACGTTGGGGGTGAAACCTACTTAAAAAAAAGAAAAAAGAAAAGAAAAGGTATACAAATTAGAAGGAAAACATAAAAGTCTTTTTTCTTTTTTTTTCTTTTTCATCTTTTCCTTTTCCTCATTTTTTTTTTCTCCCAAATGGCACAGTCATCTATGTAGAACATTGAAAAAAATCAAATAACTCCTGGACCCAATAAGTGATTATAGCAAGGATGCAGTATACAAAGTTAGTATACAAAAGTCAATTGCTTTCCTATGTGCCAACAATGAAGAAGCAGAATTTGAAACTAAAAACACAATAACATTTCCATTACCATCCAAAAAAATAAAATACTTAGATATATCAAAATGTACAAAAGATCCATACGATGAAAACTATAAAATTTTGACAAATGATATTAAAGAGGAACTAAATAAATGAAAAGATATTCTATGTTAATTGACAGGAAGACTTAATGTTGACATGGTATCTATTATCCCCAACCTGACCTATGGATTCAATGCAATCCCAATCAAATCCTAATAAATTATTTTATGAATATTGATAAACTGATTCTAAAATTTATATGGAGAGGCAAAAGACCCAAAATACCCAACACAATATCAAAAGTGAAGAATAAATTTGGAGGACTGATGCTACCTGATTTCAAGACTTACTGTAAAGATACAGTAATCAAGAGTGTGATATTGGTGAAAAGCAGTCATATAGATTAATATAACAGAATACAGAGCCCAGAAATAGACCCTCAATAAATGCAGTCAGGTGATCTTTGATCAAAGTGCAAAGGCAATAGAATGGAGTAAAGATAATTTCTTCAACAAATGGTGCTGGAACAACTGGACATCTGTATGCCCTCTTCCCTCCTTCTACCAAAAAAATGAATCTAGACACAGACCTTAAACCCATCACAAAAATTAACTCAAGATGGATTATAGACCTAAATGTGGAATGCAAAACTATGAAACTCCTAGAACATTGACATAGGAGAAAACCTGGGTGACTTTGGTTACGGTGATGCATTTTTAGATGCAACACCAAAGAAATTACCCATAAAATAAATAATTAATAAATTTAAAACTTTTGCTCTGCAAAAAACATTATTAAGAGAATTAGAAGAGAATACACAGATTGGAGAAAATATTTGCAAAAGACACAGCTGATAAAAGATAGTTATCCAAAATGTACAAATAACTCTTAAAACTCAACAATCAGAAAACAAACACACTGGTTAAAATATGGACCAACAACCTTAAAGACCCCTCACCAAAGAAGATACACAGATGGAAAATAAGCATAAGAAAAGATGCTTCGCACCATATGTCATCAGGAAAATGCAAATGAAAACAATGAGATGCCACCACATACCTATTAGAATGGTCAAAATTCAAATCAGTGACAAAACCAAATGCTGATGAGGATGTAGAACAACAAGAACTCTCAAGCATTGCCGAATGGGAATGCAAAATGGTACAGCCATTTTGGAAGATAGTTTGGTGTTTTCTTACAAAATTAAATATATTTACCATAGGATCCAGTAATTGTGCTCCTTAATATTTACTTAAAGGAGCTGATACCGTATGTCCACATAAAAACATGCGTGCTGACATTTACAGCAACTTTTTCATTAATTGCCAAACCTTGAAAGCAACGAAGATGCCCTGCATCTTGACTGGATAAATAAACTATAATACATGGAGGACCAAGACATGGAAGAACTTAAGTGCAGAGTACTAAGTGGAAGGAGCCAGTCTGAGAAGGCTGCATACTGTATGATCCAACTCTATGACACTCTGAAAAATACAAAACTGCAGAAACAATAAAAAGATCCGTGATTGGCAGAGGGGTTGGGGGAGGGAAGATGACTAGACAGAGCAAAGAGGATTTTTAGGGCAGTGAAAACACCCTGCCTGATATTATAAAGATGGATATATGTCATTATTCATTTGTCCAAACCCATTGAATGTACAACATCAAGAGTGAACCCTTAGGTAAACTTTGGACTTTGTGTGATTATAACATGACAATATGGGTTCATCTTTAGTAAAAATGTACTATCCTAGTGAATGACATTGATCATGGGGAAGGCTATATATATAGGGGGCAGAGAGTATGTGGAAAATCTCTGTACCTTCCTCGCAATTTTACTGTAAACTTAAAATTGCTCTAAAAAAATAAAACCTTAAGGGGCGCCTGGGTGGCTTGGTTGGTTAAGCGTCCGACTTTGGCTCAGGTCATGATCTCACAGTCCGTGAGTTCGAGCCCCGTGTCAGGCTCTGGGCTGACAGCTCAGAGCCTGGAGCCTGTTTCAGATTCTGTGTCTCCCTCTCTCTCTGCCCCTCCCCTGTTCATGCTCTGTCTCTCTCTGTCTCAAAAATAAATAAACGTTAAAAAAAAAATTAAAAAAAAAATAAAACCTTAAAAGAAACAAAAACAAATTACCTACAAGGGAAAAGAGTTGAGACTGGCTTTAGGCTTCTCCATAGCTAGAAGAAAATACACTAATAACTGCAAAGTTGTAAGAGGAAAAGTGACTCAAGAGTTTTACCCAGCCAAAATGGCACTGGACCAGGTCCTTTGCACATTATCTCATTTAGTCTTTTTTATTAAAAAAAATTTTTTTTAACGTTTATTCATTTTTGAGAGACAGAGATGGAGCACGAGCAGAGGAGGAGCAGAGAGAGAGGGAGACACAGAATCGGAAGCAGGCTCCAGGCTCTAAGCTGTCAGCACAGAGCCCGACGGGGGGCTCAGATTCACAAACCACGAGATCATGACCTGAGCTGTAGCCAGACGCTTAACCGACTGAGCCACTCAGGCATCCCTATCTCATTTAGTCTTAACAACGAACCTATGACAGAAGTACTATACTTACTCCTGTTTTTAAAAATGAGGAGTCTGAAGTTCTGTGACATAAAATCACTTGCCACGATTCTGTGAGCCCAGAATCCAGGCATTCTGACTTCATATGCCTTTATAGTAATTCTCTCATTTAATTCTCATCATAATTCTCTGGATGATTTTCCCCCCTGCTCAGATTAAAAACAAAACAAAACAAAACTTAAGTATTAAAAGGTGAAATAATTTTCCCAAACACCTGATAGGGCTTCAATTCAGGTCTATATAATTCCACCAGTCATGGGCTTTCCAGTGTGCCAACCTTTAGAATTTTGTGTGTATGTTCCTGTGTGTGTTTGTGTGTGGGCTTAATTATTAATTTCATCTGAGTCTACCCACTCCCATCTCCTCTTCACCTTTTCTTGGAAAACATGCTGTATAGAGAAGTCCTGATTCCTATGACTCACTTAACTCGATTTTATGATCTAGTAAACATGCCCTTGGCAATTTTTAATTCAAGATCAGAACTGAACTTTGTGGCTACAGAGCTTATGTTCCAGATGTGCTTCAGAAGCCAAAGAAATTAGAGCAGGGCAGAGAGTGGTGAGATTCTCACAATATAACTAAATACTATTGTTCTACTGAATTCCTTCGCCTGGAAACAAAGTTTTCCTGAGGAAAACAAAACAAGTCTATAAGCTCTAGTTTCTCTGCCTGTTAAGATAGTTCCTTACTTGTCCTTTCTTTTCTTTGTTTTTTCTTCTTCTTTTTTTTTTCTAAGGATATATATCTATATCTATATCTATATCTATATCTATATCTATATATCTATATATCTATATCTATATATATATTGCTTTAGAATGAAAGTTCCCAGTTATGGAGTTACTGTGAGATGGTCACATGTGGAGATGTTTTACAATATGATTCTATGAAGCAATCGCCAAATACTTGTGTTCGTGAATTAGAAAACAGAAAACCTTGAAGGAGCAATTGCTTTGGCGTGGGTTATGTGAAAAGAAGTATTTGATATGTGTGCAGAAGTATGTAACACTTCAGGGATGAGCAACTCAATTAATATAGGTTTTATTTTTGTGTAATAGACCACATTGTCAGTTAGTAACTTATGCCTTGATTTTATTCTACTGTGTTATGAACTCACATTCTGAGGTAGTAGGCTGTGGACAGAAGCTTGTATCATGCTTTGAACTGAGCTTTTAGTTTCTTAGATGGAATGGTATGCCCTGTGAGAATCATGGAATCATGGATGAAAAAAAATCCATAGATGCTCCTCTGAAAATTTACAAACACAAGACACCCTTTTAAAAAAGTTCCTCAAGCAAAATAGTACGTTTTAGATTATCAAGTAACAGATCCAAAATGTAGATAATCACAAACCACAAATGAGGCAAAAAGTAATTTATAATTAGTTTAAGAATGTGTTCACTGTGTTTGATAGTATTAGTAGGGGTCTTTTGTGTATATGTTAACTGTACCATATTTAGGGTAACGTTACAATTGAACTAATTTCCTAGAATAGTAAATGTTGACTGGGTGATTCAGGGAGGCCACTGGTCTAGGATTATAGCTTTGCAAATGTATCTGTCTCTGGGTAAGGAACACTTAAATAGCACTTAATCCTGAATCTGTTCTCTTTGTTCCTTTTATGCCTAGGTTGGGTTAACAAATCATTTTATGGAATGGCTATTTGAAGGAACCTTTTATAGTGGATTATTTAAAGTATGAATCCTAAAAGCTGTTTTATTCCAAGAGAATCAAGAAGACCTACAATATTTATCCAGGGAAGAGCAAGTAGCTGCTCCATAAAAATATTTTAATCTCCCAAGCATATTTACATTATTTTTTGTGCTCACTTTATGTTTCTGGCATTTTTAAAAAATGTTTACTTATTTTTTAAGAGAGAGAGAGAGAAGAGAGAGAGAGCAAGTGGGGGAGGGACAGAGAGTGAAGGGGACAGAGGATCGAAGCAGGCTCCAGGCTCTGTGCAGACAGCAGAGAACCCCACTCAGGGTTTGAACCCATGAACCACGAGATCATGACCTGAGCCGAAGTCGGATGTTCAACCCACTGAACCACCCAGGTGTTCCTCCTGGCATTTTCATGCACAATGTGAACATCCCATAACTCGACTACCTAGCATTGTATTTAAAGTGGAAAGTAATTTATTCTTAAAAATAGAAAGTAAAGAAACATCTAAGATGGGTGAAGATGGCCAAAAAGTACAAACTTCCAGTTGTAAAATATTAAATCCTGGGGCTGTAATGCATGGTGATTACAGTTAATAATACTATAATGTATATTTGAAAGTTGCTAAGACTGTCATAGGTCCTAACAATGCTCATCACAAGAAAAAAATTATAATTGTGTGGTGATGGATATTAACTACACTTATTGTGGTGACCGTTTTGCAATACACACACATACAGAATCCTTATGTTGTACACCTGACACTAATTTTATATGTCAATTATATGTCAATTAAAAAACCTTACCTAAATGTATGAATTTGCTTCTGGTACTTCCTTTAAGAACCATTAGCACAAAGTATGGAATTAAGTGGAGAAATTCCATCTGGAGCCAGGGATCTAAGTTTGTTTCCTGGCTCCGCTTCCCAACTGTGTAAATATGAGCAAACTCTGAACTTCAATTTAGACACATTTAACACTTACTCAAGGGTTTGCTGGCTTGGCAGGTATGAGATGTAGGTAAAAGCATGTCAAACCATGTAAAGCACCACAGAAGTGGTATCTATTGTTCTCTTCAGTTTAGTTCAGACATGAGATTCCCTGAACCTTTGCTCTAAGGTGGGAGCCTTGGGTTAATTCTGGAATTTCCTGACTCTCTAAACTTTGTGACAGGCACTGACCTTTCCTGAGAGGACAGAGAAGAAGGGAGTGGAGAAATGGTCTTTCCATTCATCTTTCCCAAGCCATGCAAAAAAGGCCTTATAAACCAGAGACTATGCAAATAAGAGTGAAACAATAGGAATTCAGTGCCCTGTAAATTCAATTTGAGAAGAGTTTTCTTTTCTGTGTGAGCTGATCATTAAGGCACTGAAAGCTGTTTTCATAGTTTCCGTGATAAAATATTTCGATCTTAAATTACTGAATGATGCCATAACTCAGAACGGAGCAGGAAGAGGAGAGTGAAGAGAAAAGAATATGCTTATGTTGACACACAGAAATGCTTTAGTAATCAGCAAGGAATGGAAGGGAATAAAGTGCACATAAATGTTTAATGGGGTTTTTAGGCAATTAAAGTTTGCAGAAATGTGCTTTAAGCATGTGGCATTGCTTAAGGGCTAGCCCCATCAGGTCAGGCGATCAGTCTTTTGTTTGCACACTGTGTGTGGCAGGGAAGGGAGAGAAATACATATTGGTTCTCTGAGGAGCGTGTGATACATCTTTCTAAGTCTTTTGGTTAAGAGGAAACATGAGGCACCAACTACACTGGATCCAAGGACAAGGTGAGAATATGATGCTTTCTAGAAGGAAAACACCAAGTAAAGATCTCTCCAGTGTATCACAGACTGCGTTGCTAAAGGCGTACTGTTGCTCTGTAGGGGGATATCAAGGGGGGACAAGATAAAATTACAGCTGATACTGCATTTTTATGTTATCTTGGCAAGAATAGCAGCAGGGCTTAGCTTAACAAAATATTAATACTCTTCCCAAATGCTAATGAAATACAACTAGAGAAATTGGGGGAATTCTGAATTTAAGCATTTTATTGGCTGATGCTTTTACACATTTGTGTTGTGTCTTATTTACGCAGGCACAGACGCAGAATTGGAGACAAGTGTCTCCCTGGCCCACACAATCACATTGCATTAACTGTCATAGTCAACTTGCTGACCTTCAAACATCCAGATCTGTGTTTGGGAAAGACAGGGAGAGAGAGGGGGGTGGAAGGAGGGAGGGCGGGAGGGAGGGAGGGAGAGAGAGAAGAGGAGGGAAGGAGGAAGAAAGGAAAGAAGAGAAGGGAAGGAAAGGAAAAGAAAAAACGATAAATTGTATGCAAAAAATTTAGATTTACCAAATCTCTAAGAAGTATGTGAAGGACTTACCTAGGACTGGGAGGTAGAAAAACATTAGGCCTTTCACTGCATTCGATAGAAATACCTTATGATGGAGAAGAAACTCACCCAAGTTCTTATACCACCTATACAGTGTGTTGTGCAAATTGATTAGAATAACTTTTGTAACTACTGTGGCCACCTTTCCTAAGGAAGGAAATCTATTGCAGATAAATAGCTTAATGTCCTAAAAGAACATATGAAAGAGGGGCTCAGCATAATTAAATTTTTTAAAATTTTATTTATTTTTTTAAATTAAATTAACTTTTTTGAAATTTAATTCCCAAACTGTGGGTGGAATGAGGAAAGTAATTCATACCAGAATACACTGACTTGATTGAATTGTCTTATGGAGTCATTTTCACATAGACTGATCTGGTTTGGATGCCTCTGATAGCTGTATACTATTGAAAAGTCTATTTTTTTTTCTCTGCCAAATAAAGATATTCTACTTTGACTTCAGAAAAAAAAATTTTTTTGAGAGGGAGAGAGAGAGAATCCCAAACAGACTCCATGCTTTAGCACAGAGCCCGACACGGGGCTTGATCTCCTGACTGACCGTGATCTGAGCTGAAATCAAGAGTTGGATGCTTAACTGACTGAGCCACGCAGGAGCCCCCAGAGAAATACTTTTTTTAAGAATCCTTTGAAGCAATGGTCTAGTATGGTAAAGATTTTCTTACTCGTTTTCTAAGTCTCTCTACCTGGTAGATTGTACAAATAGTACCAGCCCACTTGACTTTTTGAAAGAACAGAAAATGTTGTAACGATTGATCATCTCTCAGAGCATTCCTGCTAACAGGCCTCAAATCTGGAGTGGGAACGATGAAGAGAAGAAACTCTGACATTCTATTATCCTTCCATTTGTAGTCTGGTGAAACTCACTCTTTGTGACTTCATAGGACTTGTGTAAGAAAAATCTATGAACGAGGATCACTGAAGGGCTGACTCTGCCCACTCAATTTAGATGTTTTCCATTAAATATATTATTGTAACTACATTTCCTTGAGGCATACACTCAAATACAACACATTTAAGTGGGACTCTCCCTCTTCCCCATTATACTGTTCCCCTTCTTTCTCTCAGTTGTACCACCTGTTTATCAGTTGCCAAAAGTGAATGTAAATCTCTATCTCCTCCATATGAGATTTCTGTATGGATTGAAGGAGGTGTACCTACATCAGGGAGGGCAACTTGCTTTACGTAGACTATACGTTTCGATGTTATTCTCATCCAAAACCACCTTCACAGAAATGCCTAGAATAATGTTCAACCAAATATTTGGGCATCCCATGGCCCAGTCAAGTGGACACATGAAATTAAAGATCACTTATAAACCTTCTTTTGTGACATGGCATCTAGTAAAATTTTTTGTATGTTTTAAATTTGGGTTATCTTTTGTTATTGATTTGTACCAGTTTTTACATGCTCTGGATAAAAATCTTATACACACACACACACACACACATATATATATATAATGTTATATATATATCAGCTGAAGTATATGCTTATTTTAAAATAATCTAATGTTTCTTTAGAGCAAAAGTTTTGTATTTTCATGAAGTTTTTTTTTTTTTTTAAAGTTTTGTTACAGTTAGTGCTTTTGCATTAACTAAGAAGTCTGTTTAAGAAATCTGTTTATATCAGGGTGCCTGGGTGGCTCAGTTGGTTGAGCATCTGACTCTTGCTTTTGGCTCAGGTCATGATCTCATGGTTCATGAGTTCGAGCCCAGAGTTGGGCTCTATGCTGACAGCATGCAGCCTGTTTGGGATTCTTTCTCTCTCTGCCCCTCCCCTGCTCTCTCTCCCTTTCTCAAGAATAAATAAATTAATTAAAAAAGGAGAAATCTGTTTGCATGAAGTTGAAAAAATAATCTCCTATGTTTTCTTCTGGAAGCTTTGTAGTTTTAGCTTTTAGATTTAGGTGTATGATCTATCTCCAATTAATTCTGTATGTAGTGTAAGGTAGAGGAATTGAGGTGGTATTTTTTTTTAATGTTTATTTTTGAGAGAGCACAAGTTGGGGAGGGGTAGAGAGCGGGGACAGAGGATCCGAAGTGGGCTCTGCACTGACAGCAGTGAGCCACATGGGGGGCTTGAACTCATGAACCGTGAGATCATGACCTGAGCTGAAGTTAGTCGTTCAACTGACTGAGCTACCCAGGTTCCCCCGTATTTGTTTTTTAATATATGGTTATCCGATCGTATGGAAGATTTTCCCCATTTAAACTGCATTAATATTTTTGCTAAAAATCAATTATTATTATATATGTGGGCCTATTTCTGGATTCTTTAATTTGTTACATTGATCTATTTCTCTATCTTTATGCCAGTAGAACACTGTATTGACTACCATGTCTTTATAGTAAGTCTTGAAATCTTATAGATAAACCTTTCAATGTTGATTATTTTCCAGATTTCTTTGACTATACTAAGTCCATTGAATTTCCACAAAATTTAAGAATTAGATTTTCATGTTCTTTTTTTTATGTTTATTTATTTTGAGAGAGAGAGAGAGACAAGAGTGTGATCAGGGGAGGGACAGAGAGAGAGGGAGACACAGAATCCAAAACAGGCTCCAGGCTCTGAGCTGTCAGCACAGAGCCCGACGCGAGGCTTGAACCCACAAACCATCAGATCGTGACCTGAGCCAAAGTCAGACGCTCAACTGACTGAGCCAACCAGGCACCCCTAGATTTTCATTTTCTAACAAATAAACAAACCCTGCCTGGATTTTAATTCCAGTTGCATTGGACCTATAGATCACTTAAGGAGACTAGAATTAATCTTTTAATAATCTTAATTCTTGCAATCCATGAACATGGTGTTTCTTTACCTTTATTTGGGTCTTATTTAATTTTTTCCCAGAACATGTAGTTGTTTATTTATTTATTTTTTTTTCAATTTCAGTATAGTTAACATACAGTGTTATATTACTTTCAGGTGCACAATACAGTGTTTCAACAATTCTGTACATTACTCAGTGTACATCATGATAAGTGTGCTCTTAAATCCCCTTCACCTATTTCACCCATCCCCCACTCCCCTCCCCTCTGGTAACCATCAGTTTGTTCTCTATGGTCAAGAGTCTGTTTCTTGGGGCGCCTGGGTGGCTCAGTCGGTTGGGCATCCGACTTCGGCTCAGGTCGTGATCTCGCGGTCCGTGAGTTCGAGCCCCGCATCCGGCTCTGGGCTGACAGCTCAGAGCCTGGAGCCTGTTTCGGATTCTGTGTCTCCCTCTCTCTGACCCTCCCCCGTTCGTGCTCTGTCTCTCTCTGTCTCAAAAATAAATAAACGTTAAAAAAAAAAAATTAAAAAAAGAGTCTGTTTCTTGGTTTGTTACTCTCTCTCCCTTCTTTTATTTTTTCTAACCTTTGTTTTGGTTCTTAAATTCCACATATGAGTGAAATCATATGGTATTTGTATTTCTCTGATTTATTTCACTTAGCATTATGCTCTCTGGCTTCATCCATGTCGTTGCAAATGGCAATATTTCATTCTTTTTTAGGCTGAATAATATTACTTATATAATATATATATATACTGCATCTTCTTTATCCTATTCATTAGTCAACGGGCATTAGGGCTCTTTCCATAATTTGGCTATTGTTGATAATGCTGCTATAAACATCAGGGTGCATGTATCTCTTTAGATTAGAGTTTTTATACTTTTTGGGTAAATACTCAGTAGTGTGATTACTAGGTAGTTCTGTTTTTAACTTTTTGAGTAACCTCCATACTGTTTTCCAGAGTGGCTATACCAGTTTGCATTCCCACCAACAGTGCTAAAGTGTTCGTTTCTCTCCACATCCTGGGAAGCACTTGTTGTTTCTTGTGTTTTTTAGTCATTCTGACAGGTGTGAGGTGATACCTCACTATAGTTTTGATTTGCATTTTCTGATGATGAGTGATTTTGAACGTCTTTTCGTGTGTCTATTGGTCATTTGGATGTCATCTTTGGAGAAATGTCTGCTCATGTCTTCTGACCATTTTTTAATTGGATTATTTGGGGTTTTTTTTTTTTTTTGGTGTTGAATTGCACAATTTCTTTATATACTTTGGATACTAACCCTTTATTAGTATATCATTTGCAAATATCTTCTTCCATTCCATAGGTTGCCTTTTAGTTTTGTTGATTACTTCCTTTTCTGTGCAGACGCTTTTTATTTTGATGTAGTCCCAATATTTTTGCTTTTGTTTCCCTTGCCTCAGGAAACATATCTAGAAAAATGTTGCTACAGCTCGTGTCAGAGAAATTATTTGCCTGTGATCTCTTCTAGGGTTTTTATGTTTTCATGTCTCACATTTGGTTCCTTAATTCCTTCATCCATTTTGAGTTTATTTCCATGCATGGTATAAGAAAGTGGTCCAGTTTTATTCTTTTATACCTTGCTGTCCAGTTTTCTAAGCACCATTTCTTGAAGAGACTTTGTTTTTCCCATTGCATATTCTTTTCTCCCTTGTTGAAGGATTAATTAACCATATAATTGTGGTTTTATTTCTGGATTTTCTATTTTGTTCTCCCGATCTATGTGTCTATTTTTGTGCCAGTACCATATTGTTTTGATTACTACAGCTTTGTAATATGTCTTGAAATACGAAATTGTGGTAACTCCAGTTTTGTTCTTCTTTTTCAAGATTGCTTTGGCTACCCAGTGTCTTTTGTGGTTCCATACAACTTTTAGGATTGTTTGTTCTAGTTTTGTGAAAAATGCTGTTGGTATTTTGATAAGGATTGCATTAAATGTGTAGATTGCTTTGGGTAGTACAGACATTTCAACAATATTTGTTCTTCCAATCCATGAGCATGGAATGTCTTTCCATTTCTTTGTGTTGTCTTCAGTATCATTCATCAGTGTTTTATTAGTTTTCAGAGTACAGGTCTTTCATCTCTTTGGTTAGGTTTATTCCTAGGTATCTTATTTTTGGTATAATTGTAAATGTTTTCTTAATTTCTCTTTCTGCTGCTTCATTATTGGTGTATACAAATGAAACAGATTTCTGTACATTGATTTTGTATCCTGCGACTTACTGAATTCATATATTGGTTCTAGCAGTTTTTTGGTGGAGTCTTTTAGGTTTTCCATACAGAGTATCATGCCATCTGCAATAGTGAAAGTTTTACTTCTTCCTTACCAAGTTAGATGTTTTTTATTTCTTTTTGTTGTCTGATTGCTATGGCTAGGACTTCCAGTACTATATGGAATAAAAGTGGTGAGAGTGGACATCTGTGTCTTCTTTCTGACATTGGGGGAAAAGCCCTCAGTTTTTCCCCCTCTAAGGATTATGTTAGTTATGGGTTTTTCATATATGGCCTTTATTATGTTGAGGTATGTTCCCTATAAGCCTACTTTGTTGAGGATTTTCATTGTGAATGAATGTTGTACTTTGTCAAATGTTTTTTTGGCTTTTATTGAAATGATCATATTGTTCTTATCTTTTCTCTTATTGATATGATGTATCACGTTGATTGATATGCAAATATTGAACCACACTTGTAGGAATAAATCCCACTTGAGCGTGGTGGATGATTATTTAAATGTATTATTGGATTTGTTTTGCTAGGATTTTGTTGAGGATTTTTGCATCTATGATCGTCAGGAGTATTGACCTGTAGTTCTCTTTTGTAGTGGTGTCTTTACCTGGTTTTGGTATCAGGGTTGTACTGCACTCATAGAATGAATTTGGAAGTTTTTCTTCCTTTTCTATTTTTTTAAATAGTTGGAGAAGAATAGGTACTAGCTCTTCTTCGAATGTTTGGTAGAATTCACCTGTGAAGCCATCTAGTCCCGGACTTTTGTTTGTTGAGGTGTTTTTGTTTTTGTTTTTTTTTTTAACTGACTCACTTTGCTGGTTATCATTCTGTTCAAATTTTCTATTTCTTTCTGCTTCATTTTGGTAGGTCATATGTTTCTAGGAATTCATCCATTTCTTCTCGGTTGTCTCATTTGTTGGCTTATAGTTTTTCACAATATTCTCTTACAATTATTTATATTTCTGTGGTGGTGGCTACTATTAGTACTCTCTTGTTAGTAATTTTGTTTACTTGAGTCCTGTCTTTTTTTTTATGAGTCTGGATAGAAGTTTATCAATTTTGCTGATCTTTTCAAAGAACTAGCTCATGGTTTCATTGATCTGTTCTATTGTTTTTGTTTGTTTGTTTCTGTATCATTTATTTCTGCTCTACTCTTTATTATTTCTTTCCTTTTGCTGGGTTTGGGTTTTGTTCGTTGCTGTTTTTTCTAGCTCCATTAGGTGTAATGTTAGACTGTTTATTTGAGATTTTTCTTCCTTCTTGATGTAGGACTGTATTACTCTAAACTTCCCTCTTAGAATCACTTTTGCTGCATCCCAAAGATTTTGGACTGCTGTGTTTTCATTTTCATTTGTTTCCATGTAATTTTTTATTCCTTTTTTGATTTCTTAGTTGACCTATTCATTGTTTAGTAGCATGTTATTTAACCTCCATGTATTTATGCTCTTTCCAGATTTTTTTCTTGTGGTTGATGTCTAGTTTCATGGCATAATGCACAGAAAAGATGCATGGTATAACTTTGATCTTTTTCACTTTGTTGACACTTATTTTGTGGCCTACTATGTGATCTGTTCTGGAGAATTTTCCATGTGCTCTTGAAAAGAATGTGTATTCCACATTCTTTAGGGTGGGATGTTCTGACTACATCTGTTAAATCTGTCTGGTCCAGTGTATCATTCATGGCCACTCTTTGTCAATTTTTTGCCTAGATGATCTACCTGTTGATGTAAGTGGGATGTTAAGGTCCCCTATTATTATTATATTATTAGCGATTTGTTCCTTCATGTTTGTTTTTATCTATTTTTTGTATTTTGGTGTTCTGTGTTGGGTGCATAAATATTTACAGTTGTTACATCTTCTTGTTGGATTGTCCCCTTTACTATTATAAGTGTCATTCATTGTCTCTTGTTACAGTATTTGTTTTAAAGTTTACTTTGTCTGATATAAGTATTGGTATCCTGGCTCTCTTTTGACATCCATTTACATGACAAAGTTTCTCCACCCCCCCCCCCCAACTTTTGATCTGCAGGTGTCTTTTGGTCTGAGATGCATCTCTTGCAGGCAGCATATAGATGGGTTTTTTTTTAATCCATTCTGTCACCCCATGTCTTTTAATTGGAACATTTAGTCCAGCGACGTTCATAGTCACTATTGAAAGATACGCATTTATTGCCATTTTGTTACTTGTTTTATGGTTGTTTTTGTAGTTTTTCTCTGATACTTTTTTCTCTTTCTCTCTTTCATGGTTTGCTGGCTTTCTTTAGTGATATACTTGGATTCCTTTCTCTTTATTCTTTGCATGTCTATTACTGGTTTTTGATTTGTGGTTACCATTTGGTTTGTATATAACACCTTCTGTATATAGCAGTCTATATGAAGTTGATGTCACTTAAGTTTGAACTCATTCTTTACTCCTCTCCTCCCCACATTTTAGGTGGTGTTACATTTTATCTTTTTATTTTGTGAATCCCTTGACTTATTTACACATATACTTATTTTTACTGCTTCTGTGTTTACTACTTTTTATACTCTTATTTATCGTCTTTCCTTTCCACCAAAGGAATTCTCTCTAACATTTCTTGTAGATTTAGTTTAGTCATATGAACTCCTTTAGTTTTTATTTGTTTAAGAAACACTTTATCTCTACTTCTATTCTGAATGATAGCCTTGCTAGATAGAGTGTTCTTGGCTGCAGATTTTTCTGTTTCAGCACTTTAAATATGTCATTTCCACTCCCATCTGGCTTGCAAAATTTTTGATGAAAAATCTGCTGATAGCCTTAGGGGTTTCCCCTTGTATGTAATTGTTTTCTTCTCTTTCTGCTTTTAATGTTTTTTCTTTATCACTACTTTTTGCCATTTTAATTACTATGTGTCTTGGTGTGGATGTCTTTGGGTTGATTTTATTGGAGGATCTCTGTGCCTCCTAGATGTGGATATCTGTTCCCTTCCCCAGATTAGGAAAGTCTGCAGCTATTATTTCTTCAAATAATTTCTTCTGCCCCCTTTTCTCACTCTTCTTCTGGAATCCCTGTAATGTGAATGTTACTACACTTGATGGGATTACTGAGCTCCCTAAATTATTCTCATTTTGCATAATTCTTTTTTCTCTCTTTTGTTCAGCTTGATTACTTTCTATTACTCTGTCTTCTAAGTGATTAATTTGTTCCTCTGCTTCCTGTAGCCTGCTCTTTTTTCTATTGAGTGTATATTTATTTTTGTTTTTAATTTTTGTTAATGTTTATTTATTTTTGAAGGAAAGAGACAGAGCATGAGCAGGGGGAGGGGCAGAGAGAGAGGGAAACACACAATCCAAAACGGGCTCCAGGCTCTGAGCTGTCAGTGCAGAGCCCAATGTGGGGCTCAAACTCACAAACCATGGGATCATGACCTGAGCTGAAGTTGGTCGCTTAACCAACTGAGCTACCCAGGCGCCCCTAATCGAGTGTATTATTAATTTCATTTATTGTGTTCTTCATCTCTTATTGGTTCTTTTTTATCTCTTTGTTAAGGGTCTCACTCATGTTTTCCACTCTTTTCTCAAGTTCAGTGAGTATTTTTATGATCATTACTTTCAATTCTCTATCAGTCATATTACTTACATCTGTTTTGTTTAGATCTCTTGCTGTGGTTTTGTCCTGTTCTTTCATTTTGGACTTGTTCCCCTGTCTCCTCAATTTGTCTAACCATCTGCATCTCTGTAGGTAGGTAGGAAAGTCAGCTCTGTCTCCCGCTCTTGAAGGTAATGGCCCTATGAAGAAGAGGTCTTGTAGTGCCCTTTGTTTTGTGTCCCCTGCGGGACCTGGCACTTCAGGGGGTGTCTGCTGTGTGTGTTGCACGTGCCCTGCTAGTGTGTCCTGGCCGCTTTTCTCTTCAGTCTAGTTGTCTGCAGTGGCTCTTCTTGCCCGTCGTGGGCAGCGTTTGGTCCCTGGCCAGGGTGGTGTGTGCAGCTTTACCAAAGGGCGTGTTGGTCTGCTTGTGAGAGGAGACCTGCTGCTGCAGCCAGGCCTGGGGCTACACGGGCCAGGTGTGCGCTTTTAACAAGGGGTGCCTCAGCAGCCTCTGCTGCGCCCGGACCGATCGATGCCCCACAAAATGCAGGCCGGAGGGGACACAGTTTTGGCCATGTCTAGGCGGGTCTTCTGGGGGAGGGGATGTGCCGCTCTGGGACTGAGGCAAGGGTGATTGGAAAGGGCAGATCTGCTGAAGCGGGATGGAGTGTGGTGTAAGCAAATTAGGTAGTGTCTGCACTGTGCTGGTTCCGCAGGTGGCTGGCTGTTTATGCTGAGGCGGGTGGCGAGGAAGTGGCACCTGCTAGCTCCTGTGTTTCTGGAGGGTCTCCCTGGGATACCCGCCTCTGGGAACATGCTCTGAGATGAGTAAATACCTGTGCCTGCTGTACACCCCAGGCACTTTTCAAACTTCTACTTTTTTGCTGGGTCTCCATGGGCTGTTTGTCATGCTGTCTCTTTAAGAGTGGGGACTCAGCTTCCAAATGCCCCCTGGGCTCTCCCAGGGCAGCCCTCTGATTTTTTAAATTCCAAGCTTTAGGACTCACTGGTCATAAGAAATGGTGACATTTGCCCCCTTTTGCATTCAAAGCCAAATGTTTTGGTGGTGTATCTTCCGGTGCACAGGTTTGGGCTCCCTGAGTAATTGTCTGTTTATCTCTCCTCTCCGTGCCCCAGGCTGTCTCCTGGCCACAGACAGCTGGGGCCCTTTTAGCTCCCCTGCTGTGTCTTTGCCCTTCCGACCCTCTTGAATGTGGCCTCTTTTCTACCTTTAGTCGTAGAGTTTGTTCTGCCAGTCTTTGGGTTGGATTCTGGGTTGTATTTATGCTGATGTAAGTGTTATCTAGTTGTAGCCAAGGGAGGAGGTGAGCTTAGCGTCCCCTACTCTGCCATCCTCCCAGCTTCCTTCTACAACATGTGGTTTTTATGTTACAGTTTTTATTCTTCAAGTCTTATAATATTTTGTTAAATTTATTTCTAAGCATTTCATTTTTTGTGCGACTGTAAGTGGTATAATTTTTTTTATCTCTTTTAAACTAATGGCTGCTACTATATAGAAATGCAATTGGTTTTTGTGTTTTGACCTTGCATACTGTGACATTGCCGAATTTAGTCATCAGTTTTGGTGGCTAGTTTTAGGATTTCTTTGGATTGTCTTTATGCTCAGTCACGTACGAATTAAGTTATATGCCTTCATTTTTAACATTTATGCCTTTTATTTATTTTATTGCCTATTTCACTGGCTAGGATCTCTAAAAGAAGGTTGAATGAAAAGTGGTGAAAACAAACATCCTTTATTTCACCCTGAACATGGGAAGAAAGGGTTTGAAATTTCATCATTTTTTCTGATGTTATTTGTCGATTGTTTCATAGATGCCCCTTATCAGATTGAGAAAATTTCTTTCTATTTCTAGTTTGAAAAAGGTTTTAAAGTCATGAATAGGTATTACATTTTGTCAAATGCTTGGTTTTTCTTTTTTTCATCTTTTGAGATGATCACATCATTTCCTCCTTTATCTTTTATGTGGTAAATTATACTTACTGCTTCTTTCAACAGTAAACCAGTCTTGTTTCCCTGGGGCAAATTGCACTATGTCATGATTTATCTTCTGTCTTATTGAATATTTTTAATTGAAATTTAGTATTTCCCCAATTATGATTGTAGGCAATAAACCATAGTAATATTAACAATACTTGTGATATATTCACCAGTACAAATGAGATATTTTCATATCTTATTACTGTTAAACATATCTTGAATATTGTTTACACTCACTATGGCACCAAAAAGATGGTGGTTACTAGGCCCTCTGCTATATCATATTACTCAGTTAAAAAAACAGTACCTTTTATTAAAATATCATAGGTATTTTTTATATCTGCTAACTGGGTTTCAGTAAAACTTATTTTTTTGCAATACTCCGTATTTTTATTTTATACATTTAAAAATGTTATCCTGTGAAGGGGTTCCTAGGCTTCATCAAAGAGGTTCAAGGCACCAAAGTTTAAGAATTCCTGAACTCGGGCTAGAAATGTCAAAGTCTTTATCTTAAAGCATTTGGGACTAGATGGGACCACCTAGAGAGTGTACATAGAGAGGATTAGGAAGTGGAGGACAGAATCCTATGCAGTGGAAATGAAATTTGAAAATTATGTATTTGCCTTGTCCTCAACATTTGGTATAGTTTTCTTCCTTTAAATTTTTTTTTGTGGTAAAATACATATACCATAAAATTTACCAACTTAACCATTTTTAAGTGTATAGTTTAATGGTATTAAGTGCATTTATTTTATTGCTGTGCAAACATCATCCCCATCCATCTCCAGAACTCTTTCAACTTGCAAAACTGAGACTCTATACCCGTTAAATAGTAACTCCCCATTCCTTCCTTCTTCAGCCCCCAGTATAGTTTTCAATTATTTCTAAGAATAAACAAGATAAACTAGTACAAAGGTGACACAATCAAATAACCAAAACTGTCCATTTTTACCCTTGCCCTGTCGACATCTGGCTACATTACTTTGTTTCATTTGGATTTGGGGATTGCATCCTAACTCTCATTTTATTTAGTTGTGTTTTCTTCTAGATCCAAATCACCTACAAACTGTTATTGTTGGTGGTAATGGTGGTGGTGGTGTGGTGTATTGGGTCATCTATATGTTGGTAAATAGGGCTGAAGAAATGCCCCAGGGCCGGCTCTCTCACTGTGCTGAGATCCTTTGTAATGAGAATCACAGAAGCTTGAAGCACTCACAAAGGCCAACACTCCTAAATTGGCTTGGGGGAATGCCCCCAGGACTGCTGGCCTCCCAGGCTGGTATCACCAGCTCCAGTGAAGGAAGAAGCCTCAGCTTGCTTGAAGGCAGTGTAATAATTTTATTCTCTTCATGTCCCTGGAGGCACTTTGCACAGTGCCTGGCCTATGCTTGATGTTCAGAATCATGATCTTTAAGTCAAAATGAATTAAATACAGACTAGGGACTGTAACTATTAGCTCTTTGGAAAAGCATGTTAACTTTCTCAAATTTATCTTGTATTTCCTTATAGCAATAATACTCAAAACTCTTAAAACAAGAGGATTTGTGTACTAGTACCTAGAAATAACAAAAGAACAGTGAAACTGCATTTTACTCTGTATCCAGTCTTTTTTTTAATGTTTATTTAATTATTTTGACAGAGAGAGAGAGAGCAGGCAAGGGGCAGAAAGAGAATCCCAAGCAGGGTCATCCTTGAGCTCGACTTGGGGCTTGATCCCACAAACCATGAGATCATGACCTGATTCAAAATCAAGAGCTCGATGACTGACTGAGCCATGCAGGCACCCCTACTCTGTCGCCAGTCTTGAATGAAGAAGGGCATCATGGAGAAAGTGAATGGTGGTAGAATTTAACTTGGTAGGTCAAGAAGATGAAAAAATATATAAAACTGGTAGGATTCAAGAGGTTGCCAAGAACGTATCCTCTACCACGATAAATGTGTCGAAGGGACAGTCAGGGCCTTTGCCCTAGAGCCAGCTACTGGAAATCTCCTTGTAAGTAAGACACTGGCCCCTTAATAAGTCCTCTCTGAATATGATTATTTAAATGGTTCCTTATGGGCTTCCTTAATCTTATTCCTCAAGTTATAAGAGACCTTGTAAAATAGCCTGCTATTGTCCAGATTTGCCATATTTTTGACACTATGGCTACATATTCCTTTAAAAAATTTAATAGGTATATTTAGAAATATTTACCCAATAATTAGTGAGTATATATGGTTGATTCTTGTTATCGGTGGTAGTTATGGTCTATAATGTCCCAACAACTCTTTTTTTCCACATAAAAAATATAGATCGAAATAAAATTGACATACAATGTTATATTAGGTTTCAGGTATGCAACATATTGATTTGACAATTTTATACATTACTCACTGATCACCACGAAAGTGTTGTCACCATCTGTCACCATAAAATGTTATTGATTATATTCCCTATGCTGTACTTTTCATCTCTATGACTTATTATGTTATAACTGGAAGTTTTTACCTATGAAAACCCTGTATCTATTTTGCCCCTACCCACCTACCCTCAACAACACTTAATTAGTGAATACTGGAATCATTGGTCCAGGGAGAAATACAAGGATAAGTTCCTGTAAGCCTCTGATCTGACATTTTTATCGTGATCAGAGGCTTACAATGATCAACAATACATAACCTTATTTTATATGTATTCTTTTTAAAGACACCTTATTTAATGTAAACTGTTGACTCATTAACACTAAGCTCAATGCCAAAAGCATTCTAACTCATACCTGAGTGAAGCTTGTCTCATGCATGTGTTTTCTCCATAAGGCACATGACAGCTTTCTTGTACTTAGAGACTCCACACAGTACTTTGGCACCATGGTCATAGGCCATGTTAGAGAGAAGGATCACCCTCAAAATGCACAAAAATACAAAAATGTGACACTAAACAGATTGTGAAAAGGACACTTCTTGAGAGTATGCGAGCTGAAAGAAAAAGGCAGGGTATCACCTTGTTCGACCTCAATTGAGAACATGCACATTGGGAAATTCCCATTTTTCAGTGCTATGTGAATATCCATAAATGAATGCATAAGCACCATAAGTATTGAATTTGGCATTCCAAATAAAATTTTAGTGAGTAGGTGAATTCACAAATATGAAATCTACAAATAATTAAGATCAACTATGTTTTTCTTAAGCACACAAGAAGAATTTACACATATTGAGCACATTCCAGGCAAAAAAAAAAAAAAAAAAAAGGCACCAAAAACCAAACAACAAACCTCAACTATCAAGGGATCATGTTCACCAATTATATTATGTGTCTACAGTATAATTGAAGTATAAGCTAACCTTTCCCCAAAAAAACTTAGAAAATACTTAGAACTAAATAGTAATGAAAATAATATGATTCAAAATGTGGGGGATATAGGTAAAAAAGTGGGTATAATTTTATAGTTTTAAATGCTTTTATCAAAAAAGAAGAAAGTGAAATTTAATGAGCTAAGGATAAAATTTAAGTTAGAAAAGGAACAACAGAATTAATCTGAATAAAATAAAAGCAATGAGATAACAAAAGCAGAAACTTGAAAACAGAAAATAAATATACCATCATTTAGATCAATATAGCCAAAAATTAATAGGCACAGCTTTGGTGAAAGTGATCATGAAAAAAGGTAATACTAACTCTTAGGAATGAAAAGTGCTCATAATACAATACAGCAGACTTAGGTAGAGAATAATATATTTACATTTTGCCCACAAAATTTAAACATATACAAAATGGATATACTCCTTAAGGAGAAATAGAAAACCTAAATAGTCCTATAATTTTAAAAAAATCCATCAGGGGACTCCTGGGTAGCTCAGTTGGTTAAGCGTCTGACTCTTGGTTTCTTCTCAGGTCATGATCACACAGGTTTGTGGGTTTGAGCCCTGGGTAGACCTCCACCCTGACAGTGTGGGGCATACTTGGGATTTTATCTCCTTTACTCTCTGCCCCTTCCCCATTCATGCTTGCTCTCTCTCTCTCTCTCTCTCTCTCTCAAAATAAATAAATAAACTTAAAAAAAAATTCCATCAGTAATCAACAGCCTTCCTAGGATAAAAACATTTTGTAATGATTTTATGAGAGTTTCATCAAACTCTAAGGAACAGATTATTTTAGTCTTACACAAAGTCTTCAAAACAAAACAATGGGAAAAATAAACAATAGGAAAAAAATTTCCAACTCATTTTATAATATTAAATAACCTGTAAAAAATATTACATAACCAGGGCACCTGGGTGGCTCAGTAGGTTAAGTGTCTGATGTTGGCTCAGTTCATGATCTCATGGTTCAGGAGTTCAAGCCCTGCATCAGGCTGTGTGCTGACAGCTCAGAGCCTGGAGCCTGCTTCAGATTCTGTGTCTCCCTCTCTCCCTGGCCCTCCCCCACTTGTGCTCTGTCTCTGTCTCTCTGTCTCTCAAAAATAAATAAACATTAAAAAAAGTTTTAAAAATATTACATAACCTTTATAACAGTAATAACCAAATCTAGACAAAGAGAATAAATAAAATTAAATTAAATGACTATAAGTAAATAAATAAATCACTAATCCACTTTATTTCCCCTTTAGAAAATTAGAGTGCTATTTACCTTTACTTCTTATAGCTGCTAAAACTCCTTCTCTACTTTAGAGTTCACTAGTATGGGCAGTGATTTTGCCTGCAAAATTTCTGACTTCCCTGGTTTTAATCCACTGGGGAACTTGAACTCACTAGGAGTAGGCACATGATTTCCTATAATCTCTGTATCTACCTCACCCATTTTATTCTATCCTTTTCAAATGGAGATAATTTTCCCTGCAAAGGCAAAAGTAAAACAGAAATCATGCTCTATATATTTTTTTGTTATCCATTAACATTACACCATCATTCTTAAGTTAATGCCTGGAATTATTATTATTATTATTATTAATAACCCATAACTTAATAAATTCCAAAGTGTGATCACATACTTGGCAGGGAATAGTTGTTGCAATTTAGCAAAGAAATATCCTGGATAAAACTTGAACCAAAACCAAGTAGGACAGATGGTTTCATTCATTTATTCAACAGCTATTTATTGATCGTCTGTTATATGTCAGGAATTATGCTAGGCACTATGGACAAAAAGTTCTGACCTAGGAGAGCTCAAAATTTAGGAGGTGAGAAGGGTGGGGGGAATGGGGATTTGGAGAGATGGGATAATCATTAGGCATTTTATTTCATTTCATTTCATTTCATTTCATTTCATTTCATTTCATTTCATTTTTTATTATTTGAGAGACAGAGAGAGAGAGAGCATGAGCTGGGGAGGGGCAGAGTGAGAGGAAGAGAATCTTAAGCAGGCTGAACACTGAGCCTGGAGCCCGACACGGGGCTCCATCTCATGACTGGGAGATCATGACCTGAGCCAAAATCAAGAGTTGGATGCTTAACTGACTGAGCCACCCAGGCACCCCCTATTAGGCATTTTAATACTAGAAAAGAAGGTGGTGATTGTCAGGAGTCAGAATGAACCATGAAAACGGATTTATTTTCCTTCTCTGATAGTGTTATTGAACTAGTAGAGCAGGGAGTACTATACAGGGAGTAAATGTCTCTTGACTTTAACAAAATACTCTAGGGGCACCTGGGCGGCTCAGCTGGTTGAATGGCCAACTTTAGCTCAGGTCACGAGCTTGTGGTTTGTGAGCCCCACATAGGGCTCTGTGCCGACAGCTCAGACCCTGGAGCCTGCTTTGAATTCTGTGTCTCCCTCTCTCTCTGCCCCTTCCCTGCTCTGTTTCTCTCTCTCTCTCTCTCTCAAAAATAATAAACAAATGTTAAATAAAGTTAACAAAACACCATAGTTTGTTACCCAATATGGCACCTCAGTTACATATTCTGGTGAGCAAAACTGGAAAACATGGACTGAATGATCCCACAGTGAGGTAAAACGTATAATTGGTTGCATTTCAAAAGGGTGATTAATAACTAGGTATTAACATGAAAGGATATCTTTCATGGTGCCATGGGGCTCTGTACATGACCTTGTCCTCTTCAGTAAACCTAGTGGAGATATGGAAGGTATGCTCATTGAATCTACCAAAGACAAAAATGGGAGGGAGAGTGATGGCATGCAATGATGCTTAGCTTTAAACCCATCCAAAAGAGTTGGAATAATATACTTAAAGCAGATGAAATATTATGCAGAAGAAAAAAAAACACATAAAAATTTGATTGCATAGTATAGGAAGGAGGAGACTTCAATAAGCAATGATTCCTATGACAAAATCCGGTAGGTTTAGTTGACCACAAGCTCAATTGTAGCCAGTGATTGTATGGCTTGTAAAAAGTTAATACATTTGTATGCTACACTAGAAAAGTATACCATGAAAATATGGTTGTACATACTGCTAATTATTTGTTTAGTGTTTCTTCTGCTAGATTGTGAAATATTTAAACGTAGGGATTGTAAATTGTTTATTTACATATTCCCAGGATTTAGCTCAGTTCTTGGAATATACTGAACGTTGAGGAAATAACTGTTGAATGACTAATGAATAATAATTATGTGTAGAGACTGCCGTAAACATTTTAATGTAATTACCTCATTTTATCTTCCCGATGTACCTATTGAAGAAAGTATTATTATTTCCACTTCATAGATGAGGCCTCAAAAGTGGTTTATGAAATAGGGAGGCTAGAGAAGCAAAATACACAAAAACTCTCAAAATCTCAACATAGAAAATAGTTTCAAACTTCTCTTTTCAGGGCTTTTTCAAGACACAAGTAACTTGTCCACGGTCACATGCCTGTGAGTGGCAGAGGTGAGAGTTGAGTCCCTGAAGTTTAGCTCTTAAGGTTCGGTTCTTAACCTTTCTGCTTTACTGTAGTGTCTACATAATAATATGCGATTGGACTGCACAGCTTAGAGCATAAGGTCCAAGGGTTAATGGGGATTCTCGTCCTTCCCTTCTTCCTTTTTCCCTCCTCTTTTCTTCCCTCATTTTGCTTACCCTTTTATCAAAAAGATTTAAATGGGCTTATAAAAATAAATGTAACAAAATGAAAAAAAAAAGCAGAAATTCCAACTAAGGGAAAAGAAGGGTAGATAAATAAGATGAAGCCATGATAAGGTTAGTACACAAAACACTTACAGTGAGGTCCCATCTCCATGAAATTCTCTGTGACTCCCTGACTATATTTATAGCCCCTTTCTTTCACCTTCTAGTGCATTTGTCTACATGGTGCATTTGGCACTTTATAATGGACTTCTAATAATTTTGTGGGTATAACTTACCCCCTCAGTAAGACTGTATACATCTTGAGGTAAGGACCTGGTCATATTATCTTTAATATTCTTTTGGCCGCAAATAGAATGCTACATTTATAGTAGATTCTGTAGAAGCAACTACTGAATTAAAAGAACTTTCCGTTATTGGGGTTAGTGCCTACTTCTGGACTTTTCCCAAATCCTTGTTTCCTTTCTTTCTCTTTTTGCCTTTCTGGAACCCCACAGTGCTCCTGCAAAAAGCAATGCTCTTTATATTTCGACCCTAATACTTTGACCTACCACTTATGTGTCTGTTGCCACCTGTAGCTTGTGATCTATTTTTGGACATTATTTGTGTTCATATTCCACTCTGAAGTTAGTTCCTAGTAAATCATAGAATTCACTATATAAATATGGGAAGGAAGGAAAGAGGAAAGGTGGAGAGGAAGGATTCTTTTTTTCCTTTTGTCCATTTGCTTGCTCATCATCACCAGAAAGATGGTAGGGGAAAACACTTCAGTGACAAAACTGCATCTGGAAAGAGTCCTAATGAGGGGGAAATGGTTGAAATTACTGTTATCATGAGATTTTGGAACTTGAGTCTTTTGCTTTCCCATGCCCTGTTTCTGTGTTTCTGTGAATGAAGAGCCTAACAATTAAGAGGACAAAACCATACTATTTGGATTCAAATGCTAGCACCACTACTGCATAGCTGTACGACCTTGGGCAGGGCATTGATTTCTCTGTGCCCCAGCCTCATCATATATAAAAATGGGTTTAATAAAAATACCAACCTCATAGTGCTGTAGTATGAATTAACTAAGTATGTGTAACCAGAAATAATTTAGGATGGTGCCTGGCACATATCTAGTACTGTGGAAGTGTTTGTTATTATTGTGATCCCTGTTTTTGAAAGATTGAATTTCTTGTCTTGTAAGTTTAGAATGCCAGCTACTACTAAAGCATCAATTTCCCTGCTAGTACTGGAAGATTCCAGGACTCACTTTCAGCCAGGGCATTTGGTACTTCCTAGAGCAACGCTGGCTACAAAAAGCAATGCTCGTAGAAGATAATGAAGTACCGTATGATTGCAAAGTCAAGAATGTCTAGCCCCCAGGAACGCCCAAAGAAACTTGGTTTCTATTTGTCCTATGCTCGAGAGCATAACTGGCATGACACAGGCAAAGGTCCAATTAATGGGTGGCCCAGTGCAGGGAGAGGAGATCCTGGGGACGGGAGCATGTCCCACAGAACACCCTGACTCAGCTGTGATGTTCCTGACAGCTGGACTTAGGAGCTGTCTCCAGGATGTGAATCCAAGTTCAGAAATATTTTAAATTAAAAGAGATGGAGCAGAGGCAACTGAAGCCATGCTTCATTTTTATCCTTATCACACCAGCTTAACTTGGTGTAGTCTTTTGAAGTTTGCAAGTAGTCTTTCCAATACATTCTCTAATGAGCTACCCCCTTAGCCTCGCTGCTCAAGCTACTCACCTGTGAGGAATAAAGGCCAGATATCTTCATTAAAAGTTCATAACATTAAAGTAAGTATTAAGGGGAAGATACAAATGCACTTATTACCTCCAAAGTCATTTCCAATCTTTCTCCTCCTACAGTTTTTCTTAAAGAGATAGCACCCTGAGTCTAGAAGTAGAGAAACAAATTTGGGCAAATGGGATTAGTGAAAGGGTCATCTCTGCAGTCATCTAGGTAAGAAGAGGAGTAGTGACAGGAGAAACCTGGCTCAAATGTTTTAATCTGCCTATACACCCTCAGCCTGTACAGAAGGTCATGGCAGATACAACTCCTCCAATCCTATGGTTTGCTGCTTCAACTCCATCCAAACTCTTGATTGGAATCCGGTTCAGATTCCCACTTGCCCAAACTGCCCAGCTGTGCTCAATCCAGATAATCTGAGTAGGAGGTGGTAGTTGAGGGGCAAATAGGGCAGTTAAATTGAGTTCAACATATATTTATTGAGCTCCTTATAATATGAATTACGTGAATGTGCTAATCTGTACAAATGAACTAGGTTCAGGGTTAGAGACTCAAAGAAATTAATCAAAGGTATTCCTGCCTTCAAGGAGCTCACAATTTAATGAGATAGACTTACATAAAACTATCAGTAAGGGCTAGACTGCAGGGTGTCTAATAGGAGACATATTAAATGAGCTATGAGCGCACAGAAGAAAGTGGTCATTTTTTATGGCGAAGACAAATGCCCTGGAATACAATATCTCATTTAGTCCTGTGAAATCCTTAATGTGGAAACTGATTATCTTCATTTGAGAGATGGAATAAGTAACTGAACCTGAGGCCAGTTGCCCAAAGTTATGCAGGAAATAAGACAGCAAACTTAGATTAGAACTCAGGTCTCCAGGGGCGCCTGGGTGGCTCAGTCGGTTAAGCGGCCGACTTCGGCTCAAGTCACGATCTCGCGGTCCGTGAGTTCGAGCCCCGCGTCGGGCTCTGTGCTGACAGCTCAGAGCCTGGAGCCTGTTTCAGATTCTGTGTCTCCCTCTCTCTCTGTCCCTCCCCTGTTCATGCTCTGTCTCTCTCTGTCTCAAAAATAAATAAACGTTAAAAAAAAAAAAAATTAAGAACTCAGGTCTCCAGAAGCTAACGCTTGTATTCTGTTCAACATGTTTCGCTGATTATCGTAATGTGATTAGGGTCCTGAAACTCCCCTTGTAGGACTCCTGGGCCCCCACATATTCCATGGGGAGCCAATACCCTGTCCGTAGATGGGTCAGGGCCTACCCTGATGTTATGGTGGACTAGTACAGCTGGATTATCAAAGGCTAGGTGAGGGAAATATGTATCCATAATTGGAACATATCTGATGAGAGAGAGGCAGAGAATCCCAGAAATCAGCCCAGGAGTGGGCTCCACTTCCTGCTCTTACACAGCTCTTCTGTATCTGCAACCCCTGGGGAAACCCCCAGCACAGCGGCAGCCTGGGAAGTGATTTTTCTCAGGAACAAAGGCGTACTGCCGAACTGTGACTGTTCCAGAACCATCGTTCTGCAGACTCTTTATTTGCAACACTCACCTTGGGAAGCTAATGCTTCTAAATGATGCCTAGGCAAGCTGCCAGTTGTTTTTGCTTATCATTAATATGTGCTGCTGATCTGGTTGCCATGGTTACAGGAAACTCCAGAGTTGGCTTACACTCAAATCAAGGGTCCCATCTTTTATCCAGGGTGAATGTGGAACTCTGATCCAGCATTCCAGTCTGGTCCCATCCAAACGGGGGCCCACATCCCTGTGTGCTGTAGCATACAAGGGCAGGCGTTTGGGTGAGGCATCCTTATTATTATTTTTTAATGCTTTATGGGGTGCTTTTATAATTAAAAATGCTACTACTCCCTGAAAGGAAAGCAGGATATTTACTCCTAATAGGAGCTTGGGACCTGCCTCAGGTAAGGGCCATTTACCTCCAATGAGCACATTCCCTCTAAAGGGAAAATAAGTTTTCCTTGCATTCCTCCCCCAAACTAATCAGAATTCAACAGAATCAGTCTCCTTCATCCCTACATAGTGGGGGATCCCAAGTATCATGATTGGTCTCGACTTTGTCTACCACTACCCAAGGCAGAATCACCAGCAGCCTGTGAAATTACTTCCCATGTTGGCGGGATGACCTTTGGAGCTGCCAGTCTTCAGGAAAGTGCCTGGGGAAGCCTCAGCCCATTCCCCTGATCCGTTGCCTAACTGCTTCTGCCTGTGATAAATGAGGCACTCAGAGGGCACCAGCTAACATACTGTGAGCCTTAAGAGAGGCATATACTTTACGCATCCACAATCAGCTTCCCCCTTCGCCCCTCTGCTCAACCCGCTCACACAGGAAGTTGAAAATCGTTGGTAGGACCACTAACGTATTCCCTGCCCCCTTTCAAATCTGTCCTTGACATTAATTTTTCACCACTTGCGTCTGCACACAAGTGCTGGGTAGCACAGGTAAAGGGGCCAGTTAGAATGGTTCCCGTTCCAGGACCTACCATTGGCTCTTTGGTCACAATAAAAAAAAATGCTCTTTCTCATCATACATATTATTCTGATTCATACTGTTTGCAGTGGCTTCATTTTGTTCTTTCTGGAAAGGATTACAGAGAATTCTTTTACTCTGGGTCTTTAAAATAGGAACCCTTTATTCGGCTCCCCTAAAACCCAGGCAGCAGGCAGCGCTGGCAGTCCCCCAGAGCAAATAATGACTCGGTATTTCAATATTCATTCTGAGCACTGTCTATTCCCCTGGGCGGCCAGGCACATGGCCCTCTGGAAATCAAACAGCAATAAAATCCAGTTTGAGCTGGTCAACGTGAAGACATTTCAGGGAATTTGGGTTTGTTTTTTCTGCAAGCATAAATCTGACCACACCACTGTCTGTAGCTTCTCCTCGAGGACAACAAGTAAAGTTGCCTATTCAGGGAGGGATCTGACTTACAAAAAAGGGTTCAAATTAACTATGTGCTTGCTTGATAACCAAAATGTTCCCCATAGCCAGAGTCCCCTAAAGGATACCTAAGGAGGAAAGAATAGGTAACAATTCTTATTCGCTTGCAATTGGCGTACTGGCTTCAGCTGGAGAAAGTTTAATTTAGTGCTTGTGTGGGTGGGCATGTGCAAATTTGCAGAATAACTCACATTAACTGTTTATTTACTTGTCCTTTGGAATTTGGCATGCAGCCTGGCAGCGAGTCACTAGCCAACACTTAGCAAAAGTGGAGAATAAGGAAAGTTTATTTTAGACAACCCTACTGCCTCTTTCTCCTTCATTCCACATCTGCGGCTTCCCTTCCCCCAGACACCCTGAACTATTGTGTTCTCTCTCTCTCTCTCTCTCTCAAAATTTGCTCTGGAAAGAATCTGAATAACTCATTTGTTCTAAGTTATGAGACATCATCCCGGTAGGACAATAATGTCCTTTTTATTCAGCAGTATTAGAAAATGAGTCATAAATAAAATATATACATAAATAAAATTTCCAGATAAATGAAAATTATATGTGTTAAGTGCCAATTAAAAGAATTAATTGGCTTGGATAGAAGCATTTAAAAATGCATTGTGTGTATCCCCATCTTCATATGCTGAGGATATTAGAAATAATAATTGACCAATTGTGCCACATTTTACACATTACACAGTGCTTTCACATACATTTCCTCATTGATTTTGACAGTTTTTAAAGGAAGACATTGGGCTCATGTTCATAGTGTGGGAATCATTGTTTCAAGTACAAGTTACTATAGTATAATTCATACCACACTGTGATACGATGATGTATTTCATGCCCATTCATGGGTCAGCATCAGTTGCCTCTTGTTAAGGTCCTCATTTGTTTGCAATGCTTTCTGGGCCTTTGTGTCTCCCACCTCTGCAGAGACACCTCCTATTTCTCATTGCTGGAGAAGCTGTATCCAGCAGTTTGAGCTATCCAACCTGGCTTACTCTTCCCCCTTCAACTAACTGCTTCTAACCTCTTGTGGGCTGGGACACCAGATGATTAGCCTATTAGAAAAGTGTCTTCAAGTAAGACCAGATAATCTATCCATTTTTGTCAGCTTGGCTTTCAGAGTGACTTTATTTGCAAGATTGAGAGCTTTGAAATTCTCCTCTCTCACCACATTTTTTGAGACCACGACCCTATTCTGGTTTTTATATACTTCCTTATACAGACTGGATCTCATTGTGAGCCAAGCCTATGACACTTACATTAGGATCCCCACATCTCTTCACTTCTGGGGAAGTCCAGTGATGAGGTTCCTCTGATCCTGCCCTTAGGCTGCTGAACGTTCCCAGAGAAATTTCGGAAAACACGTTGAACGGCACATCAAAATTTTAAAACTTTGTAAAAGTAATATATTATTTATAGACATGTGAAAGACAAATTTTGAAATGGTCTCTTTCCCAATAAAGGAAAGAAATCACTAACCACCTACGATCCTGTTCTCGAAAACGAGCTCTGTTTGCCAGTTTTTTTTCCCCCTCCAGTCCTTTCTCTATGTGTGTATGTACACACCCATGCGTGCTTGTGTGCATTTAGGTAACACTTTTAATCCTGCATTCTTCTTTTTTCACATATGTGTATATCATTGGCATGTTCTCTTGTCATTGTATACCTATTACAGCCATCATATTTAATGATTTAGCAATATTTTGTCAAGTGGTTATAATCACAAATATTTTCAATGTTCATCATAATTCTATTATTATATATTCAATTTCTTTCCTTTATTACGGTTTGTGAAATTGTAAGTAATGGCACAAAAAAAAACCCTTTTATATGTATACATTTTCTCTTATTAGGATTATTTCCTAATTAATTCCTAGAGTTAGAATTGCTGATCAAATGGCAAGAACATTTAAAAAACATGAAGCCTCTAGAATCTGAAATCTTTCCTTCTTCATTTCAATTTTTATCTTTTCCTATTAAATATGCTCACTAATCGAGCATTTATCTTGTGTCTACTTTGTGTCGGGTGCTGGAGAGACCAAGAGGAATAACACATGGTCCCTAGCCTCAAGGGATCCTCAGTTCAAAGTGATTCTGTGATTGGTGCCACAGTGAGGTATTTTCCTGGTTTCTAGTGACACAGAGAATGACTAACTCTTGACAGAGGAGACCAGATGTTTGCATTAAATTTTGAAGAGCGAGAAGCAATTCACCAGGCAAAGGCACAGGTCCCCGAGAAGCATGTTGTGCTCAGAAAACTGCAAGCACTTCATTTTCATTTGAACTTAGTGGGGGACGAATAAAATAAGAACACCTGCTACAATTTATCGCAAGCTAGGTATCGAGTACTCACTAAATGTTTTATAGACATCATCTCCATCAGTCTTCACAACAACCTGTGATGTGGGTATTATTAGCCCCCTTTTTGCAGAGAAAGATTACTTAGTCACTGAATACTGATAAGCGGTGGAATGTGTATTTGAACCCACATCCACCTGACGGTACAGCCAGTGACTCTAATCATCATGTTTCATTCTCAGCTGGATGCAAAGGAGAGCATTATGGGAGATGAGGTAAGGAGAGACCGGCTCACAGAGGTCTTTATAACTATGCTAAAAGAGTATGGCTTTTTATTTTTCATGGAGCTGGACTGGTTACTCCCTCTTGTGTGCTCATGTCAGACCTATATACCCTTTTCTGCTTGTTTGTGGTGTTTGTTTGCAAGTATGTATATCCCATTAACCTGAGATCCTCGGGTAGAAAGCCTATGTCTTATTTATCATTGTCTTCTCAGTAACTAGCTCAGTGCCTAGCAAAGTGCAGAGATGAAATCAATGTGAACGAATGATTGAATAGATGTGGGAATTTTTAAGTTTGATCACCGAAATGCTGCTGCAGCAGGCTCTTTCTGGCTTGTGGTTACCAATCATTACATTTTCGGGAATTATGTGAACTTGTTAAACACAACAGTTACTAAAAGAGTATATAAATTTACAACTAAATGCATTATATTACAACAAAAGAAATAAATTGTCGAAACTGAAACTTTTTCATTATTTTACAGTATTTTACTATTTTTTAATGGTTATTTATTTTGAGATAGCATGTGCGCCCACTTGAGTGGGGGTAGGGGCAGAGAGGGAGGGAGAGAGAATCTTAAGCAGACTATGCACTGTCAGCACAGAGCCCAGAGGGCTTGATCTCATGGGCCACGAGATCATGACCTGAGCCGAAATCAAGAGTGGGACGTTTAACCAAATGAGTCACCCAGGTGCTCCTACAGTAGTTTACTATTATATATGCTATTGAGGTTATTTTATCTATTGCCTCTGAGTGGAAATATTCTATAATGGTGAGTTTCTCTTCCAACTCGGCATTCACACTGGTAACTTAAAATTGACCATAGCTCTGACCTCCTCTTCTCTTTTGAAACTCCTCCTTAGCTTTTGTGATATTCACTGTGTCGATGTCCCTCTTTTACTATTCTTCTTTCCTTTGCTTGTTCCTGTCTATCTTCCTGTCTTTTAGAAGTTCTTCCTTTGACCCTCTTAAATTGTACTTTTTGTGATTTCACCTGCTTCTCCATAGAACTGACTTTCGTTTATATCTCCAACCTGAGCTTCACTTTTTGACTCTGAATGCATTCTCCTTTCCAACTATCTGCTGGTATGCTGACCTAGGTATTCTAGAATAAGTCTCATACTGCACCCATTATGCATTATTCCTGAGACAGCCCGCCTGCCCCTGCCCACTCCCCCATGGCCGTTCTGATTTCCATGATTGTATTGATGGCAACTTCTTCATTTTTACTTAGTTACCTGGGCGTGAATACCTACAGCTGTCTTTGTTTCCTTCCTCTCATTTCCCCTGACATTTTCCTTAAAGTCTTCACCTGATAGTAATCTACCTTAAGTTCTCCTTTCTACTAAATGTTGTACAGTTGGGTTAGCTAGACCACATTTTGCTTTGTACTTCATTTATTTATGCCCTTGTCTTTTATTTCTTAGAGAGTGAATCTTGTAAAAGGCAGGAACTAATTTTTAGGCTTCTTGGTATTCCTTAGAGCATCTAGTAATATTATATATAGTAAATGCTTTATCTTTAGTCATTGAACTTAATTGAGTGAAAGCCTGAGGGAGCTCTCTTATGATTAAATTGTATGGACTTTATGAATATATTTTGGTGCCTTATTTTTTGACTGATTTCCAGTTCTCTGCTAAAGCTTGCATGACTGAGATTGACAGATAAATAACTTCAAAGTTAAAGTTTGTAAGTACGGTAGGCTGAATAATGCCCTCCCCCAAAGATGTTTACATCCTAATCCCCAGAACCTACGAATATGTTATCTTACGTGGAAAAAGAGGCTTGACAGATGTGATGTTAAGGATCTTGAGATGGGGAGATTATCCCCACACTGGATTATCAGTGCATCCAATATAATTACAAGAATCCTTATAAGAGGGAGGGAGGAGAGTGAGGGTCAGAGAAGGAGATATGATGACAGAAGTAAAAGTTGGGGTAATGTGGAGCCAGGAGCCAAGGAAAGCAGGAATCTTCTAGAAGCTGCAAAAGACAAGGAGATGGATTCTCCCCTAGAGTCTCCAGAAGGAATTCGGATTGGCTGACATCTTGATTTTAATATACAGAGAGTAATTTTGCACTTGAGACCTCAAGTGCTGTAAGATAGTAGAGTTGTGTGGTTTTAAGCCTCTATGTTTGTGGTAATTCCTTATGGTAGCAGAAGGAAATTGATACAGGGGATTTTGCTGGAATGTACATTTTAATATTAGGCAAAGCAAGGAATCAATTCTTTAATGTTTATTTCTGAGAGAGACAGAGACAGAGTGCGAGTGGGGGAGGGCAGAGAGAGAGGGAGATCCAGACTCCGAAGCAGGCTCCAGGTTCTGAGCTGTCAGCACAGAGCCCGATGCAGGGCTCGAGCTCACAAACTGTGAGCTCGTGACCTGAGCTGAAGTTGGACACTTAACCAGCTGAGCCACCCAGGTGCCCCAGGAATCAATTCTTAATTGTGGAATTTCAATTATCTGTAAGCTAGTTGGAGGGGGTAGGCTTTGGCTGATACATCGAGAGGTTATGAGGCTGGTTGGCCCCATGACAAGTGAGTCCTGGTGAAGTGTCCAGGGCAGAAAGTATTCAAGTGTACACATGATGTTCAGATCTGGAAAACACTCGTCTTAACCCCAGGAGTCAAATTAGCCTTCAGAGAATGAGAAATCCAGGAGCCACAAGCTTCCCAGATAGGGCTCTTTACTGTAGAGATGGAGACAGCAGAGACAAAGTGTGTGTTCTGGGAGCAGAGCCCAGGTTGCTTCAGCCCTCACCAGCGTTCTCTCTCTCTTCTTCACCTGAGCCACCACCATTGGTGAAAAGTTTCACCTTCCATTCTTTAACCAGATTTGAGCTAATGTGACCGTGTGAAGTAGTTATCTTTTGCTGTGTAACACATTACCTCAAAACCTAGTGACTCAAAACATGTTTATTGGTTCTCACCATCCCGTCAGTCAGGAGCTCAGAGGTGGCCTGACCGATTGTGTCTGGCTCATAGTCTCCCACGTTGTCGTTGGGGTGTTGGCTGGGTTTGCAGTCATCTGAGCGTTGAATGGGGCTGGACTATGCACTTCGAAGTTGAAGTTAGTACTGGCTGTTGGTGTAAGGCCTCTGTTCTTTCCAGAGTCTGCTCGAGTATCCTCATAACATGGTGGCAAGCTTCTCCTAGATCATGAAATCCAAGAGAGAGCAACAGGTAAAAGCCTTCCATTTTATAGTCTAGACTCAGAATTTGTCTAGCATGACTTCCCTTGTATTTGACTTAATTAGTAGTGATTCACTAAGTCTGGCCTGCATTCAAGGGGTGGAGGATTGGATTCCACCTTTTGGAAGAAGAGTGTTAAAGAATTTTTGGACATATTTTAAGACCACTGCATCATGCCTTAAAAACATGATAGCTTAAGCAATTATCAACAAATATATATGACATTTTGCATGTCATGATGCATTTTTATATACACTATCTCAATTAAACCTCACAAATGCTTTGTAAATAAGGTGTTATTATTATTACCCCAATTTTACAGAGAAGGAAAGTGAGATTTAGAGACCCGAAGAAGCTTACCAAATCTAATCTTTGTGGCTTCAAAACTAGTCTAGTGCTCTGTTTCATCCTCTATTTTGACTTTTTGTTTCCCAGTACCAGTGTCCCTAGGAAACAAACACAAGAAGGATATAGAACATGTCCCGGTTTTTCTACATACTTTTGTAGCTAATTAAGAAGAAGCATGCATCAAAATGTAATACTTTCAATGAATGGATCAACATAATTTTGATATTCAGTCCACTTCCCGCCTTTATCTTGTTCTCCTGCCCTTCAGTGCACAGATGTTCCAGTGAGATGGTCAGGCAGAATCTTGCAACAGCTTTCAACTACTGGAGACAAGGAGTATGCTTATTAACAGGGCACCGAGGCTTCCTCCCCCAATGCACAGATGTGCCTGGTGAGAAATAGATATTATCGCCATTTTAATTCACGTGGTCACCTGCCTCTCCTTAAAGTCCAGTGACTCTATCAAGGGTGAAGATCCTTGATCTGGTGCTAGTTACCGTACGTAGTAGTGAGCTCCTTGAGGGTGAGACTTATTTAGTTCCATCTATTCCTTCTCATGTCCCAAATTCTAAACAGTGGTGTTCTATTGGGCTTGTTTTATGTACTTCTTTTCTTTATGTGCGCTAACTCGTGGGTGATCTCATCCTCTCTTGGCTTTACATGCCATCCCTATCCTGAAGGCTCCCACATTTATATCAGCAGCTCTCATCTCTCCCCACGAGTCCATGTGCACATACCCAGATGCCTACTGGATATCTCTGTTTGGTGTCTTCAACCTAACCTGTACAAAACAGAACTGTTGATTTCCTTCCCCTTACCAATCACAGTGAGTCATGCTAATGTTCATCCACTTGCTCTGACTGTAGTCCTCTCACACCCGTATCCAATACCTCAGAAAATTCTACTAGTTTTATCTTCAAAATCTACCTCAGGTCTTGTCACTTCTCAGCACATCTGTCACTGCTCCCTAGTCCTAGTCCTTGTCCTCTCTCCTAACCTGTCCTAGCTTCATCTGCCTCTGTTCTCATCTGCTCCCTTCCAGTCTATTCTCCATGCAAGTCCACAGTGATCCCTTGGCAATATAAATCCGTATCTTGTCATTCCCCTGGTCAAGACCCTCTGGTGGCTTCTCACAACTCTCAGAACTTATTCTGGTGTTTCTAAGACCCTGCCACACTCACCCTTGCCCACTTTCCTTCAGCTGCAGGGGCAGCCAAGCTTTCGCTTGAACATGGCAAGCATGCTCCCACAATAAGGCACACATCTCCTCTCCTCTGTGCTGGGATGCTCTTCCATGAGATAGCTACTCGGCTTGCTCGTTTATTTCATTCCAGTTTCTGCTTACATGTCCTCTCCTCAGAGAGATCTTCCCTGGCTACTCTATTTAGAGAAGGCCTACACCTCCCCACTCAGTCTCTGCCCCCTTAGCTCTGTTTTTCTTTATAGCATGGATTAATTGTGCTATAAACACATTGGACATATGTGTTGGGTCGTGTGTTTTTTCACCTATATCCTTCAACAGAACATAAACTGTTCTATTTTATTCATGAGGCTAACAGTAGGTACTCAGTATGCATTTTCAGAATGAATGAGTGAGTGAATGAATGAATGGATTCATCTTTATGTCCTCGGTATCTAATTACAAATCTGGAACATAAGAGCTGCTTAATAAGGTCTACTTGAGTTATCTCAATTAATTTTACTAACTTGAGATGTAAATAATTTTCTCATTTTGTAGAGACATTATATAATTGGCCTAAGGGCACCCAGCTGAGCAGAAATTTGATTCCTGGTCTCTTCAACTTTAGAACCTCTGTCATTTCCACTTTCCCCTAGGGTTTCCATTTCCTTATGCTGCCTCGGAGGTCTTGGAATGGCTCAGATGACAATGCATTGTATTTGTATGATAAAGGTTAGGGGAACTCTGATGTGTGTGATCTGGGTCTCCACAGTAACCCAGAAAGACACTCTTGGCATATTGCAAGTACCATGTCTTCTCACGAGTGAGGGCAACGGCATTCTTGCCCCTTCCCTCCTCTAAGAGCTGTTCCAGAGTGTGTTCTGTGAGTTTTTCCTGGGCAATCGTGTGTTCTGTGAGTTTTTCCTGGGCAATCGTGTGTTCTGTGAGTTTTTCCTGGGCAATCAACAAAACACCCAAAAATAGTGGTCGGAGGGGGCGCCTGGGTGGCGCAGTCTGTTAATCATCCGACTTCAGCCAGGTCACGATCTCGCGGTCCGTGAGTTCGAGCCCCGCGTCAGGCTCTGGGCTGGTGGCTCGGAGCCTGGAGCCTGTTTCCGATTCTGTGTCTCCCTCTCTCTCTGCCCCTCCCCCATTCATGCTCTGTCTCTCTCTGTCCCAAAAATAAATAAAAAACGTTGAAAAAAAAAATTAAAAAAAAAAAAATAGTGGTCGGAGGCCAAGTCTAGAAAGCTTCAGAGCCCATATCCTGTGGCAGTTCTCCTTAGGTCTCCGGAGAATAGATGGTAGAGACACAGAGTCAATGTTAAATGACACTCTGCATTACCACATGTGCCTATTTCAAAATCCTTAGGAAACTGTGGGTGGGAACAACTGTGGTTCTTCATATTTATAGGAAGCGTTAGTGAGCCAAATCGGTTACTCTTCCAAGGGTCTTCATGTCCATAAGCCTTGCAAATCAGGAAATTTAGGGTACCAATCATTTCCTTTGTAGCTATTGTTTTCAAGGCTACTCAACCTCAAGGGCTAGTTTCTCCATAAAACTACCTTTAGTTTACTGCTGCCCCAAATAATCAATCCATCACTGGCTTCTGGTTTTCTGTTTTGTCCTTCAATTATAAAGCTTTTCCATGCTGTTCATGACTCTTTAATGGGTGCATGGCTTGGCTCCCTAACAGGATTATTAGCTCCTTGAGGGCAGGGACCAGAGCACATGTCCCTCTGTTGTCCCAGAGCCCTTTCCTTCCCCTTCCTTAGTCACTGTAACCAATGAAGAAGCCCATCTCTGTGGAGGTTCCTGAGACAGTCCAGGCCAAGGTAAAGGGTGCATTAGGAGACTTCCTACCCCACTCTCCTATATCCCATCTCAACCAGGTTTTATATTCTAGAATTTATTGTGCTACATTGACACGTGAATGACCTGCCTGGAGGGAGCTCTGGGCACTTGCCCATTTAGCCCATAATCTTCCCTGAAGGCGTACTACATGGGTCACATCAGGAGTCAGACTTGTGCTTTGGTTTCCTGCTCAATAGTCCATTTTCCCACTGGGACAGAATCTCCTTCCTGAAGCCTAGTGCATAATCCATGGCCAGGCTGGCCTCAGTCCTCCACTTCACCCAACTTCTGAATGGGATTCTGAATTGACAGAGCTGGTTTGCTTCTACCCAGTTGAATGTAATAGGACCTCTAGCTGGATTCCCCTGCCACTGGGCCAATCCACTGCTTTGGTTCTAGAGTATCCTGTATTTTTGAACACTGGCGTTGAGACAGCAAACTCAGGCCTCAGTCCTGGTTTCCATTTCCCACCTTTCTCCTTGACCTGTGTGACTTGGTTCCTTGTATGCCTTTCATCTGAGCTCACAATTATGACCGCAATGAAGCACGTCCTCAGTAGTGCTAAGAATAAAGAACATGCATTTCACTCTCCAATCTTTTCATATAACAAGAAATATTGGTGATAGAGATTGATGATATGGGCTTCACTCTACAGAAGAGAAACTAAAGCTTTCCTGAGCAGAGAAAGAAGAACGCTAGAGCCATCAGGATCCACGCTCTGCTTCCTGGTACCCTGTTGCCGCCAAACTCATCCACACTTCCAAACCTTTCAATGCCTCTGACTTAAGGCCCTTAGAGGTCACCTATCAAGGTACTTTAGATCTTCATAGTCGAGAGTGTCATGGAACAGTTAAGATCAGACTACTTAGGCCGTGTTCACTTATTGTCTTTCCTCAGAACATACTGCCGTTTAAAGCCCTTTCCAGAGGTATTAAGTGATGACCATTCTCTCATATAAAAAGTATAGCTTGGGAAGTTCACATTTATAAATAAAGATGGTACTCCTGACCTTAACAGGAGAATATGTACTTAGAGTCACCTCTCCAGGAAGTCTGGTCTCAGCTCCATACATTGTCTCACCCAGAAGTCTGGGGGTAAGGAGAAAAGGACCTGTTGTTACAAGACTTTGGCCTGAGGTCCGGTTCCCTTACTCACTGACCCTATAACTTTTGGCAAGTCAGTTAACCTCTCCTCCAGTGTCAGTTTTCTCTATTTCTTGGGGCTGTTGGTGAAGATTAAGTGATGCCGTGTATATTGAAGAACTTGAATATAAATTTGCTTACTATATTTTTAGATATTTATAAGGTAATAACAATAACCAAGATTAATAAGATAGCTACATGTGGTAATGAAATGGAGTTTTTATTTTGTGCAAAGCTAGCTGGCTCATCTGGACATTGAACCCTAACTTGTATAGTATAAAGGAAAACTCTCAGTGTGGATTTTTCTGTGGAAGTAATCCCTAAGACAAGGGTTCAAGTGCAAATGCTGTATGAGGGAGAAGATCCCATGAGACACCAGCAGGGGAAAAAAGGAAGTGATACAGGAAAGGGAAGGCAGTGAAGAACGGATGTGTTATTAAGCCAGCTACCAAAGTGGGTGACTGAAGCTTATTCTCACGGGAAAACTCTAGGAAAAGTATAAAACACATGCCTCAGAATTATCCCACTTGAGAGTTGAGGGAACTGGGGATTTTATGCACTCATTCCTATCGCTCATTGCTTGAAGACTGTGAGGAGTTGGGTGGGGGTGTACTTCCAGCCTGTTTCTGTGTGGGTGAGAGGGTGTGGTGTGTGGCTACCAGTGCAGCCTTCTGGAAAAGTCCATCATGGGTGGCAATATTGTAATTTATAATAAGAAGTATGTATTTGGTCTTCTTCCCTGTTTCTGGCACAGAACTCTTAAATCGATTGGAATTTCCTAAGTACTGAGAGTGATTAAGGTGTCTTTTGTTATGTTAATTAGGTGACTTTTGGATCTTACCTAAGTAACCAGAGGATGGGGACTGGTCACTAGTGGATCCAACCACATGATTGGGGAGAATTTTTAGTCGCATCCTCTAACCCTTTCTGGGGAGGGGGTGAGGCTGGAGGTTGATTCAATCACCAATGGCCAATGTTTTAATCAATCATGACTATGGAATGAAGTCTCCATAAAAACCCAAAAGGACAGGATTTGGAGGACTGTTCTTGAGTTATATCCTTTCATAATGAACCAGTGATCTAGTAAGTAAAATGTCTCTCTATGCTGTGAGTGGCTCTAGCAAATTAGTTGAACCCAAGGAAGGGATTGTTGGAACCTTCGATCTATCTATAGTTGGTGAATCAAAGGCACAGTTGACAACCTGGACTTGCGACCAGCATCCGAAGTGCAGGGGGTTGGGTGGTGGGGACAGTCTTGCGGTACTGAATCCTCACCTGTGGGATCTGACACCCTCTCCAGGTAGATAGTGTCAGATTTGAGCTGAACTGTCACCCAGCTGGAGTCTGAGAATTGCTTGGGGGTGAGGGGAACATCCCCACATTGTAATTGGGAGCAGATTCCTGTTAGAGGTTGTGGGGAGTAGGCCAGGCAGGATACTGACAGATTCTGCTATGGAATTTATTTGAGGTACTTGCATTCTCTGTCAGGCACAGTATTCAGTATTTTCACGTACAGCACTCTAAATCACTGATGAAGGACCCACGCTCAGTAGGGGTCATATCTAGTTTTGTCCTGAAATACAGTCCTCTTGGGATGAGAGATTGTTTCCTTTAAAAAAATTTTTTTAAATATGAAATTTATTGTCAAATTGGTTTCCATACAACACCCTGGGCTCATCCCAACAGGTGCCCTCCTCAATACCTATCACCCCCCTCTCCCTCCCACCCCCCATCAACCCTCAGTTTGTTCTCAGTTTTTAAGAGTCTCTTATGTTTTGGCTTCCTCCCTCTCTAACCTTTTTTTTTATGTTTGTTTATTTTTGAGAGAAAGAGAGAGCGTGAGCAGGGGAGGGGCAGAGAGGGAGGTAAACACAGAATCTGAAGCAGGCTCCAGGCTCTGAGCTGTCAGCACAGAGCCCAATGGAGGGGTCGAACCCACGAACGGTGAGATCATGACCTGAGCCGAAGTTGGGTGCTTAACTGACTGAGCCACCCAGGCGTTCCGAGATGAGGAATTGTGACGCTTATCTTGTATTTCTCCACGCCAGGCTTTGGACTCCACACCTAATGGAACTCCTAACTGTCTGAGCTCAATAGTTATGATGATAATTTACACAAAGTCAGGTGGTTATTGAATGAATTAGGAATCATATTTTTATATTCATTATTTAATTATGTTTGAGTCTCATAGTAACTGTATGAGTTACTTACGAGGAAATATTGTTATCATCAGCCAAATTCTACAGATAAGAAACCTGGCATTAAGTTATGGGGTAGAATGATCTATATAAATAGCAGAAAAGAAAGAATTAACTCTTTTGATCTGGAATGCATAATTTGCAGAAAACTTAGAGTAATGCTAAAAGTTAATAGGTGGTTAGTTAAAGAATAATATAGTCAACAATGCCAGGAAATGAGAAACAAAACTCCTTTTTATTTAGTAAAGGGCATTTAATATAACTTCAAAAAATGGTTATATGTGTGCTAATTGTTCTTAAATTGTTTTCAGAAAACTTTTGCTACATTTCCAGTATTTTTATGGAAGCTTGAAGGGAAAAAATTACTCTGTGAACTTTTTTTTTTTTTTTTGCTGAGGCAAATAAATAAATAAAGATGAAACTTTGTGCCTGCCTCTGAACCCCAGATAAGGGTTCCTTTGTGACTCTCACTAATATAGAAAACTCTATTTAAATTTTCTCACTTCCCCTTTCCTTTCAAACCTGATCCAGTTAGCCTTGGCCCCCACCCCCTCTTTCCCCAGTTATAAAACCAAATGGAATGTTTGTACTGAAGGGACAAGTCTGTGCCGTGACTCAGAGGAAACACGCGTTTATAAATCGTGTTTCCCTAAAGCCTCAGCACAAACATGGCTATGGCCCAATTCCAGATTGGCCAGGGCAACACTCAGCAGTGTGGCCCCAGCAAAGCTGAGCATTGGAGGGGTCCAGCCAGAGACCAGGCCTGAGCTACACGTGGCCTTGAGGCAGCTCCACACCTTGGAGATCTTTCATCTCCAAGAGTCAACACAAGAATGGCCGAAATGAAGTCAAAGAAATGTTTGGGGGTTTTGCGGGAATGGACTGTTCTCTTCGAATTGTCAATGTAGTTTGGTCTGGCTGCAGCTTCCTTGCTGCACAAGCTGTCTTCTTTATGCAGTATCTTTGCCCTAGAGCCTAGGCTGCCCATATCTGCCTGGAATACATACAAGGACAGTTTGGTTTTAGTTCTGAAGTCAGTCAGATCTAGTTTTGAATCCCAACTCACTACTTCATACTTTCACTTGACAAATATTTACTAAGGGTTTATTCTGTGCCAGGCACAGTTGTAATTGCTGAGAATGTGGGAGCCAACAGGATAGACAAGGGCCCTATTCCCCTGGTTTTCTGTTCTAATTGGAGGAAATAGTGAAAAACAGAAACAAAAATAGAGATGATCTCAGAGTGATGACAATAATATCATGAAAATAAATTAGGGAGGTAGATTGGGTGACCAGAGAAAGTCTCCACATGATGGTGAGGAGAGGGGCTTCTATAGAAGTGAAATTAAGGTGAAACGTGAATGACAAGAAGGGTCCAGGAGTTAAGATCACTCCTGGCATAGGCACACATAAAGTTCTGAAAGAGGAATAACCTTGTCCTATTTGAAGAACAGAAAGAAAGCCCGTGTGGCTAGAGCACTGTGAATGAGGGAACAGTAGGACCAGGGGAGGTTGGACAGTTTGGCAGATAAAACCAAGATGGCCGCCCATTCTTTGGGATGCCTCCCGTAGAGAGGTAGGTCTGTTTCTCTTCCTCTTGGATCTGGGCTGGCCTCTGACTGTTTTGACCACCAGAGTGTGACAGAAGTGACAGAAGCACCTTGCTGTGCAAGTTCTGAGCCTAGGCTTTAAGATGACTAGCACTTCTTCCTTGGTCCTCTGTGGTCCTAAACTGACAGGTAAGGGGGCTGATCACCCACTGAAGAGACCACAGGGAAAGGCCCTGAGAATACATAAAAAGGATGAGACCCAGCTGAGTCCAGCAATTGTCTTTGCTAAGGTACCAGACAAGTGATCTTGGACCAGCTTAGCTCTCAGCTGAATACACCGAGTGACTCCCATAAATGCATCATGAAACAAAAGAACCATCCAGCAAAGCCTTTCCTGAAATCCTGACACACAAAATTATGAGTTATAATTTTATCTCCTCAGTTTTAAGCCACTAAGTTTTGGAGTAGTAGAGACAGAGTAGAGTCAGGCTACTTTGACCTTGAGCCAGGAAAAAGAGTTTGGCTTGAGCTGGATGAAGTATCATGGGGGGGCTTACACAAGAGGTGTAGGGCTTATAGGAGCTACATTTTACAACTAACCTTGACTGCTATTTGTTTCTGATTTCCTAGTTCTTTGCATTGTACAAGTAAATGGAACTATCCTTGGTTTCTAACTGTAAAATGAGAAGAATGTCTACGTCATAGGATGGTTTTGGGATTGCACAGTATAAAATCATTAACATAGTGCCTAGCACCCAGGTAAGGGCTCAAGCAATGGTAGCTGCCATTGTTACTCTTTTTCTGGCTCAGCTTCCACCTGGGGAACTGAGGAGTATTCAGCTACACTCAAATTCCTCTCACCTAATTCAGGAAGCCCTTAGGAGAATTGTGTATATATTCACTTATAGAGTCCTTTGACATTCCAGTTTGTGCCTCTCGTATCCGTCAGAATTGGTCATCAAAGCTGCCACTTGTATCCTCCATGGCCACCTCTCCTCCTCTGAGGTTGGTCCCATGGATCCTCCAAAATGACAAGCCAACTGGATAGTGGCCCAGACTCTGCAGTCCTCTCCATGGCTGCTCTGTCCCCTTCAGCATGGGATGTGCCAGGCCTGTTGCCTCTCAGGCTGTCAGTTGGTGGCCTCCAGCCATGATCATGGTCAAGGGGGCAAATAGCCTCACTTCCTCCTCCTTGGAGAAGAAACTGCCAAAAGAGTGATTCTTTGACCTCCTGGATTCCTGCAGAACTTTCAGTCATAAAAGTATATTTGGGTGCCTGGGTAGCTTAGTCGGTTGAGCATCTGACTCTTGATTTTGGCTCAGGTCCTGATCTCACGGTTTGTGATATCAAGCCCCATGTTGGGCTCTGTGCTGACAGTGTGGAGCCTACTTGGGATTCTCTCTTTTTCTCTCTGCCCCTTCCCCCCCCATAAAAATAAATAAATAGACATTAAAAAATTTTTAAAGTAGGGGCACCTGGGTGGCTCAGTTGGTTAAGCATCCATTTCCAGCTCAGGTCATGATCTCATGGTTTGTGGGTTCAAGCCCTGCGTTGGGCTCTGTGCTGTGACAGCTCAGAGCCTAGAGCCTGGAGCCTGGTTTGTATTCTGTGTCTCCCTCTCTCTTTTCCCCTCCCCCACTCACACTCTGTCTCTATCTCTCAAAACTAAATAATCATAAAAAAAATTGTTAAAAAATTTTTAAGTATGTTTTGCTATGTAATATATTTCACTAATACCTATTATGAAGTGACTTAGTCTATCCACAAATGACTGAGCGAGCTTGCTCAGACCCCCAGAGAAGCTACCTTCTTGGCATCGGGTGCCCTTCCCCTCCCCCAGACTCTGCTCTCCTTGCCCAGACTCTGCTTCTCCAGTTTGTCCATTAGATTGGTTTTTCTCAACCCCGTGTTGGAAGACCTCAGTTTATCTCTTAAGACATTCCCCATAAAAAGAAAAGTGTTCTCCATTAAAGACCTTCTTTCCACCTCTCCATTTCAGAGACTCGGGGTGCATATCTGTGTATTAAGACTCTTAGACACACTCCAGCAAGAAACTCTGTCTCACTTGGCTTAATCCAGTATTTCATAAACCTATTTAATCGTAGAACTGTTTTGAGTTTCTCCTATGAAGAATCTCCTATAAAGGAATGTTTGAAAGATGCTGTATTTACTTCCTTTCCTGCTCCCAGGGACTGTAAGCCTTCTTTTCTTTAGGTTTCACCCTGCCTTTTTCCATTATAGCAAATGCCAAGTGCCAGAACTTTGTGTTCTGGTTATCCAGGCATTAGTTCTGTTGCGTAATGAAAGTAGACTGCCTGGGTTTGAGTCCTGAGTTTATTACTTACTAGCAGCATAACTTTGGGCAAATTAATGTGTCTGTGCCTCAGTTTCCTTATATGTAAAATGAAGATAATGACAGTACTTACCTCAGTAGGGCTGCTGTGTTGATTACATGATATCATGCCTAAGGAGTGAGGTCCATATTTTCTGCTCACAAACATTAGCTAATATAATATAGTTAATGGAATATAATTAATGTGATAGAGTTATTACTACTACTACTGTCATTTAAAACAAAGAAGCCAACAACGAGGGTCTATACATCTTGCTTTTACATACATTTGTCAGGCTTGAACTGAAGTCATCCTGTTCTGTTTGGATCACCACTGCTCTACAGCAACGTGTGACTTTAGGACAGGTGTCCACAGGTACTATATCCCCGACATCAATATGATACGTGTGTTAACCAAATGTTTTTCTTCTCCCACTCCTAAATCTGTGTAATACTTCATAATAATCACGTTTGCTATCTTATTAGTGCTAATGCCATACTAGGAAAACCCACCATTGATAGTATCATTTAAAATGTAGTCATATGTGTTTAGTACATCTCGGCCATTAGACATCAAATATCCCTGCAAGAAAAGTTATTGGGGAGGTGGAAGCCTCATGTTAGAAAATCATTTCTTCTAAGAATTATGAGTTTTCTCAGCTCATCAGTTCTCCCTGCGTTTGGGAGGGCCTTGCATGATGTGGTTAGGAATCATCATTGATCCTGTTTTCTAAGTGAGGCCTTCGAGGCATGTGGAAATTTTATTTTTGTATTTCTTCTGGTGGAACCAGAAAGACACAGGCTAGCTATCAGGATGGAGGACAGCATGATTAGGGCCTTTCTGGGATCAGCAGACACTATTAAGTGGCTTTTGTTTGAGCGGTCAGAGCCAGCCTGAGGAATGGGACCAGCATCCCTCTGATTCTAGTCTCTGGGGAGGGGGTGCAAAATGGGATCTATTGACTTCATAAGGGAAAGTTAAGGCCAGTGTTTGCTCTTTGAAGTGAAGTAGGGAAGATCAGAATTGAACTGAACAGAGATAACTACAGTTTATCATAAACTAAGGCTTAGTGATAAAAAGAAACCCCGTGTTAATGGGTTCCTTCGATCTTGTTATCCATAACAGTCTTCCTTAAATTATATATATTATCAATAGGAAAAAGTGGGCTAGATGCTCTGTTCAGCTTCCCACTCTTTGCCCTGCAAACAGCTCTCCCAATAAGAAGGATTCTGTTTACGGGAAAATAATTCTAGAAGACTGTCCTTGAAAACTTGGGCTCACACTAATGGCCAGTGTTCATAGTACAGTACATTTAACAATCAACTTTACTGACCTTGAAGCCTCTCAACTTAGAAGCAGTGAGCTTTCAGGCACATCTTTTGACTAATGTAATGACAGAAGTGATTTTATAATGTAAAGCACAAGCAGTCCTTACAGAATTATTATTATTAACATTATTTCTGGAGGCTTTCTTGCTTGCATTCTCTCTATTCTTGGACAGAAGATGATTTTCTTATAACTGGGAAGAGTGAGAGTCCTGAGAAGGTTATTTAATAGGCAGAGGGTGGGGCTCTGCCCATCTTGTTCCCCACTGTCTGTCCAGGGCCGAACACGGGCCTGGTACCACAGAGTGTCAGGGAAGAGCATTTGTTGGGTGAATGAATGGAGGAGTGAGATTAGGAGGTGTTTTCCCCTTGAATTATCCAAGCAAGCCATTTAGAGTTCAAATCACTGGATACACTGTTCAGTTCTCCACTCTGTTCTGGCACTCATGAGTGCTTTTTAAAAAGTCAAAAATCAAAGTGGAGCAGTTTTCAAGAGCAACGCTTCCTAGAATCCAAAATATGATGCCAATATGAAGAGATGTCTCTTTTCCTATCCATTGCTGTCTTCAAGACAATTTCGTATGTTGCCAAAAGCAAGAAGACCAGTGTCTCTCACATGCAATGCAGACAAACTATCTACTGCTATTTAATGAAAAGGAAACAAAATTGATCTCACTTCATACTTTTATATAAATAAAAATATTTTTTTAAACCCTTAGGCCAGAAAACTTCCCTAGAGCAATACTGTATGATTGCTTGGCATTTATTTCTTTACAAAAATATCAATACCAGCTTTCCAGTGTATGGGTTTTCATCTTATTTTGTGCAAAGTCAAACCATAGAGTAATTGTTAACGTATATGATAAACATAGCCTCTTTTTGCTGGGGGATCATCTCAAAAACTTGTACTCTTCTATGTCAAAGTGAATAGAAATAAAGTTTTGCAAATATTTCTATTGGCAATATATTTTTTCCCGCTGTCTCACAGGACCAAAAGAGTGAGAAAAAAAGATTCACTGAGAATGCATATGCTAGTAATTTACACATACAGTGTCTTGGAATATTTTTCCTACAGATGACTTTACATTGAGGATGAATCTTACTACAGCTTCTAATTCAAACCAAGTGTTTTGGATTTGATATTAGGATTCACTCTCAACTATCTTGCTTGAGGGACAGGGAACAGATCAAGGATCCCTCTAATAATAGTATAATGTAATTATGAAAAGAAGAATCAAAGCCAAGAGAAAGATGTTGCCATAGAATTCAACATCTGTCATATTGGTATTAGGCTTGTTGCCCTGAATGTCTATGAATTCAGGTTAAAAGGTTTGCTCTGAAAAAGAAAGAATCCTTAAAACCCCAAGAAAAACCTTATTTCCCAGCTTTTTTTTTTTTTTTGCTTTGTCTAATTTGTTTTCCAAATCAGAAAACATAGAGCTTATGGAAAAAAATAGGAAAGTTAGTGGGAAACATACTGGTTTTAAAGCAATTTTCTGTAACGGTATTTTTCTATTTCTTACCCTCTCATATGGAAAGTGTACGTAAGCCTTCCTTAAAAATATACCAGCAGCTCACTTACTGAACCCCCATTGTGGACCCGTCATGGGCCGTGTACTGCCTTGGGCCCCGTGAGATCTCTGTGAGATCCTGGTGCTCAAAGAACTCCTGGTCTGTTTGAGGTGAGTGGACTTACAGAGAACACTGGCGAATGGCAACAGGTGCCAAAATAGGAGTCAAATGCCAAAGACCCAGGTATAATGTCGAAAGGTGTGCTTTTCTGCTTCTCTGTCCTCACTCATGCTTCCCCCGTCCAACCTTATGGAATGCCATCTTTGTCCTTTGGAAATTACCTTCATTAGAATCTGGCCCCTTTAGGAAGCCCTTCCTTACATTCTAGTCAGAACCGGTCTCTCTCAAACTTGGAGTCCTACATCATTTCCCTCCCCTCCACCCCACCAGTACTGATCCTATTGGAGTTATCACATGAAGGTTCACATTGTAATTATTTATGTACCTTAAAAAAAAAAAAAAAAAAAGAAAACTGTTCCTGAAGGGCACAGACTAGATCTTTTGTGTCTCTGGATGCTCCAGGGCATGGATGTAGAACAGTGTCATCCATTCACTGAATAGGTGCTCAGTATATGTTTATTGAGTGGCTGACTGAATGACCAAATGACTGAATCACAGGATTTTGCATGAAAGCTCTAAGGGTATTTGTATTGTATGTTGCAGTTTACCAAGACCTTTCCCGTACATTTCCCATAATTCTCTAAGGCACTTATTATCATCATCACCTTACAGAGTATTAAACTAAGGCTCAGACCTTTCCTTTCTTCAGAAAGCAGTTGTTTGGCCCTTCTTTATCTTACTTTATAGGCATTTCTTTCAAAGATCAAACTGATGTGCACTAATTAAAATGCTCCCATTATTTAATATATTGGTTAATTTTGTTATAAACAAGGCTCCATACTACAGCTTTTTTTTTTTTATTGTATATTACAGTTTTCTAACATTCATCAGAACAATGGATACCCATAGATGCCTTACAATTCAAGTTTTGGGTTCCCTTTTAGCCACTGGCTACAAAATAATGTCTATCTACTTGAAAGGTAATCTGGCAAATTGAAAAACAGCTTGACTTGGAGTCAGAAGTTGTGAGTCAATTATCCTTTCTTTCATTTAAACTAGCTGTGTGATGCTGGGCAAATCCTTATTGTATGTGGGTTTTAGTTTCTCTGTCTGTTAAATGGGGAGATTAAAAGTCTCATTTCAGGCTTCTTCCAGCTCTAACATTCTAGGATTCATTTGGTCTGTTGTTCAGTAAGAAAGCCCCATGCTTCTTAATGATTATAAGAGGATTAATTTTATACAATTAAGGCATCTCTGCCATTGACTACCTAGGTGAAATTGAATAAGTCACTTGAGCTCTCCCTTGGTTTACTCACTTGTAAGGTAGGGATAATAATAAATACCGTGTAATATTTTAAAAAGACAATTTATGAGAAAGACCTTTGAAAACTTCAGTCTACTGTACAAATATCCTTGGACCTCTGCTACTCAAATGTAAAATGTTATTTTCTGATATAAACAATCTGGAGCTATCAAGGATGACAGTTTTCACAATTCTTCCTGTACTAGTTTTGTAAATTAATTATTATATAAATTTTGATAAATTTATGAATTTATGAAATTCATGAATTTTGATAAATTATGATAATATACAATAATACGTATGTAACATATGTTTAAATTTTGAAGCATAATAATTAAATGAGCATCTACAAACCCACCAACCATTCTAGGTACTAGAACATTCTTGATGTCCTTGAAAAAACCCTTCATGCTTTTCTCCGATTCAACTCTGCTTTCCCTTTAGAGTTTGTGTTCTTAATTTTTTAAAATAGTTTTACCATATATGTATATATCCCTAAACTGTATATTGTTCAACAGTTTTGCTTGTTTTTGAGTTTATAAAAATGACACCATACTATATATAGGCTCTTGAGACTGCCTGGTTTTTCCCACTTAATGTTATATTTTTATTATTAAAATTATAATGTTAGTGTATTAACATTATAATATTAATATTATTAGATTAAATACATATAATTTGTATATTACTATGTACTAGTTCTATAACTTACAGATTTATATAATTTATGTTATGTTTACATATAATTGTATTAACAAAATTATTACTATATTAATATACTTTATTAGAAAAAGTATATAAATAATACATATATTTATAACATATAATTAGTGATATATTTTAAATTTTAATTAATATATAAATTACATATACATTACAATGTTATATATTAATTATACTATTCATGTTGTAGCTTACAGTTTTGCTATTGCATAATGTTATATTCTATGAATATGCCACACATCATTTATCCATTTTCATGAAAATGAACATTTGGGTTGTTTGCAGCGGTTTTATATTAAAACTACAAAATCAAAGCATCAATGAGCAGTCTTATATTTTCCTGATGTACGTGAATAAGAAGTTGTTTCCTCTTTCATGCATGCTTAATTTTTCTCCTTAATATTTATCAGTAGCTTGTATTGTGCACGTGCACATGCATGCACGTGCACACACACACACGTGTCTTAATTATTACCTGGATCCTTGACTGGAATGTAAGATTCTATTTTTTCAATGCCATAGCCTCAGTACCTAAAAAAGTGCATATAGGAAGGGCTCAGAAAATATTTGTTGAATGAATGAATGAATGAATGAGTGAATGGATGAATAGGGTTTTATTGCTTGTTTGTTAAGTAAATTGTCCTGTCTGAATTTCCTATTGATACAGAAATCAGTGCAGAATGTTGAAAAGAGACTGAGCACACTATTCTGGGTTCTGATTCTAGGTCTGCCACTAACCACTGTGAAACTTTTGGGAAAGTTACTAAACTTTTCTGATTCTGAGTAGCAACATTTATACAAAGGGAATAATAGTAATTTCTGGGTGTTATTAGTTATGTGGTGCTTATACAAACATCTTATAAACCACGCATTCATGAATATATGCTAGCAGTCACTCCGTTTGGTAAAAATTCCACACATTTTTACAGAGATTCAACCAAAAATGAATAAAACATAAAATTATTTGTTTTGTATCAAGAATTTGTGAGGTTTGGTAGGGAGCCTGAAAGAAAATAACAGACTAGAGAGAGTGAGAAAGACCAGTTCTGGGACATAATCAGATACACTTTCTATGTCGGATGTGCGGTATTAGGCTTTTGCTGCAAAATCAAGCTATTTTTAACCTCAAGAAAGCATAAAGAATCTCTTTTTAAGTAGGGCAACCCATATAGGGCGTTACCCTTTTCAATCAGCTTGCGTAAATGAAATATTCATTTTTGTGTCAAAATAACAAGGGCTATATATAGTTGGACACTAAGAAGGGATGGAGTCATCTGAAGGTAAATCCTTACAGCATCCTGGATATAAAATAACTGTAGCAGAAACATCCATTTATATTGAATCAAGGTTCTATATTCTAGAAAATTAGTATTTTCATTTTTCTTCTATCTTGGTCTCAATGGACGGGCAAAGACGGAGGTGATGCCTGGGGGAAGCTTTTCATCCACCTGTGTCCAGAGTGGCATATTGGAAAAGATTCCTGGATTTGGAGTTGGCTTCTCCCTGTGTTGTCCAAAATTTATAGCATTGGCCTCTATTTTATCTGTAAAATAACAGAGTTATTAACAATATTGTCCCACTTTGATGGTTATAAGAATTAAGCATGGTGAGTGAAAGTCTTTGTAAACTATAAAGCATGATGTTGACGTTATGAGATTTGTGTTTTAAGGTTTAGTGTCACGAGACTGAAACCCAAGGCAAAAGTGTTTGTGTGATCAGAACTAGACCCTAGGCAAAAATGTGAAGTGAGCAGTTTAATTTTGCCCTCTTCTTGTCGCTCCCCCGATGTTTATTATGTGTTCTTTCTTCCTCCCTAACCTTGTCTTTCTCATGGGCTCTCAGCACTCTTGCTCAGAGGCTGCGGAGATGAACTGGGACAAACATCCCTGTGCCCTGCACATCCGTCCTGTGTCCCCTTCCCTTCTGTTTGGGCTCTGCCCTCTCCTTCCGAAAACAGTTCCAAGGTTTAGCAGAGTGGCAGGAAAAAAAGGACTATTTGGCTTCACGTTCATGTAGAGCCTCAAGGCCTGAGTTTTGTTCTGATCTTTGGATGAGGTTTATTTGGTCACAGAGAGATCCACTGACAGGACCGAAGAATAAAAGGCCCACTGGGAAGCTTTAACTTTTCTATGACTTGCCTAAAGGTGTTTTGACATTTTTACATATACCAGGAACGCACTGGAAAAAGCACAGACCTTTCTCAACCTTTGACAAAATCTGGGTGACACAGTTAATATGAGATCATTGTTAATAGATGCTCATGGAGTAGTATCTATGGTTTTAATTCTGTGTTTCATATCCACAGTGAGAGTTTAAATGGGTTGGTTAGGAGAAGAAACTTAGTGAGTACCTTAAGGAAAAAAGAGTCATTTATAATTTTTTAAAAAATTAAATGTATGACTATGCATGGATTGGAGCCAGAACAGAAAACCAGTTCTAGAGTCTTTTTCATCTCCTTGTTTCTCTCTTGTGGCCTATTGTATAGTTTCCCTCTTGTCTTAGTTTCTTTGCACATTCTTCTCCATTCCCTTCTCATTCTTTCCAGGTCAAATCCTGGAGAAACTTCGCTCGGCTAGCTTGGCTCACCGTTACTACCTTTGTTGGGTGAGGCTCTTTGAATTAATGCACCTAGTGGGTTTCTCGTCCACTTCACCCACCATTGATTCAACTGGCAGCCAGTGCTTTGCAGAGAACAGCCCAGCTCTGCCTCCCTTGGCAGGGGCAGGTCTGCAGGTTCCCAGCAGAAGAGAAACTTGACTGACAGATCCAGGACACCTAAGTGTCAGGTGTGTGAGTATGAGGGAGGGAAATTGCCTTGAGCAGATCAGTGGCATAGCCTCATAGGCCTCCTATGCTCTCATAGTTGCAAAACCCCCTCATCATTTTACCTTTACTATGAACAAGATTTTCTCTCTCATATATATATGAAGTGTATATATATCCAGTTCCTCAGAGACTCCAAAAAGGAGTAGCAAAGAGTTCTGGTCTTGGGGGTGGGGTGGAAAGGCTCATAAGGGCAAAGCATTTCAAAGGATTTCTCTTAAGATTGTTGAAATTTGAGCCTACAGTTGAATTTCATTTTCCTTCTCAAATCCCAGATCCCATTCTGCCACTTACCAGCTGTGAGACCTTGAGAAAGTGTATTTCGTCTCTATAATGGGCATAATGCTCCATTATATCTACTTCCACACTTTGTCAGGATTAAATGGGCTAACACATGTAAAGTGCTTAACCCAGGTCCTGGCACACAGCAGAGGCTCTGTATGTTTTAGCAATTTTTTTATGCAATTACTTGATTGCTGTGCACTTACTTAATCAACGTTTATTCAGAGCTTATCCTGTGTGAGATATTTCTCTAAAGTACTTAAGGTACCCAAAATGATTTAAAATTTTAAACACTGAAATGATACTTAAAAGTTTAACAACCATCCGAGTTATACTACTAACTTTTTGAGCAAAGCCCCCACAAATGCAGAATCTTCTAGGATCAATGAGTTTGGGTATTGTTCTAAGCTACAGACCAAAGAAATTCTTTCTAAAAAGTTCATGACAGTGAATTGACGTAATTGAGGTGGAATTTTTCTTGAAAGCAAATTTTTAAGTAATGATTAAAGTTCATAGTATTTAAATAGACTGGGAAATTAGGCCAAAAGAGACACCATCAAGCTTCAGAAACCATACACTGCTTAAAAGTTTTGAAACTGAATAATTTTTTACATGACATTTCTTCTCAAAACAAACATTTTTCCCCCTTGAATGAAAAATGCTATGCTAACTCATATCCTCCCCAAACACTCCTTGCCCTGCAATAACTTATCAGTGTGTGCACAGGATGGGGAAAAAAAAAAAAGCTAAGGAAGTAGTTTTCAGTTTCAAGTTTCCAAAGGGTGATTATAAATAACAACCAGTGTGTTTGAACAATGGTGTTTTCTAGTTAATTTAATTTTTTTGTTTACTTGGGAATTAACTCTGATACCCTTTCCATTTTGATCCATGTTGAAATTTACTGTAGGATGGTGAATGGTGCGGGGTCATGAGCAGGGCTGTTAATTCTTACACAAGGCATTCGAGAAACATTTGTTGAGTGTACTGATCTATAGATGTACACGGTATAGAGGACTGGGCAGATGTGTTGACTCCAAGATATGCTCGAGGAGTCTTCAACCCCTTTTATAGCAACCCCCAGTAAAAAGATACATTTTATATTGCAAACCATTTACCAACACACACACACACACACACACACACACACACACCCATATAAATAGTTGAAAGAAAGCTTTTGCAAACCTGTACTTACCAGCTGCAATGCTGTATTATTTTTACATTAATCTATTTCCTTTTTGAAAAGAATGCTATCTGTGACCTACCAAATTGATTTCATGACCTGTCATTGAACTATGATGTATAGCTTGAAATACTCTGTTTTGAAAAACAATTCTCTTATGTTGGCCTGTTTTGTTGTCATTTGCATAATTCACCTAAGCATAGTACTCAGGAGGATAAAGCTTTTCTAGTTATTTCCTTTCTCTTTAGAAAAACTGAACCAAATTTCTTGTTTAATGCTACGATTTCAATTTGGATTAATTTAGCTTTTGGTTACTATTACTTCAGTGACAGCCTATTCCTGAAGATTTGACCTTAAAGAAATTGCTAAATTTGATTTACCAAAGTATCCAAAACGGAGAGGATTCAATGGTTAATGAAAATTTTTGAAAATAAGAAATTGTAATATTACAGTAAAATAACCTTGAAGCACCTGACATGAAATTAAGATTTAAAAAGAATCTAAGAAAGAACGCCCCATCAAGCCAATGAATGACCTGAATACATTCTAGAGTCCTTTCTTTTGTGGTCTACTCATTTTTGCTTTTTCCTGGCATCAGGAATCATTACTGTGATATCCTGGTACGATTCCCTGTTACGGGGTATGCAGTGCATATGTTTTTCAAAAGAGTTTTTTTTAACACAAACCCAGTATGTCAGAGCCTTGAGATTTGGAGAGCTTAAAACCTCATATATGGACAAAAACAGCTTCTTCCACTTTCTTTGGCTCTTTGATTAAAGGCTTAATTTGTCATGGGTGGGGAGGCGACGGAGGGGTGGAACAGAGGTGGTTTTCACAAGCAATGATGTGGCTAGTTGTCCAGGGTGGGAATGTTCTGTCAAGCAGGCAAGCTCCCAGGTATTTATTGAGTGCCTGCTGGATTCTTAGCCAGCCTCATGCTGCTGAAACCATTAAGTGCTAAACTGTCATGGTACACATTGCAAAACCTCCAATTTCTTTTCCTACAGCTGCCCTGTGGCTCTTTATATAGCCCAAGGGGCATGTTGTGCAACAGAATCCGGCACTCCAGGCATTGTGTTCCTGGTGCCAGAGGAAGCGATGGGGCAGACCTGAAGGATCATGGAAGCAAATATTCAGTCCACATTTATTCCCAGGCCTGACTCAAAAGGGCTGTGTGATTTGAGGAATTACCCCAGCCGTGCTTCCCTATTCCCAGAGCGTCAAACCACAGGGCAGTTGGGCTGATGTGTTTGCACCTGCGTGCTGTCTGTACCATTGTTACTGTCACCCTGAGTCACTGGGCGTTAGTGACCGCCTTGTGGGCTGCAACAGTGTAGGTGGGGGCGTCGGTCGCCGTAGGGCTGGGGTGGGTTGACTTTGGTTCATATTTTGATCCTGCCACACCACACCAGCTCTGTGACGCCCGATACTTCACTGGAGTCCACCAGGAACTGGTTTCCCTAGCTATAAAATGGGGCAACAGTACCTACCAAGTAAGGTTGTTGAGAAGTTAAAAGAAAATAAAAAATATGAGTTACCCTGTATCTAATGCTTACTCTGTGCCTGGCTGGCACAGTTCTGAGGGCTTTTCCCATTACTCGTATGAACTCACTCAATTCCCAGCCTGACCCTATGGGGAAGGTATTATCGTTTCCATTTTCCAGAGGAGGCTGAGTTGGATTTGTGCAAGATGGCACAGGCAGGGAGCAGCAGAGCAGGGATACGAACCCAGGCAGCCCATCTCCAGAGCCCACACTCTTCACACAGAGTATTGGTGTGGACCTCAGGAACACAAAACTGTTTTGAAAAGGTTCCACGGCATCCCAGATTCATTCCGTGAATAGTCAACACAACTTTCCTCGGTGCCACTTGGGTGTGAGGCCCTGTGCTGGGTGCTGTGGGAAAGCCCAAATAGTACGTTGTTGTCACATATAATGGGTTTCCCTCTAAGGGAGGGAGCTAAGTGGAGATGGCTACATTAATTTTGGGGATAAGCAGGGACTGGGAATGAGTGGTGGAGGCTGCTGATTGGCTAAGGGTGAGGTAGAATGAAGGGAGGACTCAGGGATACTGCCGAGGTGTCAGGCTTGGACGTTAAGAGAATGGAAATGCCATTAACGGCATGGGGAGGTGCAGTGGAGCCTAGCACCCTGGGGAGGGGGGAAAGGTAAGGGGAAGGTGGTGCTGGTCACGGTGACCTTACTTCTAGTGTTGGTTGTCAAACAGAACATGCAGTGAACACATTTGTTCCTTGTTAATTTACCCCACAAATATTTAATGAGCATCTATTTTGCGTCATGGGCTCTTAGGCAGGCTCTGAAGTCCTTCCCATCCCAGAGCTCACGTTGATTGTGAATTTATAGCAAAAGGCTTTAAAACTGTTAGTCTTTTGTGTGTGATTTCCCCTCTCAATTTTATTTGCTGTCTCTGTCTTCACTGATAGCTCACATTAGCACCTGGGGCGAGAGCATAAATAGGGGTCTAGGTACTCGTCATTGCACACCCCTTAATTTTTTAAGTTACAGTCAGGATAACAAACTGTTAGATAAAAGACATTCTATCTTCCTACTTGGACAAAAGTACCCCCTAAGCACTTGGGAGGCCAGGTTTGAGTTAACCATAGTTACTCAGCTTGGGGTTTTCTGTACTGTTTAGAGAGATAGCACAGGCCTGTGGCCCCTCTTCCTCCCTGCCTCAGGCACTAGTTGTGCGACCTTGGGGGCACACAAGGGGACGTCCCTCCTTCATGTTTAAGCCTTGTTCACCTCCCACATGCCACTAGTAGCCACTTGGTGGCAGTCCTTTGGGCCTAGCCCAGTCTGCCCTCAGGAGAACTGACCCAAGAAAGAGCTGCAACTGGCCCCAGAAGTGGGATTGAGGCCATTGGTTTAGGAAATTCTAGAGTTCCAAGAACCTGGAAGTAGGGACACGGGCTCTGTGGACTTTTTGCCTCATGCAGAGGAGCCGATAGCAGAGGCCTGAACGTAGCCTCTAAGGTGTGGAGCTGAAGACAGGACCCCACCTGCCTTATGTCTGGGATGTTATTGCTTTATTAGGATCTTGTTGTTTGTGCTTTGATAATCTACCAGTAAACAGCACAAATATGTTCCTACAAGATTAGTGTGAGCCCTTATCTAAACTTTAATGCCTGTCATAAAGTAAAGTTTTTCAGATATTTCTTTTTGTAAACCTTGCCCAGAAAGCAAGGAAGCAAGCAAGCAAGAAAAAGAAATGGAGGGAGGAAGGAAGAGAAAGAAAGAAAGAAAGAAAGAAAGAAAGAAAGAAAGAAAGCAAGCAAAGGAGAAAAGAAAAGAAAAGAAAAGAAAAGAAGAAAAAGAAAAGGAACAGCAAAAAGGCATTCATGACTCTGGTCTTAGTTTTAGCAGCTGCTAAAAAAAACGTTCTCGGGTATTTAACAACCAAACCAAACTGAGACAGACGCTGCTCCCTTTGCTGTAACTTCTGCAGACATTGTCGTTCCACATAAGTTCAGGGAAGCCCCTGATTTGCATTGTTGCAATTTTCCGTTTACTGCAATTTATCTCTCTCATGATTCCTCCTAATAATTAATTTCCTACATTTGTAATTTGTTGCCCGTTATCAAAGCTGTTTCACAGCACCTCATTGTTTGCTGAGATCTCAGTCTGAAAATCAGAAAGCATCACCTTTAGATGTTGTTAATGAAGAGTTCATTAGTTCTCTTAAGTTCAAAACCATGCACTCCACCCATTGTGCCAGATTTTGTGTTTGCCCGTAGAAAGAGCTGAATGGCTGGGGCCTTGGTCCTCCCTTTCAAGAGCTCACAGGCTGGTGGTTGAGACAGACGAGTGAGCACATCAATTACAAGAACACACAACAAATATTACTGCAGGGGGAGCTCTGTGGGGAGGGAGGACTACGGCATTGACACTTAGACCTGGGGGATTCTGAGAAGATCTCACTGAGGAGTGGGCATTTCTGTTGGGTCTTAAAGATGAGTAGGGGTTGGCCGGACAAGTAAGACAATCATTGTTGTCCATTTTCCTTTTGAATTATTATTTTTTTTTCTACTTGTATATAATTCATGAGATGTCTGGATCTTCTAATGCCGTTGCTCATGAATTAGATTTTTCTGTGTTTTCTTATTGTTCACCCAGTGTCTCACGTATGGAACAGAGTTTTGTGTATAAGTGTCAGTGTTATCATCTATAAAATGGGAACAACTAGTACCTACTTCATATAGTTGTTTTGACGATCCCCAAAAATATGGTGTGTAGGTGCTTAGCACTGTGTCTGTGTGGGAGTTAGACTTGTGTTTGGTTCCTAGAGCTCCAACTCTCATGGCTTAACCAAGTCGGGGTTTGTTTTCCTGGCAAATTAGGAAGTCCCGGGCGAAGCAGTGCAGGGCTGGTGTAGAGACTAGGATAGTTCCAGTGTCCCAGAATCCTGTGAACTTTCGTCTCTGTCTTCCTTAGCATATGGCTTCCTTTTTTATGCTTGTTAAGTCATGATAACAAGATGGCCACTCCGCCTCCAGCCTCATGTTCTATTCAGGAAGAAGGAAAGAAAAACGAAAGGATAATGCCTGTATCGGGAAAGCCAAAACTCGCCCAGAAATCTCTACGAGACTTCTATTTAGATGTCACAGGCCAGAACTTTTCTCATGGCCTCCCCTGACTGTAAGGGAATCTGAGAGGGCAGATATTTCAATCCACCCATTTTGACATCATAAGCAGGATTGAGGGTCTCATAGTAAAGAGAAGGACCGAGGATATTGTGCAAGAAGCCAGCAGCCTCTGCTATCCTCAACAGTTGCTATTACCTTGCAGAAGACTCTCGATAAGTGTTTGTACAGTTGGATTAAGCCATCACTCTTCCATTCTGGTCCAGGTCGCCATCATCTCTTGCTACGGTAAGAGTGTCCTAACTGATCACTCCCACCTCCATTCTTCCCTTTCTACAGTCCATTTCTCACTGGGGGTCAAAGTGATCTTTTAAAAATGCAAGTTGAACCAAATGTAAGAGCTAAAGCTATAACATTCCTAGAAGAAAAAATAGTGTTAAAGCTCATGACGTTGGATTTGGCAGTGATTTCTTGGATATGTATGACAAAAGCATAGACAACAAAAGAAAAAAAAAACAGATAAGTTGGACTACATTAAAACTAAAAACCTGTGCATCAAAGGGCATAACTGAATAAAAGGCAATTACAAGAATGAGAGAAAATATTTGCAAATGATATATCTGATAAGGAGTTAATATCCAGAATATATATGAAGAGCTCCTACAAGTCAACAACTAAAAACCAAACAACCGAATTGAAAAATGGGCAAAGGATTTGAAAAGATACATCTTCAGGGATGATATACAAAAGGCCAACAAACACATGAAAAGCTGCTCAATCTCATTAACCATTAGGGAAAAGCAAAGGAAAACCACAATGAGACCCCAGCTTACGTTCATTAGGATGAGTGTGGAAAAATAGAAAATAACAGGTGTGATGAGGATATGGAGAAATTGAAACCCTCACGCACTGTTGGTGGGAACGTAAAAATCATGCACCCGCCGTGAGAAACAGCATGGCAGTCCTCAAAAATTGGAAACAGAGTTACTTATGTTCCGGCAATTCCGCTTCTGAGTATATACCCCAAAGAATTGAAAAGAAAGATATCTTGAAGAGATATCTGCACACCCATGATCGTAGCAGCAATATTCACAATAACTAAAAGGTGGGAGCAGTTAAGTGTTCATCAGGAGATGAATAAACAAAATATACACACAAGGGAATATTATTCAGTCTTAAAAGGAGGGAGATTCTGATTCAGACTCATGGTGCAACAAGGATGAGCCTTGAAGACATTTTGCTAAGTGAAATAAGTCACAAAAGGATAAATATCGTAGTATTCTATTTATATGAGATTAGGTATCAAAAGTGGTCCCATTCATAGAGCCAGAAAGTGCAATGGTGGTTCACAGGGGCTGAGGGAGGGAGGCAGGAGGAGTTTTTTGTTTTTTGTTTTTTTAATGGGTATAGTTTCAGTTTTGTGATACGGAAAAGTTCTGCAGATTGGTTGCACAACAATTGTACACTTAAAAATTAAGACGGCAAATGGTATATTTTGTGTTATATGTATTTTACCATGAAAAAGTAAGTCAGATCACAGCATTCTCGCATAGAATCTTCTAGTAGGTCCTCACTGCACCAGCATAAAATCCAAATGACCCCTTTTGAACTATAGACCCCACTGACTTGTGAACTGCCTACCTCCATGGCCTCACGTAATAGCACTGTCTTTACATGGAATGTGCCAGTGTCACTGATCATCTGTCTCATAGATCAGACCTGCTAAACTCCTTCCCGCCATAAGGCTTTTGCTCTGCTTCTGTCTTTGCTTGGAACATTCTTTTCTATTTCCACACAGTTGGCTCCTCACCATCCAGATGTAGGGTCAAATATTTCCTCTTCAAAGCAATCCTTCCCTAACCCTGTCTAAGGGAGCCCTCCGTCACACCTTAGTCACCATCTATCATATTGCCTTGTTTAATTTACTCATAGCCCTTTTTTGCTGTGTGAAATTATCTGATTTGTTTATTACCTGTCTCCTTCAGCAGAGTCGTAAAGCCAGATGACAGCAGAGACTCTGGTGTGCTGCTGCATTCTCAAGGTGGACACACATAGGCCCTGAATAAATATTAAACAAATAATTGAATTCAACTAACATTTATTGGGTTCTCATTATGTTCCAGGCAGTGTACTAGGCACCAAGCAAAAATAAACATTATGTGATTGGCTTCACAATGATCTAGCAGTAGGGTAGAACTTTTCTTAAGACCGGAATCTCAAGGACCACCACCTGTTGAGGACCTGCCTTAGAAAGAAAGCAGACCTGTGTGATGTAGGGAGACCCCGATGGCTCAGATGAGTCCCTGTTTCAAGTTTCATCCGTGGTTAGCACCCTTAGACTTTTTAATTTCATGAGCCCTTAGATTCCTTTGTATGCTTCTGCCAGTGTGAGCTTGGTTTCTGCCCCTTGCAGACCAGAGTCCTGACCCATAAATATGTAAGAGAGTTGTTGTGAAGAGGAATGGGTTCCGTGCATTGTGAATGTAAGTGGACATACATACAGAGATGGAGACAATTGTATTTTCTAGTTCCTCTTAGGAAGGACGTAGCATTTATTTGAGAAGGAGAGAACTGAGATGGAGAGATAGAAGTTGAATTTCTTTACATGTTAGAGAAAAGAATCCCCTTATTAATCCAGTAGGAGAGGAAGGAGGAAGAAGAGAGGAGGGAAGGGGTGATGTTGGAGGTCATGAGATGCTGAAATTAATTCAACCTCATAATCCCTACATCATCAATAAAGTCGTTAAATCTTCAATGCTTGGGTACTGGTGGATTTGTATGGGTGGGAGGTCCAGGGAACATGTTGCAGGGGCTGGACTTTGTAGTCTGGGTGGACAGGATATAGGCAGTACAAAGGGAGGGGTAGAGGAAGGCCTGATGAAGGACGTCCCAGAAGTCATAGAAAATGTAGAGGAGGCGTTGGAGCCTCTCCAGGCTGTGGATTTGGGCTCCTGTTACGTTGCTCAGGATCTCCCCAGAAAGTGCGAGGGGCCCAAGGTGATGTCTATGTACATGTTTTTTGCTTCTATTAAATATATTCTCAGTACCCTGTATTTCATTCATGTGCTAACATAAATAGTTATGTATATACATATTACAGTCTTTTGGCCGTATGTTTATTTTTTATTTTATGCAGAACTTTTCTTCCAAAGCCTTTCAGGCTCTTTTAGAAGTTTCAGTGTATTTTATACATTTCAACCTATTTTAGAAGCTCCATCCTTCTGTTCTGTGATTGCCATAGGGTTGCTGTGATCATCTCACTTTGAATGCTTTCACAGGAATTTGTTTTTCTTCTAAAAACATGGCCCCCTGCCAGAACCTGATTATAGAAATCTGAGCCAATGGTCAGTGTCAACTCCAGAAGGAAATGTTATGAATTTCCAACATATTGTATAATCCAGCCTTTCTGAAATGAATGATGCCATTTTAAAAGCAAGAAGTAATCACAGCACATGCTGTGCTCTGTGGCTCATCATCATCGTGGATACGAAGACAGACCCTGGACGGATCTTGTACCTGGGACCCAGTCAAACAGGACCCGAGGACAGAGCTGCTGTCCTCCGTGAGGAGAAGCTCATGGCCCTCGGGCTGGAGGATGGCAGTGCCTAGGGATGCTGGTCACACTGCTCTCACATCCTTGTCATTCGGTCCTTTTGGCATCTATACCATTTGCTACAGAGAGTAAATAGATGGAGGTGATAGGAAGCAGTTAAAGACAGGCTCTGGTTCAGTCCTAGTTTCCTCTACTTGAAGCCTCTTTCCTCTTTAAGCCTCAGTTTCTTCATCTGTAAAATTATGCTAGTTAACACCTATCCTGCAGAGTGTTGTAAGGATTAGGCATGGATATGGCATACAAAGCACTTAGCCTGGGGTTCGTACTTAGAAGCCTCTCAAAGGGAAGCCATTAAATGTTCTTACTATCATCAGTGCATGGAGGAAAGTTTTCATTGGTGTGAAAAGGCAAATGTATGGAAATAATGAGAGATTGGCAGTAAAAACAAACAACGGGTAGCAGAAACATCTACACAAAATGGGTTACTTTACTAATAAGAAAAAGAAAATTGATTTTGAAAAAAATTCAGTTTACTAAAGCATCTCTGGGGGCGCCTGGGTGGCTCAGTCGGCTGGGCGTCCGACTTCGGCTCAGGTCAGGATCTCACTGTCCGTGGGTTCGAGCCCCGCGTTGGGCTCTGTGCTGACGGCTCAGAGCCTGGAGCCTATTTCAGATTCTGTGTCTCCCTCTCTCTGACCCTCCCCCGTTCATGCTCTGTCTCTCTCTGTCTCAAAAATAAATAAACGTTAAAAAAAAAAATTTAAAGCATCTCTGGTGGCCTTATAGCCAATAGTCACGACTCTGAAGATGTATATTTCTTCCAATATCTGACTGCACTAGAACAGATGGTTTGAAAACAATACAAGCTAAATTCTAGGAAATTCTACATATTTGGGGGATGATGATGTGCAACATTTTGAAATAACGGGTAACAGTGCTCACCTGAAATGACCTTGAAACTTGACAAAGCATTTAAAAATAGACTGAACCAAATTTTAATGTTCTGGAAATATGCAGCATTATGAGGCTAGAACAAGTTGTTCGCGGATTAGTTTCATGTCCTGTTCTGGGACTTTATCTATCTATTTATTTTTTTGCACTTAATACTACCAAATGGTAACTTGTGTTATTCTCTAGTGGTATCATGTGTTTTCATTTTATCACAGGACGAGATTATGTTGTCCTTCAGAGCAGGGACCAGGTCTTAAAATTCTTTTGCCACAGTTATAGTACCTGACTGTGAGAGAGTTCAGTATGTAGGAGGCGCTAAGTAAACACTTGAAAGAGAGACGTTTCATCTTTCTTTCAGGCTTATTATCCAATTAATTCATTCTCATTCCACATGAGAACCCTAAAATGTCTTCATTATTGTACTAGGAGGTAAAGTGTAGAAGGATCTGGAGAATTCTTAATCTCAAAATGTTTAGTTATTCCTGCAGATTAAAAAATAAACCTAAGCTTCTCTTCCATAATCAGATATAGATGTTTATTACTCAAAAACAAAACAAAACTTTCTCACTGATTTAGTGGCTGACAGATCTCACACTCTATGGTGCTAATTGCCCTATTTATGTCTGTTTTTTTTTTTTCCATTTGAAACAGAAGTACTGAACCAAATGCATGACCAGACTGAAGGATGGCTGACTTTCTGTATCAGTTGCTATACTCTGATGTCTTCTAGAAGAGAGGAGAGTGAGACAGGAGGCCACTGGAGTATCTCCAACAGGTAAAGCCCATGTTCTGATAGGGCAATGGCGGTGGAGATAAGAGGTGGGGCCAGTTTCCAAATCTGGATTGAGTTTGTTTGGTTGGAAAGACAGAATTTGTCGATGGCTTGGTGCAAAGGAGAAGGAAGAGTGGAGGGTGAAGCCAAGATTTCTAGCTTGGGGGACAGGAGACTGGAAAGACCACCCACAGAGTCAAGGACAGAAGGAACAGGTTGAAGCATGGTGAGGAACTGGGTAAAATAATTCATATAAGGACACGTTGGGTGTGAATTCATTCTGAGACTTCTGTGGTGTGTGAGTACCCCACCTCTTGGTTTTCTCACCTGTAAGGGGTATCATCCCTCCTCGGGCTTTCCTCCACACTCCTCCCAGAGGGTGGAGCCGAGCTCTGATCTTAGCATCCCTTGATTTTTTTTCACTTGGCTTGAGTGTCTACTTTCTTCATCTTCAAGATTTATTAGAAAGATTCCAAATTATCTGCAGCCTCTTCCTAAGGACATTATCTTGGAAACAATGTTAGAACATCTGTTTTTCCAACTCAGTATGTGATCTGAGTATCTTCTATTTCCATCTACCTGGAAAGGTTTCAGATTGTGCTTACGTTATGACCTCCTTGAAGGCAGGAAGACTCTCTCTCCTGACAATTGGTTTGAAAGTCTTGCAAGGAAATGGAAATTGTATTCCAAATCAGGGGAGCATTTCATCGAGATCCTGGGGCACGAGAATAAATCCAGTGCTGTAATAGGCAGACCCCCAGAGTGAGGCTCAGAATAATCTGATTTATTGCAGTTGCTCTGCTCCTAATTAGTTGCTTAAATTATTTAATCTCTCCAGGACTCAGTTTACTCAATTATAAAAGTAAGGGACAAGATAATCACAAAAAAGCCCCAATATAGTTAATATGTTATAGTTAATATGTTAATAGTTCTATGTTATAGTTCTATGTTAATAGTTAATATGTGTATAGATTACTTACTACATGATAGGCACGGTGCTAAGCATATACATGATCTCACTTTCTTATCAGCAATCCTTTGAAGTGGGTACTATTTTCACTTTCCAATTGCAGATGAAAAAACTGAGGCTCGGACAGTTTAAACAAGGTACTGAGGTTCAAAAGCTAGCAAGCGTTGCATCTGAATTCCAATCTGGATCTCTCAAACTCCCAAGCCTTTGCCCTTATCCACTGGATCACTTTTTCTCAAGGTCCCTACCACTTCCTTCTGACATTTTCAAATTTGAAACAACAACAACAAAATTGCAGTGAACAGAATCATGGTGATTTCTTCTCCCCTTGCCCAAATCTAACAAGACTGCTGGAGAGCCAAAAAGTCTTTAAAAATGTGAACAAGGCCAGTTCTCGATTTTAATTGATCCTGTAACATGTTGGGAGCCTAGCCCTGTACCCAGGGGAAGATGGGAAACACACACCTCCCTTGTTAGCTCTGAAGGCAGGCCAGGAAGTGCACGAGTGTTTATCATAAGCTGCCACTGTCCTTGCCTCCACGTACCGCTCGTGATTCAGAGGAAAGCACTGTGGACAGGATGTAGATATCATAGCACTGCTCTGAAGCTTCGGTGGGTGCCCTGGTGACTGAGAACTGTTGCCTTGGGAACATTCCCGAAGTGAGTTTAAGACATTGCTTGTAGTTACTTGTTGGATGTTGGTTAATGATACCTGCTAGTGCAATAGAGTCTAACGTCTGTGTCGAATCAGTAAGTTTAGAAAAACCACAACACCCTCCCCCCACTATTAATGCAATCCCTAAGCACCTCCTCGGGACCAGTCGCCGGGTAGGTATTGAGGACACAAAGCTGCACTAGACATTGAATGTACCCTCGGGAGCCGTGGGGAGGAGACAGACACACCAAAAATACAGCCCTGCTGAGGGAAGCACAGTGCACTGAGAACAGAGTAGGCTGAACCTAAAATAATTCCATGGAGGAGTTAAATTTGTGGCTGAAGGTCCCTAAATAGAGGTTCCGTGTCCCCTTTCTGGATACTCATCACTGAACTAGATACAAATCTATAGCAACTTTTATGCTGCTATCTAAGAGAGAAGCTGATGGATAGATGTGGCTGGAAAGTGAAAAATATGCCATCAAACCAGAGAAGAGCCTTCAGGGTCTTATGAGTGCCCGTGGAAGGCTTTCTGTCAAGAACCATGTATTTTCAGAAACTAGGCCACAAACACTGGCGATTTTTAATATAACAAGACTGTAGAAATGGAATGCAGGACTGTTACCTCAGACTTGTTCTTCAGTCTGCGACAGCATGTAGCGAAGCGCAGATAGTTCCAGGTGGGTCCGAGGACTGTGTTCTGCAAATGACTTAGGGGCCAAGGTTGATGGAGGCTCCACCCCCTTTAATACATACTTTCCATCATTGTCCCGGGCATACATATCTGGCCAGGGTAAGGGGAAAGAGCATAGGGGATATTACATAAGAGGATTTTACAGGCTAGGCTGACCGGGAAGTGATACAAATCACCTCTGGTCACATTCAGTGTCCAGGCTTACTGCTAAGTGGCCAACGGTGGCTGGGAAAGGCAACCCACCCATTCATGATGCCAGGAAGAGAGGAAATAGTTGGTGGATAGCAAACAGTTTTTGCCACAACCATGAATGGGGAATGGAGAACTAAGCCAGAGAGGCTTCTGGAGACCCACCTGAGAGAAGAAACAGCTGGAGGGAAGAGAACAAGATACCCTCTGCTGAAACAGTTTATGTTTCCCACTTCCTCTCCCAGGGAATAAGGCCGAGTCACAAAGCAGCAAATGCCTCCAGAATTTGCAGCCTGAAGTCGTCTAGAAACCTGTGTGTCTATATGCAATTTATACCTTTAGTGTATGCTATGAGTATTACCTGGTGTATTCTGATTATTATGCTCCTTGTTAGGAGTTCAAATGTCACTCATCCCTTAACCATAGCCATAACCATAACCATAACCATAACCATAACCATAACCATAACCATAACCATAACCAGAAGAAGAAGGAGGAGGAGGGGGAGGAGGGAGAGGAGGAGGTGGAGGGAGAAGAGGGAGAGGTGGAGGAGAGGGAGGAGGGAGAGGGGAAGGAGAAGGGGAGGGGGAGAGGAGGGGGAGGGGGAAGAGGAGGAGGAGAAGAAGAAGAAAAGGAGCTATTAGATATTGAACTGTCATTGGCCAAATTGAGTTTTCTCAACAAAACAATCAAGTAGCTACTATTATTATAAAAATTTTGCAGATGGGTGTGACTGGTGGCTCAGTTGGTTAAGTGTCTGACTTCAGCTCAGGTCATGAGGCCGCAGCTCTTGGGTTCGAGCCTTGCGTTGTGCTCTATGCTGATAGCTGGGAGCCTGGAGCCTGCTTCAGATTGTCTGTCTGTCTGTCTCTCTCTCTGCCTCTCCTCCACTTGCACTTTGTCTCTCAATCTCTCAAAAATAAATAAACATTAAAAAAAAACTTTTTAAATTTTATATAAATAAATAAATAAAACAAACCTAAAAAAAGAATTTTGCAGATGAGGAAATTCAGGCTTAGGAAAGTTGTATTATGAGCGGTTAATATAAATCAGATAATGTTACTCTTATGCTTAAAAAATTTAGTGGCTTCCTGTTGTGATTAGAATAATCCAGCCTCCTTACTTTGGCCTCCATGCTCTCTATAATATGGCCCAACTTATTTCTGTCGTTCCTTTCCTTCTTTCTCTATGCTCTAGTCTCAAGGGGCTTCTTTTTGTGTGAAACCCCAAATTAATCTTGCCTTAGAGCCTCTGGACTTTCTTTTCCCTTGGCCCCGGATTCCTCAAATGCCTAGATTGTTTTTGTTAATCGGATTGCAGGTCAAATCCCATATCTTGAAAGAGGCCTTCCCTCACTATTCTATTTAAATTAGCATTTTCTTCTCCCGAATTGTTCTCTGTCATCTTCCTCTGTATCATTTTCTTCATGGCATTTATCTCCCTGCAACTATTTTGGTAGTACATCTAGTTTGCTCTCTCCCCTCTTACTGTAAAGCCCCCAAGAATGATGCCCCTGCCCATTTTGTCCGCTGCTGTGTTCCCAGAGCCTAGAACAGCACCTGGCACAGAGGGCACCTAGTAACTATTGCTGAATGAATGAAGAAAAGAGTAATGCAACCCATGTTATAAGATTAGCAAGGGACGGAGCTGGTATTCAAACTCTGTTCTTGCTTATGTTCAAAGCAGTTTGTGACCGTCTACTATAAAGCCTGCTAGGCATTCAGTAAACACTGTTGTTTGGACCCAGCAGCAAGAGAACTTGACACATCTTAGCGCCATTAGTGACTGCTGGTCAGGATGCCCCATTTGCGGGCTCTGTCATTTGCGACAAGCTACACGCTCCTTCAAGTCTGAATTTCTCTGTCTATGCAAAGGGGTAAAAATACCACTTATCTCATCCGTGTGGGGATTAAATGAGACAAGCATATGAAAACTTCTCTGAAGACTTTAAAACATGATGTGAATGTTTATTTTTGTCAGGAAGAAAAAGAAATACACATTGTCTTCCTCAGTCCTTTCCATGGCGTGTTGTAGGAGGGCAGGAGGATGTGGTGGGAGGAGGTGGGGGTGGGAAGGGAGACGCTGAGCTCTATTTGGACCATCTCAGACCGGACGGGTGCACCGAGGTTGGGGCTGAGTACAGTCCTGTCGCAGCGTTCACGTCCGCTGATGCTGGCCACGGTTTCCGTGGGGTAGACCTGCCGAAGGGAAAATTAGTTTCCCTGAGAACATGACCCCACCAGTGGTTCACTCCGTAGTTGGAAGAAGCCTCCATGTCCCAGTGTGCAGACCCAATTGCGCCCAGTAGGGATATGCTATGGGGAGGGTAAGTAATTGCATTTTGTGACACCAGGTTCCGGTTTACCGCCACACAGCTTGAAGTGAAATTGGTTTGTTTTTTTTTATTTTTAAAAATGTTGTTTATTTTAAAAATGTTTATAAATGTTTATTTATTCTCTGAGGCGGGGGGAGGGAGAGAGAGCAAGAGGGCCCGAGCAGGGGAGGGGCAGAGAGAGGGAGACACAGAATCTGAAGCAGGCTCCAGGCTCTGAGCTCTCAGCACAGAGCCCGACGTGGGGCTTGAAGCCACAAATGGCGAGATCATGACCTGAGCCCAAGTCGGACGCTTAACCAACTGAACCACCCAGGCACCCCCTGAAGTGAGTTTGTAATAGCAGTGAAGGCGATACAGAGCGGGTGGGATTTTGCCAGATTTCTCTAGCGATTCTTTGAAGACTTCAGTACACTGAATTGTCTTTGCTACCTTTTTACAAGTTTGAGAATACACAAGCAAGGTGATTAATTTCTGCTTTAAACAGATTCTTAACTTGTTTTCCTGTGTGTTGAGGAGGAGTGGGCAGGGTCCTAAATGATCTCTCCCTTTTGCTTATTTTACAAAGAACACAATGAGATGCTTGTCTAAGCTTAGGAAGCTCTTTGGTGGCAGAGTTGGGACTAAGACTCAAGTCCTCTGACTCTCAGAACAGTGTTCTAGCCACCACATACACATATGTTCCATTAAATGTATGTTGGAACACAGTGGGTTTTTTGAGCTTGGACTTGTTCCCTTATTTGTCTCCTGTCACATGCGGTTCTTCAGTTTAACACTGCCTCCGGCAGAAAACTGTGGACACCTCTGTCTCGTAAGCCTCTGTGTATTCCCCTTTCTGAAAATCATCACAGATTTAGAGGTTTGCTTGAAGAAAAGTCCAAAAGTTTTGGAGCTGCTACAGAGCTGGGGAGCTCAAAGTGTAAGTGGAAAATATGCTAAGTTTCTCCCTAGTAGTGCTTTTCAGCTGAAGGAGGCAATGACATTTTATTTTTTTTCTATTTGTTTTTCCTTTTTTATTTTAGAGAGAGAGAGTGAGAGAGTATGAGTGTGGCAGAGGGGCAGAGGGAGGGGGAGAGAGAGAGAGAGAGAGAGAGAGAGAGAGAGAGAGATTCCAAGGCAGCCTCTATGCTCAGTGTAGAGCCCAACGCGGGGAGACACCAGGACCCGGAGGTCACAACCAGAGCCGAAATCAAGAATCAGGTGCTCGGGGCGCCTGGGTGGCTTGGTCGTTTGGGCGTCTGACTTTGGCTCAGGTCATGATTTCATGGTCCGTGAGTTCGAGCCCCACGTCGGGCTCTGTGCTGACAGCTCAGAGCCTGGAGCCTGTTTCGGATTCTGTGTCTCCCTCTCTCTCTGCCCCTCCCCTGTTCATGCTCTGTCTCTCTCTGTCTCAAAAATAAATAAACGTTAAAAAAAAATTAAAAAAAAAAAAAGAATCAGGTGCTCAACTGACTGAGCCACCCAGATGCCCCGAGGCCATGACATTTTAAAGAATGACTTCATATCTTCTATAAGCTTGAGTTAATAGGATTTCTAAATTATTTGCGTTGTAGACTTTCTTTCATCTGCATGAATTGAGAAGCTAGTATTTTTTTTCAATTCAAAAATTCTAATTGTAGTAAAATACACGTAACATAAAATTAACCATTTCAAGTATACAATTCAATAGTGCCAATTATATTCACGTTATTATGCAGCCAATATCCAGAATGTTTTCATATTGCAAACCTGAAACTCCATACCCATTAAATAGCAACTCCCCATTTCTCCCTACCCCCTACCCCCTGGCAACCACCTTTCCACTTCTGTCTCCATGACTTTGACTACTCCAGGTACATCATGTAAGTGGAATCATACAGTATTTGTCTTTTTGTGACTAGCTTATTTGACTCAGCTTAATGTCTTCAAGATTCTTATATGGAATAGCATGTGACAGAATTCCCTTCCTAAAACTGAGTAAGATTCTATTGTCTGTGTATACCACATCTTGTTTCTCCATTCCTCTGTTGATGGACACTTGGGTTACCTCTACCTCTTGACTATTGTGAATAATGGCTTCTATGAATATGGATGTATGACTATCTCTTCAAGACCCTGCTTTCAATTCCTTTGGGTGTATACTTAAGGAGAGGAATTGCTGGGTCATAGTTAACTCTCTATTTTATATTTTTGAAGAACTGATAGGCTGTTTTCCATAGTGACTGTACCACTTATATTCCCACCCTCAGTGCCAGGGTTTCAATTTTTCCACATCCTCACCAACAAGTATTTTCTGTTTTTTTCTTTTTTGTTTTTGTTTTTTTGCAAGTAGTCATCCAAATGAACATGTGGTATCTCACTGTAGTTCCTATTGTATTTCATTAATGACTAGTGGTGTTGACCATCTCCTCATATGCTTACTGGCCATCTGTATATTACACCTAGAGAAACATCAACTACAGTCTTCTGCTTGTTTTAAAATCTCGTTATTTATTTTTGTTGATGTTGACTTGTAGGAGTTTTTTATGTACTCTGGATATTAATCCTTTCTCAGACATATGATTTGCAAATATTTCTCCCATTCTGTGGGTTGCCCTTTCACTCTGCGGATTGTGTCCTTTGATGCACAGAAGTTTTCATTTTTCGTGTGATCCATTTTATCTATTTTTTTCTTTCGTTGCCTGTGCTTTTGGTGTCCCATCTAAGAAATCATTGCCAAATCCAATGTCATGAAGATTTTCTTTGGTTTACTTCTAGGAGCTTTGTAGTTTTAGCTCTTAGGTTTATGTCTTTCAATAATTTTGAGTTAATTGTTGTATAGAGTAGAAGGTAAGGATCTACATTCACTCTTTTGCATGTGGATCTCCCAGTTTTTCTAAAACCATTTGTTGAGACTGCCCTCTCTCCATTGAATGGTCGTGGGACCCTCATGTAAAGTCATTTGACCGGGGCACCTGGGTTGCTCCGTTGGTTAAGCGTCCAACTTCAGCTCGAGTCATGTTTTCACAGTTTGTGGGTTCAAGCCCCGCATCAGGCTCTGTGCTGCTGGCTCAGAGCCTGCACTCCTGCTTTGGATTCTGTATCTCCCTCTCTCTCTGTCCCACCCCCACTCACGCTCTGTCTCTCTCTCCCTCAAAAATAAACATTAAAAAAAAAAAGGGAAGTCATTTGACCATATATACAAGTATTTATCTCTAGGCTGTCTGTTCTATCCTATTGGTCTATATATATATCTTAGGCCAGTACCGTACTGTTTTAATTGCTGTAGTTTTATAGTAAGTTTTGAAATCAGGAAATGTGAGGCCTCCAACTTTGCTCTTCTTTTTTCAAGATCGTTCCCATCTCCTCAGAGTCCCTTGAGATTCAACATAAATTTTAGGATGGATTTTTTTCTATTTCTGCAAAAACGCTGTTGGAATTTTGATAGAGATTGCATTAAATATGTAGACTGCTTTGGGTAATATTGACATCTTAACAATAGTCTTCCAGTCCATAAAAATGGATTGTCTTTCCGCGTCTCTGTCTTTAATTTCTTACAGCAATTTTTGTAGTTTTCAGTGTATCAGTCTTTTGCCTCCTGGGTTAAATTGATTTCTAGATATTTGTGTGTATGTGTGCTATTATAAATGGAATTGTTTTCTTTTTGGATTGTTCATTGTTAGTGTATAGAAATACAACTTTTGTGTGTGTGTTGATTTTGTGTCTTGCAACTTTGCTTGGTTTATTAGTTATAATAGTATTTCTGTGGAATCTTTTAGTTTTTCTACAGATGAAATCATGTTATTTGCAAACAGAGATCATTTTGTTTCTTCCTTTCCACGTTGGACACCATATGTTTATTTATTGCCTAACGGCTCTGTCTCGAACTTCCAGTGCTATGTTGAATAGGAGTGCTGAAAGCAGCCATCCTTGTTACTGAATAACACAATTATCCTGTGTCAAAGGAAATAGCAATATATAGCACACTGATTTCAAAGGAGAATATTGAAGCTGATAAAAGCCAGACAGAGGGATTTCTGTAGGGATGTTCTTAGACTCACATTGCTTTTCACCTCCCTGTGTGCTCCAGCAGGGGCAGTGACCTAGGCCATAATCATATTCATCAAATATTCATGGGTGAACACATGCTAATCTAGGCAGTGAAGGTTTAGGGAACAAGACATCAAAGTCCCTGCTCTCATGGAGCTTACAGTCTAGTTTGGGCATATGTGTGTGAGAGAAATAAACTATAAGGAAAACTTGGGAAGTGTTAAGTCTTACAGAGAACATGCAGTGGGGTTGATGAATAAGTAATGACTTGGAGGCAGTTAAGGGCATCTTATTTGGTGAAGTGACACTTGAGCCACGATGTAAATGAAGCCCCTGTGGCCTTGTGACAAGCGGGAGGCAGCGTTCTAGACAGAGGAACCACAAGTGCATGAGTTTATGGCAGGAACAAGTTTGGCATGCTCGAGCAGGAGAAAGAAGGCCAGTGAGGCTGGCGCAGAGTGAGTGAGGACAAAGTGACAGGAGATGAAGTCAGAGAGGTTGGCTGGAGCCAAGTCCTGGAAGGCCTTGTGGAATAAGGGAAGGATTTATTCCTAGAGTGGTGTGATTGGAATCTACATTAAAAAAAAAATTTTTAATGTTTATTTATTTTTGATCCAGAGAAAGACAGAGCATGAACAGGGGAGGGGCAGAGAGAGAGGGAGACACAGAATCTGAAACGGGCTCCAGGTGCTGAGCTGTCCACACAGAGCCTGACGCGGGGCTCGAACTCACAGATCATGAGATCATGACCTGAGCCGAAGTCGGACACTTAACCGACTGAGCCACCCAGACGCCCCGGAATCTACATTTTAAAGGTGTTCTCCATCCATGTGCTGCCGTACAGAGTGCGTATGAAGATAATGGATCGTACCCATGTTGTTCTCACACCTTCCCTTGCCCAGTCGTTGTCATTCATTGAGCACAGGGCCCTGGCCCAGACAGAGGCTTGTCTTTATTCTCATACCAGGCATGAATTTCCAGCCAGCTTTCCGGGACTGCAGGGGTGATGAGAGAAGAATGGAAACAGAGACAGTGAAGAGGGAAGACCAAAACTCAGTTTTCATATGTTGAGACTTTCTTTGACTAGAGGTGAAAATACAGTCGACACCGTCAGCACCTTGTCCGGAGGCCCTTAGCCCGCACCACCCTGTGCATTCCAAGAGCTTCATGGACTTCCCTTGACTGAAGGCAGGCCAGGGAGACATTTGCCAGGAAGCAGCCCTCTGCCAATGACCGGATGGGAGTTTCAAGAGGAATATTCAAATTTTCTTGTCTTTCATGTGGGAGAACTCAGATGTGTTGTATCTGGTTTTCAGAATTCCCCAGCAGGATTGAGCCCCAGTTGCCCACAGAAGAATCTTGCTTGATATATGCCATTTCTGTCCCATTTCCTACATCCCTGGCCCTCATGTTCTTGTCTCAGACTGTGCTTCTGGGGTAACCCAACCTATGATAGAGGATATCTGGCCTGAATCCTGCTAACGATTATTACTTTGGCTATTGGGATCATGTCAGAGGATCCATTTGTTACATGCTTCCTGAACATTTTTTTCTATGAACTTCTAGACATGGAAGCTTGAAAGCTTTAACTTGTGAAGAGATTTTGTAAATTACAAACTGCTCCTGCAGACTGGATACAGGGAAACAGAGTGAAATGAAACATTTTCTTAGTTTGTATGTCCAGCATTTAACTCAGTGTCTGACTCTAGTAGGCACTGGAGAAATATTTATTGAATGAGTGAGGTAGAAACTATGGCAACTATCCGAGATGAGATGAAATGTACATACTTTGGTATTTCTTAGATTCTTGGGAAATCCAAGGTAGCAGAAAACCTTCCTTGATTCACTTTCCTTTTTTTTTTAATTAAAAAAAACTTTTTAACGTTTATTTATTATTGAGAGACAGAGAGACAGAGCATGAGCTTGGGAGAGACAGAGAGAGAGGGAGACACAGAATCCAAAGCAGGCTCCAGGCTCCAAGCTGTCAGCACAAAGCCCGACGTGGGACTGGAACCCAGAAACCGTGAGATCATTACCTGAGCCGAAGTTGGATGCTTTGCCGACTGAGCCACCCAGGCACCCCCTTTTCAAAAAAAAATTTAATGTTTATTCATTTTTGAGAGACAGAGATGCAGAGTGTGAGCAGGGGAGGGGCAGAGAGAGAAGGAGAGACAGAATCCAAAGGAAGCTCCAGGCTCTAAGCTGTCAGCACAGAGCCTGGCGCATGAACTGTGAGATCATGACCTGAGCCGAAGTTGGACGCTCAACGGAGCCACCCAGGCGCCCCAGTTGATTCTCCTTCCTTTTATCTCTCTGCACGCAAACTACAGCTAGGAGCTGGGAATGAGGTGTGCGTCGGGCTGTAACATTCACTTAATTTTTCACTGCTAATTTATCTGAGCTTAACTTTCATCTAACTTATTAAACCAATATTATCCAAAACCTACTTAAATGTCAGGTACTCCAATGAAATATGGGAATACATAGCGAAGAGAGACAATTGCTTCCCTCTGGGAACATAAAGATTGTGGGGGAAAGACACTGCACCATTTATTACATCATCTACTTTTTAATTCTAATCGTATTAAATACTATAAAGTAAAAGTACATTGTGTCATAGAGCATACAACTAGAAACTTGATCCAGTCCAGAAACCTAGAAGGAGTTTATTTGAGAAAGGGACATTTAAACTGAAAATTACAAAGTAGAATGATTGAATTAAATATTTTGCTGTTTCCTCTTTGGCTTTGAAATCCTGGGACCATATTCCCCCTTTAAACACTGTTTAAATTCTTATGCCAATGTCTGGGCACAGCGGTGGGTTGTGGCTTTAAGCTCTGAAGCCGACTTCTTGTACCACGGACGACTCTGTCACGAGAGGCACACAGGTTCCAGGCCGAGATCACCCAACACTGTTCCCAGCAAGAATGTCTTAAGGATTTTAAAGACACGAGGTCGTGGTGTATCTGTACTTGTTCGGTCAGTTTTTCTAATTTCCTGTGTATTCGTTCTTATTGGCCTGCCTTGCCTCTTCTGTTAACTCATCACCACATCTCTAGTTTGAATACTGAAAGGATATGACAGGGGACCAAATGCACACTTTTGGAGATGGAGACAAACATGATTCTGAATTTGAAAGAACAGGTTCAGAGAATTCTAGTGGACAGTCTCCATGTACTGGTGAAGATTCAAGCAGCTGTAGAATATGTCACTTTTCTGGACTCCCTTTGTGTGTGTGTGTGGGGGGGGGGGCTGATCACACAGTATTCACCATCACAGTAACTGGAGGACACTAACTTCTTCATCTGCAGATATAGCTCTTCTAGATCTATTCTCCTCCAGGGCCCGGGCAGTGCAGCCTAGAGGTGCTGTCCAGCAATTGTGGTGAATCTTCGTGGCATTTTGTTATGAAATCTTGGAAGAATAAGGTATCTTAATCCAACTTTCACGGATTTTTAAATTTTCCTTACAATTTGCTGATGGACCAGTACTTCAATAAGCCAATATAGAAAGCTCATCGCCTCTGAGGCAAGTGACTCATTCCATTCTGCCAGTGGCTCTATCCCTGTGCTCAACTGATATCTGTGTCCCGATATTGCTTTCTCCATTGCTCCTGTGTATTCTCTGTATTCTGCTCAAACTTGGGTCATTTTACGCGTGGCATTTGAACAACACTGAGGTCTTCTCTCCCCTGGCATGGTCATGCCTAAAACAAACAGTCCGTCCACACAAATTGCGCAAACAGTAACTGCCTGGCATGCTAGAAAAGTGCAATGAAAAGAAGCAAAACAAAAACAGAAATAAACAAAAATCACCACAAAACCAAAAATACCACCTCAAAATCACCAGAAGAACGTGCCTTTTCATTGCAAATATTTTAACAGGGCCTGCCTTCTGCCCAACGGCAAGCTTAGGGAGCCCTATGTTCAATGCCCAGAGCAGAACGAAACCATGCATGGTGAGCACCGAACACAGTGGTTAGTGGAACCAAAGAGAGGAAGAAAAGTCACATGTGGGTAGTAATTATGCTGAACTGGCTGCCCTCCTGGGGCCATGGTGCAAGCAGAAAGAGAGGTACCCTTCCTAGGAGAAATAACTAGGGCAGGTGTCTTTTTAAAAGCAGAAGATTCTCTCTAACGTCAGTAGGAAGTAAAAGCATGTTTGGTGAGAAATAATTAGCTGTGCCAAATATAGGACATACTATACAAATGCTCGTACTTCAGAATGGCTGTCTAAATACTGAATGTACATTAAGTGTAACCATTAAAACAACAAAGTATAGAAATAGAGACAATAGGGGGCTCCTGGGTGGCTCAGTCGGTTAGGTGTCTGACTTCGACTCAGTTCATGATCTAACGGTCAGTGAGATCAAGCCCCGCGTCAGGCTCTGGGTTGACGGCTCAGAGCCTGGAGCCTGCTTCGGATTCTGTGTCTCCCTCTCTCTCTGCCCTTCCCCAGTCACGCTCTGTCTCTCTCTGTCTCAGAAATAAACATTAAAAAAAAATTAAAAAAAAAATAGAGTCAGTAGATGCCTGTGCATTAAATATAGCTTAAGAAGTTTACTTTTTTGAGCAATCTAGCTTCTCAGCACTAGAGGGGCAATGTTTGCACTGTAAACACATGTTCTTCAAATGAATCTTTGACCCATACGGCTGTTCTGAGGATCGTGTTAATAGCTAGTAATTATGGGCTGATACCTTTACACCATCTCATTTAGCCCTCAGCCCCAAAAGGCGGTAGAATCGTTTTCTCACTTTATAGAGGCGGGAACGAAAGTTTTATGAAGTTAAGCAAATCGCTCAGGTTCACAGGATCAGCAAGTGGCACAACCAGACTTTGAGCTCAGGTGAGGTGACTCAGAGCTCGGGCGTGGGATGTCCCTCCACATCCAGTTGTCCAGTGAGTAAGGGAGACCAATGGGAGGAGGGAGGAAAGCAAGATGAGGTGGACCCTGCGTCTCTTATAAGGACAAACTTGGATCTGAAGGGAGTGGCATCTGAGATGAGATGTCCTTTGAAGGACAAAGAGCAGTGAGAGAGAAAAGTCAGATACTGGTGGGAGCTAGAAGACAGGGGAAGATGCTCCAGTCAGGGGAAAAGTATGTGTAAAAGCATGGAGGAGAGAGAGTGTATGTGGCACTGTGATGCATCTGTACGGATGGAGCACTGTTATGAGGCTGGGGACGCAGGCGTGATGTCACATCTTCTGCCCTGCACACTCTTCTACAGCTTTTCCACAGCCCCCATCACCAGATGGGGTCTCCTCCCCTCCCCCCCCCCCCCCCGAATATGGCGGCTTGTGACACCTTGTACTGGTATCAAGTGACAGAAGTACCTTAAGTGCTTTCTGTGACTAGGTCACAAAAGGTGGTGCAGCTTCTTCATTGTTAGCTAGGACACCCACCCTTGGAGCCCTGAGCTGCCTGGTAGGAAGTCCAGGGACCGTGAGGTTGCCATGCCGTAAGGAAGCCTGGGCCCATGGAGAAGCCATGTGTAGGTGTTCTGACTGAGAGTCCCAGATGAGATCGCAGCCAACAGACACGTGGAGATGGAGACACCAACCACTAGACATATGAGTGGAGGTCCTTCCAGGTTATTCCATTGTTCAGCTGTTAAATCACTCCAGCCTTTCAGTTCTCCCAGGTGAAGCTCCACATGTCATACAGCAGAAACAACTGCCTTTCCTGTGCTCCGAGTTCCTGACCCAATCCATGGTTGTTTTATGCCACTCGGTTTGGGGGTGACTTGTCACACAGCCTTACTCACTGGGACAGACGGTTGTGTTGTGCAAGCAGCTGACGAAACATGTCTGCAGTTCAGAAGAGACATTATGGCTAGTGATATGGCCCCCCAGGTTTTCTGCATTGTAGATGATGGGGGACACCCTGGGAAGTCATGGGGCGATCCAGGGCAGTGTGTAGAAGTAGAAGAGGGTTAGGAATGTCGCTCGGGGACATATCCACACTGAATGCTGAAAAAGGACAAGGCACGAGAAGGAGGCCCAGAGGGAGGCATCGGAGGAAGGAGCAACACCAAGGGAGAGGGTTATTAAGGAAGGCAAAGGGTGAGCAAATTTTATGAAACGTGCCGAGATCAGTGCTCTCAGATGCCACGGAGAGAGCGCTGGGAACAACAGACAGGTGCCCTTGTCCAGAGCAGTGAGGGCAGTGAGGATGGGGGGTAGACTGAGGTGTGCTGAAGAGCGGTGGCAGGTGCCTAATAAATGTGTATTGAATGAATCTGAAGTGATAAAATAGAGACAAGTTGGTCGTAGATGGAAGAGAGACGTAGGTGACAGAAAGTGGAGGGCCTGAGTCTCAGCGAGGTGGGGGCGGGAAGAGAAGTTGATGAAGAGAAGTTGATGAAGCCTGTGTGACGGGAGCTGCTGCACATTCCTCCCCCAGCAGCCTCCCTTGCTACCCTGGGCCACCCTTGTCCAGAGCCCGTCGCAGGCACCCCACAGTGGCCAGAGCTGCTCTCTGCCTCCAACCTGGGGCTCTTTTCGGCCCATCACAGCACGGCTGGGATGACGGGGCGTGGCTGCATCGTAGCCAGTACTTTCCAGAACCTGCAAGTCTTTTGTTTAATAAGAGCGGGGAGGAGAGAACAGTCAGCCAACTATAAAACAGGTCACAAACTGTGGACTTATATACAAATGCCACAGAGAGAGTGAAGTACAGCATCTTTTATTCTGACAGCACCTTCCTTCTTCCAAGAGCCTGTAACACTTTATAATTCAGATTCGTTCCCCTCAATCACCCAACCCAGCAGAAACATGCCATTTCCTTTCTGAGTATCCTGGAGGGGTCAGGAAAAGGGGGGAGGGAGGCAGGGTAGTCCTTTCAGACGATTAATATTCTGATTTTTCACTTATATCCAGGTTTAGAACCAAAGACCTGTCTGTCTTTCCCCCGTAAGTCTGGCTTTTTCACTGACTTTATGGTTTCTGTTTTATATTGTCAATTTAAGCTGGTTATGAGATAAATTTGCCTGCCGCAGGTTCTTGACAAGTGGCTTAGGGATGAGTTATGTCAAAAACCCGATGTTTACTAAGTAGAGGGAATCCTTGTGTAAATATACCTGGTCATACAGCATTAAAGGGGTAGTACAGTGGCCCCCTGAACAACGCGGGGCTTAGACATGTCATCCCCCACCCCATGCAGTCAAAAGTCTGCACACAGCTTTTAATTCCCCCCAAAACTTAACTAGTAGCCTACTGTGGACCAGAAGCTTTACCAACAACATAATCAGTTGACTAACATGTATATCATATGTTATATGTGTACATACTGTATTCTTACAATAAGGTCAGCTAGAGAAAAGAAGATGTTATCAAGAAAATCGTAAGGAAGAGAAAATACATGCACATTACTGTACTGCATTTATCAAAAAATAAAAATAAAAACCCGTGTGTAAGCCGGCCTGCCCAGTTCAAATCCGTGTTGTACAAGCATCAACAATCTTTCAGTTCAGTGGGCATTCAGGCTCTCTGCTGGTTCTCTGTTGGGCTGAGGTCTGTCCCGAGCTGGAGGAATTCTAGGTCAATGGAAAATTATGATTGCTTGAAGCAAGTTAGGAAAATGAGTGAATTATGGATCTTTGCCAAATCTTGTGCCTAAGAGGCCAATTCAGACAAACCAGGACAGCAAAAACCCTTTAAAGAAATGATCATTGAAGGACCCCTGCCTTACATCGCTTGCCAGATCTTGCAAGGGGATAGACTCCTTTAGGCTCTTTTATTCGGAAGCAGCTTCTTATGAGAAATGGTTAGAATATCCATTAACATCAAATAATCAACTTGTTCTAAAGAAAAGTCAGCCTTTCAGTCTTCTCTGTGCCCTGGGACCTTATTTGCAGATGAATGTCTGAAACTGGTGTCCTCTTATTATGCCATTGAAGCCAAGTCAAGAAGCTGTCAACAGCCTGCTGTTTCTCCTGCCAAATCATTGTGAGACTTGTTTCCAAGTTTGCCTCTCCACATCTCCCCACATTTATTAACCAAAGAACCTAAAAATGCTCCAGAACACTTTTTTTTTAATCCTTTCTATATTTCTTCCCATATGGACAATGGCTTCATTCAAGAGGAATGTTAAAGTCAAGTCTAGGGCTTGTCGGAGTGGCCTCATCCTCAGTCATGTTGGGCTCCGGAATGGGCTCTGGACACCTGCTGAGATAGACTCCAGTTTGTGTCTGTAGTGATACGCTTTCAGGGGCACACCTGCTGAGAACCTTCCTGCTTCCTCAGGCCTTGTGATGGTTAACTGTATGTGTCAACTTGACTTGGTCAGGGGGCGCCTAGATGCCTGGTTAAACATTTTTCTGGAGTGTATCTGCAAGACTGTTTCTGGATGAGATTAACATTTGAATCAGTGGTCTGAGTAACAGATTGTTGTCCTCTATGTGGGTTGAGGTCCACTGAAGGCTCCAATAGGACAAAAAGGCTGCGTGAGAGAATTCACTTTCTCCGCTTGAAGATCTTCAAGATGGGACACCAGTCATCTCCTGAATGTGGACTCAGACTCAACCCGGGACTTATAGTATCAGCCCTCCCTGTTCTCAGGCCTTCGGATTGAAGATCTTAGGAATTCTCAGCCTCTATAATCATGTGAACCAATTCCTTAAAATAAGTAAGTAAGTAAAACCTTGGTCTGCGAGCATAATTTGTTCCAGAAACATGCTTGTAATCCAAAGTGCTGTATATCAAAACGAATTTCAAGAACCATTGGCTCAGTTGTGATCATGTCACATTTGGTGTCACATACTACTCGTGTTGCATGACATAACTTATTTATCAAGTTAAAATTTGTTAGAAATGTTTGCTCGTCTTTCAGAACACTCCCAGAACAAGTTACTCGCAATCCAAGGTTTGACTGTAAATAAATATCTCCTATTGGTTTTGTTTCTCTGGAGAACCCTCGTTGTTACATGCCTCTTGTCGTGCTTTATCCACGTCCCAAAATTCAGGTCACGCTAAAAGACAAGATGGATATCCTGACAAAGTCATTGTCTGGAATTGCGCATTGCGACCTCATGCTTCTCTCACATTGGGACCCTCTCTCATTGCACTGAGTGGGTGCTTCTCTCCTGTAACTCAGATGGTGAAAATGGTGGAGGGTATCATGTGTTGCCTGATAATCATATCATCCCTGTTCTCTCTCATCTTTTCTTGGAGAAAATAACAGTGCAGAGCAGATGACCAAGAAATATTTCTTCAAAGCAATTTTAAATTCTTGACAATCCTGGGTCTGGTTGGCTAGTTTGCCAATTAGTTAGGCTCTTTAATACCAATATCTCCAGCTGCTCACCTGCCTGCTGGTGATTTTAGTGCTAGTTCACAACTCAACTGGAAGACGGTCCTGGAAAAGAATGAAAGTTGGAGTGGTTCATGTTACTACTCTCCTTCCTTCTGGTTTGATGGGGTAAGACTGGGTTCAGAGATTATACCTGGGTTTTTTGGTGCCTTTTACTGGGAGCAAAAGAATGGGATATGCCCCACCTCAAAACATCGGTTCCCACTCCTTTGTTGTCACCATTTAGGAGGCATGCATGTCAGCAAGTTTGTTAAAAATGGCTCCTGGTAATTTTGTATATCCAAAAAGAGCTTGAGGAGAGAGCCTTGAGTGAGCCTTCAAAGGAAGGATACAGTTAAAAAAATACATGGCTCAGGTACTCAAACACTTAAAATTTATGTGGAACATATGAAATATTTCCACCAGAAAGTTTAAATAAACCTCATAATAATGATCAGACTGACACAGACTGATGCAGTGGGAAGAAATCACAACGAGGAACTGGGAAGATGGGGCAGTGGTCTTATTTTTGCTGCAAATTTGCTGTATGGTCTTGGGCACATCCCATCACCCCTCTGGGCTCTAACTGTCATGCTATCACATGAATAAAATGAGAAGATGTGTGGTTTTCAAAATATGTGATGGTGTCCTGCTTTCTGCAGAGGTGAGGATAATCTGAGTGAGGCTCTGAGTCCCTGCTTCAACTGAGAAGTTCTATTTTGATCAATTTCATGTACACGTAGGGCTTCCATGTAAGATTTCGTTTGAAGAAAAGTGTCCATCGCTTTAAAAAAAAACAACGGAGCTTACAAACCTTTGACCGGATGATCTCTAAATTTCCCCTCAGTGATGACATTTTGTGTAATTATTTCAGTGCTCTTCTCGAAGAGGGCGATCCCTGATCCGTCTGTGGGGCTGGGGTGGGAAGGGAAGAGACAAACCTACGTGCTTACAGGTGGCTGTTTTTTGTGTCCGCTCATATGCACACTTTCCTTTTTCACTCACTCACCCTACTCCCAACTTTATCATATATTTATATTTTTCTTCATGATATTTCCCCCCACTTATTTTGTTAAATGGTTGACTTTATTCTGTAGTATCCAGAATGCCCAGATGGGATATTATTTCATTCAGAGAAAACATCCCAAAGATCCCCAAATCAAAGGTAAATGTTGCGGATTTTTTTCTTCACCATTTGGCAAGCTAGTTAGCACACGTGGGAGCCAATTCACAGAAACTTTGTCTACAGATCCCAAAAATCACATCTTGTACACAGTGTCTCGCTGGGGATAACTCAAGATCCTCATAAGCCTTCTCTTCTCCAGGTGGGGTTAATCAAAGTGCTGGGTCTTGCTGAAGGGCAGAAATCTAAATCTTATCTTGCCTGACTTTTTCTTTCTTTCTCTCTCTCTCTCCTTTTTTTTTTTTTTTGCCATAAAAATAAGATGTTTTAACAAATGCAGATTATTTTATCCTTGGTGTCTCAACCAGTCTTTATTCTGTTGAAGTTTATTTCTTTTAATGTGAATACAGTCTGTTAAAGAAATGGATCATTTTTTAGGGTCTGTAAAGCCAGGTCTGTGTTTCCAAAGGGTGCTTTCAAATACATAGTGCCAAATGACACCACTACCTAAAAAAATAAGAATTAATCTTGTTGTTGTTGTTGTTGTTTTAGCAAGTGGTTAGTATTTAAAATATATTTTAATGCGAACACTTTCTGTCTTTAAATAAAAATGATTTACATTTTTAGAGGCGCGTGGGTGGCTCAGTCGGTTGGGCATCCAACTTCGGCTCAGGTCATGATCTCACGGTCTGTGAGTTTGAGCCCCGTGTTGGGCTCTGTGCTGACAGCTCAGAGCCTGGATCCTGCTTCAGGTTCTATGTCTCCTTCTCCCTCTTCTCGTCCGCTGCTTGTGTTCTATCAAAAATAAATAAACATTACAAAAAAAATTTTTTAAAGAAAAAAATGATTTACATTTCTACATATGAAACTGCTCTGGCATTAGGACTTAACTGCTTCCTGATCCACAGGATTTATTAGATGCCACCACACCACTAATCCCCCAGTGCTCTGGATGCACACGTCAGACATGTCCGCCTCTGTCGGAAGTCTTTGTGGCACCTTCAGGGGATTGATTCTTACCAAATGTTTAACCACTTTCAGTCTTGCACTCCCTGAAGGGATATCCTTGTGAACTTGAGGAGTATGTGCTTTTTCTAATCCAAGCATCTTTATATCTTTTCCCCAATATGGACGTCTCTTTGTACTCTTTATTCTGGTAACAATACATAGTTTATGAGGGTGCTGTGGATCCCCACCATAGTTTTCATGATCTGCAGGTGAAGGCTGAAATAGTTGATCTGGAATTCTTGGTAAATTTGTGATGAATCCGGTCCGTACAAATGAGAGACTCCACACCTTTCGTTACAGTTTGGAGTCCATCTGGGGGCCTCTGAACTATTGAGCTATTGAGCGCAAAATCCCTGCCATGACTGTGGTGACTGTTCTCTTCAAAGGCGAGGGAAAGCAGAGCAGACGGGAGGCCACATCGTTGTTATTTTTTTCAAGTACCCTAGGAAAAACTCATAAGGTAAAAATGTTAGATTTTGTCCTCTAGTCTTTTAAATGATTTTCCTTTTTACATCCAAGATTCTATGATACTGCGCTCGCTAACCAGGACAAAAGTGGGACAGATTCCTATATGCGTAGTGAGGGAACTACCTTTTATCTGCTTTCAGTAAAGTTTGAAGAACTCTTATGCCAAATGTCTATGAAAGAAATTACCTAGCAAGTACTTAGTCAAGCATGACTGTCGATAGACCTGTTTTTCTGGCTGAAACCCTCATTTTCCAACCTCATAGCCACGTCCATTGTCATCAAAGTAGTGGAGACCAAAGCTTTATTTGCAAAGGCCACTCATCAGCAAAATTAATGTGGGACAGGGCATTCGGTATCTACATCTACATCTATATCCACAGCTCCACCTACATCTGCTTCCATACCCACATCGACAATCTATCTCTGTCGATCTCCACATCTATCTATCTATCTGTTTGTCTATCTATCTATCTATCCATCTATCCATCCATTTATCCACTGTACTGTAAGCCCCCAAAGCAGAGGGACTGTGTTTACTCATCACTGTGTGTCCCACAGCACGTCACCAGGGAATCAGACAATTTTTGAAGAATGAATTACATAGCATCCTTTTCCACATCTCTAAAGACCAATGTCCAAGGTACAGAGAGATAGCCAGTAGGTTCCTAAGCCCCATTGTCACCCTTTCTAACCAGATGAATTAAAACAGATACATTCCCAAGAAATTATAGCAATCATAACAAGCTATCACTTGTACAAGTTGCTACAGTTTTTTAAAAAGCAGGACAACAGACTTTACCATTTGATCTTAATACTGTGGCATGAACATCATCCTGCTCATCTTACAAATGAGGAATCTGAGGCTCAAAAAGATTAAGTGGCTGGTCTTAGATTACACAGCTAGTGGGTGCTTAAATCAGGATCATCTGCAGACTCAGTGTTCTTATCTGCATAATGCCCAAAATGAGATAAGGGGAAAAACAATTCAGTCAGTGTCTTCTATGGTCCCAAATCCATATAGATATCTTACTGATATAATGCTTCCTTCCAAAAGTCTGGGCATCAGAAAACCAACGAGTTTTTCTGAAGTCGATAAACTGTGAGCATAGACATTTCTGTGGGGATCTGTGGCTCTGCAATAATTCTTCACTCATGAGTGTCTGTCTGGCAACATCCTAGGACTTGGCACATTGCAGCCTGTCTACTCTCTTTACCATTTCCTTCCGTTTGGAATTCTGCAGTGACTGGAACCAGATTGAAAGAGGTTTGGACTTTTGTAAAAGTATCTGGAAGAGCCCTCCTTCCTGGAACCTAGACAACATGGCTGTATAAAAGTCACACATTCCTTGGGGCGCCTGGGTGGCTCTGTTGGTTAAGCATCCAACTTCAGCTCAGGTCATGGTCTCATGGTTTGTGGATTCGAGCCCCGCATCGGGCTCTGTGCTCACAGCTCAGAGCCTGGAGTCTGCTTCGGATTCTGTGTCTCCCCCTCTCTCTGCTCCTCCCCCACCCGTGCTCTGTCTCTCTCTCTCTCAAAAATAAATAAACATTAAAATATTTTTTTTAAATGTTACACATTCCAAACTTCTATTAGGACAAGACAAAACAAACAATCTTGGAATAGAGGGTTGATTCTCTTGATTCCTTAAGGAGATAAGTGGCTACCAAAAAAATATTAGACCAGTAGTTAAACAGTAGCTAAAAAGAGAAAACAGCAGACAAATAAAAGTACCTTACTCCAAGAGAAGAGAAGGTGACCCCTGCACCTTCCCACCACACCATAGCAGTGGAGCTGGACTGCTCTTGGGTGTTTGGGCTGTGGTATTAGGAAATCTATTCCTGTCTAGGTTTCTCATGGAATTTACTGTTTTCTCAATGATGTGTCTTAAATTTTGGCACAAGTAGACTAAACTAACTGACCAGTCAACTGAATATTTAACTGAGCCTGAACTTGATTTTTAAAGACTAGGAACAAAGGCAAATGGGACAAAGGATCTTGTAAAGATCTTCCTGGGGTGACTTATTTCAGTTCAAGCAAAAGACGAAGCCTTTCAGCCACACTTCTTCCATAAAACAACACTCTCCTTCCTCTATATGGTCTATGCTCTCTGCTTTAGAGGATTAACCTCTGTAAATATTCTCCCTGACAGAACGGCCACTGGGACTCCATTGCCCCCGGAATAAAAGTCAAATTCCTTCACAGAGCATTTTAGGCTCCGTGCTTCCAGGGCTCAACCTACCTTCCAGCCTTATTCCCCCTTCCTTTAGTCATATTCCAAGCAGAAGAATGATTTTTATTCTCCACACAGGCGCTCCCAACCCCATACATATCGTGTGTGCGTGCCTTTGTTGTACTGTTCATTCTGCCTGAAAATACCACTTTTCCTATCTCTGTATCTCTAGATTTCTACCTTTTCTTCAAGACCCGCCCACAGCACTTCTTGATGAAGGCTTCCCTGATTCCCAGGCTGACACTAACCTACCTACTCACCTGTACATTGGAAATTCTCTCCTCCATCTGGGTTCTGTTATTTATGTACATGTTTTATCTTTCGGGGCCGGTTGTCTGTTTGCACCACCCCAACCTTCACCCAGATGCACTCTGTGCCTTTCTCTACCTTGTTCCATGCTCTGGGATACTGATCCTCAAACACTTTGTCAGCTGGTTCCCTTGTTGGCCAGCTTCCACTTGACTTCAGTTCGTGAGAGGTACCATTAGGAAGATCAAGGTTGGAGAGGAGTGCCCTTCCTTCTCTCTCCCTGCATTAGCACTGCATCTGTGCCACTAGCTGCCTCCCTCCAACATTGCAGCTTCTGCCAAGTGGCCCTTCTTTTACTCCTCACCTGTCATCAGGCTCCGGTTACACTCCTTCCTCCCTTTGCTCATTCAGCTGTAGAACTAGTGCAAGTGGCTTACCATTTGTTGCTGCCGTTTGGATGCCTCAAAAGCCCTTGTTAATTCTTGTAACACACTCACACCTCTGTATGTAGTCTTTCCATCAAAATCTTTTCATATGCACCATCTAGAGTGAGTTGTGTTTCCTCCTGGGACCCTGACTGATGGACTCCTTTACCTGATACTCATCTTGAAGGCACTGTTTGCACAGCACGGGGAAGGGCCAGGGAGCAGGTGTTTTGCGTTGCGGTCCAGCCCTGCCTTTTACTCCCTGTAGAATACTGGACATTCCCTTCCCCTTTCTTTGCTCCCATTTCATAATTTGCGAAAAGGCAACTACACAAGTAATCTTGCATGTTTGTTTTGAGGATCCCATGAGACTGTATGCAGGAAAGCACTTTGTACGTCTCTGTACAGGATTCGGTGCTATTATGACTCATCTTTTAATCCTCCGTGATGTAGTAAGTGCTTAATAAGTGAGCCATTTCATATTGATCTGTTGGACGAATGGATGGAAAAGATCATTTTCCATGTATTTCTCAGGGTCAGCTCTCCAGACGTGTAGGAAGCAGGGCATCCACTTAGCAAGGATTCAGAGTAATCGAACGCCAGCATGTGTTACACATAGTCAGTAGAGGCCCGAATAGGGAGTTTGCTGTTCCAAATCTATTTTGTTCACATGTTTTGTAGCCGTACTAATTTTTAATCTATTTGTTCTCATGATTTGCAAGAAAGAAAGTATTGCAGAGATTTGTTTTGAACTTCAATAGTGGAGGAAGTGATAGAAAGGAAGAGGCCTCTGTATGTTGACTTGGCCTGGGGTGAAACTAAACGGGCTGTGGAGAAGTCTTAGCCTTCACCTAAACTTTGAAACCAGCTGGATCCATTAGGGAGACTCTGTTGCTGCCCACAGAGACCTCTTAGCTAACCTGTCCCAGTTTTAGAGCCACCAGCATCTCTAGCTCATTTTATCTGCAAAGACCACACACACCTTTCTCCGTGAGTGTGCAGAGCCAACCATGGCAATTTGGTACCAGGTCTGCCTTGGGTTCAAAATGGCCATGTGATGTCTATGGTGAACACGTGAGGGTGAGTGTCAGTTGTGTGTGGAGATTTGTCATCAGAATGTGGGATGTAGTGAGTTGAACGGTGGCCCCCCCGAGAGCTGTGTCCATGTCCTAATACCCAGACACTGTGCCTGTTACCTTATTTGGAAAAAGAATATTTGCAGATAGAATTATATTAAGGATCTTGAGGTAAGATCCTTGTACATTACCTGGGTGGGACCTGAGTCCACTGATGAGTGTCCCTGTGAGGGACAGGAGAGGAGAATAGACACATACAGAGAAGGCACATAGGCTGAAGATGGAGACTAAAGGGTGTGAACAGCCACTAAAAGCTAGAAAAGCCTAGGACAGATTCTCTCCAGAGCCCCAGAGGTGTGCAACACCACCAGCTCCTTGCTTTTGTACTTCTGGCCTTCCCAACTGTGAGGCAATACATTTCTGTTGTTCTTAGCTGCCAAGTATATGATAATACACAGAGTAAATCATGTTTACAAAAACCCCAGAGGAAAATCCACGAAAAGCCATTGTCCTCAGGGAGGGGAGGTTTGTTGGAACAATTTAGACCATGAAGAGCACCATTTTGTGACCTCCTCAAGGACTCCTGAAGCTCAAGAGCGTAACGACTGCTTCCTTCAATCCCTTGGGCAAACAGGAAAGAGAAGCCACCCTGAGTGTCTCAGGGAAGAAGCCTATCAAAACAGTGCAGGGGACGTGGGGCACAGAGAGGAGACCAGACCCTGCTACCGGGGGAGAGAAGTGGCCGTCCTGTCATTTGGGAAAGGTGGCTTCACAAGCTACTTACTTGGACGTGTTTCGTCGTAAAATAAACAGGCTTGGGAACTAAATGGCCCTGCAAGGAGAGCTGAAACCTTTGAGGAACACCTGAGCTGAGGGACCAAAATGAAGGCGAAACCATCCTTTAAGCATCTGGAGAAGAATGCCCCTGAACACTCAGGGCCGCTCTCTTCATGGACAGGAAGTGCTAACATAGTGCCTAGTAAGAGCTGGAACCAGCGGCTTGGCAGTTTATCATTCGTGTGGAAAAAAAAAAAAAAAGTCCCAAGCACATTCCACTGAATGTCTCTAGGAAGGTGTTTTGTGGTTTGGAACCACTGCAGTTTCTGGGCATATTTCTTACTTCCAGGGGAGAGCTAAGAAACTGTCATTTACACCTCCTCAGTCTCCCTCTCACAAGCCAAAGATAATGCCTGATGGGATTTAATCCATTTCCCCCTGCAATAATTTACCTTTAGAGAGCCTCAAATATTCCTTTGATTGAATAGCAATGCTCTGTAACAAATCTGCATCTGTCCAAACCTCTTCTATTAAGACTTCTCAGTATTGACCCATCCGTGAACAGAAGCCTTTCTTCTTTCTTCTTTACCTTCTCTTTAAAATTCCTGGTCTTCTGAATTCATAACCAAGACACCAATGTTGTTGTGTTCTTACTGTTAAGCACATTGGAAAAATGGCAACTTCGAAGGTGTATCTGGAGTCGGGGGTGGGGGGGGGTGCGGAGGCATTGAGTCTGATTCTCCCTTGTAGGGGACTGGATCAGGGGGCATCCTTGAGACCACGATTGGTTTTAAGGACACTGGTCAGCCAGGAGTAGATCCAAGTGGAAGCTCATGTGAAAGTCTGCTGAAGAGAAGAGTGGAGGATTTACAGTCAGGAAAGCCATTCCCGGCATTCAGTCTGAAAGCGGAGAGCAGGGCAAGGGTTCAGGGGCTACATGAGGGCCTGGAGAGGATAGAAGCTTGAAGCGAGTTGAGAATAGGGCATCCAGGACTCATTTTTATTGGGGGCTAGCTGTGTATGAGCAAAGTCAGAGCAAACAGGACCAGATCTGGGCAGTGTCCTGTCCTGTCTGCGTTCAAGCCTCACACAGTGAAAAATGATGCTTCTTTTTTTTTTTTTCTTTTAATTCGCTGGAGTATCTGCTGTATTAAAGATTGATTAAGCAACATTAATTAATCGACTTCTAAACTTTAAGCAATAAATGATGCCTGGTTTGGGGACTAAGATAATAGAATTCATTTAATTTTTTGAGAATTCATAATCCATATGGTATCATTCAATTAGGGACATACAGTTAATGAGAACTACCTACTAAGTGACATCATTTACTTTCCAGGCTAGATCATAGGTGCCTACTTATTGTTATTTTACAAGAGTACTTTTAAAAGCTCTTCCCATTTTGCCTTTTTACGTAGATCATCTTTGAATTCTAATTAATGGCCAACGAATCTTGGCTGATTTCTTTTTTAAAGTGCAAAATCTCTCTCAAACCCCCAGACAAAAAAATGCTTTGTGTGACACCAAAAGATTCTTTTACTATTGCTGTTGTTACCTTTGCCACATGTTCTGACCCTGACTTTCTGTGTACCTTTGAAATGTGATCACCTCTGACATATCAGAAAAATAAAAAATCAGGAGACATCTCATCTATGCAGCCTATTCCTGAAAGGTTCCCCAGAGACACTGAGCATGCCTAGATCCAGATGGGGATATATCATCTGAACTGCCGGTGAGGCCAGGCATGAATAGATCAAGCAGCAAAGAGAAGGCAGCTAAGCAAAATGATGCATGACATGTGGTAGAGAGAAGGCCGCAGCGGGGGCGCCATGGGGCGTCGCACCCTAACTGCTGGAAGCTGCTGTGCAGACCGCAGTTACTGAAAGAAAGCAAGGTGTCAGATCAGACCCACAAGCACAAACAAAAGACAAAAACAAAACCCCCATTCCTGGGTGGAGGTGGGCGAGTAACACTTTGAGCTGTAGAACTGCCTTAAGCAAAAGAGAGTTAATGAAAAAGAAACCTTCTGGAGCTGAGTTATCCTAGGCAGGATTTCACACGGAGGCACCTGCGGCGAAAAGATCCCAGATATTTCTTTGGATTTCATATTCCAGAGGTCTGGATGCCCTTCAGTTGAGTTAGGTCCCGAGTCTTACAAAACCTAAGGACCCGATTATTAGAGTGATTATTAGAGGACCCGTCACTTGGCTTGCATAGCACCCATTACAGTATTGGCAGAGGCAGTGGCTCCTTTGTGAACAGTGTAGGCAGTATGGTATTCTTTAAAAAAAAATGCAGTAAGCACCATTGAATGCCTACTATGCACCAGGCCCCGGGCTACACTCTGGGAGTATAAGTGTAAGGCATTTGAGAAGCTTGTAGTCTGGAGCAGGGGAAACACAGAACAGGATATTAGAGGGAGATTTGCTTACCCTAAGAGGAGGTACAGAGCGGAAAATCAAAAAGCAGACCCCGAAGCTACATTCCTGGTCTTGCGTCTGGGACTCTCTCACTTTTAAAAGGTAAATTTCTCAACCTCTTTGGACCTCAGTTGCCTCGTCTGTGAAGTGGGGATAGTAATAATACTTCATATAAGCTGGTGAAGACAATGGATGAGTTAATGCACATAAAACACTCAGAACATGGCCTGGCACATAGTGAGCATGTAGATGTTAGTCTGATGGAGATACAAATGGGTGTCATGGAAACACAAGCGAGGAGGCAGAGCCCTTTGTCATGTGGGTGTCAGGGAGGGCTTCCTCCAAGAAAGTGACATCTCAGTTGAGAGCAGAAGGGAGGAGGGGTTAGTGGGTGGGCGGGGCGTTTGGAGCCCGGGGAAGGGGGGAGGACGTGTGTAAAGATGGAGAGGAGGGTTGTTGGCACACATCCCCTTAAATAATTTAACGTTCTCATGTTGCCTGATTTGTTTGGCAAGAAAAACAGGTTCACAAGTTTGCTGCCTTCCCCAGATGACAGATTATCATTTCTCCAACACCTCTTCTGTGAATTGTCCCTGATAAATTGGGTTCGCCGCTCTCCTTGCTGTATTTCCATATCCCTTAGTGACACTAGTCACATGACACTGCACTTGTTGATTTGTCTGTCTCCCCGATCAGGCTGTCAGCTCCAGGATGGCTGTATCTGCTTCTTCCTCCTACATCCTGGTGTTTCCAAATATCTAGAACAAGACCTGGTTTATAATAGGTGCTCGGGGTGGGGGCGGGGGGAAATGTACTGAAGAAACAATGTGACTTTGGGACAGGACAGAGACTCACTCTGAAGTGCCATGGTTTCTTGTAGCCCTTCATCAGAACCTAGTCTTAGTTTTTCCCCCCTTCCAGATGCTCTCTTCTTTCCAGATAGAGCATTTATTCTTTGAATTATTGCAGGTACAAATGTGTGGCGGACACAACTTTTCCATCCAAAATTAAGCAGCTAATTTCTTTTGCTGCAGTGCAATGAAGTAAGCATTATGAAAGAAAAACAATTAACATACCTGATATCAACAGATGCCGAAATCCTGCGAAACTTGCCATTCACGAGGAGATTCTCACTGTGCAGCAGCAATGCAAAGTAAACCCCACACTGAAGCCTCTTGTTAACTTTGCCATCAAATTTGGGACCACTCCCTCAGCATTTCTTAGGTTTTTCTCAATTAATTTCCATTATGCACTTTCCAAAGGCCTGTGCAAGAAGCCCATGGACAACTCACATGGGCATTTATCTTCTTAGTCCTTCTCTGTCCTCCCTCTTCATGAGGCTGGAGGTTGGGAGTTGCAACATGCATTGCACTGCTAGCCAAAGGACACTTTTCGCCTCACTCAGAACCATCAGCATCTTTTTCTTTAAAAATTTTTTAATGTTTATTCAGTTTTGAGAGGGAGAGAGAGGGAGAGAGAGAGAGAGAGAGAGAGAGAGAGAGGGAGAGAATGAGTGGGGGAGGGGCAGAGAGAGAGGGAGACAGAATCCGAAGCAGGCTCCAGGCTCCGAGCTGTCAGCACAGAGCCCGATGCAGGGCTCCAACTTGCGAGCTGCGAGAGCATGATCCTGAGCCGAAGTCAGCTGCTCCACCAACTGAGCCACCCGGGCACCCCAGAACCACTCAGCATCTTTACATGGTTCCCTGAGAGATCATCTGAAGTGCAGGGACATCCCTCATGCATAATTTCGAAGTCCGTTTCCACATCATAAATAGCAGATCTGGTGACATGGGAGCAGGACACATACTTGACTTGTTGACTCTTTGGACATGCACTGAAACAGGACAGGAAAAGACCCTCTAAGACCTTGGAATGGGAGGCTTGGGGACAGGAAAGTTAGGTTGTCCATGCTAATGTCCTCCAATATCATGTGGAGGACCTCTCAGACCTGCCATGGCCATGGCCTTGAAGAATTCATGGAACTCCATGGAATACACAAGAATTATTGATTCATTTGTTTAGTCAACAAGGATTTATTGGGTGTGTACTCTGTGCCAGACATTGAGGATATAGCATGTACAAGATAGACAGGAGCACTGTCCTCATAGAGTTTACATTATCATGTGGAGAGACAGACAACAAACAAGCATGGAGATAAAGAAGATAATTCCAGATAGTGGGCAACTGCTCTAAGGACAGGAAAATAGTATAGAGAATGATTAGGCTGGGAAGGTCAGGGAAAGCCTGTCTGTGGGGATGACATTGCACTTGAGGTGGAATGTTGAGAAGGATCCAGCCATGGGCAGGAGGAGAACGTTCCGGCAGAAATTAGCGACAGATCAAGGGCCAGCTCTATGGTTTCCCTATTCCTGCAAGAGTCACCAGTCACACCAAAAAATAAAGAAAAAAGAAAAAGAAAAAAAATCACCACTTGGTCACAGGGCCTCTGTGCAACATAAGTCTGTGCACACTCATGTACACCACACTCTGATGCCTCTTCCTCCTTTCTGAAGGGTGTGAGAGCAAAAGGTGTAAGGCAAGAATGGCCACCTTGTTGGAGGACAGAAGAGAGGGCTGTTGTGGCTGGAGCAGAGCAAACCTGAAGGAGTGCAGTTCGCTCTGCTTATTATTGTCAGGACACAGAGCGTAAGAAAACTAGCCAACGTCACTAAGTCTGGTTCTCTTAAATGCGTTATCTTACTTGCTCTACAAAGTAAATGATGTCATGTCCTCCTTTTGTAGATGAGGACACTGGAGCTTAACAGAGCTCAGTTGTTGGCCACAAAGTCACAAAGCTCCCAAGTGATGGGGTCAAATCTGTGTGTGTCCCCTCCAGAGCCCAGACTGTTAGGTGTTGTGTCATACTTTGCTTTTGAGAGGTGCTGAATATGGGAGCCAAAGCCTCAGCTCCTTAACATCCACAGGGGCCTGGATGGAAGAGTGAACATCAGCAGAGATCTGGTTGTTTACATGTTCCCTCTGGCCATTCTGGAAGAGGAAGAGCAAGCAAACTGATTTTTCAGGGTGTCTTTTCCTCACCAGTAGAAAGAAGGAAAGGGTCTCCAAAGACCATTAAGAATAAGAAGCAGAGTTTACGGAGCAAAAATGGGAAGACCATGAAGAAGCAATTGAAAGTCATAAAAACAGTAAGAGTCCTGACTTGCCCTTTCATTCTGAGTTTCTGAAAGTTCTTTTCCTCTCTAAGAAGGACTTTCCTGTAAACTAACCATTTCTGTCTTGAAGCATGGGAATGAACCAGGGTGGATTGCACTTCCTGACATTTGATTTGATGGCACTGACAGGATCCCACACAACATTTTTTTTTTTTTTACCATCTTTGAACTATATATGATCCTGCATAGTGAACCTCAGGGGATGTCACTTTACTGGAATGGTATGATTGGAAAGAACTCCCATCGGATCGTTGAAGGGGTGATTATTCTGTGTCATTTGGTTATGCATTTTGACAGCTGACATAGGACCTTATCTCAGGAACCCTAGCGTTCCTCAACCCCAAGTTTTCTTTTTACTGAAGGGGAGCTTCAATTATAAGAAAAGACCACCCTCTAGACTCCAAGAGCATGTGGACTGCATGCCAAGGCCCAACCTCACCGTAGAAGGATCTGGAGGGCTCTGGAGGTGCCTGGAAGCAAGAAAACTCCCAAGAAGTTGCTTTGATAAACCTCGATAAGGACTCATCCACGTTTAACCTCTGATGAAGGAAAAGGATTTCGGGTAACCAAATGGCTTGGCCAAACTCTGGCCTTGACTTGGGACAAGGACATTCCACTGGTAGCCCTTAACCTGTAGCACTTTTGCCGCAACAAAGGAGAAAGTGAGCGTCAAAGAGCTGCGTACAAGAATTTTAGCAGGAGGAGATGCCATGGGATGCGTTTCTTCTCGTCTTACATTTTTAATCATTATTCGTGCATGCTTTAATTAGTGGTCCTTTTCGCCTAACTTACCAGAGCTATAGGAACATTAAAAAAAAAAGAAATGAAAACTTAATTAAACTCTTTCAAAGAGCATATGAGATTGAGTTTAACCAGTCTGATGCTAGAGCAAATTAAAAATTTTATTTTAATTCAAATAAATATATTTGCTTACATGAGTAGACTTATTTACCTATGGAAACTCTTTTCTGCCTTCAAACACTGATTGATTTGAAATGATTTTTTTCTTATTTGTGCAGCATGTTTTACTCATTTCCCCCAGAATGCCTCACATGTAGCGGGAAATTCTCAAAAGAAAAGGAAAGCTAAAAGTGAGTCCTGATGCTTGAGTGACATGCTTTCTGAAACTGCAAAACCGGGCACATATTTATATTTATGTAAATTATATATACTAATTCTTTTAGCTTTCATAGCTCCTCTATGGCATGAGATTCTTGAACCCATTTTATGGATGAGGACCCGGAGACTCGGTGGATTCCAGAATTTTTCTGAGCTCTCACAGCCAGTAAATGGTAGAGCCAGGATTTCAGGGGGCACAGTCTGGCTCCAGAACCTGAGCCAGCCATCAGTATATGAAGTTGCTTCTCAATGTCATTCCTTCTCTCTCTGCTCTACCACCAAAATATTTGACATTGTGCCTCTCCTAGACTATCTGGAACGTATTGCCACACTACTGAAATCCTTGCCTTAAAAAAATTTTTTTTAACATTTATTTATTTATTTTATTTTACATTTATTTATTTTTGAGAGACAGAGAGAGACAGAGCACAAGTGGGGGAGGGACAGAGAGAGAGGGAGACACAGAATCCGAAGCAGGCTCCAGGCTCTGAGCTGTCAGCACAGAGCCCGACTCGAGGCTCGAACTCACGAACCGTTAGATCATGAACTGAGGCGAAGTCAGACACCTAACCGACTAAACCACCCAGGTGCCCCACGAAGAAACAATTTTTAAAGGATTTTACTGGTGATGGATTTGACTGTTCATTTTATCTATGTCTTGTTATTTATTCCCAGTGATTATCTGACGATCTTGTTCCCCTTTGGCTGTCCCTCCCCACCTACTGTTTCTCACTGTCTGGACTGCCTTCTGCAGACGACCTGAGACTCCCCTGCTGATGCAGTGACTAGATGTGGTCTCTTTCTCACCCTTATCTTGACGGTTCCTGAAAACTGAAGACCATGTGGGTGTTGTGTATGACGTGGATGTTTCCTCACCGTGCAACACAGAAACTGAACTGAGGAGGCTCATATGAGATCACATCCAACACCGCCACACGTTTCTAAGCAGGGGGAGTTTGCTTTTGATTGACATTTTGATGAATTCGCTGGAAAGTTTTAGTATTTTAGAATCAGAAGACATCTTAGAGATAATCTAATACAAACCATTATTTTACAGATGAGAAAGCACACACTCAAAAGCAATGCAGAGGAAGGAACACATCCTTGGGCATCAGACAGATAGAAGTTTGCATCCTGTCTCTGTGTGCAACTCGTTGGCTATGCAGTCTTGTCAGTCCCCTGACATCTGCTGAGCCTCGGTTTTCTTTTCTATAAACTGCAAGGATCATTACACTTTACCCCACTGCCACTGCCACCGCTCTTTTTAATCTAAACCACTGTAATCCCCTGTGTGGTTTCTGAATAGCCTCCTGACTTTTACTCCTTGTAATCTGTTCTTCACTCAGCAGCCAAAGTGCACTTTCCTGAAACGTAAATCAGATCAGACTTTCTTTTCATGAGTTCTAGGGTGAAATACTACAAAGCCCAGCATGAGCTGACCCATCCCTTTCTGGGCTTTGCTTCATTTCTTGGCTCCCCTCCAGCCCTCCAGAGGCTTCCGTTCTCTTCCAGGAACATGCAAAGCTTGCTCTGGCTCGAAAGCCTCTGCATTAGCTGTTCCTGTGTCTGGGATACTGCCCATGGGGTTCTTCCCTGGATAGTTGCATTTCATTCTTCATGTCTGCTTGAACACCCACCACGGTCACTCTATAAGAAAAAGCCCATATATTGGCCTTTGTATATCACATAGCACCTGTAAATTTTTTTTCCCACAGCATTTATCATCATCTGTAATTATCTTGTATTTACTTATTTAAATCTATTATTTTATTTTATTTTTTGTCACACTTTGTTGAAGTTGCATTTATTTTTAGTGCTTCTTTGAAAACTACAAATGTTCCTACACCTGTAAATACGAAAATAATACAGAAGTACAAGAACTGGAACATTCAAGCCCTCTTTACTGCCCAGCAATAACCAGCATTAACAGTTTTGTATCTATATTTCCAGACACACATAAAAACATTCACATACAGACACACAGTGTTTTATTTAACCCAAATGTAATTATGCTGTAATATTGTTCCTGCCTTTTTTTTACTGTCTAGTTTATCTGTACATGTGGACCTATGTAATTTTTTTGACATCTTAATCATATTATTTAGCTATGTCATAATTTGTTTAAACCATTCCCTTACTGATGGATACTGAGCTATTTCTTCTTTTTTACTTTTACCAACAATGCTGCACTGAACATCCATGTACACATATATCTATCTGTGCATGTGCCAAAAAACAGTCTGGAGGAGAAAGAATAACATAATTTCTGGGCCGAGGAGAATAAGAATTTTAAATCTGAATAGATATTGTCAAATTGCCTTTCATGTAATTATCTTGCCTTTACAAGAAAATGGATTAAGCTTAAATTATCTGTATCTCTTCCCAAAATATAAGATCTGTGAAAATAAAGCCCTTACTTTGCTAGAACAGCTTCTGACACACAGGAACATTTCTCAAAATGACAGATATTTTTATTAGTAACAATAATGGCACACCTATGCATTTGATGTGAAATCATAGAGGGTAGCATCTTGTGGCCATGGGATTTCCTTTGGGCTAGCAGAGTCAAACGTTAGGCTTTTTCTGTCCGTGGGACTGGGCAGACCAGCTCAGGGTGGAGAGGGGGGAATGCCAGCTGGGAAGATAGAAGGAAGTGGGCTGGAAGAAGTCTGGTGGGCACAGCCAAGGTCAAGAGGGTCAATGGCAGTCATGGTGAGTACTGCCAGGGTCTGGAGTCTGAACTGTGCTCAAACACTGCCTCATCCCCAACTCTACCCCAGAAAGTTAGACATGCAGAGGACACTGCAGGACCGGGAAGGCTAAGTATTACTGTCTGGGGCTCTCAGTGACCAGGTGCTTTTGACTTTGGCTAGCAAAAGGTGTAGGCATCTTTCTTCAGGGCACATTAGACCCTGGGACTCTATCACCAAGTCACCCAGGAGGCTTGTCCAGAAAGTAAGAAGAGTCCCAAAATAGCACGTTCATAGAACACAGGAGCTTTTGAACTCCTCTCTGCCCGCTGTAATCTCTACCCTCCAGCACTTTGGTGACCCAGTTGCAAGTCCTTGCTCAAGCCTGACCTCTTCCTGCTTAAGCAGGTCTGAGAAAGTAGTTAGCAAAAGCAGAGAAGAACTGCTCGACCCAGGGCAAAGGCTGGCAACCCCAGGATCTGGAGGTAGGCAGTAGGGAGATGCCCTGTTGGCAAGAGGACGGCCTGTTCTGCACCTTCGGGTTAGGCGCTGACCCTCAAGGGTTGGACACATCCTCCCCCCAACCCCAGCCAAGTTTCACTGAGATATGATTGACATAACACGGTAATGTGTCAATGTGACGTAAAATGTAAATATGTAATGATTTGATATATGTGTATATTGCAAAATGATCGCCATAGTGCATCCAGTTAACACCCATCACCTCACATACTTACAAGTTGTTTTTAAATTTACGAAGAGAACTTTTAAGATGTACTCTCTTAGCAACCTTCAAATATGCGATACAGTGTGATGACTGTAGTCACCATGTTGTACATTACATCCCAGAACTTCTTTCTCTCATAACTGGAAGTGTCTACCCTTTGACCACCTTCACCCATTCTGCCCACCCACCAACCCCACCTCTGGAAACCACCTATCTGTTCTGTATTTATGACTTCATTTTATTTTGTTTTGTTTCATATAGATTTCATGTATAAGTGAGATTGCACGGTATTTTTCTTTCTCTGTCTTATTTCAATTAGCATAATGCTTTCAGGGTCCATCCATGTTGTTGCAAATGGCAATATTTCCTTCCTTTTTTTTATGGCTGAGATGTATATGTATCTCCCATTTTATTTACCCATTCATCTGTTGGTGGGCGCTTAAGTGGTTTCCATGCTTTGACTATTGAAAATAATGCTGCCACGATCATGGAGGTGCAGACATCTCTTTGGGGTAATGATTATTCCATTCAAATATATATGCATAAGTGAAATTGCTGGATCCTATGGTATTTATATTTTTAATTAAAAAAATTTTTTTTTAGTTTATTTTTGAGAGAGAAAGAGAGAGAGACAGAGCATGAACAGGGGAGGGGCAGAGAGAGAGGGAGACACAGAATCCGAAGCAGATTCTAGGCTCTGAGCTGTTCAACACAGGGCCCCACGTCGGTCTCAAACTCATGAGTCATGAGATCATGACCTGAGCCAAAGTCAGACACTCAAGTGACTGAGCTACCCAGGTGCCCCTATTTTTAATTTTTTGAGGAACCACTGTACTGTTTTCCATAGTGCCTATACCAATTTACATTCCTACCAACAGTGCACATCCTCACCAGCATTTGTTGTCTCGATTAAAAAAAATTTTTTTAAACATTTATTCATTTTTGAGAGAGAGAGACAGAGTGCAGGCGGGGGTGGGTCAGAGAGAGAGGGAGACACAGAATCCGAAGCAGGCTCCAGGCTCTGAGCTGTCAGCACAGAGCCCCACGTGGGGCTCAAACTCACAAATCGTGAAATCACGCTGAACCGAAGTCAGACACTTAACTGTCTGAGCCACCCAGGCACCCCTGATATCCTGAGCTTTGACTTGTTCTTGACTCTCTCTTCTCTCCAGTGAAATGTGACTGCCTTGAGACTCATTCCCACAGAGCCTTAGTTATTGCTATAAGGCAATGCATGCTAATGGATTAGCAAACATAAAATAATTCAGACTTACACCTCCCCCTCACACACACAAAGAATGCTCAAGTCTTTGGAAGGCCCACAGATGAGACACTAAGGACAAAGATTCCATTGATCATGACCTGCTGGTGAGAAGATACATCTTAATAGGCAGGCTCATTGGTGTACAAAGTAAGCTCTCAGCAAGAGTTACAGTGGCAGATAACACTTTGAACGCTAGGTACTAGGCTCTCTAAATGTCAGATAGGCACAATGACTTTTTTGAGGTGGGTCTTCTTATTCACATTGCGCCTATGACAAAACAGAGGCTCAGAGAAGTTAACCAAAGTCACACAGCTAATAAGTGGCCACGCCAGGGTTTCACTACAGGTCATTAGACCGTCTCTTGTGGAGGATACCAATAATACTTCCTCCCAGGCTGCACCGTAAGTGTTCGAGTGCTTGCTGCTCTTGAGTCAAGTACATGTTTCTGCCTAAGAGCAAAGCTAATTTTAGTAATGTCTTCAATTGCTAGCGAACTGACAGAGGAATAGGGAGCTTTATCTCAAGACCAACCTAGTTTTCTATAACTAAAATCCAAATGGACTTGATGTATCCAAGACCACATAAGGATATCTTGGGGGTACTCTGAGTATTTCTTTCTAACTTAATGTCATCTTTTGCTTTCAGAAGAAATAGTTCCAGAATAGCTTCAAAAAAAAAGTTCTCCTGCCTTTCTAAAAGTGAGAACTTTTATTTTTTTATTTTATTTTTTATTTTTTTTTATATATAATTTATTGTCAAGTTAACTAACATACAGTGTATATACAGTGTGCTGTTGGTTTTGGTGGTAGATTCCCATGAGTCATCACTCACATATAACACCCAGTGCTCATCCCAACAGGTGCCCTCCTCAATGCCCATCACCCATTTTCCTCCTCCCCCCATCAACCTGTAGTTTGCTCTCTGTATTTAAGAGTCTCTTATGATTTTCCTCCCTCTCTGTTTGACACTGTTTTTCCCCTTCCCTTCCCCCGTAGGCTTCTGCCAAGTTTCTCAAGTTCCACATGAGTGAAAACATATGATATCTGTCTTTCTCTGACTATTTCACTTAGCATAATACCCTCCCTTTCCATCCACATTGTTGCAAATGGCAGGCTTTCATTCTTTCGCATCGCCAAGTAGTATTCCATTGTATATAGAAACCACATCTTCTATATCCATTCATCTGTTGATGGACATTTGGGCTCTGTCCATAATTTGGCTATTGTTGAAAGTCCTGCTATAAACATTGGGGGTACATGTGCCCCTAAGGATCAGCACTGCTGAACTTTTAAATTGACTTAGGTCACATTAGAATCATATCACTTCTCAACTACTTAAATGTCACATTCTATTACCATCTCTTCAGTCCTGTTTCATTTCTTTTTACCTGGATAATGTTGGCCATAGCTCCCTGACACTTTCATCTCCAAGGTGAAAAACAGGACAAGTAAAAAAAAAATCGCTCTGTAGTTTACCAGCTTTTCCCCATGCCTGTTGCTCCTCAAAATTCACATTCTACAAATCTCATTTCCTCTCTCTTTTTTTTTAATGTTGAGTTTTTATTTTAGGGGGCAGAGGGAGAGGCATTTTTCAAAATTGTGAAATGCAGGGACCTCTCTATACTCTCTTTGCAACTTCCTCTGAATCTATAATCATTTCAAAATGATTTTTTGAAAACCATGAAATACACACATAAAAGAGTATATTAAAGGAAAATGTGTGGCTTAAAGTTAATACACATGTGCCTGCCCCCCTGATTAAAAAAAATAATAACATCTCCAGTGCATTGGAAGCCCACCACCCATGGTGCCATGTTCCCCTTTCTTTTTTTTTTTAAGTTAATTTATTTATTTTGAGAGACAGAAGGAGCAGGGTGAGGGGCAGAGAGAGAGAGAGAGAGAGAGAGAGAGAGAATCTCAAGCAGGTTCCGTGCACTCAGTGCAGAGCCCAGTGTGGGGCTCGAACCCACAAACCATAAGATCATGACCTGAGCCAAATCAAGAGTTGGATGCTTAACCAACTGAGCCACCTAGGCATCCCCAAAGTACCCCTTACCAGTTGTATACCCTTGTCTCTTCCCCAGATGTACCACCTTCTTGACTTTTAATGTTTACCATATTTTTTCTTTACTGATTTACCAAAAATGTTTGTATCTCTAAATAATGTTGCATGTTCATTAGTTTATATAAATGGAATAATTCTGCATTGTGTGAACTCTTCTAGGATTTTTTTATTCCTGAGATTTATCCATTTTATTGATATAATTGGTTAGGTTATTAAGGGAACATGTCCCACCATTCCCCCAGCAGACCCATTTCAAGGATGCATTCTTGAGAGTAAGGTGTCATTGGAACCATCTGTATGGTATACATGTCTGAATCTCAGTAAGGCCTCTACGTCAACTTTTAAGATTCTGGTGGGAAGGTGTGGAGATCTACTTGTCTCACAGCTGCTCAAGACAAGTCTCATGTGTGAATTCCCTTGCCTGTTAAACCTTCTGCCTACTGAACTGGAGTGGTTCACTTCTTTCTTTGGTCTCTCCTTGCCCTCTTTGAACAGGGGCCAGATTGTGAACTAAGAGTATTTTACTAATTTTCACTGCTGTATGGTATTCCTATTGTATAACTATCCCATCCAGTCTACTTATGCTTAACATTTGGGCTGTTCCCATTGTTCACAATGGTGCTTTAAATATTCTTGTACACGTTTTTGAATGCACACAGACAGCATTTTCTCTAGTGTATTTAGTGAAGAGTGCAAGTAGTGGATCATAACATATGCACACATTCAACTTGACCAGGTGATACCAAACAGAAATTCGAAGAGTTATACCAATTTACTCTCCCACCCATACCACATGAGAGTTTCCATTCCATTGTTCTATAGCCTCAGCAACACTTGATATTGTGGCTTATTTTTTTTTTTCTATCTGATGCATGCATAATGATGTCTTATTTTTGTTCAAACATATATTCATCTGGTTACTAACAAAATTGAGCATCTTTTCAAGAATTTATTGACTATTTGAGTTTCACTTCTTTTGAGTGCCAAATTTCATTTTTTCTTCTGTGGATAAACAGTTGCCTCAGTATCTCTCTTGGAAAAGTTGAAAAGTCTATCCTGTCCTCATTACTTTGGTTTCCACCATAGGTTAAGTGTACATTAATGTGTGGGTCTGATTCTGGGCTCTTGGCTGTGTCCCATCAGTCTTTTTCTTTTCCTGTGCCAATTCAACACTGTGTTAATCACTGTACCTTTATAATACATCATGAAAGACAGTTTCCTCACCTTTGTTCGTCTTTGAGTGATTTACCTTTCTTGACCTTTTTAATTATTAGAATCAGATTATCAAGTTCTATTTAAATTGTTTTACAAGAATTGATGTGTTTTTGATTATTGAGTTAAGTTTTGTAATCTAATCCTTGAATTTGATCATCTTTTTTTATTTTTTTTTTTGAGGAGTCTGTAATGTCTGTAATGGACAGGATAGGCCAGGTTATGTTGTGGTTACTGCCCACCTCAAAACCTCAGTGACTTAGCGTGAGGTTTATTTCTTGCCTCTGCCACCTGTCCATTGTAGGTCAGCTGGGGATCCCCTCTGTGTCATCCTCACTCGGCAGCCTGAGCCGATGAAGCATCAGCATCTGGACCATTGCTGGTTTCAGGGGTGGTAGGAAAGAAAGATAGCTCAATAGCACACTGGTGCTTAAAGCTTCCACTCATCTTCCTTCACTCAAACCAATTCATGTTGATAACACCAGAAGCAGGAAAGTATATAGGATGGAAGAAAACCAAACATAGTTGTGAACACCAAACCATCTCTCTGTCAACTTTTATAATTTTCTCTATAACTGTCTTGTTATAGGTATTCCTAGATACTTCATATGTTTGACAACATTGTAAATGGTTACAACATTTAATTTTCTGTTTGTTCCTGGCACATGAAATGCAATTAATTTCAATATGCTGATTTTTATTCAGCAACTTTGCTAAATTCTCTTATTAATTTTAATAACTTGTCTGTAGTTTATTTAGTATTTCCATGAACTGGATCAAATAATTTGTGAGTAATAACACTTTGTTTCTTTTTATTTCCATACCTATTATTTTGTTTTCTTGCCTAACTGCTCTGGCTAGAATTTCTAATACTAATAGATACTAATTTCTAATACTAATAGTAGCAGCCATCATTGTCTTCTTCCAATCTCAAAGACAAAGCTTTTTACTTTTCATCATTAAGTATGATGCTTCTTGAAGTTTTGTTTTTGTTTTTTTTTTTTTTGGTAGAAACTCTTTTAACAGATTTCCTACTATGCCTAGCTTTTATTTTTTCTGTTGTTGTTTTTTATATCCCCATGACTTATTTATTTTATAACTGGAAATTTGTAGCTTTTTATCTCCTTCATCTATTTCACCTGCCCCCCATCCCCTGCCTCTGGCAACCACCAACCTGTTCTCTGTATCCATGAGCTTGGTTTTGTTGTTGTTGATAATGCTTAGTGTTTTTTTTAAATTTAATGTTTATTTATTTTTGAGAGAGACAGATAAAGAGAGAGAGAGAGAGAGGAGAAGGGGCAGAGAGAGAGGGAGACACAGAATCAGAAGCAGGCTCCAGGCTCTGAGCTGTCAGCACAGAGCCCAACACGGGGCTCAAACCCACAAACTATGAAATTATGACCTGAGCCGAAGTCAGACTCTCAACCAACTGAGCCACCCAGGCACCCCAATAATGCTTCATTTTTTAAGAGTTAAAAAAAGTCATGATTGGGTGTTAATGTTGGAACTGCTTTTGCTGTATCTGTTGGGATAATTTTATTTTTTGCTCTTCTTTCATTTTTTAATGAAGTGAATTACATTAACTGAAAATTACTGAAATTATATTTTTTATTATGAAATCAACCTTGCATTCCTGAGAGAAACCACTTTCATCTTGATGTGTTATCCTTTATATGTTTTTCTGCATTTTGCTTGTTAATATTTTGTTTAGGATTTTTATACTTGTATTCATGAGACGGACTGGTCTGTAATTTTCCTTCTTCCTATACATCATTGTCAAGTTAGGTACTGAGGTCATACCATTACGGTATAACTAACTGGTCAAACCATCTGGGCTTTTACTTTCTTTGAGGGGGATTTTTGTTAACTCACTAAAAATGTCCTTGTTTCAAATGGATTTTTAAATAAATTCTTGATAGTCTTCCCTCTTCTTTCTTTCCCCCCATTCTTCTTAGGCTTCACTTTTGGTATTTAATGTTATAATTATTAAAATTTAAAATGCAGCAAAATACTTGTGTAAGAAGAACTATGCACAGAAAACCTATTTTATTCAAGGGAGAACATGAGAGACAGAGGAGACTATGGCTAAAGTGTATTTGGACTGATGTAAAGTCGAGTGAATTTTTTACAACTATATGATAATTAAACTGTATGATAATTGGGATAACTGATTGATAATTACAATATAGTGATTGAGAGCAGCTTTGTTTATGGAGACCTCACTCTGTTTGGAACAGTGCCCTGCAGGCATGATCTCATTTGCCTATGTGGGATACTAGCATAGACCAATTTATGGATGGAGGGACTAAGAATAAATGACTCGTCCAAGGCCACATAACTACTAAGTGCAAAGCCAGGAATCAACCCAGGCCTGGGTGGCTTCCCCAAACCTCGACCTTAATGTCTGCACTATACTGTTTCTGTCACACCTCAGCTCACATGCAACAAACAGTGGAGGGTCCCATTCCATGGGTGACTCAATTTCAACTCCAAATCTTCTGAAGATTTAGACAGAAGCTCCTACTTTACAGGTATTTGTTTTTTGTTTAACTCTAGATTCAGTTTAGACCAGAACGTAAAAATGGACCAGCCAGAAGCAGGCAGGACTGGTTAGTTTGAAAGCCAGACCTCTCAAGAGCCATAGCATTCTATCAGGCAAACGCTAAAGAATTAGCTGAAGCAGTGGGCAGATGGTATGAACCTTTCAGGTTTATGTTTGAATTTAAATCCCTGGTACTAAGAAGCAGCTTCTTTCGTGCTTCATGTAATTTCACCCTCAGTACCTTTTTCTTCTTGTACCTATAACAGACCTGCTACTATAGGTATTTGGGTGTGATGGGGGTGTGGATAGGCAGAGCACATGGGGGTTGGTAGATGTCCTAGGTGTCAATCATTTTGAAAATTCATTCAGTCGTTAACTCTCAGCTTTGTCTGGATGTGAGGAGCTCCTTGAAGAAGAAAGAAATCATTGGGACTGGCAAACCTGTGTGCCCTTTTTCCTCAGAACATTTATTGTAATAGTCCTGCAGCTCTTTACCTCTCATATTTGTGATGTAGGTTTTATCTAATGATTCTGGACATCAGGGAGGGGTCTGTGATTCTGAATGATGTCCCCTCATTTTAAGAAGCTGGAGTGCCTTGACCCTAGTAGGGGATGACTTATTATTGCCACAATCAAAAGAGGCCTCTGAAGGCAGCCCTCTCCTCCCCCCTGCCCCAAGATGAACTATTCTAATCTGTGATAATAGTTACATGTAGAAACTCAATCATTTTATGTCCCCTGACATCCCTCAGCTGCTTTCCATTGGAAGTGGGTTACTTTAGAGATTGTGAGGTAGGGCAATGGTGGGGCTAAACCAAGATGGGCTGTGGAAAGTGAATAGGGGAATAATTCTTAAATACCTGGGCTAGAGATATTGCATCGTGTGTCCTCTGAATTATTGGTGGGAATCATGAGATGAGTAAAATTTCTGAAGATTCTTTTTGCCAGGTTGGTGTCTGTATTCAATGTATTATTCCATAATTTCACGTCACAACTGTCCCAGCTTGTGTGTGCATGTGTGTGCACATTAGTGTGTGTGTGTGTGTGTGTGTGTGTGTGTGTGTGTGTGTGTAGGGGAGAGAGACATGAAGGACACACGTTCCTATGACAGCAGATGAATGGATTTGAAGAGAATTTCAGCCCATCACAGTATCCTAATTTACCTCTGTAATAGATCATTTTTTATGCCAACGTTGGGGATAATTCAAGAACAAAGGCCAAGACCGCTGAAATGTCTCTCTCCAGTCTTGCCCCTCAGGAGAGTCACTGGTGAACTTTCATTGGTAAAACAATAGGTGTCTCTGATGGGTGGCAGCATGGATCTGGGTGGATCTGGACCCACAGCGGTCTGAAAGGATGTCAGGATCATCTTGTAATTTTATGGTGGAAATTGTTTCTGAAGGTGTCACAAAGAGGCAGATCATTAGAATAGTACTGGATGGGGCTTACCCTCATCTCTCCATGCTGGGCAAGTGTCCTAACACATGCCTTATAATTAACATGAAAGGTAATGTACCCCTGAGTTCCCTTCACCCTCACCTTGTCCCTTTGAAACAGTTATCTTCTTACCTGTTCAAAGTAATTGAGTTGTACATGCTTTTGATTCACGAGTGAGAATTTGTGTGAGATAAAGCTGGAAAGAGAAATCGAGTCTGAATCTTAGAAGGTCTTCAATGCCTTCTTGAGAGTCATTGTGGGTTCTGGAGAAAAGGGACAATTGATCATAGTACACCTTGGGAAGCTTGATGTGCCATGGACCCAAGGGGGAATTGGAGGTGGAGAGCCTAGCTAGGGTGCTTTCAGAATACCCTAGAGAAAAGATTAAAAGGGCTTCAATTGGAGCAGAGGGAATAAGAAAAAAAAAAACATGGGAAATATTAAGAAACAGAAGAGGCAGAACTTGGAGATATGGAATGAGTGAAGCAAACCCAGCATTTACTTTCTGTTTTATTTCTTCCCAGTGAATTCCCAGTTTGGAATGTACCTCTCCTTCACATAATCCTGGCATTCTCAACATGGGGAAGGAAGCTGACTCCATCCCAGGCACCAGTGAGTAGATCCTGCTTAGCCTATAATTGTTTGCCAGGGATTGGTTTAGAGGTGGGCATGCATCCAGTTCTAACCAGGGTGATGTGAGGTAAGCTGTCCTGGGGCTTGGGAAAATGTCTCATTTACTTGTAAGAGGAAAGCACCATTACACATGTCCCACTTTCTGCGTCTGAATGTTGACATGTCTGGATGTGATGTCTGAATCTGTGCATTGCCATCTTGGTATCAGGCAAAGCCTAGAGGGTGCCAGAGCCAAGAGAAGTTGGAGATGTGACGATGGAGCCTTGAAGATGAATCTTTTCGTTTCTTGTCATGTGTGATAACACAGTTCCTTACTGCGGAAGCTCACTGGAGTCGGGATTTTCTGTGGCTGGCAGCTGAAGCCATGTTGGTGTAGCAAGCGAGTTGAGAGGTTTAAAGCGAGGGTACGGTCTCACCTCGGAGACTAGGACGATGGCGATTCTCTCGTCTTGAGGTGGGCAGCGCTTAGACTTTCGATTCTGGAAGGTATGGGTGCGAATGGCTGTTCTTCCACTTTCACTCTGCGACTTGGGAGAAACTGTTGAACTCCTCTTAGCAGGTTTTCTCTTTTCCAGAAGTATAACAACATGCACGTCCTCACAGGGTTATTGGGAAGACTCAGCCACATGATGCGTATGAAGTGCCTGTTGCCAGTAGGCACTCAGCCAGTTTTGGTTTCCTACTTCCCCATCGGGCATGTGGTTCCAGAAGAGTAGTTTCTACCTAAACCAAACCTACCAGCCTATTGTCATGGACCCTGGCCCTTATGCAATGCTCACACAAAACAAGTGATCAAGAAGGTCTGAACTGAAATGAGCCAGAGGTTAGGGAACATCCTTCCGTGTGGTGGGAAGCTGGAACCAGGGGAGGCCTCAAATTTGTGTTTGTGGTTAAAGCCTTCATGTTCAGGCTTTTCCTGGGCAATCTCCATGCCCAGCGGAACCACAGTAGGTATATCATACATCCACTGCCACTGCAATAAATATAAATTGACCTCATTTGGTCATTGCTTGGGTGTAGAATTTCTGGATGCAGAAGGACAGATTGAATACTAAAACAAATTAAATGACAGTTTTCAACGCTGTAATCATATTTCCTGGTTACAAGGGCTTGGGTGGATTTTCTGCCAACTGAATAATTCTCATCTGAAAAACACAGATGTATGTTGGCAGGTCCTGTGCTATCCCAAACATACTGTGAGAAACTCAAATATAGTTATTTAAATTACCGGATGAAAGCACGAGTCCTCACCCACCTCAGCTGTCGTACATGCTAACGAGATCAGAGTGCTTGGCCTGGGCCTTGGATCCTAATCCCAGAGGCAGGTGAGAGGAGAGTTATAGGAATGCAGGTCCGGGGAGCTGGGCATACGTGTCAATGCTTCTTCACGTCTCCTCTCTCTAATAAAGAGAGATGTTGGGTAACTTCCACCGTGGGATGGGGCCTGGTGTCTTCACAAAACCATGGCAAGCATCCAAAGCAATCCTTTCTTTGCAGAGAGCAAGGAACCTCTGGCTTCCAATGTATTGAGTACTTGCTAAGTACCAGTCACTACACTTTACACAGTTTATCTCATGTAATCCTGAAAACAAAACAAAACAACAACAACAACAACAAAAAAAAAACAACCCTGGAAGGAGAGGCTGTGGTTGTCACCATACCACAGATGAGGAAGCAAAGGTGAAGAGACATTAAGTACCTTGCCTAGCACGATATGGACACGTAAGTGGCAGAGCAGGGATTTGAGCCCAAACTCAGGCTTTTCGTAGATTCCAAAGCCAGCATTCTTTTTCAAAAAAATTTCAGTGTTTATTTATTGAGAGAGAGAGAGAAAGACAGACACACAGAGCATGAGTGGGGGAGGGGCCGAGAAAGAGGGAGACACAGAATCTAAGGCAGGCTCTAGGCTCCAAGCTGTCAGCACAGAGCCCGGCGCAGGGCTCCAACTCGTGAACCATGAGATCACGACCTGAGCCGAAGTCGGACACCTAACTAACTGAGCCACCCAGGTGCCCCTCAAAGCCAACATTCTCAACCCCTAGACTAAAATGTCCTTAGCCCATTGCCAGTGACTGCGTCATGTCGTAAAAGCGAAGATGGCCAATAACTCCGAGGCTTTCGGGAATTCTGCAGCACTGGAAGATAGATATTTGGAAAGGGGCCATGTGGCTTCCTGAGTGAGAGAGCTGTAGTCACAGGGTTAGCTTAATAAAAAGATTACCTTTCATCCCTCACACGGGGATAATGAAATAATATGGACTATGAGAACTCATCACCTGCTTGGCAAAAATCCCTACAGAGTTAGCCAGAGGAAACCCCAGGTGTTTTGGCCTTGAACAAGGCACATGGAACAATTCTGAACCTGTGTCCAGTGCTGCTCTCTGTACAGGCCTACTCATGCTCAGGATGACCAGGGCTGTACGGATGTATTTTCCTTCCCAGCACTGTTTTTCCTCTTGTCAGGCACAGTGTTGGGTTCTATTCGCACCTAGACCACAGTGGAGAATATTTGGTTCTCCCCATCTGGCAACAAATGGTTTCCTTTTGCTCATTCTCGAAAAGTATAAAGAGATCTTGCAGAGACCCTTCAATCACCCTAGATTGGGTCCTTTTGCCTTATATGCTTCAGAAAAGGAGATTCCATCATTTTCCTTGTCTTCCATGCTATGGTCAACACTCTTTCCGAATCCCAACCTAAGTTTGTCCTCCTGTGGTTTAAGCTCTTTCCTTCTTGTCTTTCTTGCATTATTGTTGGGCAGTGGGGCGGCTGGAGGAAATGGAGGTTCTTTGTGGGTTTACTGAATCCTGACCCAGGCTGAGCTTTGTAGAAGTTGACAGCCGCCCTGCTTATTAAAGAGACTATATTCCCTGTATGTCTATTTTTATATCCTCTGAGCACTAGGAAGCCTTTGTTGGAAGGGAGGTGATCTCTCTCAAGAGACTGAGCAACTTGGAAAATAACAGCGGTTTGCAGGCTTTTCAGGTGCCTAGAAATTGCTCTCTTTTAGAAACAACCTTTTTGCTTTTGAAACAGTTAATTGAATAGCGTTTACATTCATAACACGACAAGAAATCATCCAACCCCATGTGCAGTTGTGACAGCTGGAAAGTATTTTGCAGTCATCTTCATGCATCAGACCTTACGGAACCTCTGTTGCCCCCTTCCTCTGTCCCTATAAGCCTATAAAATACATTTTCTTCTGCTGACACTGCAGCATGAACTCTCCATAGCAACTTATTCCCATACCACCTGTTAATAATGCCAAGAGTAATGTATTTAACTCCCTGCATACTGTGCCAAAATGTTTACACAATTCAGCTTATTTCAGACTTTAAAGAGCAGACATAAATCCTAAACTAGCTGTGTCCCTTCCAAACACTCAGGGACTTGGTTGCAATGTTTTTGTGGGTAGAATTGGGCCGATTTTTCCCAGCTATTTTTTAATAAAAAGTAAGGTACTCCTTTGGGGCTACTTTGCTAACTGTTTGGGGGTACTCAGAAATGAGCTGCTTTGCAGAACATTGTCAAATGTAAGAATGCACCTCTTCAGTTAAATATCAGCTTTATTGGCAATGTTCTTAAAACAAAACTAATACTTTTAGATGAAAAATTTGTCCATGTAAATATGTGATGATAATTTTCATAATGCATCACCTGAAATAATGATAATATGAATTAAGATTTATTTTGTATTTTACTGTTTATAATTTCAATTTCCATTTTTTGCTGTTCTTATGAAAATTCTGTACTGTACTGATCAAAATCTACATTTTACACCGATAGGCCTGAGACTGGAGGCAGTCTAGGAGGCAGTCTGCCTAAGATCACACAGCTAGTAGGAGACAGAGCTGGGATTTGCACTCTGATCTGTTGCTATAAAGCTAAGACTTTGCACCACATGAAAACTTGCTAAAATGGGTTTCTAGAAACATCTCATGAGGAGATATTAAGAGGCATGTCTCTAAAAGATTGTCCTGTCATTAAGGAATTTCCCTTTGGCAATTTGATACTGTATTCTTCTCTTTGGAAATTCACGATGCACAAGTACACGTAAGGCTCTGATAAGTTTTGCAATAAAGAAGCCTGCTTAGTTCTGTGCAACCCAGCAGTTTCCAGGCTTCCTTGAGCATGGTGCACTTTTTCCTTCGCACATCTATTAACACTCAGAGGAACATGGTCCGTGGAGCACAGGGTGAGCGACATTGCATTCTGTCAGCCTGCTTCCCAATCAACGTTGAACGCTCAAGGGTACAGCACCCCTGTGGTCTTCACTCAGTGTCCAGATGCCTCTGAAGTGCCTTTTAAAAAATACATATGGGGCACCTGGGTGGCTCAGTCAGTTAAGCAGCTGACTCTTGGTCTCAGCTCAGGTCTTGATCTCAGAGTTGTGAGTTCAAGCTCTGTATTAGACCCCATGTTGGGCATGGAGCCTCCTTTAAACAAATTTAAATAATTAACTAATTAATTAGGTAAATAATTAAACAGGACACACATAAGACTATTATCTTCCCTCAGCCATTCCTTATTCATTCACTCAGGGTCGCTCCCTCTTGGCAATACGTTAATCCGGCTTCCTGAAAGGGATAATTTTTCCACATTTTTTAAACAAATAACAAAATAAGGCCTGGATTCATCGAAGCTGAACTGGTTTGTCCAGATCCCCAGAGAGTCAAACATCATGTTTTCATCTGAAAACCTTTAGTCAGCCTAGCAGAACTCTGTGCCCGAGCAAACATGTTCATGAGACCCCACATAATGACAAAGCCAAATGAATCGGTCCTTCAGAAAGTGCTTACTATCCTGCACACATGGTCAAAATCTAAAATGATGTCACTGCTGGGTAAATGGTCCAATGAGTAAAGAATTAGTAAATCCCAAGATTGTAAATGAAAACTTTTTCATGAAAGACTGTTGTCTCCTTAATCCCTAGCACTTAAAACTAAAAACAAAACAAAACCAAAAAATAAAAAAACACAAACAAAACATCTTGCTTACAATCAATCCAAATATTTGAAAACCCCTTAAGTTCTAATTGGGATGTTCAGTTTTCTTGCAAATCCCTGGCATTGTATTGCTATAGCCAGGAATTTTCAATCATTGACTAATTCATTCCTTTCTGTTCTGTACCTCCTCCACTGCATATCGTTCTGGTCTGGTGCTTTCTATTATGTTGACAATCTTATTATTGTTAGTTGGCTCTATGCTGAGACCTTTAGCTATAAATGTTAATTATTTTTTTATCTGCAAATGGATAAAATGGGAACTAGGCAGAACCAGGAAGAAATCATGTTCCTCTTGAAAGAAATCTGAGGCTAAAATCCATGGAAGTTTGCTGAATTTCTGTCTCCTTAGTCTTTTCACTGTTATCCATCTAAAGCTATAATGTGGGGTTGTTTTTTTCAAGAGACCCTGAAACAGATTCAAAAGTGAAAACTTAGAATCACGGTTTGGAAGATGCCTCATAGAAAAATCACCGGAAACTGTAGACCCCATATGACAAGAGCAATTTGAAACCATCGAGGGGAGAAGTAACCTGGCAAAGTAAGGTATCAAAGATTTTGGATCCAGAGTCACAGATGAAAAGGTCAAAAGCTTGCAGCTAAGGATAAAATGAGGAGTTAAATAAAAAAGTTGCTCCTCTGCATTGGATTCTTTCCAGGTCAACAACTACTGAGTCGTTAGGAAAAACTAGAGTCCAAGAGTTCCTGATCGCCTGTGACAGGCCTCCCTTCCCCAGATGGAGTTCGCGCACTGCCCTTGCCAACAGCGCTGACTCACCCTCCTCCGCAGGGCGCGGACACCAGCTCCGAAGAGCAAAAGCAGAATCTGGCTGCATCCGGTTGTGTTCCTGGTCAGCTTGCATTTTCGACCTCAGAGTGAGGGGCTATGATTTAAATGTGGGCATTCTCTTAAAGTTCAGTCCCTCCAGAGGGTTTGTGAAAGCCCGAACCGCAGAGCCGTGATGATTTTCCTACACCAGGAACAAAATTAAATGTTGTCTATCAGCTGGCCTAGCGGAAACAAGAGATCCAAAGCCACCTAATACGCTATTAGCATAACTACCTGCTATGGTAATCACCATGGTCACCTCAGCATCGGGGTTGCAGTGGTTGCAGAGTAATGAGGTTGTACCCTGCTGGCCATACTCTTGGGCTGACCGAGTGATCATCCTCATGATTAAGGGCCTTGTAGAGCTTGCTCTCATTGGATAGACCTGCGTTTGCCCTCTCTTTGGAGAGCAGCATCTGTGAATACGATTTTCCTCTTACATGGGAGTCTGTCTCACTTTCTGATGCACAACTTGCAGAATTCTGCTGTCATAGACTCCCAGAGCCAGCCGGGTCTCTGGGGGTCGTGGAGGTTGCATGCGCATGCTGCACACAAACGGGGTCAGGACGGTCACATCTGGCCATTGCAGCAATTTATACAGCTGGGATCCAGAAACATCAGTTTCACTGTGCATGCTGTGCTGAGCACCCCACAGAACCCTGGCCTCAAGGAGATGTGAAGGAAGGGCTCTGTCCACAGCGCCGGATTCTACACACCCAGGCTGCTCCTGGGTGGACCAGGTGACGCTGTGTGTTATGATTTTGGAGAAACCAGCGCTGGTGTCCTCAGAATCTCCCCATCTGTTGGCACTTTGCCTGAATTTCCAACCATTAGAGTCATTCCTTCGGGTGAAGGCAATGGTTCCCGACCTTTTCTTTTTTCTGTAGTACAAAGAACCCTTTTTAACATCAAAAAATATTACAGATATTCCACATTATTAATAGCTATATTTTCAGTTTCCGATGATTGAAAAAAGTCGCAAAACAAACTACTAAAATCTCAGTGGTGCTTTTACATGGATTCATATGTAATAAATTATAATAACACCTTAATATGAGGAAAAATACTCACCCATGTATCTATGAGCCCTATTATTTATCAGGTTTAGAGATAATGCTTTGTAAACATATGAATTCATGGTAGGTCCTCATTTTTACTCCCTACTCTCCCACTGGGGAGCCTGTATCCCGTGCTTTATCACCAAGATTTATGGCCCATGGAATGGGGCCACTGAGTTAACCAGGATTTTATAAACATGTGTTCTCTGGAACAATGTTGCAAACATTGTTTGCAAAATAAACATGCAAACAAAAAATTGGTGAAAGTTGGGTTATATGGAGTCAAATAGTTTTCTTTACTGCAGGACTTCTCAGAGCCTTAACTGCTGACATGCATTTTGAATCGCTACAAAGGAGGCACTGATTTCAGAATTCACTAAACTCTTTGACCCATGGGTCCTTTTTCCAGGCATACTTATCGACATACCTGGGAACAGTGTTCTGAAGATCACCACTTTGGGTTAAAACATTATTTCCGAAAGATCTCTGTTGAATGTAAACATATAACCTGGGACACGGAAACCAGTAAGCCTTTTGTCTCCACTAGGATATTACCAAGATTAGCTCCTGAGAGAAGCTGTTGAACTGCCAAGGGAATGTCCTGAAGGAATAGCTTCTCACACATCTCTCTTCTAAGGAGCCTGAAACATGTGAACAGCAAGCTTCTTGTGTCACGTGACATTTATAGCTATACTTAATATCTCCTTAGCTTCCTCCCTCTCTTATAAAAATCACAGAGGCCAAGCGAACAAATGGCTGTCTGTCAGAAAATCAGGTAGCACCGTGCACTAAAACATTTTGGTACCACAGAGATAAATGTCCTCGAGATGTTAAATGAGAAAGTCGCATGCAGAATTTCTGTCTTTAGACTGAATCCAGGTTTTGTTTGTTTTGTGTGGTGTTCAAGTTCCACTTCAGTGACAGAGTGGAGAAGCCTGGTTCCGTTAGAGGCTGTGTGTCATGGGTAGATGTGGGCTGGCTTGAGGCTGCCTTCTGATGACTGCACCAAGTGTCCCCAAGCCTGAACTCGCCTGTGATGATCCACTTTCTCTCACCACCGTCCCCAACAGAAGCTGAGCCCCACACTGTACCTATTAGAGCTCCATACTCTTTACACGTAAGATCTGGGCTCCTGTTGAGATTCTGACCTCCCTGGAAAAGTTACAAATTTATTTATTTATTTAAAAAAAATTTTTTTTAACGTTTATTTATTTTTGAGAGGAAGAGACAGAGCATGAGTGGGAGAGGGGCAGAGAGAAAGGGAGACACAGAACTGGAAGCAGGCTCCAGGCTCTGAGCTGTCAGCACAGAGCCCGGCACAGGGCTCGAACTCACAGACCGCGAGATCATGACCTGAGCTGAAGTCGGACGCTCAACCGACTGAGCCACCCAGGCACCCCGAAAAGTTACAAATTTAAATGTATTAGTCTTTAACAACCTGAGTGTGTCATGGAAAATGGGATTGGTGACTTGTGTCTAGAAAGGTGGGGAGCAGTGGGGTACTGGGGACAACCCAGTGGCGCCACTTAAGAGAAGGCCTCTGGATAGAGAGCCAAGACTCCCGAGGGAGCCTGTTTGGTCCCAGTTAAATGGGAAGCTTCAAGAGCCAGATCACTTGAGGTAAAACAAAGGGCAGACCATCTGTGCTTGCAGACACGGCTGCACTAATGTGAGGGGGGAAATAAGAGCAATCATTTAGAAATTTTAAAGCCTCAAGCAATTCTTCCTCAATCAAGTGAATATATCAGGTTAGAGTGATTTTTGGACTTGAGGTTACCAGCAGAATTGTTTCAATTTGTCATTCTTCGTTCATGTGTAGACACCGCTAATAAGCACATCTTTGCCTCTCCCTTATCTCAGTGGAGACATAATTTTGTTTTATGGCCCTTTCACACGACATCGTGTTGATCAGTTAATAATTTATCAGGAACCTCTAGCCAAATATTAAAACAAATGTGTGCCATAACACATCACTAGATCTTTCTTTTGAGCCATTCAGAGGGACAGGCATAAAGTGAAATTACAAAACATCTGTGCTTCTTCATGTTCTCATTATAATGGGATTTTAACTTTCCATGCAATTACAATGAAAACCATCCCAATTAAAAGGTTTGAACCAATGCCGCGTCCCTATTAAGGTGTTAAAACATTCATTCTGTCAAATAGGGGGAAAAATCGGTTCCCTTTGAGATTTTCTCCATTAAGCTAGTTTCCTAATTGCTACATGCTATTTAAATAGCTTTGACTGCACTTACCTCAAATGATACAGTTCAATTAGCCTGTAAAAGAATTTAGGGTCTCTAGTGAAAAGAAATCTCACAAAAAATCCCATCTATATCAGAGGACACAGATATCTATTAAACTATTCTTGGTAGCTTCCATCTTTACTGTTTTTCTCTTTATGATCCCAAATTCAATTCCATTCTATCCTCTGAATATGAGCTATTATAATCAATATTAATAGCGGCATCAACTATAATTTACTAAGCATCTCCTAGGTATCACCCATATTGCATGCATTTTCTTATTTGGTTGTTTTAACAATAGTCCGATGATATTATCTGTGTTTTATGGATGAGAAAATGAGACGGAGAAGCATTTAGAGAGCTTTTCCACTTACTCAATCAGTGTCCAAAGTGAGATTTAAACCCAGGTCTTTATTACCAAAGTTCTTGTTCTTAACCATAAGACCTATTGTAATCTTTGTTGGCTCTTTAAAAACAACAATCATTCAATGTGATTATTCTTTCCTTTAGTTAATTCAATAGCAAATGCAGGATTAAAGAACAATTGTCCTTTATATTATGAGTTTTAAAATATGTACGTAAAACTAGAGGAAATAGTATACTGGATCCCCATGTACACCCAATGGTATGTGATCCTCTGTATACATGTCTTCGGTTTAATTTATCTCTTCACTTCTATTTCAGGAGCATTTAAGGGCACACTACAGGCATTGTGTCATGCCACCCATGAATAGTTCAGTACGTATCTCTATCTGGAGACATTTTCCAACATAGCCACCATGCCGTTATCATGCCAAACAAAGTTGTGATCTAAGCACATAGTCTGCCGTCCTGGTAGTCAGGGTCCTGGTGGGAAGAAGACGGCTCATCCAAAAGAGATAATTGAAGAGATTTAAATAAAAGGACTATTTACAAAGCTGTGGCCAGGGTTAAAGAAAATCAGCAAGGGATGCTGCAGGGCCTGAAGGCTAGCAGTCGTGAAATGCTGTATCCCCAGAAGGGCCAAAGAAGCGAGGGGTGGCAGGTTACTGGAAGCTGGAGAGAAGCTGGCCTGAGGGAAAGAGATACAAGAATAAATCCTTTAATCTCTTTCCTTTCACCCTTACAGCTCTTCTTGGTGTCTCCCACTGGCCACACTCAATCTGAATTCAGAGGACAAGGGATCCCAAGTCATTAGTACAGGGGTTGGCAAGTCTTTGTTCTGCAGAGGACCAGACAGTTAAAATCTTCAGCTGTGTGGGTCACATGCACTCTTTCTCTCCTGTATTCTTTTTTTTTTTTTCTGTTTTTTTTTTTTTTTTTTTTTTTTTTTACCCCCGTATAACCACCCCTTTCCCAGCTTAACCGAGGTAAAATTGACAAAGAAAATTATAAGACATTTATTTGTTTATTTATAAAATTGTTTATTTATTTCTTTTGAGAGAGACAGGGATAGAGAATGGCAGGGGCAGAGAGAGAGACGGAGAAGGAGAGAATCCCAAGCAGGCTCCACACCGTCAGTGCAGAGCCTAACCTGGGCTTGATCTCACCAACCATCAGATCATGACCTGAGCCAAAATCAGGAATTGGCCACAGAACCAACTGAGCCACCCAAGGCACCCCCACATTTATATTTTTAGCTTACAGGCTTTACATAAACAGGTCACTGGCTAGATTTGGCCCACAGGTCATAGTTAGCTGATCCATTTTAGTTCATAAAGACTAGTAACCTGGGGCAAAGGGAGTCAAGTAGGGTATAGAGTGGTTCTGGAAAAGCAAATGGAAATTATCTAGACACAGTCATGTTCAAAGATGGTTTGTTCAAATGAAGACCCTAAAAAGATCCACACATTTAGCGGCATTTAGTAGCTATGTCTATTCTATAATCTCTTCTCTTTCCTTTTGGATAAATGCTACTGATTTTGGGTGGAAACGAGTTGTTTTGTCCTGTAGACAAAAGATTTGACTGCTTACTTTCCTGTAGTAAACTTCAACGTGTTTCTCTCTATTTCCTCTAAACTGTTAGAACTTGAGGCTTGATTAGATTCAAGTTCAAACTTTTAAGAAGTAATGAATCAAAGTTGGGACTATATGCTTCCTGTTCCATCATATCATGAGGAGAATGATGTTTCTGACTCTCACTTTTAGTGATGCCAAGGTGATTGGTGGGTTCATTCACCATCAGCTCTGTGTCTCCATTATTACATTTCCCATTAAATGTATGTCTTCTGCTTTACAACATCCATTGATGATTATTTCCTAGAACCATTATTTCATGACTCTGGATAATAGTGACATTTTAATTCCATAATTCTTTCTGCATTTATTAGCTAGCATTCTTCTGTAACGACTTTCTTGACCTTATTAGCTATTTGGTAACCCTGAAATATAGTCTGTGTTGGAAATGCAAGATAAACACTTCATTCTTCTCTCTACCAATTTTAACTTAGTGCCCTACTGATCTCCAGTTACAATCATGAGCTTTTTAAAAAAGCATTATTTTGAAATTTTAAAATAAATATTTCTATTATATATATATATATATATATATATATATATATATAAAATATATAGACAAATCCATAAATTTAAAATAAACACACACATATAGCATGTCACCCTATTGCAAACATCATTCTTTGTGTTTGTTATATTGTCCCATTTTGGGCAAATGGGCACTGTGTATGTGTATGTGTGTGTGTGTGTGTGTGGCTCAAAACAACAGAAATTAATTTTCTTATAGTTCTGAAGTACAGAAGTCAACATATGTAGGCACTACCACATTATCTCTAGAGGCTCTTGGGAAGATTCCCTTTCTTGTCTTCTCCAGTGTCCAGTGGCTGTTGGCGTCCTTGGGCTTGTAGATGCATCACGCTAATCTTCAATTCTGTCTTGACAATGCCTTCCCTTCTCTATGTGTCTCTGTGTTTCTATTGTCATGTGGATACTTGTCATTGGATTTAGGGCCCACCTGGGCTATCATGAATTTTTTAAATTAATTACTTCGGCAAACTCTCTTTTTACAATTAATATCACATTCAAAATTTCCAAGGATTAGAATGTGGACATATGTTTTCGAAGGCTACCCATTCAATCCATGACAGATGTCTTTGTGATTTTTGCGATGATTGATCTACTAAACAGAAAATGGGTTTTTGAGGGCCATTAATGTATTATAAGCTATAATATTGCAAATATAGAAACACTGATTGACACTGTGTTTTATATCAACATGAAACATAGTAAAAGTTTACTAGTGAACTACAAAATATAAAATTATCAAATCGTTGATAATAAAACAGGAAAACTGAGAAAAATATACATTACTTTTGCTAATACAATTATTTGGTTTTCTGCCACACTTTGGTTCTCTATGTGTATTTTTGTGGCATGGAAGAAGGAAGTAGGGTCAGAAGTTAAAAAATAAAAGAATGCATCAAAGGGTTTTACTCCCATTTGATCACAGAAACTTGTCACATCTTTGAGGATTCACTTTTACTCTCTGTAGTAAATTTCCTATCCCAATGGTGTTCCTAACACTTTTGTGTAGTAGTAGAATGGATTATCTATTCTGTAATAGCACGAAAGAGCTGGGAGACACAGAGGCACAAGGTGCGTTTTCTCTGTACCTTTTGGAAAAGAAAAGGTAGAGAAAGTGTTAATTGTTTTTGTTTGAAATTTATGTGCCTTTGTTTTGAAGAATCACTGTTTCTAAGAGAGAACTCTTGGTTGCATTATAAGCATTTCAGACAGAGGCACCTTATGTTGTCAAAAATCTGCATTTTATTTACCAGTATCATGTAGTGACTGCAGGGTAGGCTCCTGTGTCCTTTGGTAGCTTTCTTCCTTCCAGGTAGGGCAAAATACCTCAGGCTCATCTTATGCATTTCCTGCCCTGCATCTGGAATCATCTGTTTCTCCCAGCAAATCCTGTTTTCTTAGTAGGAAATGATATTGAAAGACTACTACATGGGTGCTAGCGATCCTCCCTCTAATGGGCAGTCATTGTTTTCTAGGCTTTATTTCCCTTAAAAATTAGGTGTCTGTTGTTTATTTTCCATCTGATTGGGTGAACTCACACCTAACTTGGCTAGAGACAGTCTAGGTTTACATCTATTCACCCAGCACTGCCAATGGTACCACTTAAAAGTATCCTTGTTCAGATAAGTTATATGACATTCTACTTACACATGACTTAATCTGAGTCAGTTGGTAGAACAGGTGACCCTTCATCTCAGGGTTGGGAGTTCGAGCCCCACCTTGGGTGTAGAGATTACTTAAAAATAAAATCTTTAAAAAATAAACAAGTGACTTAATCTGGTTTTATCAGGTGCCCAAAGGATGTTTCCCTTACCTTTAAAGTTCTGTAGTTTCACGAGACTATGTCTTGGTATGGCTCTCTGGGTCAATTTTCTGAAATAAATACATGGTGTGCGCTTTCAATATGTCAGCCTGAGTCTTCTCTTATTTCAGGAAAACTATCTTGTTTTTTAGTTTATAGGGGTAGTTCTGTGTCTGGATTTGTCTTGGATGATTCTAATCATACATATTGAATTTTTCTTATCCATTTTCTATATCTATTGTTTTCTTTTGTACATTCTTATTTTTCTTTGATTTCTGCATTTTCTTCTTTCTGCCTTCCATTTTTCTTACTGTCCACTCTCTCTTTTACCAAGTCTCTTATGTTTCCTTTAGTTTCAGACTTCATTCTGAAGTGAGTTTTTTTCCCTTTTTTTTTTTTTCATAATTTTTTTCCTAAACTCTGACATATCCTGCTGGCTTTCATGCTGTCTCATTTCTGGTATTTTCTACTTGTAAGCTATGCTAAATTTTCATAGTTTCCATACCATTCTTACCTTTACCGTAACCCTTTTGTAATATTACACTGTGGTTTTCATCAGCCTCATGGTCATGGTTTTCTGGTATGTATTCATCAATGATTACTTTCTCTCTTTTTTTTTCATACAACATCCTTATATGGGGCTTTTTCATGTTCTCTTGTTTATATGAGATGCCACCCCCCCCCCCTTTTTGCCCCTTCTTCTTTGAGAAGGAGATTCCTGTGGAGAAAGGTCATGGTAGTTTCCTAGGGAAGTGGTTCTAAGGCTCCCCCCACCCCATGTTGTTGCCTTGAAGTATTATAAAGAAGATGTGGTTTATATACACAATGGAATACTACTTGGCAATGAGAAAGAATGAAATCCTGCCATTTGCAACAACGTGGATGGAACTGGAGAGTATTATGCTAAGTGAAATAAGTCAGTCAGAGAAAGACAGATATCATATGTTTTTACTCATATGTGGAACTTGAGAAACGTAACAGAAGACCATGAGGGAAGGGAAGGGGAAAAATAGTTTCAAACCGAGAGGAAGGCAAACCATAAGAGACTCTTAAATACAGAGAACAAACAGGGTTGATGGGGGTTGGGGAGGAGGGTAATGGATGATGGGCATAGAGGAGGGCACTTGATGGGATGAGCGCTGGGTGTTGTATGGAAGCAATGAATCACAGGAATCTACTCCTGAAGCCAAGAGCACACCGTATACACTGCATGTTAGCTAACTTGACAATAAATTATATTAAAAAAATGCAGCTTTTCAGCTCAATGGTCCTACTTCCTCTGGACCCCCTTTTCTGCGTAGGAGTTGAATTCTTCTCTCGGTTTTTCACCATTGTTTCTACACTGCTCTTTTTTTTTTTCTTTTTCTGTATGCATAGCAATTTTTCTCTGAGTCTGTCTCTATCTTCCCAGAAGGAAAGGTTCTGGCTACTCCTGAGGCCCTTGGGGGATTAGGCTGCCCGGGACCTTGAGATTTTCTCACAGGTGTCAGTGTATCTTGTTTGCTCTCACCTACACACTACAGCTGTGGGGATCTCCCCGATTTTTACCAATTGGTTGTTTCCAGGTTGGCTTGCCCAGGATTCCACTGAGAAGGAGCTCGTTTCTCGTTGGGAATGAGCATTTGATGCAATTCCAGTGTTTCAAGTCTCTTGAGACCATCAGAACTCTCTTTTCTGTCCTGTCCACCGCCTCCATGAGTGCTGGTTCCACACATGTCCTGAGGGGGTTCTGTCATGGGTTGTGGTTTGGCATTAACCACTTTATGCTCCGGGGTTTCAGGGAACGCCTTGTCATCTCATTTTGTTCAAGATGCTATCCTTTTTATTTTTAAATCTTGCTATTCTAGTCTACCTATCTGCTTTGTTTTGTTTTATGAGAAGATTTAGGTATATTTAAACAGTAATATTTAAACAGTAGGTATATTTAAACAGCTGCCATAATGACTTTGTTCTGACTGGAAATTTGAGGTCACTTTTAAAAAACTGACCTGACATAGTTAAGTTTGGAAGCATAGAAAATAAGACAGGACCTCACAGAATTAAGTCCCATGCCACCTGGGGAAAAATTCAACCTCAATCGGGAAGTAGCTTTCCCTACCAGGCCCATCCGTCTGCAGCTGCCATCAGTGCTGCAGGCGAAATGGCAATGAGGACACCATTTGTTTCTGCCTACCTCAGTCACAGATGTGCCTGGGCCAGGGGGCACAGGGGCTTGGGTCTCCTGAGCCTTGCTTGTATGCCATTACTAGGTAGACCTGAGGGGATAGAGGCCATGCATTCAGAGTCAGGCCATGTCAGGCTAAGTCAAAAAAGTTGGAATTAGATGAAGGCAGAGGGATACCATCTGTGAGCCAAGGTACAGGCCAAGGAGTCCACAGGCAGAGCCCCCCAGTTGCTTTGGAAGAGTTGAGGAAGCAGGTGCCCAGAATCAGAACAACAGGAGGGGCCCTGACAGGCAGCCATCCAGGCTGAGGCCACCCAGCTTCCTATTTGGCCCTATCCTTGATGGCCAGACCTGCCATGCTTAAAATGTTTGCTCACTGTCTGTTGTTTGACAAGGCCATGTTCTTGCATGATACTAGGGAACATAGTGGAAAATCTTCTCCATCTGGAGTCTTAACAACTGGTCATGAGTTATGCCCCTATCAATGGAGTTGCCATTCTTATTGCAACAATTACCTCGCACACAACGCTATTATAATTTGAAAATTCTCATGCTCAGTGTCTGAGCACAGATCAAAACCATTTAAAACAAGTACCCTTGTCTACCTTCTCCTTTCCTCAAAAGGACGCCATCTCTGCAACCAATATTTTTGACCCTGTTGGGTCAGAAAAAAAGACAGGTCTCTTTCTCACCATAGCTAAAAGCTCAAGTGTTCTGGAGAAAAAAACTATCCAGGCAATGTCCAGTGGAAACACATTGGTATCTTTAGCTAAATGCTTATTATTTGCTAAGCCCCGTAACATGAATGTTACTCACATTATCTAATGTAGTTTTCACAGAAATTTGCGTGGTTGGGGTATCAGTTAAGCTTTACTTGCAGGTTACATAAACCGCCCTCACTATTCTAAGTAGGAACAGATTTAAAACAGGGAATTAGGCGCTTAAAGAATCATTGAGAGGGTTAGAGAAGCAGGCTCTAAGCTAGTCCTTCAGGAATGCCTCCCGGAAAACAAGACAGAACTGACCATGTAACCAAATGCGTCAGATTGGTAGAACCTAAATTACAATAGAAATCCTTGCTGGAAGGAAACCATGGACATGCAGGTGCAGGTTTTGGCTTTTCTGGCCTCAGTAATATACAGACAGGCATACTGGGAAGGCTCTAGTCCCATTCACTGATGAGGAAATGGAACTGAGCTCTGACCACGGGAACCAGTCATATGACTAGAAATGGAAAATCCAGGATTGAGCCCAGACCTAAACTCATGTTCTCAACCACGTCACTCTTCAGCCTGCCCAAAAAGGCATCTGTGGTCAAAGAGCAGTGAGAAAGGCTACTTTATAAGCATGATCAGGACTTCCTTATCAATGAGCATCTTTCCTTGACTGTGCCATCAAATTACCAATCACCGGTTCCACCAGCGCTTTTTATCCTCTCCCATCAAACTTCTCAAATGTGAGAGGAATCTTCTAGGATCTCATCATAACTTATGAAAATGACCGTCCTAGCTTTCGGTCTGCCATACGTGGACAGGTTCATACTCTGACCAATTCCACTGGACTGTTTCCAAAGGTGATAAATTCTATTGCTTCCATTTGTCATGGGAAAGTAGTTATTTATATTAGCAAAAATTAAGTTTGACTCGAGATGAAATACAATGAAAGTACCAGTTCCTTCTGTAAATGGGCCGCAGAAAGTTCTAATCTGTATCCTAATGCTCCAGGTCATTCACTCATTCATTCATTCATTCATTCACTCATTAATTCATTCACTCAGTTCTTAATATCCTAATTCATTGGACAGTTATTTATTGAACATCCATTATGTGCCAGGAAGACAGTGACATATAAACTTGCACTGTCCCTGTCCTCCCAGGGCTTATAGACTAAACATGAGGACAAACATTCAGTTAGTATGTAAAGAGATTTGACACAAGAGGGGAATGGTACTATGGGAGTAACAGCAGAGGGGTGAGCGTGTGGCCTCCCTGGAGGAGTTTATCTAAGCTGAAACCTGAAGGGTGTGTAGAGTTTAGCAAGGCAAGGAAGGAAGGGACGAATGTTCTACTCAGAAGGTGGCCGCAAAGCCAAAGTCTTGGAGAGGAGAGAAAGCAGGGTGCACTGGAGATAGCAAATGAAGAGCAGAGTGGTTGGGGTGTGGGGTAGGGAGGACAGTGGACCAAAATGAGCTGTAAGGATGGGCGTGGAGGGTCATTTGCAGACTTGACGGTTGGTAGGTTGATTTAGCAGAATGAAACCCTCCATGCTGTTCACCGTGGTCATGGGAGGTTGCTGCTAAGCCATATGGAAACACATGCTGAAAGTGTAACGATCAGTAAGTTAACAGGTTCTTGTTAGTAAAGAGAAGCAGGTTGTACTGGAATATACGTGCAATTAAAACATCTTTTTTTTTTATCATGTGTTGCATATTTCTGACATTCAATGAATATTCAGAGCAGTGACATAGAAAATTATCACCTTTTAAAAATGCACTCATAGTTTTCAGTATTCCAAAACATCAGGCCTTAATTGTTCAATGATAGAGAATAGATATTTCCATTTTTAAATAGTTAAATTTTTGTCTTTCATGTTTGTCCAAAGATTTCCTCTATGAATTGATGAAAGGTTGATTCTTTCATGACAATTTATTGTTCAAACAGGAACATTGTCATGGTAATAATTAACTATTACTTTTAGAGGGGAAAAAAAGAAAAAAGGTGTCTCTTTCCCCAAAGTTTTGAGTTTTAGGGTATCCCAGTGGTGGAGGAAGTGCTGGTGACTGGGCGTGTGGTGGGGGTTGTCCTAGCTGTGGGCAGTGGGGTAGCTGGAGGGAGACTATGCAGACAGGTGGGGTGAGGTCTCAGCAGAGTGCGCCAGCCCACATGAAGCAGTAGCTAGGCAACCATTGGTATCTCTGGGCCATGGAGGGAGCCCTGACCTATAGCTGATGTAACCTTGAGGTTACTCCTTTGATTATCTGGCTCCCATCGGCATGGCCATGACACCAGAGCAGGTTAGAAGACCTTAATAAGGTCCATAATAAATTTACTCCCACACGTGTGAGAATGAAATGAGTGACAGTCGAATGGTGGCAGATGAACACACAACAAAACCATGCTCTGAGGGAAGTCTTGTTTCCACCTTCCAGCGACTGGGTGAACTTTTGCTGCTCTCTCTTCCATCCCAACTCACTCACTCTCTCAGAGAGTGTCTAAAGAGCCCCTCCCAGGCACCAGGCTCTCTGCTAGGTATTGGGCCAACAACAGTTTATTAAATCATTTAGCACTTATTTCTTGAACACCAGTTATGTGCCAAGCAATGTTCTGATCCTTGGTAAACAAGGCAGACGAGGATCCTACATTCAGGAGATATTTGAGATGTAGAAAAGTGCTAAACAGAGAATTTAAAATAAGGTAAATAATTATAACATGGCAGCTATTTTACTTTGGATGGTAGGGAAGTCTTCCTAGAGGAGGTAACCTGTGTGCTGAGATCTGAATCTGAATAAGAAGAGTAAATCCTATGAAGATCAGCGAGAAGAGAATTCCATACAGGGGAATAGTTCATGTAAAGGCCCTATATCAGGAATGAATGTTGCATGTTGGAGGAAAATGCCAGTTCCTGTAGTTGGAGCTTAGTGAGGGAGAGAGAGGTATAGGAAAGGCTGAGCTGGTGGAGGAAGATACTTGGGGCCTCATAGGTGAGTGTAAGATGCTTGATTTTTCCGAGTGCATTAGAAAGCCACTGGAGATTTTTCTTTTTCAAAATTATGTATCTGATCTATCTCTATCTATCTGTCTATCTATCACCATAGAAAATACATTGCTTTGTTTGCTGTTGCATACATGACATGTTACTCTAGGTATCATTCTGCACCTTGCCTTTTTCGCTTGATAATATGCCTGGAAATCTAAGCCACTGGGGATTTCTAAGCAGGGAAATGACATGATATGATTTATATTTTTAAAAATATGACTCTGGCAGCTAGGGGGGAAATGCATGATATGTGTCTTTGTTTCAGATGCTATAACAAAACACAATAAACTGAATGGCTTAAACAACAAACATTTATTTCACACATTTCTGGAGACTGGGAAGTCCAAGATAAAGGTGCTTGCAAATTTGGTGCCTGGTGAGAACCTGCTTCCTGGTTCATAGACAGTTCTTATTGTGTCCTCATATGGGGGAAAGGGCAAAGGAGCTCTCTGAGGTCCCTTTTATGAGGATACTAATCCTATGCATGAGGTCCCTGTCTCATGACCTAATCATTTTCCGTAGAGCCCCCATCTCCAAATGCCATCACATTGGGGATTAGCTTTCAATGTGTGAATTTGGGGGACATAAACATTCAGTCCATTGCAGTATGAGAATAGCATTGTATGGAGTATCGAGAATGTAGAATGAGTGAGAGATAGGTCCCTGCCCTCACAGGGCTCATAGTCTGCCTTCCCAGCACGTTCAATCTCGGGGTTAGTATAATTGCCTGTGTACTGGCCCTTGGTCTCTCATGCTGAACTGTGGGATCTCTGGGGGCCAAGCCAGTGTCTTTCTTGTTCATCTGTGTGTCTCAAATATCTAACCAGGTGCCTGACACTATACAAGATGATCACTGAACGTTAGTTGGATGGGCGAATTAACAGGTCTGGGCAGTTTTATTAATAACTCACTTTGCTGTGAACAGCATGACTTTCTTCCCATGATTAGTCAGTATTTGTGATGGAATATCAGTATGGATGTCTTAGAGAGACACTTTTATGTGACAACAAAATGAAAACCAATGATTAGAGAGTTTTGTATTATCTCTTTGGGATGAGGGCAGCATTCAGGATGGTGAAAAGCAGAGAAACTAATTCACATAAAATGACTAAGAATACTAAGGGCTATTGATGCTGGAGAAAACTTAGGGGAGCATGGCAGCTGCATTCAAGTACGTAAAAGACTGTCATATGGAAGACAGTGTACTTGAGGGAAAGAGACGGGAGCGCAAGATACGTGTCTCAAATAACCAAAAACAATTTTCTGCAGCTACCCTGTAATAGAATAGGTTTTCTTGTGAGGCAATGAGCACCTTGTCTCCAGAGATATTCAAACAGAAATTAGATATTAATTTGTCAGGGATGCTGCAGAAGTGACCCCTGGATTTTATATAACGATAACAATAGCTACCATGTCTTTAGCCCTCAACCCTGCTCCAGACAGTCTGCCAGAGAGCTTTACAAATGTTATCTCATTTACTTTTCATAACAACTCTATGTGATAGGAGTTATCTATTTTGTAGATGCAGAACCTCAGGCTTAAAGAAGTAAAGTGATTTTTACAAGGGCACACAGGGAGTGGAAGACCCAGAATGCATCAAGGTCTCTATGGCTCTAAACTCTTTGTTCTTTATCATCCAGGCGTAGGCATGCCTGGGAGGTTTCTAAACCATGGCCTCTTTCTCAGTCCTCCCCAGGGTTAGGCCATAGCATTTCATTCCTCTCCATGACCAAGGATAAGTGGTGCTCAAGGAAGGGTAGGGACATTTACCAGCTACTGTTGGTGGGTGTTCAAGGCTAGATGCAGTGAGAAGAGCCCTTCTGTTTCTTCTCTCCATGAAGCTAGATGGAGAGAGTTCTGGGATGACTCTTCCTGAGAGAAGCTCTCGCCATTTCTCTAACACTATGGTTTCCTCTAATCCCTTCTAATTCTTGTTTCCACAAGACAAGTCCCTAGGTTGGCATCTACCAGTACTGTCTGAGGGTGCCAGCACTGGGTCGATTGCCCGTAGAGACCTCACAGGAGAGATAGCTCGTCAATGGCAGGGTTCAGAGACTCCTGAGCCCCAGTCCAAAGTCAAACTGACCTTATTCCAGCACCCTCAACGTCTCCTGAATCCTCTGACAGTTGAGTTTCTTCCATATTAAGATTTTAATATTCTAATGCTCTTGGGGCCATAAGATAATTTCTGTTGAAGATTCAGAAAGGGGATGACAGTTATAGACTCAATGTTTGTGTTTCCCCCAAATTCATATGTTGAAGCCCTATTCCCCAATGCAATGGTATTTGGAGTTGGGGCCTTTAGAGGGTAATTAGGTTTAGATGAGGTCATGAGGGTAGAGTCCCCACGGTAGGATTCGTGTCCTTCTAAGAAAGAGAGATGAGACCTTTCTTGCTCTTTCTCATTTTGTAAAGAACACGGAAAGAAGGCATTGCCAACAAACCAGGAAGTGGTTCCCACCAGACACCAAATCTGCCAGCACCTCGATCTTAGACTTACCATTCTCCAGAACTGTGAGTGATAAATGTTTGTTGTATAAGCCGCCCACCCTATGATGTTTCGTTATAGCATCCCAGGCTGAAGACAGACAGGAAGTGGTTTTTGCTTTGGTTTGTTTGCATTTATGGAAGGGAATTGTTGGATGAAAGGACTTTTGTTTTTTGGCCTCTGTGGCAGAGAATGTAACGTTTATGTCCACAAAGCCAAGGAGAAGTCATATTTGGATCTCTGATGAAGCAGCAATTCTGAAGCGCCTGTTTAGTATTCATGCATGATTGACAACTTGGTGATGAAATCAGCATGGTACCCCTTCCTTTCCCATGCTGTCCAGAGCCCCACATGGGCAGTGCTGTTCCCAGGGCAGCTCTGGTAGAAGCCCCATCAGAGAAGTGCTTCACTTATGAGTACTGGAACAGATAATCCCTGCAGCCAATGAAAACCAAATAACTAGTTTCCCTCAGTCTAAAGAGGACCCTGCTCAGTGTATAACAGTGAAAATGCTACCCAGTCATGTACCTAAGGAGAAAGATGTATGGCTTTCCCAAAGGAGAGAGAACTCTTAGAAAGTAGGGACCCATGGATTGCCCTGTGAGATCAGGGAAGAGAGGTTGTAGTCAATTTTTATGGAGTGGCTACTCAGTGTTAGGAGTTTTACAGGTTCAGACAACATAACACCCCATAACAACCCTGAGAGGGTGTGTTGTTCTTTACTCCAAAAGGTGAATGGGCGCAAACCATGTGTGAGGTTCCACTGAGGACACAGTTATAAGTGAAACCCACAGAGCCCCTACTTTCCAAAGGCTTACCTTCTTGAGGATATAATAACAATGCTAATGTTTAATGAGTAATGGAGTACCAGTTCTATTTTATGTGCTTTGCACACACTATTTCATTTAATTATTCAAAACCTCACAAAGGAGGGAGTAATATCAGACCCCAGTTTGTGACTGGGGAAACTAAGGCACAGACAGGCAATTAACTTGCCCCCGTCATAATCTGGTCAGTGGCAGAACTGGTATTCTAACCTGACCCAAGGGGCCTGGCATCAGAGCTCGTGCTCATGACCTCATCCTTTACCACCTCTAGGATAGGAATATGCTCCAGAGGAAGAGGGTGGAGCCCACATGGCCGGTGATTGGCCAAAGTGGGACTTGAACCCGGGTCTGTCTGACTTTAAAGCCCATGCTTTCTCATCAGGCCACTCACTGATGATGGTAGAAATCTGCACATCACTGTAATAATATACCCTTCCTTCCTTCCCTCCTCCCTCCTTCCTTCCAACAAAAGTGTAGTGAGCTCCTTCCAATTATCAGGGACAGGACATTGCTAAAGACTACATTCCTGATGTAGATTAAAAGTCTCTTTAGATACTTTGTGTTTGGTTATCAAGGGTGGAGTGTGCAGAAGACAAAAATGCATTCACTCCCCAGTGATTTAGTCAATCATGCATTCAGTAGGTTTGAAAACTTTTCTTGGACATTAGGAAAAGATGATTCTGTTTGCTCCCATCGCAGTTATTTTTAAGGTGACAGATGTTACTTTTCTTTCTTTTTCTATCTCTTGAATGTTTTGGAATGTGCACAAGTCAGCAAAACTTGGGTTTCTTTTCTTTTCTGTTCTATTCTCAGAGAGGTTTTACCCTGGAGGGCAGGGCCTGGCATTCTGGGGCTGGGATTTCCCCCTCAGTATGTGTTTCTTCAGCTGGTCCTGTCACTTCTGAGCACACAGCAGTGGTGTGCCCAGCCTGGTCCGAATCAAGTGTCGACTGTGTTTTCCCTCTTATCATGTTTCCCCTACGAGCGGACTAATAAATGGAGACAGTCTTTCAATCCCGCCTGGTAGGCGCACTGCGAAAGCAGGGACCTGGGGGGTGAAGGAAGTAAGAAGGCTGGTACTCCGCAAAGCGGTTGGCCTCACAGGCACTCACACAGCTCTGCCGTGGACCTGACCATCGTGTAGAGGAGAAAAGCCACAGACACATGAACACAGGAGAACATGGGCTCTGTTCCATATTCCCCACTCTGTCTCCTAGCCCTTCTGGGAAGATCTGGAACAGGATGAGGAATCTCATCACAGACTCTCATTAACCTGTTTCATGAACACAAAACAACAACAGTCTGACAGCTGTTACCTATGACTTGTCAGCTCTGCTCCATATGTACACCTTGCTCAGGATGGCGGCAGATCTGGAAAGGCCTTCTGCTCTCCGTCTGTCATTGACATGTGCCTGGCCTTTCTGAGGTCCTTCCCCTGTCTCTGGAAACCCACAAGGCCCCCGGAGTTGCTGTCTGTCATAGCTATTTATTTATTTTTATTTTTTTTTATTTATTTAAAAAAAAATTTTTTTTTAACGTTTATTTATTTTTGAGACAGAGAGAGACAGAGCATGAACGGGGGAGGGGCAGAGAGAGAAGGAGACACAGAATGGGAAGCAGGCTCCAGGCTCTGAGCCATCAGCCCAGAGCCCGACGTGGGGCTCGAGCTCACAGACCGGGAGATCGTGACCTGAGCTGAAGTCAGACACTTAACCGACTGAGCCACCCAGGCGCCCCTGTCATAGCCATTTATTAGAGGTCCCATCATCTGCTCACAAACCCCACAGAGTTTTATTTTATAACTGCAAGTGCTTTCCTTGACTCTGAGCCCTCAGGTCTCCCTCCAGCAAAGCATTTATGATATTTGTGTATCTCCAATCCAATTGAGTGCATTTATCCAGTCTCATTAGGCTGCTGTTCTTTCGGTCACTGTTTGGGCTCCCAAAGACCAGTTAGTCTGTCCTCCTAAGTCACTGTTCAGGTCAAATCTCTGTCTGTCTGCACGGTCTCTCCCCTCCCTGGTTTGGGATGGTCAAAAGCCAATTCACAACTGCAGTAAAACCACGAAAAGGCAGGTCACATCCTAGGGCTGGTCAGGACTTGGTGACAGTGTGAATGTGGAACTTAAGGGGAGGGAGGAGTCAGAGATGGCAGCTCGAGTCGGATCCCAGGTGGCCTGGGAATGACGTTTCCACGCGCACCCACAAAAGGGCAGACATGGGAGACACTGGTAAGAGGAAGAAGAGTTGGTTTACGAAACGGAAACCTGTGACGTGATAAGTTTAGGACACAATGAGTTTGAAATACGGGCCGGACATTCCAGTAGGACTGCAGGTCCGAGGTTTAGGAAGAGATCAGGACATACAGATTTAGGGTTCATCTGCACAGACATGATGGTGGTTGCTGCCAGATTTGGGCATCATTTGAGAGGAATCACTGAGAGAAGAGAGTCAAGCCCAGCTTGGACCAGCACCCCATGGAGGAACGAGAGAAGATTGGAGAGGCTGGGGATGAGCCAGGGTCTCACCAGGTCACTGAAGACAGGGACAGGAGAACTTCAGAACGTCTAGATCAACTGTAAAAATGGACATTTTGTTGCGAGGTAAGCAGAAGAACAAAAAAGGTATTAAAAAACCCACGTGAAAGAACCAACAACAAGAAAGCAGCTCTGGAACTCTTGTGGCCTTGGATGTCTCTACATGTACCCAGTGCAGGCCACAAACAGAGGGAGTCTGAAGCGTAACCACGCAGAAGGAAACAAACAGCGAGATGAATCACACACACATCAATGGCGTGATGTGACGGTCCACATGCCTGGGACACAGCGGTGAAGAATGCCTTGTTCAAAAGAGCCACAGTTCACAGACGGGACCAGGAAGATGATCACACAGCAGGACCATTTACATCAGATATCTTTCTGACTGCATCACTGAACGTGTTGATCACGCCTTCACTTCCTGATTTAAGGAACCCGAAATTTCTTGTCTGAGGGAGCCAATAATATATTATTATTTCTAAGTGCAATTTGAGTTGTCGGTCCTGTCATTTGTAATTGAATGACACCTCACTGATATGGCTTTTTATTTGGTCTTCCTGATTTTAATTCTCTGGCCTCCCTTCTACTACAAGGTCTCCGGTGTCTTCTTTCTAAACCATACGTGTAACAATATCACTGCCTTGCTTAAACCCCGCTACAGGCTCCTCAGAAACTCCTGGATAAAGTCCAGACTTCCTTGGGTGTTATACAAAATCCGTTACCTGGTTTCAGATGACTTGTCTCTTGCCACTTCTCTTAGATGAGAATTTAAGTGACTGAACTCTTTTGTTTTGAAAAGTTCTATTTGGTTCTTTTCCAAACTCGTCTGTTTCATCATGCTGTTATCATCTTTCGTGTTACTAGCTTGTTTTAGCCTCTAGTTTATAATTTTGTGGGGTGAGCTTGTCTGCAGGAGGGATGTTTTTCTCTGGGAGTCCCACACATACCAGGTTGTAGACACTTCCTTCAGAATGGTCATGTGTTAGCTTCTGCTAGCGTCTTGTGGACTCCAGTAGCCTAGGACCAGATTTTACGTTAATCTCTTTGCTTGGGGTTCTTGCACAATGGGGGTAATTATGTTTGACTGCATCTATTCATGAAGCACAAAGTTGGGGTTTCTTCCCTTGAGAACCATTCTTTTCTACCCATGTACTGTCTCAGACAGGCAGAAAATTTCCTTTTTTCTTCCCTGGCTTGTGGAGTAGAGGGTGGTGTTAGTTTCTCTTTCACAGTCAGGGTAACCCTTTGAGGCTCTGTTTTATGCAGGGGTTTCTGTTCAATCCTCCCCTGACCCCCATACTTGGGTGGGTCCAGACCACGTTTCCTCTTCCTTCATATGCATTAAAGCCTTAAACCTCAGGGCCTAGAGCCAGTATACTTGTCTGACACCCCCAGGGCTACAGCAGCACCAGAGCTCTTTAATTCTCCATCTCTGGGTTCCTTCTTTATTTCTGGCATATGGAATTCCCTTGATTTCTTCTCCACCTTCCTCCTCCTTCCCCTCTACTCCTTCTTCCTCCTTCTCTTCTTCTCCTGCCCTTCCTCCTCTTCCTCCTTTTTCTTCTTACTTTGGAATTTTTTCCTGGATTTTTGCATATTCATTTCAATTCATTTTGTTTCAATTCATTTGTAGTTAGACGAGAGTCCTCTCATGTAAGTACTTTTTTTTTTTTTTTTTTAAATCATATCCTACCTCTTTAGCCAGGTCATACTCCTCACCATTTTCCCTAATGTGTTACTTGCACTGTCCATTCATTCACCCACAAATACACATGAATATTTTTTTAGTGTGTACTTTGTACCAGGCACTGTTCTAGGTGCTTGGAATATAGCATTGAAAAGAATTAGAAAAATATTCCTGAACTCATGAAGCTTACCTTCAGACAGGAGGAAACAGAAATGTGATGAACTAGAGCTCCATGGATGAGTATGAACAAGTATCAGAAACAAACAGTTGTATAAAATAGTAAGCTTCCAAATAATTTGTGCAGCATGATATCCATTTTATAATGTTAAATATGTGTAGCCCAGTATTATTTCTGGATATGTCATAGCCAGTAAACTAAAAGTATGCAGAGGAAGGAGATCCACTATGTTTAGGAAGTGGTTGCCTCCAGAAGGAAGGAAGAGAGGACTATGAGGGATGCATCATCTACTTCTCTAATGTTTTGTTTTGTTTTGATTTCTTTTAAGCTTATTTATTTATTTTGAGAAAGAGAGCACAAGTGTGGAAGGGCAGAGAGGGAGGAAGGGAGAGAATCCCAAGCAGGTTCTGTACCACCAGTGCAGAGCCTGATATGGGGCTCGAACTCATCAACCGCGAGATCATGCCCTGAGCTGAAGTTGGACACTTAACCGACTGAGCCACCCAGGCACCCCTGTTTTGTTTTGATTTTAAAGATTTTAAGTAATCTCTACACCCAACGTGGGGCTCTAACTTACACCTTGGAGATGAAGAGTCATAGGCTGTACCAACTGAGCCAGCCAGGTGCCTCTCTAATGGTTTAAATATCTTTTAAAATTATATATGTGAAGTAAAAGTGACAAAACGTTAAGATTTAACAAAACTGGGTTGTGGTTACACATATGGTTATTATAATAGGCTCTTCATTTTCTGTATGATTGAAATAGCTCATAATAAAATGACAAGGCTAAATGACTTTTAAAATGAGACTTAAAAAGAAGTCAATAGTAATAAGTGTAAGTAAATAAATTACATAGTGTGTTGGAAGGTGGTAAGTTATATGGAAAAAAGAGAAAAGGTGGAGCAGGGTAAACGGTACAGGGAGGCGTGCGGGTGGCAGACAGGCTGCGAATCTGGAGTAGGGTAGCCAGCCTAGTGTTCACTGAGGAGGCATTTTTGAGGCAATTGTGAGAAGATCTTAGTGAAGAGATGACCTTTTTGCCTGTCTTAGATATCATTTACTCTACTGAAACCAAGATAGTAGCCCCAGGAGAAGCTGGGTGGCCGTGTTACAGCCATGAACTGGGAGAACTCAGTGACAAAGATACGGAGACAGTCTAGAGTGCACGGCAGGTGGGTGTTGCTACCTTTCAGCAAGACAGGCCATGTGGGAAGACAATCAGGTTCGAGAGGTCTTCAGTCATTGAAGGGAAGTAAGGTTTATCTTGTAATTAGGTCAAAAGGAAATTACCTAGGGAACAAGAAGCTATATGTGGGACATATCTGCAATCATATTTTTCCAATAAATGCACAAGTTTATTTTTGTATGGATTATCCCCTGTGTAACCTGAGAACATAATAGAAAATAATGTCTGTAAAAGTAATTTGCACAGATCCAAGACCATATCATTTGAATAATTAGCCTTCAGCTACCTCTCGATCTAGGGATACATTTTTTAGGACTTAGGCTTGAGGCCAGGATTACAGAGTGATACCAGTTATGCCAGTCAATGTGGCTTTGATTTCCTGCATTCCACCCAGACCTCCTTCTCCATCAGACCACTCCCTACCTAGTTCTCTCTCTGAAGCCTCGTGGACTAGGTGCGACCCATCTCTGCATAGCAACTCTGAAGTGTTTGAGGACAGTTACCGTAATTTCCCAAGTCTCTTCTCCCGGAGAAGGGGCACTCATTCTTCCAACCAGTCGTCATGTGAGCCATGGCATGTTGTTCAGAGACAAACCCCACCACCCCCACTGGCCACCTTCTTGCAAAGATATCCCATCGTGTCAATGTCTGTCTTAAATGCCAGATGTGCACAAAATGCACTGATCCCTATTGCTATTAATGCAGCCCAAGATTATACGAATGTTTCAGTTAACGCCAGTGTACAGTTTTCACATGGACAGCTTACCATGTCTGCGTGCTTATTCCAAACTTCACCATTATTTGGGTCACGTTTGCATCTTGTTTGCAGAAAAAAACATGAAAGAATGTATCAAGTGTTTCAGTTAAGTAAAATAAACATTTATATCGTCCCCCAATCTACTGGAACCTTTTTCATAAAGCAGGTAGAACAGTTTTATGAGTCTCCTTCCTAATAATCCATGCTGACGTCATGTAATAATCCTTGCTTTTCTAAAGGCTCACACACCACATATTTTAAAATCCATTTTAGAATTGGATTCAGATTGATGTCATATTTAATGATCTATAGTTTCTGGAATTTATTTATCCTCTCTTTTTTGAATTCAGAAATACATTTTTCCCCAACTTTCACCACTGTGCGTTACCACTGGTGTAGAAGGAAGGACAATGCCCTGGTGGCCAGGGACCGGTGGGTTCAGACCAGATTTGCTCCTAGCTAGCTGTGCAACCTTGAGCAAGTCGCTTGACTCATTTGTAAAAATTAATGTTTGAGGCTGTAACCACTCTGATTGCCTCTTGCTTACTTTTTAAAAATATGTTTATCCTTTTTGATAATAAATTACCTGTATCTTCTGATTCCAATGTATAGTCTTAGAGTGAATTGCTTCCCCTTGTTAAGAATACATGTGCCACACTGAAACATAGTTCAATAACCAGGTTGATTGGGCTCCTTTTGTTCTTTTTTAAAAAAATATCTTTATTGGGGCACCTGGGTGGTTCAGTCGGTTGGGCGTCTGACTTCGGCTCGGGTCATGATCTCACAGTTTGTGGGTTCGAGCCCTGCATCGGGCTCTGTGCTGACAGCTCGGAGCCTGGAGCCTGCTTCGGATTCTGTGTCTCCTTCTCTCTCTGCCACTCCCCAACTTGTGCTCTGTCTCTCTGTGTCTCTCAAAAAATAAATGTAAAAAATTTAAAAAAAAATATCTTTATTGAAATGTAATTCACTTACCATACAATTCATCCATGGAAAGTGTACCATGCCATGATTGTCAGCATATTCACAGAATTGTACATCACCACAATCTAAGTTTAGGACATTTTCAACCCTTGTTCTTAAGTCACTTCGAGCAACAGCTTACCCTGTGGTCTGTACATGCTGGGGTAACAGACTAAGATCTGGGGCTCAGAACCCTCTTTCGATTGTTTTCCCCATTCCTAAATTGTATTTCCTCATTCAGAAGTATGGCTGGTACTTAGAACAGCATTGGCTTGCCTAGTATGAATGAAAGCCTTGGGAAATGCCTATATACCTCTTCATTGGCCCACCCACTAAATGCGTATTCACTATGTTTTCCCGAGGTGGTAGAAATTACATGACTCTTTCCGTAGCCTAAAGAAATGGACTCTTGGTACCACAGGGACCTTCCCCCATTCCTTAATCACCAAAACACACTTAAGTCTCTCAGTTCATGAACAGTTATTTTTTGAAGCTACCATGTACCAAGTTCTGGACATTCAAGGCTCTAGAGATTCAGGAGTGAATAAGATAGCTATTGTGGCCCCTGTTGGAAGAGAGAATCAGGAAACAATGATTAAATTGTTATAGTTTCAGATAGACATAAGACTGTATATAGTCCCCATAACAGTTACAGGAGTAACAAAAACATCTGTTGAAAATTAAATTTGTTGAAGGCAAAGGGCCAATTACTTGATCCTCAAAAGTGGGAGTTCATGAAAGACTGGCCTCCTAATGGAGAAATCACCTGGGTCAGAAGGAAAAGTCCCAAGAGCTGTATTCCCTCTAGCAAACAAAGAAATGGAAGTGAAGAACCTGCCTGTGCACCAAATAGAACTGTCTATCAGGGAACACGTATGGGCCATTCACTTGCTCTGCGTCCATAGAACAGAAGACTTGCCAGATAAAGTCTCTCACTGGGAGACTTTGAGTGCAGTAGGTAAGTCAAGTTCTAATGGGACACAAATGGAAGGCACACACGGGGATCACTTGAGGAGAGACTTGAGTACAGACATAGGTTTTGAAGGCAGGGGAGGGTGTGGGGAAACCGCCAGAGATAGCAGAAAGTACAGGGGCCTGAGGCTAGTCACAGAGGGATGCTCTTATTGCCCCCAGACTGAAGAAACGGGAGCCTTGAGGAGAGGGCTGCCCTACACGAGATGTGACTGTTGCCCTCCCCAAGAAGAAGGGATTAGATAACTTTTCTCCTCCCTCTGCCACAAGTTGGCACTTTTTTCCCAATGTTCTCTGATGGCTGAACTCAGCAGGAAGCAAGAGGGCAAGGGTGCTCTTTTGTGTCATCCTTGCAGATCAGTCTCCCAGGACACAGCAGGGTGGAGAAAGATGGAGAGTGGATTTGGAAGGGCAAAGGGAAGACATCCAGTCCATGGTGGAAATGGGGGAAGTTACATCCTGGCCTCTCCCTTCTTCACAAACTCCCCTTCCTCTGCTACCCTCCAGTTCCTTAACTAGGTACTTGGTGTGTTATGGAAGGAAAAGCAAGGGCAGCAAAGGTCTGGAATCTGATACTCAAAGATTCAAAATCTCTGAGTCCCTTATCATGTATAAGACACTTCTCTGAATCTGTGGCCTTTGTGTACAGGTTAAGAGCATGGGCTCTGGAGTCAGACTACTTGAGTTTAGATCTTGCCTCTGCAACTTATCGTGTAATACTCTCGCTCTCTCTTTTCACTTGTCATTCGATTCCATTTTAGAACACAGTGCTTGAAGGTACGGAGTACTACCGATGGGCATTTCTGTCTGTCGATGGGGATTATCTTACCTAGATGGGAATTACTCTTATGAGAGTCAAACAAGATGATGCACACAAAAGGACGTCGAAGATGATAGAGCACCACATAACAGCACTGGAGCCATGACTTCCCCTTGTCCTTCTTCTATCCTCCTTTTTCCTTCTTTCTTTCATATCCATTGAGCAAATACTTATGGAGTCAGACACCATCCTGGGTACGGAAGAACCAGTGGGAAACAAGGTCGTTGTGATCCCCAAGCACACATCCAGTGGGGCGTGTGGGTGATAAGCGCACAATGAAATCAATGAGCAGGGTGATGTCAGATGGTGGCAGGTGCCATCAAGAAATTAGAACAGGTGCTTACGTTAGGGAGTAAGTGTGGGCATTTGGGTAAGGAAACTACTTAGTGTGTTCAGGAAGGTCTGCCTAGAGGGGGAATTTGAGCTGAGACGTGAACGACAAGGAATATTCTGGCTTTGGGAAGACTGTGGCGTGAGGTGATAGAAGGGTCTAGGCTGAGGGAACACAAGTACAAAGTCTCTAACCCAGGAGCAAGCTTGGTGTACTCGAGGGATGAGAAGAAGGCCAGAGTGTTTGGAGCCTGGTAGGAGATGAGGCTGGAGAGGTGGACAGGAGTTGCAGTTGTAAGGCAGGAAGTAAAGGCACATCATGATGTGAATCTGTTTCTTCATCTTGCTTAGACACCGTCAAGGTGGGTGTGAGGATTAAGACGGCACAAGGAAGACATCTAGCATTGTTCTGAGAAGAGGGCCGGCCCTGAGGGCTAAGATACAGGGGTAATGCTTCCCAAGAAGGGGTACTGCCGCTGAGCTTGAGCCAGGGAAGATGACCTATGCAGAAAGCCAGAGGCAGGGTGTTCTCAGCCAGAGGTGGGGCCACTTGGATGCAGAGGAGGAGATGCACAGAAAACTTTTGCAGAACAGAAAGAGAAATAATCCAGGCGTTAACACCAAGGGTGGGTGCTTAGAGTTGGTTCTCAGATCCAGGGAACATGTTTGCAGGGCTGAGTGTGAGAGCCGTGCCCTCGCCCTGTCTTCCACTGCGTGATGTGCCCATGGGCGGAGTGGCCACCAGGTTTGGCTGAGATCTTGTGCCCACTGGGGAGTCAAGAGACTTCTCTCACACCCTCAGTTGATTCCAAGAGGGTACCAGTTACCTTCCAGAAAAGGACAAATCATCATACTTTCACAGTAAATGAGAACTGGGATGCCTGGGTGGCTCAGTAGATTAAGTGACCTACTCTTGATTTCAGTTCAGGTCGTGATCCCAGGGTTGTTAGTTTGAGCCCTGCGTCGGGCTCTGTGCTGGCGCCTGCTTAGGATTCTCTATCTTCCTCTCTCTCTCTCTGCCCTTCTCCTGCTCATGCTCTAAATAAATAAATAAACAAACAAACAAACAAACAATAATTAAAAACAAAATAAATGAGGATATTAGCTAGTGTCATATGGTGGAAAGAGCTCTGGAACTTGAACCGAGTTATGCCCCTCTATTTATCCTTTTAACCTTTTGCAAACCACTTAATTTCTCTTAAGTCACAGTTTCCTCATTTGTAAAATGCAGACATCACGTACTCCCCAGGGCCAGTGGAAGAATTCAGTGACATAATGTATAAAAAGCTTTATTTCCATTCCCTCCGTCTCCACCCCTGTGTGGCCTCTACAGCCTATAAGTAGATTCCGAAGCTTGTTGGATATCCCGTGATTGTCAGTCAAAGAAGCGATGCCAGAGAAAGCAGCCGAAGAGCAGGTTTCCTCCGGGTTAAACCCTGCCAGCAAAATTAACTCCTCAGACTGGTTTCCTTCCTGCTCGGTCAGATATCCAGAAGCGACGTGCTTATTCTCCAAGGCAACAGCAGATGCTTATATCAACACAGGGGAGAGGCTCAGACATTTAAAAATAGAAAACAAGGTCAAAACGCTCAATTTGGCCAGTAAACACTGACCTCTCACAAACATTTTTAAAACCCCAAGTACAGATCCGGCGCATTTTCATACACTCTGCTTCAGCTTCTTGAGATGCACTTAGATTCTCCCGAGTGGCCAGGCCGAGCGCCCCCCCAAGAACTTACAGGACGATGGGATCTGTGATCTGTCTTCATGCAGGAAATATTCTATGCATTTAGATGGAATATTTTTTAGTCTGTTAGCCTCTATTTGAATATTTGAGTGGATTCTTGCTGCCCAGGATGTTTCATTCCGACTCCAGCTCAGTGGGTTGCTAAGGTGAACGCGTTGATGATTAATTCTGTTCATAAACACACTGGAAAGAAGGCGGGGGTGCAGGGGGTGGGGTGGGGGGAGAAGGCCCTGGTGTATATCGGCGTTTTAAATGCTGTGAATTGGATTCAATTTAATTATTTCCTCCCCATGGCTTTAAATTGAAGGGCTTCAAAATCAGGAGTTACTGCTCATACACTTAATTATTTTCCCCTGGTAAAAGAGAATGGACTCTGAAATAAAAGGGCTCCAAAGCAGAGGCAATTCGAGGGCAGGGAGCAGCCGGAGCCCCGGGTTCCCCCTACCTGCTTAAGTCTTCCTCGGTGCCTCTGACTCTTCATTACTAAAAATAGGGCCAGTCACCTCCAAAACCTTTTCCAGTTGAGGCACCAGTATTTGGAGATTTTGACTCTCTCCCGGTACCATAAATCCTGCGGCGCCCTCGAGTGCTGGAAGGACAAGGTGATCTGGTGTGTGATCTGGGGGAACAGAAGGTACCTCCCCGCTGAGCCGCGCATCCCTACCTGCACAGCCAGAATCATTGTACCACACGCCCCCGGCCACCTCTCGGAACCATCTCGAGGATGGAAAACCAAAATCAGGTGATGAATGCAGAACAGCTACCCTGAGCACTCCAGAGAGGTTGGGATGTTGAGAGTCTCCGGAGGGGAGCGTGAGGCGAGGGCCGAGGGCAGAGGTGGGGAGGGTAACGGGTGAGTTCACAAGGACATCGGGCAAAATGGCAAATTCTGCTCTCTGTCTGCGGGGGGCTGCAAGGGCTCAGTGGAAGCGGCCTCCAGAGACTGACCCGTTGTCACAGCATTGCCTGGTGTGAGCATCTGGGCTCGGCCCAGAGCACAGCGGTCTTGGCCCCACATTGCTGTGCCTGGAGGTGGCACGGGGAGGCTGCGTGGACACGTCGTCCTCGTCACCCTGCCAGCCACACAGAACACAGGATTCAGGGTAGCTTCCACATGAAGATGTGAGTGGTTCCCCAAGCTCTACAAACATGTCGGACACCTGCAGTCTGTCCTCAGGAGCTGGTCATACTCTTTGTTAGGCTTCCACCTCTGTTTCATCATCTTCTCCCTGGCCCCCAGGTGTATACAGGTGAACCTCAAAGGCATGCTGGGGCTACAAAATATCAAGGGATAAAGGAGAAAGGTGAAGGATGTTTGCAAAGAGGAACAGGTTTTCATTTCTTCCAGTCATTCCCCATCTTTTCTTCTCCTCATTTACTTTGAAAGTATGATGACTCATTCTTTTCTGGATGGTGACTGCTGCCTTCTGGGAATCAACTGAGGGTACGAGAGAAGCCAAGAAATTTCTCTTGGGCACCTGACTGGGCTCTGTCCCACAGCCTAAGAGTTCTGTGCTATGTACATTCGTGTTTTTTTGTTTTGTTTTGTTTTTTATGGTTAATATGGGGACACTGTTTCCTCTGGATGAACTATAAGATTATAAATATTCTTGTAAGTGGGAGTAGGAGGCTCCACGGTAGGGGTAATCAGCCTTATTCTCTTGGGTCTGGACCACTGGGGTTCTAGACTAGCTTGAGAGCTTTCTCCAGGGCAGCACTGAGACCTAACTATCCTTCCTCACAGGGAAATTATCTTTCTCTGCTCACTCTGGATATGGGGGTGTTGTCTATTGTGGAAGTGATGAGTCCCTTGTCCTCTCTGATCCATCTTTCTACCCCAGTGTTGGCCACTTTCCTGAATGACAGTCTCATCTGTCATCGGGTAGGATGCTGGGTGGCAAGAATAAAAACTCAGGTGCTGACCATTTTCTATCCTTTGTCCATCATCATCATCATTGATGCAGACACTATTGGTTACCCAGTCAGCCTGAATTCCCTGTTTCTTCTTTGCCAACAGAGCCCTGATTTTGTCCTGCTATCTCTCCTCCTCTGTATAGCCATACGCCTGGGGAAGATGGTCCTATCTCTAGCTCAAAGATAGTTATATTCCATTCTTGCTGTCAGTGATCATTTTAGGCACAGATTGTGACCTAATCCTGGCCAATAAGATATGCAGTAGGGGTACTTCTGGGAAGAGTTTTCCTTGTTCTTCTGTTGGGCTTTGTGATATCTGCATGTGCTCTCTGGAACTTCAAGAGCCGTCCTGTGACCAGCAAGAGAGCTGCTCCGAGGGCGAAGCTGCTGTGCTGGGGATGGCAGAGTAGAAGGCTAAAAAGCACTTGGTCCTCTGGGTTGTATTCAAGCCCTTGAAATAACGAACCCTGAAGCCATACTCCCTTGGGATTTCTGATTTCTCAAGTTAGGCAAGTGAGGGATCCCCTTTATTTGTGGCCAAAGGAATTGGATTTATACAGAAATTGGCCTGCAACAACAGGGAAATGGGGAAGTGTGGGATCAGTTGCTTACCTGGCCAAAGGGACTTGAGTAGATCATGGCATAGAGTTAATTATGAGTGAATTATCAGCCATGGTCACCTGAAATGGAGTGTCCTGTGAAGGCAAGGCTTGGGGGGACCAAGTAACAGCTGCTATACAGTTTTATAGAAAGCTCGAAGAAATCATGTTCCATGGACAGGATGCTTCTGTTTGAACTGGACATCTGTAACAGGGAGAATATCAAGTTCAAATTTCTGATTCAGGCACAGGCTGAAAATCGGGAATTATCTAATTATGTAAGGTTGAAAGACTAGAACCAACCACCAAGTTTGCTCCTGCAGATTGCTGAATTACAGAGTAGTTAATATCACTTCTTTACTGAGTGTCCTATATGAAAGTGAGGGCATGTATCAGAAAGAGGTGAGCCCTCAGCAAAAATAGATACCTATGGGAAGAGCTGGATGATGTATTCGTCTGGGTTGAGAGAGTCTCTCTGTGTATATACAGAAAGAGAGACAAAGACAGAGAGAAAGAGAGAGAGAGAGAGAGAGAGAGAGAGAGAGAGAGAGAGAGAGAGAGATTGAGAAAGACTTATTATAAGGGATTGGCTCACACAATTATGGAGGCTAAGAAGTCCTGAGATCTGCAGTCAGCAAGTTGGAGGCCCAGTACCACCAAAAGTGTAAGTTCTAGTCTGGCTGAGGAAGGAGAAGACCAATGTCCTAACTCAAAGACAGGCAGAGAGAGTGAATTCTCCCTTACTCTCTTACCAAAGGAAAAAAAAGGCCCTTTTGTTCTATTCATGCCTTCAGTGGATCCGATGAGGCTCACGCACGTTAGGGAGGGCAATCTGCTTCACTCTGTCTACTGATTCAAATGTTAATGTTGTCCAGAAACACTCCCACAGACACACCACAGAATAGTGTCTGAACATGTATCTGGGCATCCTATGGTCCAGTCCAGATGACACATCAAATTATCCATCACAGATGGTTTAGAGTCCTCTAAGCCCTCAATTTCCCCTGAACCTTCTTTGCTCTGCATGCAGAACAGCCCTTTCCCCCATCTGATGAAGCCGTTTTTCCTGGTAAAAGCATCACAATGACTAAGGAGACAATTCCCCTCTTTCTCAGCTGTACCCATGTCCCCAAACCCTGCCAGCTTCTTTAGAGTACTATCCCAGAGTGTATCACCCCCAATTACAAAACTAAGCCCAGGAGATTATTTTCATGCCAAATCGAATTATGAGAATTTGCTAATTATTTCGGCAAGATCTAGCAAAGGTCAGCAGGAGAGAATTCTGAACACACAAGATCAAGGAGAGAGGAACATAATTCTAAACACGACTGAATTTGTAATACGCGTGAACCAACCAGAGATTCTGAATTCAATGTGTTGGTTCAGTATATTCTGCCTATTTGCTTAACTGCATAAAACCTAGATACAGTAATGGGCCATGCTAAATGAAAATAAGTTGCCAGAACTTCATTATTATAATGGAGAAGAAAGAATTCAAAGACTTAGGGCAATGACAGTATTAAGATGGATTTGTCCAGTAAGGTTCACAAACCCACACCTTTAACTACGTGTCCCCTGAGAGGGCCCCCAAGACACTCCCTGCACAAACGCTTTAGGAATACATTGCTTAGGGGAGCACTTTTACCTTTTAAGGCAATGTAGTGACTGATCTCTGTGGACCCAGGGTGCTAGCTTCTGTCTTCCCTGTCATGTTTGAAGTGGTTATATACTGAACCTTAACTGGGAAGATAGATAGCAATCAGTTTAGAGAGATTACAGACTGCTGTAGCCACTGTGGGAAGAGAGGACAAGAAATGATCAGAACTATGTGGAATATTAGAATTATTAGAAATAACGTAGTAACGCCAGGGGCCTGGATGATGTTGGGAAATATGAATGTTAGTGGTGCCAATGCCCCTCGTCTCGTGTGCATGCGTGTGTGCGTGTGTGTGTGTGAGTGTGTGTGTATGTGTATGTGTGTGTGTGTGTATGCTTTCCTAAGAGCAGCCAGCAACCTAGTTACCAGAGCTGAGAATGAGAGTGGTTACATTGATCTGTGGTTGGTACTTTTGCAAATATGTGTAAGAAAATGACAAGAGGGTAAAGGAGTTATTGGCATGGAAAGGGTTCAGGTGTTCAGTCATGGGGAGTAGGCTGGACAAGGCAAGGAAGACTGGGGAGAGGGCTGTCAGGAGGAAGTAGGATTAAAGGATTCCACATCTCGAAGAGGCTGAAAATAGAAGATTAGGTGAGATAAGGGAATCGCAGAGACTGACTAGCTATTTATCAATCCTGTTTTTTTGTTTGTTTTTTTTTTCTGACTAGACCACAGATTATTTTCCCTTGTCTTTCTTGTGAACATGTGTCTGAGTTCTGGCTAGTGGACTGTTGGGCACCAATTCTAGGCCTGATCCATAAAAACTTCCTCATGCAATACACCATTGGCTTTCCTCTCTTTATCAGCCTTGGAAGCCACAAGGTGAAGATGTTAGAGGCACAGATGGAAGGAACCTGCATCCTTGAATTGCTGCTTGGATGAGAGCCGCCTACTAATCAGTGGCACCCACTGGGGACTTTAAGAGGGTCAGAAATTAATTTCTATTGTCATAAGATGCTGACATTTTGTGTTTTATCTGCTACAGCAGCTAGTGTTCCCTAACTAATATAGCTGTGTTTTAAAAAAATGGAGGGAAAATTGTGACTCTCAGTTAGGATATTCTGGAGGTGACAGCGAGTTGATAATAAGGACTATGGAGTAGTCGTGTACCTGAAGTGGAGAGGAGATGGATGTCAATGGAAGGAAGAGATTAAAAACACAGGCAGTTGAGTGTTGGATGTCAACATAGATATTAATGTTGTCCAAGATGATGACAGGATCAGTGGAGAAGAGTAGACTGTGAATTAGAATAATCTGATATCAGCTAGTACTTACTGGGTGCTGAGCATTTTGCCTTTAATCTTTATAACCACCAAATGTAGTTGGTATGACTATTACCCTGTCTAATGAACAGGGCACCTAAGCTTTCGAGGGATTGAACTTGAATTCAGTCTATTTGGCTTCAAATCCATGTGCTTAAGTATTATATTAAAATTTACCTGAACCATATGAATTTAAACAGCAAAAAAAATTCACCTATGTCATAGATCAAAAGGTTTCAAATAATTAGAACAAAAATCTCGGTCATATATTAATGTCAGGATTCCTAAACAAGGTGCATAGATTAATTTCTCTGCATCTATTGGTGCAGACCCCAGAGTCTAGGCCACAGTAGTCTCTGATGTTCCCTTTATGCTATCGTTGAGTCTCTACAGAATTTTATGAAAGACTCTTCATTGAATTTCTTTCAGTGACTGTATCATCTAATCAACTGAGCCTCACTGTACTAAGGACTAAGCAGGGTCAGAGAGGCGAAGTGACTTACACCAAGCCCAGATCAACCAAGTCAGGTCTTCCGATCCCAGCCCTGTGCTTTTTCCCCTATGTGAGTTAGATCAGAGATCAGAGGTTCCCCCCCACACACACCTTTTTTTTTTAAGTCTATGGAAGTTTTTCTTAAAATAAAAATGTGTTTGGAAAACTAGCATATACAGTGGATAGAAACAATTGTGTATTCTCCTCTGTACTTGTTTGCGTGCCCATAATATTTCCTAATAGTAAAAACTACTCTGCTTGGATGAACAAGGATAGGACAGGTGCCCCCTTTTTCCTACCTTCTTCCTGCAGCAACCCCAGAGACACTTCCCGACTTCAAAACCTCCCTCTGCAGAGCACAGGTGACAGTAAGTGTAGCTTTTAGTTCTCTAGTGACCAATGCAAAGAAGGAAGCATGACTGTTTGCAGGAGTGATAGAACCAATGTGGTAAAACCAATCCATTGATTAAGAGAAGCAAAATAGGTCATTCCAAATATACTGAATACTAATCCTCTAGAAATATATATATGTATATACATATATAGATATATCCTCTAGAAATTTATATGTATACATATATGTATATATATGTATATATATGAATGTGTATATATATATGTATGTATATATATATATGTATACATATATATTTCTAGAGGATATATATATCTATATATATCGATATTTCTAGAGGATTAGTATATATATAAATATGTACCTATATATTTCTAGAGGAAATTTTTATATAAATAAGTAAATATACATACATAATGTATATATAGAATATTTATTTATTTTTAACCCAGAAGCCATAAACGGTATTTAAAGTGTGTATACCAAAGAAACTATTTCATATATAAGACTGTCAAGAACATCATTGTTCTCACTAACTCCTAAAAGGGAATTATGTATATACGTACCAAATGTAGAATGGGTAAATAAATTGTGGCACTTTGAGACATGGGAATAACATATAAGCGTGAAAATGAACAAACTACAGGTACATTCGGGAACATGAATGACTCTTACATAATATCGATATATATAATGTGTATAAAACAGTATGTGTGTGGGGAGCCTGGGTGGCTTAGTTGGTTAAGTATCCAACTTTGGCTCAGGTCATGATCTCATTGTTTGTGAGTTCGAGCCCCACATCAGGCTCTGTGCCGATAGTTTAGAGCCTGGAGCCTGCTTTGGATCCTGTGTCTCCTCTCTCTACCCCTCCACTGTTCGCTCTCTCTCTCTCTCTCTGTCAAAAATAAATAGACATTAAAAAAATTTCAAAACAGTATGTGTGTTTAGAAAACTGTATTGCCGAGGAAGCATACGTAAGTTCAAAACTATAAAGGAAAGCAAAAGAGTGATTATAAGAGTTAAGATACTAGTTACCTTCCAGGGGCAGAGAGAGTATTAAGGAGGGAGGACAGGGGTGCTTGGCTTGGATGGGGCTTCACAAGATTGTTCATTTGCCAAACTCTGTTATTTTATACACTTTTCAGAAATTATTCACGACAATTAAATTGTTTCGAGTGGTGTGCACACACACACAGGCACGTGCATGCACACACACCCGGATTCCCCAGGAGAGAAATCTTTGGTGGATTTCCCTGCAAAAGATGCACTGTAATGAATAGCAAATACTCATCAATATCACCTTCATGTTAAACATAGCCATGTCCTTCTTCAAGACTTCTTTTTACAGTGGTTCTGCTGGCACCACGCCAAAGCTTGCTCTGCTGGCTTGTTTGCTTTAAGCTAAGATTAAATTCCACAGAACCTAGAGGAAATCTGGGTTGCCAGATTAATTCTCTTTAGGAATTACCTCTTTTACCAGAGGTTTGCAAGGGTTTCTGACAGTGAGTTCAAGATGGTCTCTCTCAACAGGTTGCTGGGATGGGCCTGTTCTCAACTGCTAGGCATGAGAAAGGATCATCTCCCTACACTGGGAACTGAAGCATCATGACAAACAAACAAACACAAACAAAAAACATCTGCCTGAATGGAAGGCCATTTCCAGTTTTGATTGAAGAGGGCTGGAAAGTCCCTGCAACCAGGGCCAAGATTTCACTTGGAAAGTAACTTTGAGTCTGTGGCAATTCATAGAAAAATGGAAAGTTGAGACGCTACAGTTCTTTGTCATGAGGCATGGCTATGGTTATTTGAGCCTAGACAAAAACACCCATACAAGGTCTGGATTTGGTAAATTTAGCTCCTTGGAATACTACTCTTCAAGACAAAATAGATGTGGACTGTCCATCTTGATACATCAATGCAGCTAATTGCTCTGGGGTTATTGGCTCTGTTAGGAATCTTCCTAAAATAACTTCAGTTTTAGCACAGTAGAGCCAAAGCCTGTCTTAACGGTGATAATAAAAATGGGTATTTAATGTCTGGGAAAACCACTGGTAGTTCATAATGATAAAGCCATGTCATTGGCATCTAAGAGAACTCTTAACTTTCTGTTTTTGCTGCGTATATATGGGCATATATGGGCATCTAGCTCATCCCCCCTCCTCCCAAATCAAGTTGTTAATGGACACATTAAAAAGAAGGGGGAGGAGCACCTGAGTGGCTCAGTTGGTTAAGTGTCTGACTTCAACTCAGTTCACGATCTCATAGTTCATGAATGCAAGCCCCTCAATGAACTCTGTGCTGTCAGCATAGAGCCCACTTTGGATTCCCCCCTCTGACTCTCCCCCACTTATTCTCTCTCTCTCTATCTCTCTCTCTCTCAAAAACAACAACAACAAAAACACTTCAAAGAAGTTAAAAAAAATAAAAATAAAGGGGAACCAGAGCATATCTTTCTTTTATCCCGTTAAGAATTATCTGATCTGTCAAATGAATTTTCCTTCCATTTCTTAGTCTCAAGGTTGTAGACTGGTGTAACTTTATTACACATGTCAGCACCTGGGAGTATTAACAGCCAATAGTGTGTGGTGAATACACACAGTTTAGTCCATAACTGAATCTTACATACAGAGTCAAAGGCTATTGAAACATCTCTCCACACAGAGTGCTCACTGCATAGTATCTCAGGCCTCATCCGTGATAGACACACCCATAGTCATCTTCTTAAAGATCTTGGCCCTAGGCCTTCTGCACTTCTAAGACATCTTCTTCATCTAGGATCACCAGGAACTTTTCTCTGAATTCCTTGGTTTCTTTTACTTCTAAATACTCTTTTCTCATCTGTCTACCCTGCTGTTTCCAATGAAGCCAATTCTGCCTGTGCCAAACATTGGGAAGGGTCAGGAAGCCAAAACTGGGCAAGAGCCCCTGCTTCCAGTATTCACCCACATGTTTTCCTGCATCTCTTTGAACCGTAGCACCCAGGTCTCAGTACCCTGAGGGTTTGAGTTTTTGGCCTGTGTTTTATTTAGTTCCTGGCATCTACCTTAGGCCCTCCTTGTCATCACTGGTATAGACTCACTTCTCTGGCTTTCCAACCCATGGCCTCCCACTCAATGTTTGCATTTCCTCCTTGTCTTGGCATTTGCTCTGTGCTCCTGTGGCCAGTCTGGACCCTGTGGTTACCCACATCGGCCAGGCCACACCCACCTACCCATCACCACACCATACATCTAGGGTAGCACTTATCACTGGGTTGGAAATATTTGGTCTCTGTAATTTTAATAGACCATGAACTTCCAGGGGCAGGAATAATCATATTTATCTTTGATTTTTCTAGCACAATTCATGGTACATAGGACCAAGCTCATTTTGTAAACCGTCCTGATCTCTTTGGGAAGAGGGCATGAAGTAGTTCGTTTACACTCTGGTAGTTTACTTACCAATTGGCAGACAAGGTTATTTGGGTTGTTGTTTTATTCAGTTATTAATATGAAGTGTTTATATGGAAAGCACCATAAGTACAATACAGGAAAATATATCTATCTTTTTGTATTGCAAAAATGAATCATCGTTTTCTCTTGACTCCAATCCCAACTGGGCTAAAGAAGGAAAACAGAATGAAAGAAAGTCCTGTATATGTGTGTGTGGGAGGAGGGATGGTCTGTGCACTAAGAGTGTGATCTCCCTAACATTCGCCCTTGAGGCCCCTCCCCTGGCCCCAGCCCCTGTCCATAACCCCCCACCCCCAGTCTTTTATCATCAGCCTCCAGCCATCTTCTCCTCAAGCCAGAGGAGACTCAACCTTTAGGTGGGAGACTGGAGAAGATGACCTGGAAGGATCATCCCAACCAGGAGGTTTTATAATTCCATGAATAAGTAATTTTTGTCTGATTTTCTGGAGGAACATAAAACTACTGTCCTCCTTTTCAACAGACATTGATAATAAAGGCTTTTGGTGTTTAGGTTAACACATTTCCTAGAAGTATCTTGTTTTCAAAAGCTACCGTGTCTGAAAGAGCTACCACATATGAAGCCTCTTGTATTGCAATAGTGCCTTTGAGGGGTGCCTGGGTGGCTAGTCGGTTAAGCTTCTGACTTCAGCTCAGGTCACAATCTCATGGTTTGTGGGTTCGAGCCCCACATCGGGCTCTGTGCTGACAGCTCAGAGCCTGGAGCCTGCTTCGGATCCTGTGTCTCCCTCTCTCTGCCTCTGCTTCTCCCCCACTTGTGCTTTTTCTCTCTCTCTCTCTCTCAGAAATGAATAAACATTAAACAATTTTTAATAAAAGAAAAGAAACTCAATAGTGCCTTTCAAACAACAACAGCAAAGCTGAAGAGTTTAGAGTATGTGTGCAGCGATTTGACTCTTTAATCATTATAAGTGACTCACTAGTCATTAACCTTCTGTCTAGATGATGAGACTTTTGGGATAAGGGTGTGGTGAGAGGGAACTTGAAATTTTGTCTTGTTTGCTTTTCTGTTTGCTGTTCTCAGTAGTCAATGCACTATTTGGCACGGGGGGGGGGGGCACCACACACCCCTTTGTTGGATAAGTGTATGTGTTTTAACTTCAGGTGTAACATCCCTAATTAGTCACCTAAGGAATCATTCCTGCTTACGTGATTTTTAAAAAAATTATTTTAACGTTTTTATTTATTTTTGAGACACAGAGAGACAGAGCATGAGCAGGGGAGGGGCAGAGAGAGAGGGAGACACAGAATGTGAAGCAGGCTTCAGGCTCCGAGCTGTCAGCACAGAGCCCGACGCGGGGCTTGAACTCACAGACTGTGAGATCGTGACCTGAGCCGAAGTCGGACGCCCAACCGACTGAGCCACCCAGGAGCCCCTCCTGCTTACATGATTTAACGAATCAGTGTTGGTTATATGAGCAGGGACTATTGTAGGAAATGCCAGCCAATAACATAATTATCACACAGGGACAGCGGCCCAAGGATAAGACTGTCCTTATGAGAAAAATACCTTCTGAAGCCAAACTAGGGACATGGGTTAATAAGGAATTTTTGAGTTGCTTTCATACGCAAGATGAAACTTGCACCCTCTTCCTACTCAGGCACATAAAAATGTACTTATCTGTCTCCCACACCACCTCTCATCCCTGCTGTTACAATAGAGGACCCGTCCCCTCTTCCTATCAAATTCTGGCCCCTTCACCTATGTCTGGGTTTTCATTTCCCCACTTGTTGGGACATGCATGCTATTGGAACTTGTAGATCAGAGCTGTTGTTCTCTTTTATTTTTCAAATATGCTCAGATAGTAGTCATTTACAAAACCAAAATAAAACTTTACCCCATGATCTCCTCAAAACACGTCCACTTTGCAGCCAGATTTCTAAAAGCCATCCTCAGTCCTTCACCCCCACCTCCGTCCTCAGGGTCATCCAGCTTCTGACTCCATCACACCATTAACAGCTCCCGAGAAGGTTGCCATTGACCAATCTGTGTTGGCCCTAAAGGATGCTTTCAGTCCTTACCTGTTTAACTCAGACTCATTCAGCACTGCTGACAATTTCCTTTTCCTCTTGACTTTTGTAGCCCAACAATCTCCTGATTTTCCATGGATCTCCTGGCCATTCCTTCTCTATCTCCTTTTTCCTCCTCCTCCTCCACCAGGCCATAAATATCAGAATTCTCAACTCTTCTTTCTAGCACTAATTTTCTCTTTTTTTTAATTTTTTTAAACATTTATTTAATTTTGAGAGACCAAGCAAGACAGAACCCAAGTGGAGGAGGGGCAGAGAGAGGGGAGGACCCAGAATCCAAAGCAGGCTCCAGGCTCGGAGCTGTCAGCACAGAGACCACCGCGGGGCTCAAACTCACAGGCCGCAAGATCATGACCTGAGCCGCAGTCTGCTCAACCGACTGAGCCACCCAGGTGCCCCTCTAGCACTCACTTTCTGCTCCATGTTTTCCCTCCAGCCAGTGGTGCACCTGGGGAATCACGTGGGTAGCCTTAAAAAATAATGATTCTGGGATCTCCCAGAGATTTTTTTTTTTTCCAGAGATTTTTATTTAACTAGTTGTGTGGACAGTCTGGCCATTGGGATTTTTAAAAGCCTCCCAGAAGATTCTAAAGTGCAGCCCAAGAATTACATCTCTTGGTTATGTTATCCCCACCCAGGGCTTTCATGACCACCTTGATTCAGATGACTCAATAATTTTTCTCTCCATCCCAGAAATCCCCTTTGAGTTTCTGACCCATAGAACACACTGTTGATTTGACGTTTTACTTGGGTGCATCAAAGGAGCAGTCCTACATTCCCAGGCTCGCTGCATATCACACCCTCCCTTGTCACTTGCCCTCTTTTCATGCTAACCTTTCCATGCCCCAGAGTCTCTTCTGCTCTCAGGCCTTTGTACCTGTAATCATCTCCCCCTTGACTACTCATCCTCTTTGCCATTATCTCACTAACTCTCTCTATTTCTGCAGTTTTGAGTCCTCAGGCCATTCCCACTTCCTCTGGAAAGCCTTACCTGGTCCCCAGGTATCCCATACAGCACCATGTACCATCCTTTCAAAGCACCAATCACAGTTATTACTGTAACTTTATTTGCACGATTATTTATTTAAATCTGTCTCCATTACCAGGCTGAAGCTGCACATTTTTTTTGTTTACCCTTTTACCATGTTGTGTGAAATCTAAGACACTGACTGTAAGATGCATTATTATTTTATATAATAAATATATCTTATATAATAAAATATTATATATTGTTTAATATATTATATATTATAACTAATATTTTATATAATAAAGAAAAAGCACTGACAAGTATAAGACTGCCATCTTATACTAGATGGCCATCTATTTTAAGAGAAATACAGATTTTAGATCTTACAAAATAAAAAAAAGTGTGTTAGTGAAACACCATGTTACTGGAGTATCACTGATCACAATGATCAATCCTAATAGACCCTTAACCATTTCTTTAAAAAGTAAAAGAAGAATTTGTGGGGGTGGGGCTTCTAGTAGGTTCCAAAGGTTTATGGAAATATGGGAAAGAATATTTGAAAGTTGGGAAATATAGTTCTTGGATGCTAGGATTGCTGAAAGGCAGCTCATAATCCAAGATAGCTCTTGTTTTTAAATAGACTATTTTTGAGAGCAGTTCTATTATTGCAAAACTGAGCAGAGAATACAAAAGGTGTCCTATACCCTCCGCCCCCACACATGCATGGCCTTCCCATTGTCAACATCCCCCACTAGGGTGGTGCATTTGTTACAATCCACGAGACTACACTGACACATCATCATCACCAATAGTCCACCTTTCACACTGTGGCTCATTCTTAATGTTGTACATTCATGCGTTTTTCAAATGATTAATGATGTGTATCTACCATTATGGTATCATACAGAATGGTTTCACTGCCTCAAAATTTCTCTGTGTGCTGCCGATTTATTCTCCCTCCTCCCTAATCCCTTACAACCACTAACTGATTTACCGTCTCCATAAATTTGCCTTTCCCAGGATGTTATAGAGTTGGAACCATACAGTACGTAGCCTTGTCAGATTGGCGCCTTTCACTTAGTCATATGTGTTTAAATTTCCTTCATGTTTTTTTCATGGCTTGATAGCTCATTTCTTTTTTGTCTCTCAGTTACATTCCACTGTATGGATGTGGCACACTTGACCCCTTCACCTACCGAAGGGCATGTTAGTTAGCTTACAAGTTTTGGCAATTATGAAAAAGCTACTATGAACATCAGCGTGCAGATTTTTGCACAACTCCTTTGGGTAAAAAAAAAACACCAAGCGGCACAATTGCTGGAGCATGTAGCAAGAGTGTGCTTAATTTTGTAAGATTGTCAAACCGTCTTCCAAAGTGGCTGTACCATCGTTACCGGCAGTGAATGAGAGTTCCTGGTGCTCCACACCCTTGCCAGCATTTGGTGGTGTCCGTGGTTTGGATTTGGCCGTTCTAATGGGTGTGTTGTGGTATTTCCTTGTTGTTTTCATTTGCATTTCCCTGAGAACATACAATGTGGAATATCTTTCCGTATGCTTATTTGTCACTGGTGTATCTTCTTGGGCAAGGTGTCTGCTCAGATCACCTGCTCAGTTTTTAATTGGATTGTTCAAGTTTTTTGGTTTTGTTGTTGTTTGAGTTCTTTGTATATTTTAGTTCTTTGTATATTTTCGGTAACAGTCCTTTATCAGATGTGAGTTTTGCAAATATTTCTCTCTCAGTCCGTGGCTTGTCTTCTCCTTCTCTTCAGATGACACATTTTTGGCCTCCTTGTTCAAGTTCTTCAGGTGCGCTTTCTAGAGGCCGCTCGAGGAAAGCATGAGCCTTGCTCTTTATTCAGGATCTCCTAAAGGAGAAGGAGCCCCACCCCCGGTAGTTATCCACTTGCACCCAGTGTTCTTGTCCTACTTGCAACACGTAGGTCAGCTCTCCACTTTTCATTCTGACTTCACTAAGGAGGAGACATCTTTCCTGTCTGGGTCAAGAAGGGAAACCCCTCAAAGGAAGTAATTTAATACAAATGAGAGCGGCCCCTGAACTCCATCAAGTCCCACACCTCCCTGAAAGTCCTTGTGTATTCATTCCGGAAGCAGCACGTTTCCAAGTGCACTGGCCAGGACTAACTGATGTCCTAAACCAGCCCATCTCTGAGCTATGATTCCTTCAGCTTTTCCACCCCAGGCCTCTCCTGCTCCGTGTCCCTGTGATAGCAGCCTTCCTGGTTAACATTAAGATCATTTATTTTCTTTTAATTTCAACCTATAACTCAGCAAGAATTGGAAGGAATGGAGACTTGAGGCTGCCTCTATTTTAAAACAAATGATACCTTGTTCCCAGCAAGGTGCAAGTCAAATGGGAGGCATTTTTCAAAAGAGAAAAGGCAATTCTGTCCTCGTGGGGACTTTGAGGGGAAAAAAATCTATGAGTTAATATTGTTCCTCTGGAGTGAAGCAGGGAGGAATGAAGCAGGATAGAGAATGAGGCAATTAGATACTTCTGGGGGAAGTCTTCTGTGTGATTTCATTAGTCAGATTGAAGTGAACTACCAGAATTTTGGGCATTCACCTATTCAAATGTAAATACAAAAGCAAAATACTAGGTCAACTGTGTTGGAGGTTTATCTTTTTTTTCCTTTTAGTGTCCCATGCTAACACTTTCTACATTGAGGACAGCAAAATGGAAGCTACCTTTAGGATCACTGGTGAATGGACCACATGGTGAATGGTCCAGATAGATAAAAAGACCCATGTTACTCTCTTTATACAATAAATGATGCATATTCAGAGCTTTGCAGGGAACAATGAGTGCCTTTTAAAATAACTGATTCCTGTTTCTTTCTTTTTCCCTTTGGTCTTTGCCTCCTTCCCCCCTTCCTCCCTCTCTCTCTCCCTTCTCTTTCTTTCTTTTTCTTTTTTCCCTAGAATATTATGACTTCATGTGCATATTTGATGGATTTCCTTTCAAACATAAGGGAAGTGTGATTTTCAAGTAGCCCTTGTAGACATTTGAATCATGCAGAAAAGGCAAAAACCAAAAGGTAGAGACTTGAGGCAGCAGATGAGAGGGCAGCCTGATTTAAACAAGCTTCCAAGGTGCTTTGTTTTCAATCAGTTGTGAGTAATTTTGTTTCATATTTCCTTCTTTCCTCTGTTTACTTTGAGAGAAAGAAGTTTGGCCGATCAGTGGGTTTTTTCCCCTTGAGTTACTCAGATCAATAACACTCAGTTATTAATCACACGATTTCCTTGGTGAAGAGTAGGTCACGGAAAAAGTTCCTTCCCCCCCTCCCCTCAACTATTGTCTTGTAATTGCAGTGCACTTTATATGTGCAAAGCTGTTTATCAAAGCCCCGTGATGCAGATGTATGATTTTCACCTGCATCAGTCTCAATGAGCTAGGTCATGCTCTGCAAATGAACAACCCCATTTCTCACTGGCTTAAAACAGCAAAGTTAGTTTATTGCTTATGGTCCAAGGTCATCTTATACTATCAATGTGAACTTCTTACAATAGATACCTAGTGCAGGGCAACAGAAACTCCATCTTAACACATGCTTTCAGGACAGAAGAGTCAGGAAAAGACCTGAGGGTATTGCCATCATGTCTAGTCACCTTTTATTGGTCAAAGCAAGTCATAGGGACAAATTTGGTATTATTAGGGTGGGGAATTATAAACATCTTCCAGAGAGGGGCACAAAATATTTGTGAATACCCACACCAACCTCCATGATACCTTACAGGTAAGAAACCTAAGCTCAGAGAGTGAGACACTGACTGGCACAGGGTCACCTGGGTGATTAGAAGGGGAGCTATGTCTTCTGACCTCAGTGTTGGGTGTCATTGACCCTAAGTACTTGACCTGTATTTACAGAGATGCCCTGCCTTCTGGAAGATGCAGGAGACATTACTAGTACTTGAGTATCACTTACATCTTGTTGCTTTTCAAGCCCTTTCATATCAATGTTAAAATATATTGAATTCTGAAAGGCATATAGGGGTCATGTGGTTGTCTGGCTTATCATTACTATACATGTGAGTAGGCAGCCGTCTAGTCTAATTTCAGAGAATGGAAAAGATTCCATGAATACTCCTCCACCCCTGCTCCTCAATGCCTGAAGCTCCCCTAATAACTACTACTATTAATAGCTCTCATTAATTGAGGTGCTTATGTGTCAGGAATTGTCCTAAGTTCTTTACTTTTACAATCTCACTTAATCCTACAAAATGAGGAACATTAGCGCCCCATTTAACAGACAAGGAGTTCACGGTTCTTGAACTTCCCCAAAATCGTACAGTGAGTGAGGGATAAACAATGTTTTTTCTGATTGCCAAATTAATGCCTTTGACCTCCATGCTTTTTTTGCTTTCCCCAACAGGGGACAATAACAAATAAGATTTCAATGCAGGTACCTGTGGGAGGGGAACAATGCCTTGGAAAATACACATGAAGCTCCTTTGAGGACAGTCCAGTTTTAAATGGAGAAGATTTAGACAAAACTGGAGGAAGGCTAGGGGAGGCATTCTATGGGATGGGAGTAGGAAATGGGAAGTTCCCCATATTAATTTCCTAACATAGTAGCAAAGTACTACAAACTGGGGGGCTTAAACAATGGAAATTTCTTGTTTCACAGTTCTGGAGACTAGAAGTCCAAGATCAAGGTCTCAGTAGGGTGTTCCTTCTGAAGGCTGTGAGGAAGAACTTGTTCCATGCCTCTTCCCTAACCTCTGGTAGCCTCAGGCATTCATTTCTTGGCTTGTAGATGGTGTTCTCCCTGTATCTTTTCATATTGTCTTCCCTCTATGTGTGTCTGTGTCCAAATTTCCCCCTTTTTATGAAGACATCAGTCATATTGGATTAGGGACCCATCCTACACTAGTATGATCTCACCTAACTAATCACATCCACAGCAACTATATTTCTAAATAAGGTCATGTTCTGAGGTCCTGGGGGTTAGGACTTCAACATCTGAAGGGAACACAGTTGAACCCATAACGATCCCCAGTGAGGGACCCTCATACCTCTTGACTACTGGAATGGGTCACTTTCACTAGAGACTCCCTACAGGCTGCCTGGGAAGCAGGTAACCCAACCCAGGAGAATTTAGGGGTTGCTGGTGCCTGGTGTGGTGGATTCTGACCAGTAGGAGGCATGGAATTGGAGGTCTCTGACTCCATGGTCTTGGAAGCAACACAAGTCATCAAAGAATCATGTGGTTCTGAAAGCCAGGCAAGTGTGTACATCTGGAGAATAAAACAAACAGGCACAACAAGCTGCCCCAGAGTCCCTCCATCCTACCCCACTGGGTTTCACCACCCCGTCTTGTTCTCCATCCTTTGCTCCCCGAGGATTACCCTCCTGCATAATGCCACAGCTCATAAACTTTCGCCTCAGGCTCTGTTTCCTACGGGAACCCAGGATCAGTAGTCTGCACTGCAGGGGAAAGGGCACTTCTAACTAGAACATTTTTCTATGTTTTTATAGCCATTTTGTAGCTTTGTGAAAGCCCCCTTCCCTGCTGCCCCCGAAGCATGATATCTCATTCCCCAAGTAATCACTTTTACATTTTACTTTGAATAATTCCCTGGGTGGAAAATTGGAGATACAATATTTAGGCAACACATTTGTATTCATGGAAATTGTGTTTTTTTGTCTTTTTGTTTTTTGTTTTATTATGTTTCTCATTACTGGCTATATTTTCTGCTGAAAATCTTCTGTCATGCTCCCCAAAGGTGGCATTATCTTAAAGCTACATTGAATAGAGATAAAGACCTGAAGACTGAAAAAAATACTTTTCTTTAAAGTTATTTTTTAATGTTTATTTACTTTTGAGAGAGAGGGAGAGACAGAGTGTGAACAGGAGAGGAGCAGAGAGATAGGGAGACAGAATCAGAAGCAGACTCTAGGCTCTGAGCTGTCAGCACAGAGCCTGATGCAGGGCTTGAACTCACAAACCATGAGATCATTACTTGAGCCAAAGTTGGACGCTTAAGCAACTGAGCCACGAAGGTGCCCCTGAAAAAAATACTTCTGAGCAGATTTGCACACCTCCATTTTCTTCTCAACCTTGGTCTCTCAGATGCCTTCCAAAAACATCAGAGACTTAAGGACAGATTATTTAAAAAGAAATGTAGCTGATCTCTTTGGAATCAACAAATTTCATAGAAAAATGGTATGTGCTAAAATAAATTGCAGTCATCTTCTCAGATGCGTTAACTTTGTAAAAGTGTAATGCATGTGTAACTTTTATGCCCAGGTGTTGGGAATAGGGCTTAGCTGTTCTCGCTGATACAGGTTTATAACTGATGGGCAGGGTCATGTGCTGGACTGGACCTGAATTCAGGAGGCCTCAGTCAGGCTCTAACTTTGCTGTAATGGGATGTGACTGTGGCCAACCACTTCATCTCTGGGCCTTATAGTCTTCATCCCTTCATCCTGTATAGTGGGCAGGGGGGGAGGGGTGGGGAAGGGTGTGGATCGCCTTCAAGGCACTTCCTAGTACTAACATTCTGTAATTTTTGGTTCACATCAATTATGAACATAGTCAAATCACTGGTTCACTGAGTGCGGAAAAACAATCATTCTTATTTTATGTGTAACTGGATCTTATGCTCACAACTTTTCTGAAATAGATTTGTTAAGACCAGCAGGTCTTTCCAGCAGGGAAATTCTTATTGTCTGACTTGGTTTAAACAGCCAGTTTCATCAGAGGGGGGTCCTCTTCCTGGGGATGAGGTGTCTCTTAGTTAATAAAGACTGCAAAACTGGTGGCTTGGACTAGTAACAAATGAGAATCACAGCCAGACCTCAGAAGAGTTGTTACATGAGAAGGAGGCCATTTCAGCCAGGGAGCTTTGCCAGGAGCATGCTGGAGCGGAAAAAATAGACCCAAGTTTCTTCAGCATTGGAGAACATCTCGGTGCTTGGTACCCAGGCGATCGAGGAACATAGCACCAGCTGTGGACAGGAAGGCCCACACCCCTCCCCCAACACACCCAGAAGCCTTCCAAGGATGGAAAGAGGGGCAAGGTAGTTCTCTGAAACTGCACCTTAAAAAGAAACACTTAAATGTTTAGATTGAAGATTAAACTCCTCTGGACACTTACCTAATTTTGTCTTCTCTGCTTGCCATCAGATGAGGCTTTAAATGGGGACCCAATTAGCTATAGATCAAGTAAAGAATTTTCCTTGTGCATCAAAGTGGAGCTATCAATGCTGTGAGCTCTGAACTTGAGGAACACCAATATATATAAAAGAGGTAAACACAGAGAATTCTCTGTAAGAAGCAGTGATGAACAGCCTGAACCCTGTTTCCCTGAGACCCTCCAGGGTCCCAAGGCACCTCTGAAGGACAAAGTTTAAAACCATTGGTATTAAGGGTTTGTAGCCACCTTCGCCCCTGGTGTCATTCCAGCTCCCATACTTCTTAGCTCTGTGGCCACAGACATGTCACCTAACCTGTCTGGCAGGATTAGTGTGGGCTTATATGAGAGAATGAATGTATTTAAAGCACAATCAAGGGCCTGGACACACAGGGGTGCCACATTAGCAAGGGCGTGACAGAACCACATTGGGAATTATGAGAAATGCCATGGTTGGTGCTTCTGAAAATTACATTTTGTTCAACTTGGGATTTTACCGGCTCTTAACTGATATAACCCAATAGCTAAAAGTATGGGGAAATCGCTTTACCCTCAGTCAAAAGTCTCAGCATTTTGTCCTCCAAAAAGAATTTCTCACTTCAAAAGGAAAATGAATCCCACTATGCTAAACTTATAATCGCCAAGTATTCCAGTAGCCTTTCGAATGGCAAGGTTTGGAAATATTTTCCCTGTCACTTTGTTTCATGCTTTATCACTTCGCAGTAGTGAATGAAATGATAATCTCATACGCCACCATCAAAATCTAATTTCCACCTTGGCAGAATTGTTCCCACACCTTCCTTCATGAAATTTCTCAAGATACTCAGGCTACCAGTAAAAATATCTCACTGTTCAGGCACTATGGAGATACCTAAGTGAGGTAAATAGGTGCATTTCTAAGTAGTTTACTAATATTCAAGATGCTGTGCTGTGGTGGGGAGAGCCCCCGCATACAGGAGAGACCATGGGTTGGTTCCTCCGTTTACAAGTGGCCCAATTGGAACAACCCCCCTTCTTCTCATTTATAAAAATGGATTGCAGTATCAACTCCCCAGGCATTTGAGACTTTTTGCTATTATAGGTAACATTTAAGAAAGGAAGTTGTAAATTGTAAAGCCTTGTTAATTTGTATTGTATGGGCCATCGTGATAGTCATCAATAGTGCGTGAGTCTTCAACACTATTGCTAGTTAGTACCCATGATGAATTTCCTGGTGAATCCATACACTGAAGGGACTTTTCCACCTTGACCGATCTGGTATGATTCTTTAAGACCGGGATCAACCCAGCAGCCAGTCCCCCTCTTTGACCATCACCACACCTGCGTGGACCTACTTACCTTAAGATGAATACAGACAGAGAGGGACCCAGAATGCTTAAGGTGCAAGTAATTGTAGTTTTGGATGGAGACAGCCTCTGCACTGCCTGCCATCCTCAGTACGGCTCTTTGCAGATGGCCAGTCGACAGGTTTTCTTATTCTGGAAGTAGGCATCAGATGCCTTAATTAAAAATATTTTGTACATTAACAGCTAAGAGGGACAGGACATGTTTTGTTCATCACTCTATTTGCCAGCATAGTCCCTAGCACAGAAGAGGTGTCAAAAAATATATGCCAATTGATAAATAAAAGAAGTCTAAGTGAATAAACAAAAGAAGTTCAGAAATTCTTTGCAGTGTATCAAATTGCCATTAATCACTACACCAGACCAGCTTCACACTTCTTTCCTTAAATAGACTACTTCTTTCTTCTTGTATGTTCATCCTCATTATCCCAAATCCATACTTTGTCACTATCCATCAGCCCTTAGAGGAAAGATGCATTCAGGTGCATCTGTCATAGTCCCTTGTGATCTAGATTGAAACTCTATTTTTAGTTTTGTTCCTAGCCCATAATTGCTCACTTAAAAAGAGCTGCTTTCTTTTTCAAAATACCACCTTGCAGAATACTGAATAAGTTTCACAATAACAGAAAAGGAACCAAACTTTATCTTTGGTCCCGCCATCACATTCCACCTGGCCAGGCTGCAAGAGTGTGCTAATGCTGAGGTCCCACCTGGACCAGCCTTCTGCACACTGAGTGGAAGCTTGTCAGTGCACTTACAGTCCTACCTTTATTAGGTGACACATAGTACAAAATGAGTGAGCAGTTCTCTCATGAAGTTTGGCTTAAAAATAATAAAAACATGCTGGTGCCACAATTAATAAATTGGGCATTTACTCAGAAAATTGTGGGGAGAGAGTACAAGAGAAAGAACAAGAGACAGAGAAACCAAACTCTTTTACTGACTTATTGGAGAAAACATGCTTTTAGGATTGTGTTAGTAGATTTTTTTTTTTTTTTTTTTTTTTTGCAGAATTTGTCTTAAACTTAGCTTCTTTTCTTCTCCCAGCTGTTTGTGTGTGTGTGAAGTAAGGGGTTTGGTTGGGAACTGGTGCACTGGGATCTCGTGCCCCACTCACCTTCTGGGAGACATCAGAGAAAGGAGACCAGGCCCCCCTGCAGACCACGAGGAAGCCTGACTAGACTTGCTGCACGAGGACTTGTGGGAGGGGGTGGCGGGAGATCTCGGGCTCAGCTCAGAGGGTTCAGCTTTGACAGAGGCTCAAAAAAGTGAATGCTTTGGCCTGTTTCATAACTCATCTGCCCCACTCCCTCCCAGAAAAGAAGGGGAGGGGGTGTAGGCAGAGTCGGTTGGCAAGGAGTAAGGATAGCTTTAACTGGGGAGATGGAAAGGGCGAGTCTGCAAGTGTGGCCCTGATCCTGAGGTGGGTGGATTCAAAGGCCTTAACAGGTGATCTTACCTTTGCTTTTGTGGGTTTCTAGCATCTTGGAATAAGTAGCATTAACCTATTAGCCCTGGAAAAGTCTCTAGAGGGATTAGGGCTTTCTGCACATCTTCGTACCAAGACTTTGCTTGGTTCCCTATATTTCTACCCAGTGCTCAACAGCAAAGTATAAAAATTTTAAGAATCTTGACCCGGACTATATGATTATGTTCAAATCACACAAGGAGACTGTAAACACATCCGTGATGAAAGAATATATAGAATGTCCCCAGATGGCAAGTCAATAGTCCCAAAATCAAAGGAGCAAGAATTGTAAGCCAAGGTGAATTTGCCATAGCACCTGACCACAGACTCTTGGACTTCTGGCTTTCTCTATTTCCAGCTGGTCTCCCTCATCCTGTATACGTTGACTTCTTCCATTTGCCTATCAGATTCTCGAGGATAAGCCTGTAAGTGTATCATGAACACACCTGTAAACTCTTGAGTCGGGCTCTCTCACTAGAATCTTCACTCCAGAGGGACTTTGTCTTAGTCGTGACTGCATCCCCAGGGCCAGGCACATAGCTATGGTCACTACTTTTTTTTTCTTTTTTTTAAATGAACAAATTGATGCATGTGTCTTCTGGGATAGCAGAGTTCCCAGTAATCAGTAGATTCTTGGTAAAGGTTAAACTGAACTTGGAGACGTTTCTCACTCCTTTGCGTGACCTGTGTCCAGTTTGTGAACCAGAGAATAAGGCTAATTAAGGAAAGGACAAGGGATCAAGTGCCAGTCACTGTACTGAGCAGATAAAAAAGAAGTTTCTCCAAGCCTTCATGCCGTCAATTTTTAAAAATCTACTTTGACATCGTCAGAGTCTCTTTCTATCTTACTCATCAAATTTATGTCAGATACGGCCACCAACTGCTTTTAAATCAACTTCCGTTTTCACGCGGATGGCTGGCTTCCTGTGTTATGTAATCAGAAGTCAGGAAGCCATAATCCACACAAATCACTTCTCTCTCTGTGCTCTTCAAAAAGAAACAATATTTGTCACGATAAAACAACAATGACCACGTTGGTTCTGTGCTTCCCCCCTATCTTTGGAATATATAAAATGAAGCAATAATCAGCATTTTATGAGGCAGAATGAGGCAGGTCTCCCACTCAATCCTCAGCTGAGACCAGGTGGCAGTCAGATCCTCTTTCCAGTGACGCCCCATTAGGTCTCAAGTACCTGTTCAGGATCTGGTTCAATATATGATCAGAGCAAGGCTGATGCCCTATTACAACTTTAAGTAGTCTTCCTCACTTTATATCCACTTGCTTCACTTTATCTCCACTTTGAAAGGACAGGTTGAAAAATTGCAGTAATCAGAGAGAATTTGGGCATAAATCTTGCTTGAGAATCTCCCAAACTGCTGTTTATCTAAAGCCTCAAGCCAGGCTTCTATTGAAAAAGGCTTTTATTAGTAGCTAGAATCATGCATCTGTTGAGACTCTGATCAGAAAAGCAACAAATTGTAAGTCCTGAATATCAATATGGAATGTTGTCCTCATTTATTTTTTCTGGAAAGAAAAATGTTATGGAAGGGGCTTATTGATCAAAGAGGCAGCTGTCTGCTGGTTGAACTTCTTGGTTCTCCAGAGAAGGAAAGGTATATCACAGACTGTAAAATATAGGATCATGATAAAAGGTGACTTTTATCCTCAACTGACAGATTTTAGTCCTCAAAAGTAAAAACCTACAAAAGATTTTTTTCTCATAAAATTATCAACATTTCTTTTATTTTGTCTTTCAAGGGACTCCTCAGAGCAACTTTTGTCCCATGGAGGTAGGCTTAATGCAGATCTAGCTCATTCACGAATCCCCCAATGCTTCCAGCTCCAGGGGCTGGGGACCAAGTGTGTCTTTTTTTTTTTTTTTTAACGTTTATTTATTTTCGAGAGACAGAGGCAGAGAGTTAGTGGGGGAGGGGGGAAGAGAGAGAGAAGGAGACACAAAATCCTAAACAGGCTCCAGGTTCTGAGCTGTCAGCACAGAGCCTGATGTGGGGCTCCAACTCACAAGCTGTGAGATCATAACATGAGCCAAAGTTGGACGCTTAACCGACTGAGCCCCCCAGGCGCCCCAAAGTGTGTCTTATTCTTCATAGATTCCCAGAACCAAGTCTGATGCTTAGCCCAAAGTGGGTGCAAATGGCTGAATGAATGATTTTCCGTGTTTGCTCATGCTCTTCCCACTGCCTGGAAAGACCTGCGTCACCTTTTTCTATCAGCTAAATTCAACCATTTCCTAATTTAATGCAAATTCTTCTGAAGATTCTTTCTAGGCAAAATTGTTTCCTTATTATTAATTCATAGAGAACTCATTTTCTTCAAGCACTTCAGGCCTTGATTCTGTTTACTGTCAAACACTGTCTTCCAATTACTTTTCCCCCCACTCAACTGCAAATTCTCTGAAGACTGGAAACATTTATTATTTTTCTACCCTTATAGGGCCTAGCATGATGCAGGCATATCATAAGCAATTAGTAACTTGGAATGTTAATGATAGCAAGTCTTCAGACAAAACGTCCCATTGGTGAAATCTGGTAATAAATGGGTCCATAATCTCTTTAGATTCCTTCCTTCATCCTAGCCCACAAATCACTGCTTTCTTTCTGCTTAATCTTTTAAATCCTGAGGCCCTGGTGTTTTAGAAATGAGAATGTCACTGTTGTTGACACTGGGCTCTATTGCCTCATTCACAAGGTTGGTGAACCAATTCGTCTGTCCAAGATGTCTGCCTGGGGGGCTACAGATTCTAATGGACAGTTGCACTGAAGTTATAGAACAGTGAGAACACAGCTTAATAAATACATGACACATGAAGTGCCACTTACAGGAATTATTTTTGTGCGTGTGTGAATGCAAAGATTTGAATATTATTATTCTAATATTTCCTTCAAATTGAAGTCTTACAAGAGAAAATCTTACACTATTCAGGGAACTGATCAACATGGGTAGGTTTATTTTAGATGACAGTTTTGAGGGGGCTGTGTCTCAGCCTGGGTTCTCCCCCAAAGGAGAGCCTGAGAGAGGCTTGTGTGCAGGTAGTTGACTTAGAAAGTGATCCCAGGGAGCAGGAAAGAGGGACAAGGGTGCAAAACAGAGAGGGAGGAAAATCCAAAGGATGGATATTGAACTGGCCACCATTAAGCTCAGTCCTATGGGATATTGTAAGGAAACCACAATCACCCGTGAACAGGGTGGCAGTTGTTCATTAGCTCCTGTCCTCTGCGTGTCCACACCTCAGAGATGTTCCAGGGCAGGTAGCAAGGTTGGGTGGGGGTGGGGCCCCAGGGAGGTGCCGTCAGGTGGAGCCTGCACAAAGTTGGCTGAGCCTTGTCCAAAGCGGTTCCCACATCAGGGCCAGCGGAAGAAGAGGGGCTGAGAAGGTCTGGAGCCGTGCCCAAGGACAGCTCTACTCGGGAAAGTCCCCTTTGGCACTAACACTGCCAGTGGGTAGATCCTGATGGTACAGAGGGGCCTGGCCTCTCACATGCTGACTATCCTATGCCATGATAGGCCTCAGCCAGATATGGCCCAAACACAGAGCCTGTTTAATTTTATATAAATTCAGTTTGTTAAGACAAGCCTTTCCCCTCCTAACTAAGGCACTAGCCCAGCTTACAGAGGAGGCAATTCAGCATTGCTTACTAAGTAGCCTGACTCCCATTTTGACTTTCACAGAATTTGTTATCACATCTCCATGGAAACCATTCCAGTGTCTGAGTATCAGAACACCCAGGCACCCTGCATATCTCAGAGACAGGTGCTAACAAGGATGAGGTGGGACAAAAATCAAAGGTGCCCTGCAAGAGACATTGTGTATACTTGGCCCACTAAAAGTTTCAGTATTTATTATTCACCCCCCCAAATTTATCCACTTGCCAATTCAGTTATGTCCATCTACTCAAAATTAATTTTAAAAAAATCTGTCTAGTCCTTTGGTGCTAGGCACTCCCATGACAAATTTAAAATCAATAATATTTAAAGTAAAACAAATCCACTTTCTAAACCAGTAACTAGGAAAAGTGACTATTGTCATATAACATCTAAATTTCATTATTTTTAATCCCTCAATAGGAGCCAAGCAAGCCCCAAATGCAGAACATTAAAATTTTTATGAAAAGGACTTTGCTCTGTTTCCATCCTCAACTTTTAGGATAGTCATACTTTTAAGCAAAAAGTGAGGACCATTACTCAAAGCCATTCCCAGCCAGGGGGAGGATAATCACTTCCTTTAAATAACTCAATCAGAATACTAATAGGGGATACTAAATGGTGAAAACACTAATCTACAACAGTGTTTTTAAAAAGCTCTTCAGACTGTGAACCACATGCATCCGTCCATGGCGGGCAGTTCCTGTTTTCCCATGATGCTGGGGCTGAAATGCTTTTTGTCCTTGTTGAGACCTGGTTCTCCAGCTTTTTTCTTTGATTCTGTGAGTTGTCCTTCCCACCACCACCACGTTTTCCCAAGACATTTTGTTTTAGCCATTCAGTTTCTATTGTTTGCTTCTTTATAAACAAATAACCCCATGTTTACTGGTCACTGGTATTTCCTAAAGCAAACTCCAATAAAATATTGAGGTACAAACAGTAAGAAGCTTACTGAGAAGCTACCTGTGCTCCTAGAACATTGTCTGATTTGAAATTTACTGTATGTTTTTGTTTCCTTATTTGTTTGTTTGTGCTACAAAAGAAATGCTGCTTAGCAAAAATGCTGTAACACCAAGCAGCTACTATTTACTCCAAGTTCTTGGCTAAGTACGTATTAATATTGGTTGATTTAATTTTACAATAATCGTGCCGGGTTAAAGCTTGTCACCATTTTTCTGAGACTTTATTTTTTTAGAGCAATTTAAAATTTACAGCAAAATTGAGGGGAAGGTACAGAGATTTTACATATACTACCCATAAACAGCTTCTCCCATGATCAAATATCCCCCACTAGAGGAGTACACTTGTTACCATACATGAACCCGTGACACATCGTAATCACCCAAAGTCCATAGTTTACATTACGGTTCCCCCTCAGTGTTGTTTATTCTGCGGATTTGGAGAAATGTATAATTACATGTATCCATGGTTATGGTATCGTAAGGAGTATTTTCCCTGTCCTAAAATTCCTCTGTGCTCCCTTCCCTCCACACCCCTGGAAACCACCATTCGTTTTGTCGTCTCCATAGTTTTGTCCTTCCCAGAACATTACATGGTTAGAATCACACGGCATGTAGTCTTCTCAGACTGGCCCCTTTCACTTAGTACTGTGCACTGATTGTTCCTCCATGTCTTTTCATAGCTTGATAGCTCATTTCTTTTTAGTGCTGAATAACATTCCACTGTCCAGATGCAGTTCATGTATCCGTTCATCTACTGAGAGACATTTTGGTTGCTTCCAAGTTTGGTAAATAATGAGTAAAGCTGCTGTAAACATGGGCGTGGAGGTTTTTGTAGGTTCACAAGTCTTCAACTCCTCTGGGTAGAGACCAAGCAGCGTGACTGCTGGATCATATAGGATGATTATATTTAGTTTTATAAGAAATCGCCAAACTGTCTTCCAAAGGGCCATACCATTTGGCATTTTAAGCAGCCACGGAAGGGGGGTTCCTGTTGTTCCACATCCTCATCACCATTTAGTGTGTCAGCATTTGGATCTTGGCCATTCTTACAGGTGTATGGTTGTATCTCACTGTTGTTTCAGTTTGCATCTCCCTGATGACACATAATATTGTGCATCTTTTCATAGCTGATTTTCTACCTGCATATCTTTTTTGGTGAGTTCTCTGTTAAGGCCTTTGGCCTATCATTGCCTTTTTGAAAATGAGCACACATAGTTTTAGAATCATTAAGGAACTTGATCTGTAGCTTAGTTTTTACAAGGCATTTGAATCTAGAATTTTGTCATTCAAAATTTCATCCTTTTTACACAAAATTTTTAAAAAGAGAAGTTTAAATATGGACAGGAGAAAAAGGCAGCTGTTTTCAGAATAACCATTTTTTAGGCCTTTTTTGCACAGTTTTGGTTCAACCATGTATATAAAACACATTTTGCCAGAGAACTTCTAATTTCAAAACTTTTCAAAGCTTTCACTTCAAAATCTACATAATTCATAAGGTGTGCAATCCACAGATCTCTAATCTGGCTACCTTAAAATCATCAAAATATCACCTGCCAGAAACTGCTTGGGGTCTGAGATGGCTTTTGTGTTTTTAATCCCAGCCCAAATTTTCCCTCTAATCCCAAACTACTTGCTAATAAGGAGTGATTTCTGAGTCTAAAAGAGGTGAATTTGGTTTAGGTTCACGACCTGCTTAGAGAAAAACAGATTGTAAAATTTGTAAGTCACTTGTTAGCTTCCACGTGTTTGCACAGAACCAGAAACACTAGGACACAAAAGAACCAGCTTGGGGTTATTCCCCCTCTTTAATCTTCTTCTCAGCTATGCCTCCTCCTTCCTACTGAGAATAATTACACGTTCATGGAGTAAAATCCTTTATCTTGAAAGAAACTCAAAAGAGCTTCATATCTTCACATTTTTAAAGGCATTATTGTTTCCTTTTGACAAACAAGGCCCCTGGAGCCCAGGTGGTGATAAATTACATGCCTAAAGCCACTAAGAAGTGGAGTAGACTTGAACTCTTAACATGGAATCTTTTTCTTTCTTCTTCGGACATTTTCTTATGTTGTCAGTCCATTTTTAAGGGCTCAGCTTTTGGGTTGGAGGAAACTAAAAATAAGTTGGGCACATCTGTTCTCAGGGTGAATAAAACTTGGCTTGTGTCAGCGAGCACTTGTGTAAGTTGGGCACTGAGCAAGTGCTGAGAATTTCATGGGAATAACGGTACATGACCCTGACCGCCTAGACTCAGGGCTAGTGGGCCAAGTGGGCACGTGATCATGCTGTTACTGTACCCCATGGTGGATGCCCTGATAGAGGAAGTTCATAGTGTTCTGGGACCCTCGCCATATAACCCTGATCTGCTTTGGGGGAAGGGAGATGGAACTCTTCCTACAAGATGTGACATCTAAGCCAAAATTTAAGGGGTAAATGAGATTTTGTTCAGTGAAGAAGTGAATTTTGTGAAGGGGAGATTTTTGGGAGTAGTATTTCAAGAAGAGGACAGAACATGTGTAAAGACCCAGAGATGAGAGAGAGCAAAGTGAGTTCTGGAAACAAAGAAAGAATGTTTTAATGTAGGGGGCCAAGGCCCATCATCTAGGCCACAGAATCAAGAACTCAGCTTAAAAAACACCCATGGTGGGCGAGGTGTGGTAGGCCAAAACTCACTCAAGGAGCCGGGCAGAATCAGTCACAAGACTGGTGATGAGGCCCGAAGTCTCTCTCTGGTTGTGTCAGATCTCTGCAACCCAGTTAGGCCCTGGCTGTCCTGACCAGTGCCACTACAACTAATTAAAGAATATTCTGAGGCTTGCCAGTTGCCTGTGGACCATTTTACTAGACCATTTTACTAGATCACAGTAGAAAGGGGCACTTAAAGTGCCTTTCCATAACCCAGCAGAGGTAGTCTGAACCTTCCATATCTGAAGAAATAGAAGAGGAATACTTTAGCTCTCTTGATTTTTCTGGAAGGAACGTATTTGGGGCTTGGGGGGAGGAAACACATTTTTTCAGGTCTTTATTTTGGGCATGAAATCACTTTTTCCAAAACGAGGACTCTGGAAGAAGATGCCAAGTCCTTGTAATGGCAGCTTTGTAGGGACTGCTAACAGAAAGCCTGTGCCTTCTCTGCCCTCTGTCTGATCGAGTGGGTTCCAGAATAAGAACTGCACCATCATTTACCTGCCAGCACATACATAATGGGGCAGGGAATGGCCTGGGCATCTCAATGTACCCACTCAAGTGTCACCTTGCACTTACAAACCAAAACAAACCAACCTACAACAGAAACCAAAAAGTTCTTGTATTGCAAATATTTGCTCTTTTATATAAGAGGAAATTTTCCTAATTGGCCAGTTGGCCCCATTTCCCCTAATTGGCTCTTAGTGGAGCTTGATTTAACTTTGACATCTTGCCCAGTGCTATATGGCACAGAATAAACCAACAAAACTGCAGAACTATGTTTTGTTTGAGCACTTAATGTATGCCAGGCACTATGCACTTTTATCTTCATTGTTATTTAATCTCCACGATAACACTGTGGGGTAGATGTTATTTCCCCTTTCCACGGGAGAGGAAGCAAAGGACCAGAGAGATCAAATGATTTACCCTCGATCACAGCTGGAGGGAGTCAGAGGCAGGCTGGACAGGGAGCCCATCTGATTCCAAAGCCCAAAGTTGTTCATGACGTCACTTTGCCTTCAGAAGGGGCCAAAGAGAGCTTGGGGTCACAGGAAACATAATATTTCATGAGCAGTCACTTTGGGAAGACTTAACCTTGGCCTGTGCTGGCAAACTGATAAAGACAGTAGAGGAAATCAGGCAATTTAAGTTGGGGGAAAAAGAAAAGGAAAAAAATAACTCCCTTCCCCTTCTCCTGTTCCAAAACATTCCTTTAAAAAATAAATAACAAGGATCTCATCCTGGAAATAGTTGCAACTGATGGCCCGCTTATTTCAAGGGATTGTTCATCTAACAACAGTTTCACGCAGCAACAGGTGACAGTCCTGGGAGGCTGAAGCCGAAGAGCTGGGTCTGAGCCCTCCGTGTGCCCATGTGGCCCACGTGACCTCACAACATGGCTTCGGGGGCTGTCGGGGGAGAAGCCTTTCTGTTGGCGCGTGGGTCCAGTGCCCCTTCCTTTCTGCCAGAATGAACAGAGTCTGTGCGATGTCATTTAAGGCACCAGAAACTAGGCCAAAGCATCTAAAGCTTCAGTGAACTCAAGGACAAAAGATCCGCCCACACTTGTTTATTCGAACACACTGATCCAGTCAGTTCAGCTAAAGTGGCTGATCCAAGAAGTCCAGAATGCAGAGTTGGAACCGAGAAGATCTATGAGATCCGGTGCATTAGGCCATTCACACCCACTCACCCAGCCTATGCCACAAAACTTGGGGTCCTGCTTTCTCTCCAACTTCCAGCCCTTCTCCCTCCCACTGAATTCACTCTTTCTGTTCTGCGCAGTACCCAGCTCAGAGAGGGGAGCACCACACGGGCTCAGTTAACTTGTATCCCAGCCAGACACCTGGGACGGCAGCGCGTGAGGGTCACACATGTGTCTGTCTTCAATAGCCACACTCCCAAGCGGCCAGTGGTACCACTCTGTGGTTCCTTTGCAATTACGGACATAACAAGGACAGTTCAATATTTTGTCCCCTTCAAAGAATTGTCACATACTTAAAAAAAATAATAATAAAGCTGTCGCATTTTACATAGATGGGGCAAAACCCACCAGTGTGGTAATGTTCAAGGATTTCCTTTCCCATTTGGTCTTTACCTGCCCACCATCTCCCCTCACATCATCTCCCCCACCCCCACAATAGTTCTCTTCTCACCATCTACCAATGGTTTTTTGTTAGTTGCATTGTTTTGTGCTGCTACCTTTATCATTTTGTTAGGCTCCCATAAGTGCATGAGTCTACTCTGAGCACATTAATTTATCTTATGAGTCTACTTGTTTGTTTTTGTACTAGTACCAGCCTGTTTTTGTTAACGGGGCTTGTAGTATGATCACAGCCAAAAGGGCAAGTTTGCTTTCTTCTTACTGATCCTCCTTTTATCCCTGTTGACTTAGCTATTCATGGAAGAATATAGTCTTCCACACACATTTTCCCCATCTTTATTGAGGTAAAATTGATTAATAAAAATTGTATATATTTGAAGTGTGATGTCTCCACCTTTGTTCTTCTTGACCAAGATTGCTCTGGCTATTTGAGGTCTTTTGTGGTTCCATATGAATTTTAGGATAACTTCTGAAAATTTTCTGAAAAAATGATATTGGAATTTAGATAGGGATTGCATTGTATCTGTGGGTCACTTTGGGTAGTATGGACATTTTCACAATATTAATTCTTCCAATCCATGGACACAAGATATTTTTCCATTTATCCATGTCTTAACTTCCTTAATTCATTTTTATAATTTTCAGTGTACTTCTTCTGGGGTTTTATGGTTTCAAGTTTAAAAAAAACTTTTTTAGGGGCACCTGGATGGTTCAGTCGGTTGAGCATCTGATTTTGGCTCAGGTCATGATCTCGCAGTCTGTGAGTTTGAGCCCCGCATTGGGCTCTGTGCTGACAGCTCAGAGCCTGGAACCTACTTTGGATTCTGTGTCTCCCTCTCTCTCTGTTCCTCCCCTGCTCACACTCTGTCTCTCTCTCTCTCTCTCTTTCAAAAATAAAGATTAAATTTTTTTTTAATTTTTAATGTTTATTTATTTTTGAGAGAGAGAGAGAGAGAGAGAGTTTGAGCAGGGAGGGATACAGAGACAGAGACACAGAATCCAAAGCAGGCTCCAGGCTTTGAGCTGTTAGCACAGAGCCTGATGCGGGGCTCAAACCCAAGAAACGTGAGATCATGACCTGAGCCAAAGTTGGATACTTAACTGACTGAGACACCCAGGTGCCCCGGCTTCAGGTTTAACATTTGAATCCTTAATCCATTTTGACTTGACTCTTGCATATGGTATGAAATAAGGGTCTTAATTTTATTCTTCTGCAGGGAGACATCTATTTTTCTGCAGGTAGATATCATTTTTACAAGACTGTCACCTCTTTGTTTTCTTTGCTTAAATTTATTCCTAAATACTTTATTGTTTTTGTTGCTATTGGGAATTGAATTGTTTTCTTAATCTCCTTTTTCAATAGCTCATATAGAAATGCAACTGAGTTTTGTATGTTGATGTTGTATCCTGCAACTTTACTGAATGGGTTTACTAGTTCTAATTGTTTTTTGGTGGAGTCTTTAGAGTTTTCTATATATAATATCATGTAATCTGCAAACAGAGTAATTTTATCTTTCCTTTCCAATTTGGGTGCCTCTTATTTCTTTTTCTTATCTAATTTCTCTGGCAAGGATTTGCAGAACTGTGTTGGGTAGAAGTAGTGAGAGCAGGCATCCTTGCCGAGTGTGTGTGTGTCTGTGTGTGTGTGTGTGTGTGTGTGTGTGTGTGTGTGTGTGTGTGTGGTGGGGGCAGGGAGGGTATGCTCCTACTGTAGGGAGTGCTGTAGCCTGTGTTCTGAGCACTCCGTCAACTGGAATCAGCATCAGCAACAATGACAGAGGTCGTTAATGGCAAAAGCTACAGTAGTCCCTGGTGGCAGCAAGGGCTGCTGAGGTCCTCCGGCTCTCCTTGTCCCTGGAGGTGGTAGGTCATGGCCAAGGGGAGTCCTCTTGGCACCAAGCCGTGCCAGGTTGGGAGATGAAGTAAAATAGGTAAAACGCTGTGTATGCTTTTCTGTGTGTCTATCCTCAGTTTTTGTGCTCCTCCAGATTGCTGCAGCTTCTAATTGTACTGTAGGGTTCTCTCACAGTGATTTTCACTGGTGTGTGGTTGTTAAATTATTGTTTTTGTAGGGAGGGGGAGAACAGAGGCTGGGAATCCCTAATCTGTCATCTTCTGAGGTCACTTCACATGCATTTAAAAATAATTGTATCACATTCCTCAAAACAATCTTGCTGGAATTTTGATCGGTATTGCATTAAATTTATTTTAAACTTATAGATTAATTTCAGTACAAATGGACCATTTTTATAGAACTAAATCATCCCATCCAAGAGAATGAACTATCTCTCCATTTAGTCAGGATTTTCTTCTATTCTTTAATAGAATATAGAAGTTTTAGACCTTCTTTGTCAGTTACTATGTGCTTTATATCTTTGGCCAATATGGTGAATGCTAATTTGATTGTATTTTGTAGTTGGATTTTGCTGCTATAGAGAAATGCTATTGACTTTTTGTGAGTTGGCCTTATATTTAGCCACCCTGTTGATCTCTAATTAGTTAAGAATCAGTTATTAGAGGTGGAATTTCATTTCTGCCAGCTCTAACTAGGTTTAGTTCTATTAGCCTTTATGGTGGCAGTGTCTTACAATCCAGGCATTTTTTTCCCCTAAAGCATATATTATTACAATTAAGACTTGCCTGTGCAAATATAAAAATCCAGAAGGAAGACTGGAGGGTAACTGGGCAAATGGATAATAGTTTCTTTATGACCAAGGAATATACAAATACTTGAGCATAAAAACTGTGAAAAAGAAAACCATAGGCCCAAAATGGAGTCACTTAGGTCAAGTCACCAAACCAGGGTGTAATACCTAACCTAACTGCAGTTTCAACACCACCCCCCCCCCCCCACACACACACACAAATGTAGTCTTAGCTGGTCAGTCAGGAATTTTTCTGGTCAGCACCAATGATGTAATTTGTCACATGGGTGTCCTCTCTATCCCCCAAAGGATGATGAGGTAATCCACCTAATAAGAGCCTCTGTCCGTCTCCCTAAGGGATGGTGACCTTGCCTGAAACAATCCTTCCTTTTCTTTTGCTAATTGTCCCACTCCATTTCAGCCTATCCAACCCTTCCGTTTTGTGTAGCTCCTTGGGGCTCCTTTCTACTTGCTAGAAGAGATGTTGACCAATTCTTGAATGGCCTAATAAAGCCACTTAGATCTTCACATTTACTAAGTTGAATTTTTGTTTTTTAACAAACCAAAAGTCACTGGTCCAGAGCTGATACTCAGAGAATCAGTGATGATAATTCCTACAAACCACCTAATTCCCTAAGTTTCTTCAACTACGTCCTTTCTCACTTCCACATTTCTAAAACATTTGGGGCCACAACCTGAGGTAAAAAGAGCCAAGTCAACAGTGGGCCCAGATCAGCAGCAAATACTCTGGAAATCAAAGTGGAAACCCTCTATCTTCCCTCCTTCCCAGGGAGTCAAAGAAAGAAGCACTGGGACAGAGCTTGCAAACCCAGAGGGCAGGAGGGGTCTTTTCCTTTAGGAAATGTGCTGAGCATTTTTCGTACCACTGAATTATAAAAGATGTCTCTATAGGCAGAGTGAAGGAAAGAGTTACAGAGGACACAGAAGAGCTCAGTGATTTGCCCAATGTCACAGGGTAGGGGAATCCGAGCTATCACCTTGGAATCTGACCTGTGTTATGAGGCCAGCAAGGCTGTGGCACCACCTTTTTATTTCCACTGTAGAGTTTTTTTTTTAAGTTTATTTATTTTGAGAGAGAGAGAGAGAGAGAAAGAGGAAGAGGGAGAGAATCCCAAGCAGGCTCCACACCTCTGCGAGCAGACAATATGGGGCTCGAACTCACCAACTGCAAGACCATGACCTGAGCTAAAGTCAGATGCTTAACCGACTGAGCCACCAGGCCCCACTACGGTAGGTTTTTAAACCTGAGTTATCCAGGCAATTTTTTTTTTCAGCTCTTTGCTTTATTTTGCTTGTACAAGTAGTCCTTGAGGTGATTTAAAAACAAAAATGAAAACTCTGATAAATGTATAAAGCTGTTATTCTCCCACAGTGCTTTAAAGGGCCACCATTAGTAAGCACATTCCCAACATTTGGACCCAAGCCCTGTGCTCACTGCTTCCAGTAATAATTTGTTTCAGATAATTTTGCTAGTGGAGTGTGTTTTGAGATAGGGGCTCCTACACCTCAGAAGGCAAATTCCAAACTCTTCTGGAAATGATTTTGTAAAAGAGAAACAGTCATGAGGAAGGATTACCAAGAGAACTTTTGGAAGCTGGCCACCCAATTAGGCAACTTTTCTTCTCCAAGGACCTGTAACTTGTGCTCACGGTTTCAGTATTTATATGGACACAGCCCTTGAACTCTGACATTTTTAGAAGAAATTAAGCTGTACCAGAAATCTGGGATCAGTGACAGCCATGTTGGTCTCCTTGGAAAGCAAAAGTATTCTCAGGAAAAGACAAGGGATTCACCCCTTAATCATACTGCCAGTCACTTCTTGTGAGTAAGGTTTACAAATGGGTAGGAAAACACAAGTGTTGTTCTCCTTTTAGGAGATGAAGGAGGACAAGAGGGAGGAGAGGGAAAAGGGATTAAGGGGGAGAGGAGGGAGAGGAAGGAGGGAAGAAGGAGGTTTCGGACTCTGGAAATTCACTGAGGGAGAGACAGATAAATATTGCTGAAAGAAGAGAAATGTTCATGCAGAATCTACAGCAAAAGGACTCAGCGGGGCATCAGGCAGATAACCAGTAAGGAGAGACCACTGCTTTTTAAAAGCACATCTGGCATTGCCCTTAGCCATACGAACAGAATAGAGGCTTTGGAAGCAGAAACAGCTGAGTTCAAATTTTGACTCCACTGCCTTCCAGCTGATGAGGGTGCTGGACTTGTTACTGAACAGCTTTGGAACTCAGCTTCCTCACCTGTAAAATGAGGTTAGCACCACCTGGCTACAGTGCTGTCAGAAGGATTCAAAATGAAGTGTATATCAATTCTTGCACCTTGTAGTTACTCTAGTATAATATCCCTGTCAAAGACAAACCTTTGGTCTTCCTTAAGATAGATTAGCCTGGAATGTTCTGAGGCTGAACTGCTGTGTTCTTGTTTAAGTTAATTATCTTGAGGCAAGCCAGAAGATAAGACCACACCCCTGTCAGTGAGGGTGGAGCTTTCTCTGAGGAGAAGGAGCCTTACCACTGACATCTACTCTTGCATGAGGTCAAGGTCAATCCTGGGGACTGCAAATCCAGACAGCAGAGGTGGGTAGGGACTGCAAGGGGCAGTTCTTCCTCTTTGGAGGTGGGGAGGCTTATGATGGTTGGCCTTGGGCTTTTCTTCAGGAGACATGCTATTGGGTATTCTCCCTGGAGAGAAGACCGATGATCCCTTCAAGACTGTGGTCTTTGGGAGCACACGGAGAAGAGCCTCCTTAGGGCCTCCTTAGGCCTAGCAGCCCTGAACATTCACCACAAGAGTCTGTTTTATCATTTCCTTCTGTCATCAGCGACTTTCAGTGGAGCTTTTCAAAGAGTCCCACCCTACTCTCCATAATCCCTATCAGGAAATGGGCCCACTTGGAGGATGAAGGGGTACAGGTGAAAGTGAGGCCAGGAAGACGTCTGTCTCCAGATGGAGGAGAGCAGATAGATGCTCACAGGAAGGGAGATGCCACATGCCAGAGCCTAAGCTGCAAAGGACAAGCAGAGAGGGACGCAGAAGACCTATTTGCCTGCTCTAGGACACCCCGGCATGTGGGGAGCACGTTGTGATTGAGGCTGGACTTCATGCAGCGAAGTGAAGTGAAGGCACTTAAAAAAGAAGTATAAACTCTTTCTAACGAATGCATTTCTGAATTATTGCTAGCTCCAGTTTAGAATTAAGATGTTAGTTCTCTTCCAGCAAAAGATTATACATACATATATATATATACACACACACACACACACACATTATATATATATACATATATATACACATATACAAAATATGTATACATGCATTCTACATGGTTGGATTTTGATGTGAGAAACTGCCTGCCATGCTGTGCAGCTTTTCTTAAGGACCATGAAAGAGCACACGTTGGCCCCCAGTTGTTCCAGGAAATGGAAGGCCACAAAAATAAACCCTTCCTGTCTTGAAATGCCACCCCTCCCCCTGCCCCAGCTCCTCACTTGCCCCTTTGCAGCTGACCATGGACTGCCGAGAATTCAGATCACTTAGAAAGTCTCCCCAGCTTCCACACCCCACCTTAGCAGAAAGCAGGGCAATCAGCATCTTGCCTCGGGATTTCTCTTCACTCTGCAAAACCTGCCCTCTTTTCTAACTAGCACCTCTGAGCCCCTGCTGAAATGCAAGGGAGATCGCTTCTCGGCCTTTTGGCTAAGATCAAGTGAAATGCAAGGGAGGGCAGATGGGGTTCCCTTGCTGCAGGCTCGTGAATAAACAGCCTGTGTTAATTTCATCTTGGATTTAGTTTGTCTTTGCAGATGGGAAGGCAGACCAAAATGTGTCTTTACCAAACAAGCAAATTTGAGAGAGACAGATCCTAGGGGAAGTATAGGGTTTACTTTTTTTTTTTTTTTTTTTTTTGTAGTTTTTTGGTAAGAAGGGAGCCCAGAGGAGGAGAGAAAGAAAGAAAGGAGAAAAAAGGTCTGGCACCCAGAGGAAGCTTCGTGCCTTTTACCTCTCCTTCCTGCCACACTGGAACAGACCTTTGTGTGAGAGTCATGGGGTCTCCCTGTGGGTAAGTAGGTGAGAGGTCTCCCTGACAGCTTAATAGCTGAAGAGGGAGAAAGGAAAAGTGTTGAGGGAAGGAGGATATCACTTGTCCTCATGAGTATAACAAATGCAAACTATAGGGCTTTGTATAATTTTTTTAATTGAAATTCTGTGCACTAGATTCATACATTAAATCAAACCAAATTAATAGGTGTTAAACATCTTCCACGTTCAGGGTTTAATATGTAACTGCTAATAAACACTGTGCAATGGGAATTTAATGGAGCGAAAGTGACTCTGACCTCCCTAGATGTTCTTGCCAAAGAATCTAGCTTCTAATTTTGGGATTTGAACAGAACCTATTGACAGCACATCAGGATGGGATATGGGATGTTCTTTCTTCTGGAGCTGGAAGGCTTCACCTAACGAAGCCGAGTGTCTTAACTGAGGAAAAAGTTTTGAGTCCCATTTTCTCCAAAGGCAATGGGCATTTGTTAAATTTACTCCGCTCTAGGTGGGATATCATATACCATCCCCCGTGTAACTAATTGTTTCCAGGCCTCAGGAAAGTGTAGGAACAAATGAGTTTTGTGTTGACACTAATGCCCAGATCCTGAGGCTTTCGGCCGTGGGGGCAGCATGCAGGACCTCAACGCCCTCCCTTCTCCCGTCTTCCTGTTGTTCTTGAACTTTCAGGGGTATGGTCCAGCTGTAGCTGATGCCCTCCATGAGGACTCACTCTCTGGCAAATAGCTCCTCTGGTGGGCACTGTCCTGGGCATTCCTAGAATGTGACAGGAGAGATTGAGCTCATGCCACAGAACAATATCATCCTTCCCACCCTACATCCCCATAGCAATGGGGCAAGGCCATGCCTCACAGCAAACACCAGTATAAACTTGCCTTCAAATTCTAGACCAGCTCTCTCTATTCTTCCGGAAACAAGACTAGTGCTCTTTCTCCTGTTCCCCTGTCTTCTTGGAAATGCCCTTACCCTCCAACTACAGCTCCTGTCTGCCCTTGCAGGTCTTTTGTGCTGAAAGTGCTTCCCTCCACCTTGGCTTTTCCTTCCAGGGGAAGAAAACGTCCCTTCAGGAGCTTTCTGAAGGGAGGAAAAAAAAAAAAAAAAAAAAAAGAAAGCCACCTGGCTTTCTCAAGGAAAGGTGAGAAACGCCCAAGGAAATCATCAGAGACTCTCAAACTGTCAAATACCTTTACTTTTTTAATTAAAATACCTCGTTTGGACGTTACATGGTCTGCTTGTGGGAGGGTAAGTTATTCCATCACCTCTGGAAGACAATAATTTGGCTAAATGTCAAGCACATTTAAAATGTTCACATCTTTTAATCCAGCAATTTTACTTAGAGCAAGTGTCCTGCAGGTCACAGAAAAAAGCAAGCAAGCAAGAAATTTAAAAAGGCATTCAACTCACTAGCAATGAAGAAAATGCAAATTGAAGCACCAAGATGTTTTTTAACCCACCAGACTGGTAAAAATGTAAAAGTTTGATCAGGCGGTAAATGTCTGGGAGCGTGGATACTTTTACATACTACTTGTTTGAATGTGAATTGGCCAAGCATTTTAGAAAAATTCCCTGGCATTACATATTAACATTTCAAATATACATCCTCTATGAATCAATAATCCTAATTATAGAAACTATGCTGAAGAAACAAAAGTATCAGTATATGAAAATTCATATGGTATTCAATGCAACATCAATAGTAACCCCCAAATCTATAACCATACATGTTGAATTATGGGAAATTACTTAATAAATTATGGTGTATCCACATCATGGATTATTATACAGTTATTTTAAAAATAATTATATCTATATGTTATGCCCTGGAAAGTTGCTTGAGATTTGTTAAGTGAAAATAGAAATTTCAGAGAAAAAAATGTATGGCAAGATTCCATTTTTATTTTTTAAAAATTATTCAATTATTCATTTATTTTTTCAATGGGTATTTATTAAGGCCTAGCTAGCTCTGTGCCAGAGACTAGAGATGGAAGTGTAAAAAAACACATGATTTCTGCCTTTCCATATGCTGTGTTAGCATAGAAAACACAGAGCAAGGGAAAAAAACCTCAAGAAATCATAGAAGGGAGACAAAGGAGGATATAGGTTTTCTTTGTTTTTGTTTTTTTTTCATTTTTTTACATCCATACATTGCCTAAATTATTTCTTTGAGGCTGTATCGCTTTTGCAATTAAACAAAAAAATTCATATACACATAAACAAAAAAAATGATCCTATTGAAATAATCAGAGAGGCACCTAGGGGTTTATGTATGAGGAAATGCCACACAGTGGTCATGATCTTGGCTTTGGAGTCTGACAGACCTGAGTGTGTTTCCACCTCTACCCTTGACTATCAGTGTGATCCTGATAAGTCTTGTGACTTTTCTGTGTCTCAGTCTCCTTCCCAATAGAATGGATATCATACTAATACTCATCTTGAAAGGTCATTGGGAGGATTAATGATGTGATGTATATGAAGCATTTAACACAGTGTCTGGCACATAGTAGATATTTAACAAATGGTAGCTATAAAAACAATAAGGATTTTTACCTTAGTATTGTTTAAAATTGCAACAAAAACTTCAATGTCCAACAATTGCTATTTGCATAGTGGACATTCTTATGGTGGAAGATTGTGATGTCATTAAAATCACAATTTCAGAGATTTTTTCATGAAATGAGAAAATACAATTTTGTAGTTAGCATGAACCTGTGTATTCACTATAATTCCCATGCTGAAAAAACATGTATCTGTGTGTGTGTGTGTGTGTGTGTGTGTGTGTGTGTGTGTGTGTACATATATATATGAAAAAGCACTAGAAGGAAATGTCTAGAATATCACCAGGTTGGCTGAAGTGTTGTAACTTCTCCTTCTCGATTTTCCAAATGTCAAGTAGAAAGTAAAAAAAGGGCTATATGCTTGCCTCTAAGCTTCAAAAATGAGAAAGGGTGGGTTGTTCAATTTCCATTCTCCTTCATTTGGGTGAAGAGAAAGAAGAATCCCACGTGATCACGAGAATTGATGCCATGTTAAACTGGGAACAGAAGCAGACTGAATATCTGAAGTCAGAGGCCACCCTCTGCTGGGGCAGGGGCTACCCAGAGGGGTCTACATGAGAAGGTGGAGATTCTATTTTAGGAATCAGAATTTTAAAGCTGGAAAAGAATCCAGAGATCATCATATTTCTTGCTTCTCAGAGTGTGGTCGGTGGATCACTCCAGAACCTGTGAGATACAAAACCTCCCCAGATCTCCTAAATCAGATTCTGCATTGCAACAAGATTCCCAGATGATTCTTTTGCACATTGTAGTGTGAGGAACAAATGACATCCTCTTGAGGCTTTTAAGAGGTGGGAAGATATGTCTAAGGTCACAAATGGGGATTTTCGTGTCAGAGGCAGAAACATGTCTCTGGACCCCTGTTCCATTGTTTTCTCACCTTGCTGCCCCCCACCTCATTATCCCTCTGTTCTTCCTTTTTGGTACACATTATCCAATCCCTCCTCCCCAGGTCTTTTCTTTTTTTAGTAATTTTTAGAGGTATGGTGTTTTATTACTGAGTCTATATTGCACAGTGACAAATTATTCTTGCTGTATGGCAACGGGTGAGTTCAAGGTCGGCTTCAAGGGCCTGCATTATTGACAGTGCATGATCTAACTCCTAGAAGCTTTTTAAATGCCCACTGAGATTACTCTTTGGTTCCCTACAAACTTGCTGTCACCAGATCCAAGTGAAAGCATCGTCCAAAGGACAACTGAGAGTCAGAATTTCTGACCACCGTCTCAACACAAACCCCTTCCCCATCCTGCCCTTGGCTTTGTTCTGTGTTCTACCTTGGTTCTGCTCCCATTCTATGTCACTTTCATCAAAGGCTTAATTCTGTTCCTGGATTTTGATCACATATTTATTAAATGTTTAACTATATGTCTTTTGAATGATGGTTTCTCAGTAATAAGGTTCATTCAGAAGGAGAACAGCAGGTCAAGCATGATTGTAATTTGGAGGAGCTTGACATCAGCCACTTTATCTCTGACAGGGTTAATCACTGCTTTGGTTTTTCAAGACCCAGACCTGGTGGCCTGTGCCTACCAAGGTCAGCTGATGTGCCCCAAATTAATTTTAAAGACTTATGGCGGCTTGGAGTTCACTGAGTTATCAGCTCACAATATTAAAAAAAAAAAAATGACTCATTTGGTTTCCCCTCAAATTATGGACCGAAATATAAATTACCTTGAAATGACTAGAAAATAATACACCACTGTACTAGAAATAGAGATTGCTGTGTTTATAGGGCAAGGCAAATTCTTAGAAAGAATCTACCTTTTTGAAGACAACATACAGGACATGCTGGAAAAATTGCTAAGTATTGAGTTAATCCTATTCAGTAAAGATTTACCAGGTATCTCTTCTGTAGAATATACCATTTTAAATGTTGTTAATGTTGGGGGTGGGGTGTCCAGAACTGGCTCCCTGATGGAGTTACAGTGTAAGTAAGGTGGAGAGAAATAGGCAACATCTATCATTCCAGGCAGAATATCAGAATCATAAGAGAAACCCACATTATGTGGGAGTTTGCACAGAACGCCCTAGGGGATCAGAAAAGGCCAGGAACGGTGGCATTTGAGATGGGCTCTTAAATATAGAATTTAAAAAATCTTTCTACTTCATTTATAAACTTAAAAAATTACAAGTATAAGCATGTGAGTCTTCTCATAAGTCATTCAGACGTATATAAAGAAAACATTAATTGTCTCTCTTTTTTACTTTCTAATCCCTCTTCCCCTGCCCCCAAAGTAATAAGTGTTCACAGTTTGGTATATCCTTACTCACCTACACATTTGTAGCTGGCTAAAACTTTGCTTTGTAGTAGTTGTTGTTTTGTTTTACAAAATAGGATATTATATACATTATTCTGCAATGTTTTTAAAAAATTCTTTAATGTTTATTTTTGAGAGAGAGAGAGAGACAGACAGAGTGTGAGCAGGCAAGGGGCAGAGAGAGAGGGAGACCCAGAATCCGAAGCAGGCTCCAGGTTCTGAGCTGTCAGCACAGAGCCCGATGCAGGGCTCAAACTCATGACCTGTGAGATCATGACCTGAGCCGAAGTGGGAAACTTAATCGACTGAGCCACCCAGGTGCCCCTGCAATGTTTTTTAGTTTCATAAAATGCCGAATATTTTCTCAACTTAATGCATATTGATCCAATTTATTTGTTTTAATAGATGCACAGTGTTCTATACATTGACTGTTCCAGAATTTGATTCACCGTTTCCATAGTGATAGACCTTCAGGTTGTTTCCAGGGTTTTGTTATTTCACAATGGGTCAAATACTGACAGGAAGAGATGGAATCAAAGAGTCAAAAAGGCCAGAAATATAACTTTGGGTTAAAGTCCTCATGGCCCAAGAATTTCTCACCACAGTCATTGCATTGGTAGTGGCTGTGCTAATAGGAATGTTCCTGGTCCTCTCTGGTTCTAGGCTCTTCAGTTATCACTGACGATACTCACAGGCCTTACTGTGTTTCGTGCCATAGCAGATTTCCAACCATTTCCTCCTTTAATCATGTCTTCCCTGTACCCACACTCTGTTCAGAACCAGCCTTTCTCAGAATACAGGGTCTTTGAGGCAAGTCATTTGCCTGGACAGTCACACCTGAGCGGATTGTGGTGACCATGTGATTCAGGCAGCCCAATCAGATTCCATCTTCTGAAAACTTACAGGTAGGACCTAGAAGCTCAGTGAGGGCTGGGTGGGATGCTTGAACTGAGAAGTGATGGACAGCTGAAGTGGGAGATTGTATATGAGCCAAGTACTTGCCCAAATAGAGAAGGTCAAATGCATGGGGAGGGCAAAGGATGAAGGAGATGTGTAGAACGAGTGAGGGGAAGGAGGTGGAGAGAGAGACTGATTTACTTCCTACTGACTCTTCAGTTCCTGGTTCCAGCCCCTTTTGAGGACTGATCATACTTTCTGACTTTGGGTTCCCTAAGACACCTGTGTCTCCTTCTAATTTCCTTTTGTGCGGACAAGATGGAGTGATTTTTTTTTTTAATTTGAAACGAAGTGATTTTTAACTAAGACTTTGGCCAAGAGTGGGGTTAAGGGAAAGATATTCTTTTCCACCAAGCTGAAGTGAGCAAGAGAGCATAGCGATCTTCCTGGGAGATGTGATAGCCTACTCTCTCACAGTGTAGAAAGAGATATGGATGATGCCAATTATTAGTACAGGATATTATGTGACGATTAGTGATTATAAGTTTTCAATAAATAATATATTTGGGAAGAAAACCTCAGAATGTTTCATTCAGTGAAATTATTTGAGGTTGCTCCTTTAGTGAGAAGTGAGCTGGCTATAAAAACCAGGGCTCCCAGCCAGTTATCATGGACAGGATCAGAGATGACTGGCTTGGGTTCTGCCACATCCTTGTTGTGTGACATTGGAAACTGGAACTTCATTTTCTCTTCTGTAAATGTTAAATATAACATTTTTCAGGGGATTAAGTGTAAGAATGGACGTAATGTCTGACATCATACCTGGCACGTGATAAGCCCTCCACAGTATGAGTTCCATCCATCTCTCTCCTCCTCATACCCCTAGCTCTTCCTCTCACCGCTATTTGGCAATCCAAGTTCCTTTGATCCCCATCTTCTCTAAGGTTGACTCTGCTCCGCCCTCCTCTTGGTACCCATGGAGCAAGTCTGGAGAGAAGCCCACAAGAGACCATGGTGCCCTAGCCGGATTGAAAGATAGTACTGGAAAGCGACAGGGTCCTGGAGGGGTGTGGGGAGAGGGGAAGGGCTGTGTGTGAACCAGAAATCCTTGTGCCTATGGCTGAATTAGAAGCTGTCGCACAAAACAAGTTCAAACCAACCACTAAGTTCTTTTACTACTACAAACATCAGTTCTACCAAATAATTATAGTGCCAGGTGTTTAGAGACAGTCATAGATAATGTCATAGAGTTGCTGTTTGTTCATCAGCTAATGGCTGTTCCCAAAGCAGTGTTCTAAAGTGACAGCTATAGCTACTTATAATTTAATGTTGATTAATATGGCCATATGTTGGAATCATATAAATATATTATGAAGATTGACCAGTCCTCTCTCTGAAGAGCTTACCAACTAGAATGAGTATATAAAAACATACACACATACACTTGAGGGATAATAATGGAAAGCAATTTTTAAATTTAGGCCATGAATAAAATTTCTGACTAGCATTAAGCAATTATGAAGTTCTTAACATCACTATCTTTGTGTGGAACAAATAAAGGACTTTTTTCCCCAAGAATTTCCATTCTAAAAAGAGCACAAAAAAAATCTGAGAGGACTAATACTGTCTAAGTTTGTCTAGGCAGGAGGCAGGAGGACCTGAGAGCTCTTTACCACTCACGTGTCCTGTGACCCTTTAATGATATGGTCGATTGGCATTGATTCTTTTATTAATGCACACAACAACTATTTACCAGGCACTGGGAATGTAAAGACTAAGAAGTTATAAGGCTTATTTCCCAGTAGGAGCTCTCAGGCTCATGGGGAAGACAAATGCATGGGCAGATAAATTACACTAAAATTTTGAGTAATTATCGAAATGTCCCTGTGCTCTGAGTGAACCTATAAGGCAGAGCTGTTCAGTCTGTGTAGGGGGATTCAATGACTTGAGAACTAACCATATCATGTTACATGTCTGGAGTTGCATATAGATGTGTGTATGTGCAAATGTTTATGTATATGTGTATAGCACACACATACATGCATGAACACACACAACATATGTAATGATGATGCCTTTTCCTCTGCCCCCTAATGCATGTACTGATAAAGATAAGAAATAGAGCCCTTTGAAGGGGAGAAATGGAAATAAAAACTTCAAGTACATCTACAACTGAGGTTTGGACACGGATTGTCTGGGAAACCACATACATGTGTGGGCAGATTCTCCTAGAAGCTAAATCTAAGAGCAGTAATAGGATCCTAGAGAGAGGAGTCACCAGAAAGAAAGGAGCAAGGCATGACTAGTCAAAATCCGTGACAACTTTGAGGGTTGGAGGAGAAAAGTGGTGGTTCCAAAGTGGCTTCCTGAAAATGTGTGGGTTATTCTGGAGACGTGTGGGTACACTGGGGAGGAAAATGACACGTGTGTGGACAGAACAAGCTATGTTACTGAAGTCTTAATGCTTCAAGGCTCAAGTGACCATGCTTTGGGGCCCTCTTAAGTTCTTGTGACAGAGAGAGCTTTCTCCTTCGCACTTGTATGACAGACACACACACACACACACACACACACACACACACACACGGTGTCATTAAACCATGAAGTAAGAACACTGATGTTCACGAAATATCAGCAAAAAGTTCCATTCTATGACTCCTTTAAAATGCAGCATTTCCCTACTGCATTTAACTAAAACTTCCTTTATTCAACCATCTGATAAGCATGTTTCAAGTTCCTATTACGTGCCAGTGACACTCAGAGTTTAAAACCACATCTGTTGGCCCCTTTCCTTGGTGTAACCCAAGGGCCCTTCTGAAATGAAGGACATGTGGAGGCTAAAACAGCACAATCAGTTTCCTTCCTCATTAAACAAGATGGGAATGGGCTTGGAATGGGGAAGATAATGATTTCTGTGGAGGAAGATTTGGAATCATTGTAAATGGCGTGAGCCACCAGATGAGAGCTACTCCTTCTCATGCAACTGGGGCAGTAAGAGATGGACCAGGCAGGAATGGGGAAACTGAGGAAAGGAGTGTAGAGGGCTGGTATAGTGCAGTGCTTCAATACCACACTTCTGATGTCAGACAATGTGAATCTGAATTCCAGCCCTATCACTTACCCTGGGCTAGTGATTTGACTTAGTGCTGCCCCTGTTCCCTCGTCTTTAAAGTGGGGTTGTCAATTGTACTTGAAGTGTTTTATTTATTTTTTTATTTATTTTAGAGCGGAGAGGGCCAGAGAGAGAGGGAGAAAGAATTCCAAGCAGACTCTGTGCTATCAGTGCAGAGCCTGACATGGGACTCGAACTCACAAACCATGAGATCATGACCTGAAACTAAACCGAGTCAGAAGCTTAACCAACTGAGCCAACCAAGCGCCCTAGTATTTGAAGAGTTTTATAAGGATGAAGAGAATGTAGGCCAGTGGTTATCCAATGTTTTCAGGGCAAAGCAACCCCTTTTTATATCCCACCCCCAAGCTTTTAATAGAAAATATTCCAAATTTATGAATGTTGTGCTGTGTCACCCAGATCTCCTATTCAGAACTGAAGTCATTCAGTCGGTCATTTGACACCCTGGCAGGGGGCGGAGGGCAGAGAGAATAATGGCCCTGCTCCCTCACCCTAACAGGAGACAACCAGCAAGGGCCATCCCAGCTCCAAACTCCCAGAAGGATCAACTCAGTAGAGTCCTTGTATTTGTAACACAGTCCAACTCCTTCCTCTGCCCTATCCTGCTTCCTTCCTCTCTCCAACAATGATGATCCTAACAGCATGCCCTAATAAACCACCTGCCTGCCCCCCTTCAGCTAACCTTTATCTCAGAGTCAGCCTCCTGGAGAACTCAACTGGTAGCAATAGAAAAGCTGAGAACAATAAAACCTCATAGATCCTCCATTTAGATTTAATAATTCTTTTTTTGTTCAACTTTATTTATTTTGAGAGGGAGATTTGTTCAACATTTATTTATTTTGAGAGGGAGAGATAGAATCCCAAGCAGGCTCTGTGCTGTCAGCACAGAGCCTGAAGCAGGGCTTGATCTCACCAACTGTGAGGTCATGACCTGAGCCGAGATCAAGAGTCAGACGCTTCACTGACTGTGCTACCAGGGTGCCCCCAATTTAATAATTCTTAACATTATGCAAGAGTTGTTGCTTCCTCGCTCCCAATCTCCTTCCTCCCCCTCCTGTCCTCTCAAACAGATTTAAAAGTGAAGTTGTAGGGTGCCTGGGTGGCTCAGGTCATGATCTCAGGTTTGTGGTCTCGTGGTCCCCCATTGGGTTCTGTGCCTACAGCTCAGAGCCTGGAGCCTGCCTCGGATTCTGTGTCTCCCTCTCTCTCTGCCCCTCCCCTGCTTATACTGTTTCTCTAGCTCTCTCAAAAATATATAAAACATTTAAAAATAAATAAATAAATAAATAAATAAAAGTGAAGTTGCAAAGAACATGACACTTAAACTACCAAGATTAAGGACATTTTCCTCAAAACCATGGCACCATTATTGTACCTAAGGAAATTAACAGTACTTCTCCAATATCCAGTCATGTTCATATCTTCCCATTTGTCCAAAAAATATGTTTTATAGCTATTTATTTTCCAACCAGGATTCAGTCAAAGCTCATAAACTATATTTGGCTATTGCGAGGTTTTCATCTCTTTTAATCTAGAATTTTTTCTTCTTTCTTTAATGAGATTCATTTTTTGGTGTCAGGCCAGTTTTCTTATTAGAGTATCCCACACTGTGGACTTTTCTAATTGCTTCCAATGTGTCATTTAATCTCTTCTTATATCTCCTGTATTTCCTATAATTGAAGGGCCCTCTGGAGACTCAGATTCAGAGCCATCCTTTCCAACAAGAACACTTTGTTGGTGTTGTTTCGTGTTTCCTATTGCGAGCTGCTAGCAGTCACGTGCTGCCAGGCTTCCTCTAAATGACACCAGCCTGGATCCCAGGGTTAAGGTGGTGGCTACCGGGTCACTCCTTCATTAGGATCTACTGTCCTTTTTGTAATTAGTTAATCAAAATGGGCATTGGTATTTGGTAGTGGCCAAATTGTCCACTCACTGCACTCTTTGACCTTGAGGTCCATGGTCTTTCCCTGAAACAATTATCATAGTAAGGATGAAAGATGGCAATTTCCTATTTCTGTGATTCATTCCACTTTTATTTAGCTGGTATTCTTCTGTAAAGGAGGGCTTTCCTCCCTGTCCCATGATCCTCTTTCTCTCTATTGGTGTTGACAACTACTATGGACGGTGTTTTGTTTTGTTTTGTTTTGTTTTGTTTTGTTTTGTTTTGTTTTGTTTTAAATTTGATTTTGCCAATATATGCCCCTTAAGTTGTTTTATGAATATTTTTGGCATAGACCTCTTAGTCTCTGAGCACTTCCTTGTCTCTGGTACAACAAGATTTCATAGGCTTGCAGGTCACCTTGTGCTTTTACTTCCCAGGGCCTGGAATCAGGGTTTTTGTTTTGTTGTGTTGTATTGTGTTTTGTCGTGGTGGTGGTTGTTTCTTTCTTTCTTTCTTTCTTTCTTTCTTTCTTTCTTTCTTTCTTTCTTTCTTTCTTTCTTTCTTTCTTTCTTTCTTTCTTTCTTTCTTTCTTAATTTCTTTCTTTCTGTTTGTTTGTTTTCTTCAAGTGAGGTCTGATTCTTTTTAGTGGAAAATGATATTTAGAATCTGAGATCCAGGGACTCAGTTTGCTCATTGTTACTGACAAGAAAGCACCTTTTAAAAAGTGAAATCTTAGCCAAAAACCCAAAATATAAAACATAAAGAAGTGTGGCTTTTGATATGGAATAGTGAGGTCTATCCCTAGATGTCCTGCAGAGAAGGGGTGACCAGAAAGGAACAGTTTCTGCTTCTTAACCCATTAAACTTTTTCCAGGGAAGATATCAATGTCCCATAACCTAAAAGTGAATGTTCCATTATTGCGCTCCAGGGATCAGAGAACGTTTGCTTTCATCCAGAATAGAAAGCATTTATTGTCATCATAATTGAAGAATGCCAACTTGAACAGAAGAGAGATTTCAATTAAGAGGTTTCTGTATCTGGAAAATTCTTCTGAATTTGAAAAAGTCAAAGACATCAACCATCCAATGTTTCCTTTGTTTTAATATTGATTTTTCTTCTCTCTTTGGTCAAGAGAGGTATTGGTGTTTGCACACAGAAAAAAAGAGCTCCATATTGATTTTTACGCACAAATTATTATTTTTTCATCAAGATACAAACGTGATTATATTGTGAAAGTGAGAAGAATGTTGTTGTATTCCTGATAGTTAGGTCTGCTTAAATATAAGAAATTATACCCTGTTATCTTGTGATGAGAAGCAGGGCACCAGGCCCCCCATTATTGCTTTACTTAGAAGCACTAAGACATATGAATGGACTTTTTATTAGTGACAATTAAGCTGTGAGGCTATTATGGAGAGAGAGAAAGGCAGGAGAGTACAAGCAGTGTAGAAATGGTTTCCTTTATACCTTTGACGTTCTAAAAAGTGCCTAGAGTCATTGTGGGGAGAGCTGGTCGATATTTTCAAGGCTGTTTGAAATACATGGGCTTATCTTTTTTTTTTTTTAATATAACTCATTGTCAAATTGGTTTCCATACAACACCCAATGCTCATCCCAACAAGTACCCTCCTCAGTGCTCTCCATGGGCTTATCTTGTCTAGAAGGAGGGGAGGACTAGACTCAGCCTGAGGCTGTGATTGGTAAAGAGTCACCAGTCACTTCTGTTAGCCAGAATAGGGGGGATGTTTGATCATTTCTGTAATTGGACAATGTTCACGTTTTGTCTGTATTCAGACATAGTTATGAAGTGGTGTTGTTTTTTGTGTTGATCCATCCTGGTCACAGAGTGGTGTCTGATGTCGACATTATGTGAAATGATTTCTGTTCAACAGGAGAACACCATGGCCTCGCTGTGGGGATCAAGCAAGTCTGCATGTCAGGGGATGCACCCCCTCCCTTGCCGGGGAACACCAGCGTATATTGGACCCATCCTAGCCCATCCAGGATCCATTGGTTCATCTCCTGCTGCAGCATTCATAGTTCTAGAGCCTGTACCTTGGATGCAAAAGTAGGTGAATGCAAGTGGCTGCTTCCTACTTCTCTCTTTTTCTGTTTCTTTGTATATGACCCAAATATAACCATTCCTCATCGCTCATCTTTTTGTGTCCTCACAAAAAGTCAGATATTGACTAGGGTCTCAGAATCCTAACTCTAAACCCCCTGGTGAGAGAATAGGATTCATCTGCTTAGGTCAGGTGACCACGCCTGTAGTCAATGGCTTTTGAGTAGGAGGGAAGGATGGGGGAAGAGAAATATCATTCTCCAGGCCCACTCTGTAAAGGAGATCAATCCTTAGAGAGGGGGGTCATATGCTGGGCATTGCCTAACATAGGGCCAACTTACCCAGGTTCCATGTTAGGGACCTCAACAATAGGGTAGGATAATAACGAAGCTAATACCTTGCATGACATCTGTCTGTGGTTTACAGAGGCAAAGCCTTTCCATCATCATTGTTAATCTTTCTGACCATCCTGTGAAATGAGTATTATTTATTTTCACTTAAAAAGGAATATGGTAAGGAATTCAGGGATCGTCCCAAGCCTACCCACACTATTACCCTAGAGTTGAAACTAGAACCCAGACTTCACGACTGCCAGGAGAGCTCCCTCCCACTCCTTCCATCATGAGTGGGAGACTGTTCCCCAGACCTCAGGGCATATTGGTGACAGGTCAGGGTGGTGGGATTTGCTCAAGGTGAAATAACCAGTACATAAACTGGTTTCAGTCTCAGTTTCAGTCTCGGTGAGCTGTCTGCCTCAGAGCCCAGTATAGAAGTGACGGAAGACTGGCAGAATGGGAGGAGTGGGAAATCAGAGAGAGAATGGGTGGTTTTTCCTCTTGAACAGGTGAGAGGTAGTGGGAAAGGGAAGGAGGAGATGGGAGAAAAGGCAGCTTTTCTCACACATGGAGGGTTTTGATAAAGCACATGAACCCTCACCAAGGACAGAGAAACCATCAGATGGACTCCTGTGGAAGCCTGGGGGCAAACGGATCGGGATGGTGAGGAAGCGTGGGCACAATGGGGGTCAGTTCAGGGTCATGTCCACTGTGCCGTCTCTTCCACCATCTTGCCTTTTACGGAGAGATTACAGCGACTCTTACTTAGGGGAGTAGGGAGAATAATGGAAGTAGGGCTGAAATTCCCTGCAGCCCTCAGCTCTGTGATCTATGATTTTAATAAGCTCCACAATGCCAGGAGACCCCATAAAGTTGTCTCTGGAGCTGCAACTCTCTCCATTTCCCAGTGGCGGGAGCAATTTTGCATTGAACTATTTTGCATGTTATAAATTTGGTTCTTTCTTATTTAAGTGAGCTGTTCGTAGGGAAGATACCCCAATAACTCAGAGCCTGGCACTGTAGCCACGAGCATCGTGGATCTCATGGTCACCAAGACTCTAAGCAGATGCAGGCTTTGACTTGGGTCCCTGGAGGATTTTTTAAGTCCCTGGATTGTCTTTGCATCTTTAGATTGTGTATATTCAGAGGAATGATGGGCCGGTTAGACCATTCCTAGGCGTACAGCAGGTGGAATTCAAAAGGACACATAGGCATTTGGGGAAGTTTGGTACAAAAAAGTGAGAAGAGCCCCCAGTAAGATAAGCACAAATTTAGTGGTTCTCAGGGAATTCTTTTGTTCCTCTTCAAGTTCCCATTTTAAAAAAAGAAGAAGAAGAAGAAGAAGAAAAGAGGCAATTTATTGTTTTGTTTGTTTTTGTTTTTGTTTTATTTTATTTTTTCGTTTTTTGTTTTTGTTTCTCACTCTGGGAGCTGGAGCTGATTTTAAAGGATTAGTAAATTAATCAGTTCAGTTCTGGCCTTGTCTCAGGGCACAGATGTTCCCTCACTGCAGGGGCAGAGCCTCTGGCTTGGTGGGTGGGAAGGACTCAGGAAGGGGAGTATTCCAGCTCTAAGACAAAGACCCACAGCCCCCTCTGTTGTTAGCAAGTGTGGGGGGAGGGGCTTACAGGGGCCGGCACTGGTGGGGGAGAGGCAGGCAAGCACACTCCAGTCTGTGGTCTGTGTCTGCAGTCTCGATGGCACAGCCCTTGCGTGCGAAATGAATGGACAAGTCTACCCAAACGATGCCCCTTCCTACCCCATGGTGTTCTCATTGTTCTGGCACCCCATCATCACCTTCCAGTATCCCCTCCGTGGCCCACCCCCACTCCGGGATCACCCAGGCCCAGCCCTCCGACCCCTGCCTTTTGTAACTTATTCCCATCCCTGGCTTTGTTGCCCCCACCTGCCAGCCATTCTCTCTAAAGCCCCACAAACACCACAACGGGCTTAGAAAGGTCGGAACAGGAGCCCAGTCCTGAGAGTTCAGGGGCATTTTACAATCTTGCTCCCCTGACCTGGACTCAGACCTCTGAGGGCTTTGTTCGTAGAGACATGGGCTGACCTCTTTCCCTCTGGGACCCCATGCTTTTCAGACCATTCAGTCTGTCCCTCTCTCCTTTCCCAAATCCGCGGCCGAGTCCCTTTATTGAGGTTGAAGGTCAAGTTTCTGCGGTGTGAGGAAACCCCGACCCTCACACCACTGGGTAACCTTCTGACTCCCAATCCATAGTTCACTGCCATCCCAGGCAGTTCTTCCAGACTCCTCTCTGGAGTTCTGCCCAACCTCTTTCCATCCTGGCACAAAACCAATGAACCTGACAGCTTCCCCGCAGGCCTCCTGGCCCGGCCCTCTCCCTGGTGACTTCTGCCACCCCCGATTCCTCCAGGACTTAGGGACAGGCCCTGGGATGTGGCCAGGCCTTGGGTAAGCACAAACGCTCACTCACGTGTGGAGCCATCGCATGTATCTCTGGCACCCTTTCCCACGGCCCTCAGAAGAGCCACCTCCTTAACAGAAATGCAGTTTTCCTCCCGGAGGGATTAAAATTAGACGCCTTTGTTCGCTAGTCTCATCTCTTGCCTCATGATTGCAGTGATATAGATGGAGGTTGTCACTTTTTTCCATCCCACGTTGGCCATAGGAACAATATTTGCCTCATTAATTTTTCTTTTAGCACATGGAATAAAACATATCTGTTTCTATCAACATTTCAGGTTTTAGGTTTCTGCAGCCTTACAATGAACAGATGTGCTACAGCCTATAAAAAGAACAGGCATAGAGGCAGGGTGTGTGTGTGTGTGTGTGTGTGTGTGTGTGTGTGCATGTGTGTGTGTGTGTGTGTGTGCGTGTGTGTGTGTGTGTGTGTGTGTGCATGGTTATTCTCTTGCTGCAGCCATAAAGCTTTTCCTGAAATTATGAAAGGGAGGGTTGGGCTTTCAAAGTACAGAAAGACAACCTTGCTGGTTCTGTCTAGTGACCCTGAAGATCATTCAGATCATGTGTATTTGGTGGTACCAGTTGAAGAGGAGGAAGGCCAGGGGACTAAGTGGTGGAGACAAAGAGAAGATGCTTGGTGTTAGGGCTCCGCATCCATCCTCTGCCCCCAGCACGGGAAAGCTTTTCAGATCTGAACTCTAGGCTCACATTCCAGTGTCCCATTACTTCCCGCACCCCATTTTCCTCAAAGGTAAGGTCAGGTACACAACCTTTCAGCTGAGGGCTGGATTTATGAGAGAGCAGAGGGAAGAAATTATTTTCATTGTTGAGCTAAGGACATGTGAGGTACAATCTACTGTCAGCCAGGTCAGTTACAGAGGTGGCTCTCCCACACTTGACCCGTCTTGTGGGCACCCATGCTTCTGTAAGTCTGACCTAAGAATCCATTAAAGCTGCCGCCTGAAATTACACCTCAAAATGTGAGCAGTGCTCTGTATTCTTTGATGAATCTCCTGTCTTTTTCTGTGTTCCAGGTAGATACTATCTCCTCTTTAGCTAGGGTCCACCAGTATTTACCATTTGTTTCAAAGAGTAAAAATCCTAAAGTATAACACCTGAAGTCCATATAGGCAAGGATGGCTTACAGACAGGACTAGTGAAGCAAGAGTGAGCTTGAATGTCACACATTTCATTGGTGCAATGGCCATGGAGACTGAATTCAGAGCATTTGTACCTTGGAAAAGCCCTCATAAATATTTAGTGAGCCGATAATCGAGGAATTGCTGGTGGAGAACCGAGGCAGTAAATCCTACTCTAAGGTGTATGAGAAATATTTTTCTTGGTTGGAAGTATTTATGACTACTGTGGGGGTGGGGCATGCAGGAGCAGAGGAGGTGAGGGGTGGGGGCTTGAGCTCTTGATTTGTTATGATCTTATTTTCGGGGTTCAAATTGACTCCAGAGTGTTTTCTACCCACTCCAGCATTCTAAAATATGTAAAATTATATATATATATTTATACACACACACACATATATATATATGTATATATATATATATATATATATACATACATACATACATACATATGTATATATATAATAAAATCATCAGTCCTGCTCTTATTATGAAAACAAAATACAATTTCACCAATTCCCCAGCCCTGGTTATATTTCAAGGTTTGATTAGTTTTTGATTTTTCATTGTTCTCCTTTTGAGTAATCACTGCCAAGAGGATCCATTTCAGCATTTCTTTTCACGGGGCAAGATGCCTTGTCTGTCTCTAATTTTTTGCAGACACCTGGGAAGATGAGTTAGTTGACCAAGAAGAGATGGGACCCTTAGCCGGCCCCATGGCTTGGGCAGATGGCCTCGTGCTAACAGAATGGGAGACTGTTGAACCCCTGTAGTCCTGCTACAGAGACTGACTGGGGGAGACTAGCTTAGCCCAGCACAGCATGACTCAGTAGCTGGCCATGAAACTCTGGCCAAAAAAGTAAGGGTTATTAGCACTCTGGATCCCCTGAAAAATATCTTCATGTTGTCTTGGTCTGAACTTGTCTGAGTAGCCCAGTGTTTCCCACGGATGCGTGAGAGAAGCTATGCCCTGCCGGATGTCTTGATGTGAAGCGTTTCTGTTCCACAAGGGGGGTGGGGGGAATGCTGTATATGATCATCCCTCTAGGACATGTGTGATGTGAAGAACGTACCAAAGGTTCTGAGATGTCCTGCACAATAAAGGTGGTCTGGCTTTATTTCACCCACAGTTTCCCAAAGCAATTTGGCCATGCTTATCCACCATCTCCTGCCGCTTTGGGATGAGCAGGCCTATCTCAGCCCCACCTAACTCTGGCTGGTTCTACGAAGAAACTCCCGTCTCTCAACCTCCTGTGCCCTTGCTCACACTGTCTCCCCTGCCTGGCAGGATGCTGCCCTCCCTTTCCTCTCCTCTCACCTGCCTTGCTAATTCTTAGGATTGCTTTCAGCTTCGGTGTGAGGGTCGCCCTCTCTGGGAAGTCCTCCCTGATCCCTGGTCTGATTGAAAGCCTCTTTTCCAGGCTCTCAGAGCACATTTGCATTCCTCCCCTGAAACCCAGGACACTCCATTTTAACTGTGTACCCTCCACCAGAAGCTTCTTGAGGGCAGGGGGTATATCTTACTCCTTATTTTCTCAGAGTCTAGCATAGCATTGGGGTTGAAGTCCCAGTAATGGAATGCATAATGAGAATCAGTGAGACAGCATGTGTGAAAAAACAGGGCCCACCTTCCCAGGGTCTTTTCTGGCTTAGAAGGGCAGGAGCTGTATCAGTCACCTAGGGATTCACCATCTTTCATGGGGGTCCCCAAATATATCCCCTCTATCTGGGCTGTAGAAACATTTATGGCAGAAGCTTGTATAAGAAGGCTCATGTCCTCTCTTGTCAGTGAAAGCTCCCAGCGTCAGGAACTTTATCTATGGACACCCTGACCAACCACATCCAAACCTATATTTTAAGAAAAGATTTTGAGGTGATTTGCCTGTAATGAGAGACTGACAAGTACTGCTCTTAGGCACAGCGGGGCTGGATGATGAGTCAGGGCTGATCTCCAAAGACTTTAACAGAAAGGTCCTGGAGGTTGTAAAAAATAAACATCTAAGAAAGTAGACTAAGTGAATTTGAAGGTAGTAAAAATAAACAGGCATTCTTCTAGGTTCTCTTGCATGTATTAACTAATTTAATTTTCCTATTTCCTACTCAAACATAAACAGTGGGAAACATAGAGTAATTACTCCATTTTGAGCCTGATCCATTAAAAAAAATATTTTTAATTTTGAAATACTTACAGGCTCAGAGAAAATTGCAAAAACAGTACAGAGAGTTCCCATGTACCCTGCACCCAGCTTCCCCCAAAGGTAGTGTTTTCCCATAACTTTCGTACAATATCAAAACCAGGAGGCTGACATTGGTACAATGTACAGACCTCATTCAGATTTCACCAGTTTTACATGTACCCGTGTGCGTGTGCTTGCTAGCTCTGTATAATTTCTTCACGTGCAGAGATCGGTGTCTGCACTATCACACACATTCAGAAGTGTTCATCACCACCTAGGAACCCCCTAACGCTACGCCTTTATGAGATTGACCCGTTTTTGGAAGGGCATTTGTCCACTGCAGCAAATGCTCAGGTGATGCCCATCGCATCGTCTGGACATAACCTGTGGGATTGTGGGATTGTGCAGCCATCCGTGGGGCTCCAGGACGTGGCTCCAAGAGTCAGCACGGCCTCCCAAAGCATGTCTACTGAACACGCTCAGACCTTCCCCGACATTACAGAGTGAACAAACACAACAAATGTCAGAAACCCAGGGGAGCACTTCTGGCAGTTCAGGGAGTAGCCAGACTTCCTCCCTCCGACCCTTTCACTTAGGGAGCCCTCATGCCTCTCACACCCCGGGGACCCCGAAGGAAGATGTCCCATCTTGTTGAGAAGTTTTCCTCTGTGAGCAGTTTGTGAGCGAAATCCACCGCGCACAGGAAATAATCCAACCCTGGGTCCTACTGAATCACGCTTTGCCACCAAATGTTGCTCGATGGTTGCCATCCCCACTTGTTCATATCAACAACAGGAGGAGGGTGACGATGTGGAGTCAGCGCCCAGGCATTAAGCCCTTTGCAGGAGGCGCCACCCAGCCTGGGTGAATCACACGCTAATCACAGCGAACACCTGCTCGTTGATCACTCTCTGTGTGTCGGGTACCGTACTATGCATCTTATTCCATGATCCCATTTAATCCTCAAACCCAGGCTGTCTCGGTCCAAGGTCCGTGTTCCTCAACCACTCTTCTCTGCTGTCACTCCAATCATCCAGCAATTGGGAACACTTTGTTGTCACTCCATCGTTGTGGAAGAAATCCCAAAGCATGCCCTGATCTTCTCTCTTCCCCGTTTATGTCCACCTTCCGGGCACGTCCTGTCGTTCTCCTCAACTGTTACCATTTCTGAACCCCAACAATGTTTATTCTTTTGGTCTCTATAGAAGATTAGGATCAGAGGTCAGTCTTGCGCACGTTTGGAAGCAAGGTAGCTTTTGTTACGAACTGCTGTGCTGTCCTTTTACACCCACTCACCTGCTTTGTGTTTACAGAGCATTTCCACACGGAGGGTCTCCCTGGACCCTTACGGACGCCCAGTGATGTATGTGTGACAAGGAAATTCATACCCAGGGAAGTTCAGAGTCCACTAGGATGTCTTCCGGCTCCAAACCTCATGTTCTGTTCACCCCACCATGCGTACAAGTAACCAAATTTCCAGACAAGGTTTAAAGAGGCTGAGGAGGAAAAGTAAGAATACTGAGAAAGTTATGCCAAGCTACAAAGTACACATCCCACAGCCTCGAGCTTGAAAATCCATATTTTTGGTGAGGTGAGCCAAAACTCCCTCCGCCGTTTACATTAGTAAATACTTGCCCCACAAACGGTCCCAACCAAAACATTGTTAATGCGTTTCACCTACTTAGCAACTATAGAAGAGAGATGGGGAAGATGAGTGAGGGGGTCGTATCATGAGTTGATCATTTTGAGAGCAAAAGGAGGCCCTGTCACCCATTACAGCAGAGCAGCAGGCAGAATTCTGGGCTGTTCCCGGGCACGCTGGGACACTTGAACACTCTGCACACTGGGAAAGGGAAGTTCAGACTTCAGGTACTCCTCCAGTCACACAACGGCTAAGTGGTGACGTGTAGATTTAGGCTGAGACCTGTCCCAGACCATGAACTTGGAGCTGCTCCTCTGGGCCTGGTGGCCTCTCTGTTGCACTGGAGGTTTGGAGACCTCCAACCTGTGAGCCCCTGCCTACCAGTAGAGACACAGCCCCCTCCACGGGAAGAGGCAGCATGTCACAGAAAGTCAGTTGGGGCCCATGAAGTATGTCAGCACCAACCCCACTGTGTGCCGTGAGATTGTCAGCTGGTTCAGGAGGGTGCTGAAGTGAGGGCAGCTCCCTGGCTCACGCAGATGCCCCTCCACATTCTCCCTCCCGTACCCCTACTTATGAAGTGATTTCGGCTGAATGATGTCAGGTTTCACGGATGATGCCAGGTGTAAAGATTTTTTAAAACTCTTCTATGGAGCACAAGAATTTCCCTTATTTTTTAAGTGAAACAATCTATGCACAAGAGCACTTTCTGGAATGTCAGGTGTCATAGGGATCATCCATTCATTGATTCATTCATTCATTTGTCCTTCATAATTCCTTGGTTCTCCTGACAGTGTAGGGAGCCCTTCAGGCCACTCTTCAGCTTCATCATGGCTTGTCTAAGGCCCTTGTTCCTTGGATGACACCCACATTTTTAGCCCTGTCTCCCTTCATTATCACTTCTCCACCTTGCTGTGGAATCCAGCCATGCTGAACTCCGGTGTTGTCTGTCTCTCTTCCTGGCCTTGGTGTAGTCTGTTACTTCTGCCCAGAGCATCTTCTTTCTACAGTGTTCCACTTAGCGTAGAAAACTACTCATCCTGGGCGCCTGGGTGGCTCAGTCGGTTAAATATCTGACTTTGTCTCAGGTCATGATCTCACGGTTCATGAGTTCAAGCCTCGCGTCAGGCTCTGTGCTGACAGCTCAGATCCTGGAGCCTGCTTCACATTCTGTGTCTCCCTCTCTCTCTCTCTCTGCCCCTCCCCCACTCATGCTCGGCCTCTCTCTCTCTCAAAAATAAATAAACATTAAAAAAAATTTAACTATTCATCCTTTGCTCAAATGTTACTTCCTCCATAAAACCTTTCCTGCCCTCTCTAGATGGAATTAAGCATGTTTTTCCTCTGTGCATCCAAAGTATCTTACTTACACCCCTCTAACACAGCCCTAAGTTGTTGTCATCATAGACCATGAGTCTTGGAGGGCAGGGACGGAGCTCTGGTCATCTAGATAATCCCAGACATAGCACACAAAGGACACTTGAAGAATGTGTGTCAAATGAATGAACACCGTGCCCACCGGCATTATCCAGACTTGCCATCATTCTCTTCCAATCCCTCACGGGCGACAGGTACGATAACCATATTCCGAACTCATGGGAGACCAGATCATTTAATCCTGGGCTGTGCTAGTGGTATGCCCTTCATAGTGAAAGGAAGGAGGGAACTTCTGTCGCGAGCACTAAATGTGCACAGTACCTGGTAAGAACTCAGCACACGTTCATCTCATGCGGGAATAATCTTGGCACCACTTTGGAGAGATGCCTCATAGTAATGGGATTTTACAGATGGCAGAGGTTCAGGAAAGTTTAGTAACCTCCTGTGGTCAAAGTGGTACAAAGGGATGGAGGTGGATCTGAACTCAGATCTTTCTGGCCTTGAAGCCTGTGTGCTCCCTCCAAGACTGAAGAAAAAGAAGCAGCCCTTGATGCCAGCCCCGGAGCATGCACTGGTCCTTGGAGGCAGGAGGTGACCTGGAATGATTTGGGATAAGTCACTGAATCTAATAATAATAATGAGCCAGCTCTTACCAAGTGCCTGCTGTGTGCCTGGAACTTCACAGCTCACTCATCTTCACGGTGACCATGAGGCAGGCACAATTAGTATACCCACTGCCTGGATGAGAATGCTGAGACCCAGAGAAGTTAAGTAGCTTTTTCCAGCAAATAAGTTGTTTGTGACCCAGGACACATTAGTATCTAAAGCGTATGTGGCTACCAGCCCCTCTCCTAATCATCCCTTTGTTTTTATTTGTAATTGCCCCATTTAAAATTATGTTATCACTTGCTTGATTGGTCCCTCCCTCCCTTCCCTTCCTACTGCTCTACAAAACGTAAACTCAGTGATGGCAGGGGTCTTCTCTGTGTTATTCACTGATGTAGCATCCCCAGATCAATGCTCGGCACACTGTAGGCCCTCAGGAAAGATTTAAATGAAAATAGTGGGGTTGGGCTTTGAAAACACGTCTGGCTTACCTGAACCAGTTTGCTTTTCTGCAACATGGATGTAATGACGCCCACTTTTCCTATCACTGATGGTGTTCATAAGTGCCCTACTGCCTTGTCTGGCACCCTGACATCACCCACTCAGTGGCAGCTAATGTTTTTGTCCCCTCTTCCTTGGACACGTGCTCCATTTGGCAATGCAGTCTCTCTGGAAAGCAGGACTGGCCCTGACTGAGGCTGTCTTAAATAGGTCATTCCGAAAGGGATTTTCGTAAGAAATGAAATGAAATGGAAATCTAGCTCTGGGAACACCTAGCATTCTATGAACTTATTAGAGTTCAGGCCAAGTGGGAGGCCTGGGCCTTGGTCTTAGTGTCTGGGACTTGCCTGTTCTTGGTTTGGCACACAGTTTGAGTGTGCAAATGGGGCCCCGGGGATAGTTATAGCTAAGGGGCTACATCTACCAGCCACCTGTCTCGTCCATGACCAGATGGAGTGGTCCTACCTGGAATTTGCCCAGCCCTCTCTTCCCCAGCCCGTGGGTACATTTGTCCCCAATAGCCAGACTCTGTATGTCAGACTCCAGGGTTACCAGGATGAAGAGTCCTGTTTGTGTCCCTAAGTCACCAACTTAACCCATTTAAAAGAGAAAACATTCTATTTGCCAACATTCCTTCTTTGTCCTGCATTTAACTGAATTGTCTGATTTAGGAATGAATCATCTCTGCTAACTTTGACTTTGAAAGAGCTGCCTCTCTGGAAATTGAACCCTGCAAGAGGTGTTTTAACTCTTTGAGGCCACAGGACAGCTTTCGAGGCCACAGTAGCTGTCCTGCTCATCCAGATGATGCCAGACCACCCAGGCCAAAGTCAGAACTCTACTCTCAGGCCAGCCCAGAAGTCTCTAGAAAAGCAGTGGGTAAAAAGTTCCCAGAGTAAGGGAGACAAGAATGTGCATACACTGTCTGGTTATGAATTGTGAGTTATGACCTAAGACTATGTCTTAGGACATAGCTTCTTTTCTGGAGGTGGGTCAGTTTAAGAACAACCAAGCCAACAAACAAGACAGTGTAAGTGTGGGTACCACAAATCCAGACATGAGAGGACAGGGATGTCACTGTGAACTGGAATGACCAAGGAAGGCTCCATGGAGGGAGTGGATCTTTGGAGAAACATTGGAGGCTAAGGATTTTGGATAAATAGAGAAGAACGAGGAGAGTTTAGATGAGAAGATTAGCATAAGCAAAGACTCCACGATTGAATAGTGGGGGTGGAGGAGGAGGAAGGAAACAGAGCATGTAAGTGGGGAGAGAGGGGAGACCTGGCCAAGTCTCCTATGGAACAGCGGTGAGAAATTGGACTGGAGAAGGACACAGCTGTTTGGCATATGACTCAATAACATTTACTTAACCTAGTTTGTCGCCCCTTGAAGGAGAGATGGAATGTTCTGCATCCTGAAATCTTAGTTATTCAGGTCACAAGTGAGGGATCTTGAAACCATACCTAGGTTCAAGGAGGGAAGCACATTCTCCTTTGCTGGGCGTTCTTTTGCCTGCCCTTGAAATATGGTGCATCCCAGGAGTCAGTCCTTCCTTGTCTTCCCCTGCTTCTGGACATCTTCCCGAGGCTATTGTGTTCACTCCTGGGCCTTGAACCACCCTTATACTGCATCTCCCAAGTCTGTACCTGCTCCTGGTCTTTCTCTTGAGCTCTAGACCCTAAACCTATCTGTTTGCTAGTCATCTCAGCATCTCTAGAATAGAACATTAATTTGTTAAAAGAACTCCTACCCCCCCACATTCCCCACCTCTCTTAAAGGCTCCTCTCTCCCTTCCTTCCTTCTTCCCTACATAAAGCATTAATTGAATACTTATGCTAGACACTATATGAAATGTCCTCTTGCTTTTGAGGGTCTCATGGTATAGTAGAACAGGTAGATGAGACAAGTAACTAATTTTCATTCATTTAATAACTGTTTATAAAGAAAACTACTTATAGGGGTGCCTGGATGGCTCAGTCGGTTAAGCGTCCAACTTCAGCTCAGGGCATGATCTCATGGTTCGTGAGTTCAAGCCCCGCATAGGGCTCTGTGCTGACAGTGCAGAGCCTGCTTCAGATCCTCTGTTCCCCTCTCTCTCTGCCCCTCCCCCACTTGTGCTCTCTCTCTGTCTCTCTTAGAATAAATAAATAAACTTAAAATATCCACTTATAAAACACTGGAATAAATAGAGGTAGGCACATAGTTCTTGAGGAATCCATAAAACTTTATGTAAGATGGTAGGCTCAAGAAAGGCTTCTTTGATTAAATGAAATATGAATTGAGTCTTACATCTTGAGAAATGAATTAGACAAAGAGAAGAAAGGAGAAACAGTTTATGATGGGCACAAAGGAGAGTGAGCAAGAAATATTTTGAAAAAGGTGTTCATAATAATAAAAGTAATAGCAAACATTGATTTAACCCTCACTATGTACTAGTTACTCTGCTAAGCACCTTACATGTTTTGTTTTGTTTTGTTTTTTTAATAATTTGGTCCTCATGATAATCTCAGAAATAGGAAGTGGTAGCTTACCCGCTTTGTAGTTGATGAATTGCTGTCCAGATGAAAAAAGTTGCCCTTGAATTTCTGTGAATAAGTAGTTGAGCCAGAAACCTAAGCTTCCCTGATATCAAGAGCCTGGCAAATGGGGTGAAGGGGGTATAAGCAGAAGCAAGATTCTAAAGGGCTTTGCATGCCTCAGGGAGGGGGTTGGGTTTATCTCAAAAGAAATGAGGAACTGTTCCAGGCTTCTAATCTGCAAAGCTACCTGAAGCAGATCTTGATTTAGCATGGCCATTTTAGTAGGGGGAGGAGGGGGCATATGGAGGGGGAGTCAAAGATGAATTTGGGAGCAGGGACAAGACTGGAAGCAAATGGACTCATCAGAGGCTATTGTCAAAGCTCAAGTAAGCTTCATGAGGCCCAAGAGAGAGGAGCAGAATAGACAGATCTTCTCAAAATTTGGATGTAGGGAAAGAGGGTGGGCCAAGAACCATGCTCAGGATTCATTTGATAATTCAGTCAACAAACATTCTTGAGTATCTGCCTTGTACCATGGACCATCCTAGTCCTGGGGGTAAAATTGATCCGCAATATAGCCCCTGGTCTCAAGGAGCTCACACTCTCAAGATGGAGATAAATGAGAATCATCACAGATAGCAACTGCAAGATGTATGCACAAGCATATCACACTGCACTTGGGAAGGCTGCACCATAGATGGCCTTCGTGGAAGAGGGGAGCCCACCCCAGTCTTTCTCTTGACCTGTAGACTCACATTTCCAGCTGTCAGCTGGTCACCTATGCTGGTTGTCCCTCAGGCATTTCTAACATTTGAACTCATGCTGTGACCTCCAAAGTGCATTATGCTCCTTGTATATCATGTCTCATGTCCTAATCAACATATTTATTCAAGAAACATTCTTTGAGTATGCATAAAGTGCCAGATATTGTATCAGGCATCAAGCTTAGAGAATTCCTAAAACATGCTAATGTTTTCACTTTGGTGTGCAAAAGCTTTTTATTTTGGGGCGCCTGGGTGGCTCAGTCGGTTAAGCGTCCGACTTCAGTTCAGGTCATGATCTCACAGTCCATGAATTTGAGCCCCGCGTCAGGCTCCGTGCTGACAGCTCAGAGCCTGGAGCCTGCTTCAGATTCTGTGTCTCCCTCTCTCTCTGCCCCTTCCCCACTCATGCTCTGTCTCTCTCTGTCTCAAAAATAAATAAAAACATTAAAACAAAAAGTGCTTTTTATTTTGATGTAGTGCTAATAGTTTAATTTTGCTTTTGTTTCCCTGCTTGAGGAGACATATCTAGAAAAATGTTTCAGATGTCAGATATTATGTTTCTATGTCTGATGTCAATTACTTCTTCTAGGAGTTTTATGGTTTCAAGTCTCATACTTAAGTCTTTAATCCATTTTGAGTTTGTTTTGTGTATGGTATTAGAAAGTGGGCCAGTCTCATTCTTTGGCATGGAGCTGTCCAGTTTTCCCAGCATCATTTATTGAAGAGACTGTCTTTTCCTCATTACATTTTCTTGCCTGCTTTGGTGTAGATTAATTGACCATACAATCATGGATTTATTTCTAGATCCTCTATTCTGTTCTGTTAAGCTATGTCCATTTTGGTGCCAGTACCATAGTTTTGATTATTACAGCTTGTAGTATATCTTTTAAGTTTATTTTCAGAGAGAGAGAGAGAGAGAGCAAGCAAGCAAGTGGGGGAGGGGCAGAGAGAGAGAGGGAGAGAGAGAGAATCCCAAGCAGGTTCCACACTGACAGTGCGGAGCCCAATGAGGGGCTTGAACTCACAAACTGTGAGATCATGACCTGAACCAAAGTCGGATGCTTAACTGACTGAGCCGCCCAGGTGCCCCAGCTTTGTGGTATATCTATCTATATCTATATCTATATCTATATCTATATCTATATCTATATACTAATTTTAATGTTCATTTATTTTTGAGAGAGAGAGTGCGTGAGCGGAGGAGGAGCAGAGATAGAGGGGGACACAGAATCTGAAGCAGGTTCCAGGCTCTGAGCTGTCAGCACGGAGCCCAATGCGGGGCTTGAACTCACAAGCAGCAAGATTATGACCCTAGTCGAAGTCGGACACTTAACCGACTGAGCCACCCAGGTGCCCCTGTGGTATATCTTGAAGTCAGGTATTGTCATACTTCCGGCTTTGCTTAAATGAGAAACGGAGGCCACAGTCATCTAAATGACGTAGTCAGAGATACCATTACGAGATTTAATCCAAATAACTTACAGAACACTGGTTCTCACATTTTTGCATCCTGTAGCTCTTGATAAAACCGTTGTCCTCCCTGAAGCAAACGGATGAACATGACTGTGAGGCAGATTTTACCTTGTAGGAACACAGAAGCACCCCTCCTATGCTGCCATGGCCAAGACCACTGTGAGGACAGAGTGGCATTGTTCACCCCCCTCAAGGTCTAAGTCCAAATGGAGGCAATAGACAGGGGGTGTCTGATAAGCCCCACACTGCTGCTTCCGTTCACTCTGGCTGGACTGCACTTGATGGGAACAGCTTGTAATGTTCTTGTGATAAAGACTGAGAGATTGAATGGAATGTTTCTACTGAGCACAGCTTGGAACATTTCACAGAGTTCTGCCACCCTCCAGGGGCGCTCGGGCTTTGTGTAAAAGCACGACTCTCAGCAGAAGCTTTCAGATTAACCAAAGGGGGAAATTAGTGGTAAAGAAGATTCTGTGGAGAACAGGAAGGCCTAGAGAGAGAGGTGTCTCCCACGGAACCTACCATTGCACCTTGTACCTAATATGCTCCCCATAAATGCTCACTGAAGGAACAGAGTGGGGTGGCAGGTGACAGGAAGGTGGTTGGGAGCTCTGGGGTAGAAAGAGGCCCTACAGCACCCATTAGCTTTTCACGAAGGTGGTTTCGATCGCATACCCCTTTATTTGCCTCACGAGGATTTTAAATGCCTGAAGATCCGAGGGAAGGAGAAAGAACACAGCCCGACAAGTCATAAATGGCCCCCTTGGATTCTGAGATCAATGGGCTGGGGAACTTCTGCCAAATCTGCACTCCCTGTGGCACTGTGAGGGGGCCAAGCAGCTGCCGGCTTGTACAGAGGGTTCTTGCCATTGATCTCAACTTTGGAGCTCATGTTTCCACAATATGGTAGAGGGAAGAGGCGACAAGGAAGCAGTTTCCAAACCTACATCTCTCCCCGAACCCCAAGATTCCAGACCCCAAGCCAGCTGCCCACAGTGTAGAATAGGCCTCAAAAAGCAGTGCACCGAAGGCTCATGGCCAACTTAAGAAAAGAAACCCATTTCTACCTCTGCTGAGATAAGTGATCTCCAGGAGACTCATTTAACCACTGACTTCAGCCCAACTGGAAAGCTGATGGAGCTTCCAATGCTGAAACAGTTTTATATTTCTCTTTATTCTTTGGCTGAGTCTGTAGCCAAGAGTCAAAGCACAAACTTGCCCTCAGAAAGTGAATCCTTGATGCTAACACTCGTTCTGAAACAGAAAGCACTTTTCTCTCATGAGTGACTGTGTTCTCACAAGTTAGTTTAGGTAGGTCTTCAGGGTTTGGAAAAGTTTGGAGAGCCCTCTGCAGTCAGGGTCACTGAACAGACTCAACTGTGTAACCTAGAAGATGTTGCCCAATTCTCACTGTAAGCCCAGTCAGAAAAGAGGAGCTTAACTTGCAGAAGGAAAGGTCCTAGGTTGCAGGCCCTGAGCCAAGCCGAGCCATCCTCGGTTGCGGGGGCGGGGGATTGGTTAGAACAGGTTCCTGGCTGTGAGCAGGGCCCAGAAAACAACATTTCGGTTGGAAAGATATGAGTGCTAACAGGAAGGTCACCATGAAAGTTTGCAAGTGAAACAGACGGGCCAAGATAGAACCACCTCAGTCTCATGAACGTTTCTGAGACAACAGGTCACTTCACCGGTCCAGGGAAGCCCCTTGTCTACGAGCTGTCTCAGTGGGGCTGCTGATTAGAGTGGGGTCACCTGTGTGGCGGCTGGGATCAAGTACACGGCCGGCCGTTTCCTGTCGACCCATCTCACTGGACCTCCCCTGCACCATATGCCAGCTTCTTTCGAGTGGCCCATTTTCCTGTACTGTTGAACGAGCAGCCCCGGACAGAGGCTGAGACGGGCAGGGCGCCCCTGCATCACCTGGTCCTCAGGAGGACATAAGCTGGGAGGACACAGGGTCCAGGCTCACACACAGGTTGGAGTCAGCAGAACATTTTCCTGCTTTTTCTCTCTATAAGCAATTTTGACTTAGCCTCCTTTTAGTCTCACTGCTATTACTTAACTGATACTACATTTGTTCTTATTAAAGTTTGACAGAATTTTAGTTCCTAAGGTAGTGTTTTAGAATATAGAATACACTCATAATACATTTATAAGAATACTGATATGAGTCTTATGAACATAGTATTTCCACCTCATTGGACAGAATCAGATGGTGTAAGTGTGATATTTTGTTTGGGAAAAAAAGATCCACTGTGGCTCAAACCACCACTGAAGTTTGATATGACTGTGTGGAGACTTAAAACAACAAAGACCATTCCCATATGTGAGGAGCTGTCATTAGAAATCTGTCAGAGTAATGTAGCATTTACTTTAATAAATTTCGATGAGTTTTTTAAATAACACACATACACACCAGAAAAACCTGAACAAAACAATATCCCAGGCTAAACTCAGTAAAGTTTTACGAGGTCAGCCCTAACCTCACAGATCACTTGAGGGGAGTTGACATTTTGCAACCATTTGTTTCTTGTTTTGTAATCTCTTTCTTATGTGATTTCATTTAGGACAGATATGCTCTGCTGTGTAAATGTTTCTAAATTTTTCCCAAATAATAATTTTACCTTATGGCAAAGAAAAAGAAGAAAGAAAGAAAAAGAAAGTTTTCACTCAGTGTTTCTAGCTGTTCTGCATCACCCAGGTTTTGGGGATACAAAATGTAGCATTTTACCAGAAATAGCAGTTGACTGATTTTTTTTAAAATCAGACCTTTTAATAATTTAGTAAAGAAAAAAATTGAAGCCACAGAACTGTTTAAAAGAAGGTGAGAAGTTGGGCAGAGAGACAGCAAGAGAGAAGTCATGGGAGCACGAACAGACGAGCTGGTGTGGGGACCACGGATCATCACATTATTGGAGCATCAAGAATGAGGATGGGAGAGGAGGCTGGAGGTTAGTGCCACAGAGCCGTTGTAGGGCACGCTAATTAAATCCAATTCTCTGTGTGATTGGGTTCTATTTAAGTGACTGGGGAAGATGGGTGTTTTGGAAAGATCATTCTGTCTAGAGAAAGAGGCGTTGGGAGGGCCAGGCCCGGAGGACAGGTGGTAATGTAACCCAGAGGAGAGAAATCGTCTCTAACTAGGGCATGAATCACAGAAGCAAGTACAGAGGTCGGACGCAACCCAGAAGCATTTAGCAGGTGTCGAAGGAAGGGCAGATCCCAGAAACATTTAACAGGTAGAATCTCTGGAACGTAGTGAGGAATCAGGGATGTTCCCTGGCTTCTCCTGCAAGGAATTGAATGCGTGAGGTTCCACAGAAATGGGGGATTCTGAGGATGAGAACAAAGCTTCAAGAGGGGAGTGGATGAGATCAGTTTCGAACGTGTTTGACATACTAAGATTAATTTGGGGCACGTTCAGTTTTCCTTGCAGACCTCTGGATTTTGCTCAGGCTCCCCATCTCAGTTTGAATTCTGTGCCCTGGGATGGAAGAACTACTTTGTGTCTCCTGTTTGTGACTTTGACTTGGACCTGGCCTCTCAACTCTGAATATATCTTTACTTAGGGAGTCAATTTGGTGGCTGCGGTTTCTCGGTGTGTCCTTGCCCTGGATTGGTGATTTGCTGCCATGATGTCGTCCCTGCCTTGTGGTTCCTTCTGGGCTCCAGGGGTAATCCATGTACACAGCCTGAGAGGTACCACAGCTCAGGTAGTTCTGAGCTGCTTCTTGAGAAGGAAGTTTGGAAAAGGAAAGAATGGATCAGGCTGTTGTACTGGGAAACTAGTGGACTCCCTTGGTTACTCATATTGAAAGTCAGGCCATTGTCTTTCAGTGAATATTGACCAAGTGCTTACCAGGCACCAGGACCCGGGAATTCAGCAGTGGGTGACCCCCTGCCTCCTGTAATCTCCCAAATTAGTAGGAATAAGAGACAGACAAGCTGATTTAGAAGAATCAGCTCCCCTCCCCTTTCTCTGCCCTTTGTAGGTTTGCTCTAAATAGGATATAATACATCTCGTGTCCCAAATGCCTTCCTTGTGTATAGATTCAATGAGAAGGGTGCTGTGCCTAGGAATTTGATCAGACCCAGGGTATAAAAAGAAAGCACGGATTTAGTTTTAAATTTTCTATTTCTTCTCAGTGTTTCTGTAGCTAAAGGTGGTCCACAGGAGGAGGGAGCACCTCTGCTGGGTGGGACTTGGCCATGGGCTGGCAGGCCCTTGAGGTGGATGGTTGATGAAAGGAAGTGGTGTCTATGGCTGCTCCCCAGAACGCTGTCTCCAAGGCGGGCCGGGAGGGGGATGAGGGTGTCGGGATGTGTGAGCGTGTGTGGCTGGTTCTGTTGAAGCACACGTCCCCCACCTCCACACCCTCACCCCCAGGTTGCAGAGGTTATACCGGACAAACAGCTCAGGCCACAAGACACGTTGCTGACGATTTTGTCCTGTGGATTGCCCCGGGGCAGAGGGGGTGGGAAGGGAAACGACAGATCCTCCCTTCCAAGCAGAGCTTAACTGAATACTTTTCAGGGAGAAATGAAACAGTGTCACATCAAGTAAGCATCTTGGGCCCATCTGTCAGCACCCCCCGAGAGCCAGATCTAAAACGTTATCTAAGACAAGGCAGCACCGACCTCTTTTCCCTCCTGAAACACAGGGCAGACCACTTGCTGTTCCTATGAAAATTTTCTGCTCCCTGGGATCCCCCACCCCAAATAATAATCATGAGCAAAAATCTCATTTTCAGGGGAGGTAAGGGAGGAAGAACGAGAGGGAAAGTTGGTCCTGATCAGAGAGAAAGATGGGGAACCCTTCTCACGCAGGAGTGCGTGGATTTCGGAGACAGTGCTGACCTAACAGATGACCTAACAGCCTGCTCTGTCCCCCGGAAGGCTTGGTGGCGGGACTGTGCTGCCTCCTTGGGCGGCTGGGGGGGGGGGGGGCTGCCAGGATCTCTGAGGCTGAGCACCCACTCTAGAAGCTCACGCCCAGCTTAGGCAATCTATTTAACCTCACTGTGCTTCAGTTGCCTCATTTGTCAAAAGGAAATAACAAAATGACCTATTGCAGAGAGGGGGTTTCTTTTTTGTATATTTTTATTCAAGTATAATTAACACAGTGTTATAGTAGTTTCAGGGGGACAATATAACAGTCCCACAATTCTGTACTTTTCTCTGTCCTCATCGAGATAAGTGTACCCTTGAAGTGAGTTAATGTTGTAAGGTGCTTAAAGCAAGCAGTACCCGGCACAGGGTGCTGAGGGAGTGTTTGTTCAGAAAATGGCCTGAAGTCATGCCCAAGCCAAGTCACTTGCCCCAGGAGAGGGCAGCTGTTGGATGGCCAGGACCCCCAGAGCTGCCTGTGGCTAGCCTGTCTGGTAGAGTGGGCCTCCGGCCGAGGTGTGACGAGGAGGGGGAGGACAGTGATGTCAGAGGAGAAGGTCTGTGTGCTCTTGCTGCACAGCCTGGGTGGACAAGAGGGCAGGGGCCAGAGGGCGGCACGATTTGTCACCCAGTTTGCAAGGCTGAGATTGGAGGATCTTCAACAGCCCCAGGCTGGTACATTCCTCCGGTTCCCGGGTCATTTCCTGGCCCAGGAGGTATTCCTAGAGCGAGCTTGAGCCAGAGGAGAGGGTTTATCCCGTGTCAGCCCCATAAATATTCCTGTGGTTTTACAACCCCTTTCCTTGCCAGCCGGACAGGTGCCAATAAATACTTGCAGAATATCTGATTCCTGCTAGAAGGTTCCTCGTTACTTGCTATCTCTTTGTTATATCTCTCTGGTCTATAAGCTGATGCTCAGATTAAATAATTTTGGGTCCATCATCTCAGTTCCTGTGCCCACCTGCTCTTTGGAGCCCCGTCTTCTACCTACAGCCTTCTCTGTCCCTTCAGCAGGGATGGCCGACACGAGGCATTCTGTCAGCAGCTCCTCCTTATGGCTTCCTGGAGCAGTATCACTGATGGACCTTGGTGTTCTTTACCGAGCTCATGGAGTCGCTTCAGCGGCCTTAGTTAGCCAGCCACAGCCAGCTGGTTGTTCACTGTCCTGCGAGCCTCCTCCTCCACCTGATGGTCACATCCTGTTCCTGTACCTGCTTGTAATTTACCCATTTCTGCTCCAGCAGTGACCATCGCTGAAACCTTTAAAGCGCTAATCCCACAACAGGACTATTGCAACAAAAATAGCTCTCCTTTGCAGCCCAGACACGAGGCATAGAGGTGATCTATATAAATGCCGATCAAATGATGGATGGGATCACAGCCACTCATTTTCAAGGACTTATGGAAGAGTGGGATTATTTTGGTCCCCAGACTCCATCTGTTCTGGAAGTTAAAAATAAAATGAGAATTCAATTAAAACTATGCACACAATCCACCCAACATTGTGCCAGATCTTCTGATAATACCCTACTTTCCAGCCTATCAGAAACAGAAGTGCATGTGTGCCATTAGAGAAAACACCTTAGAATGTCAAATTGCTTTCATTAAAGATTCACCAGCGTATGTGCAAATAGCAAAGTTTTTTGTTTGTTTGTTTTTTAAGGAGCATATCTTGCCTTCAAGCTTCTTGCTCCTATTTTTCTGGAGAGGGAAGGTCTGCAAAAGACGTAAGGAACTCGGCTACTTAGTGTCTTCTGTTCCATGTATCTCCTTTGAGGATAGTCAAGGTCAATGGATGGGGGCTGAGCAGTCACTTAGGGTTCTGTCTCTAGTGCTCATTATGAAGATCAGTAAACCAGGGACATGGCAGAGCCCATTCCACAATTCTTGTCTAGAAAGAAACCTCTAAAGGGTGTACCCCCTACAGCTTAGCGGTCCCCCTCTAATCCCAATTTTGCTGAGGATTCAGAAGAGACATTTTCCTTACTAGATGGATGGCTTTCATGTGCTTCTCCTAAATGGCTTTTAGTTTTGACTCAAGGAGCCCATTACATTAGCTGATGCGTTAATCCCATTACAGTGTCACTTCTCATTTTTAAGATCCAGCCTCTGAGAACTGATGGTATAAACAGGGTGACGATAGCTTCTAATGGTAGGGCTCATTTCTTTTCAGTTAATGTGCCGGGAAGAGCAGTATTGCAAACAAGCCGCATCCCTGCCAGTGCCCAAACAGGTAGGTGACCCCCTGAGAGTGCTGGGGGAGAGGCGGATGGGAGTATTGAAGAGAAAGTCCAAATATCCCCAGAGAGGCTATCAGATGACCCCTGGATTTGCTTCCATTCCTGAGGTTCTAAGTGATTCTCTCAGCCATCCCTTCAAATACTTAACAGATTGGTCGTCACCAGAGGCAGGTGGGAGGTGGGTGAAATGGGTAAAGATGATCAAAAGGTACAAACTCCCAGTTATAAGATAAAGAAGTCCTGGGGATTGATATACAGCACAGCGACTGCAGTTAACAACACTGTAGCGTGTCATCTAAAGTTGCCAACAGAGGAGATCTTAAAAGTTCTTATCACAAGAAAAAAATTGTAACTATGTGAGGTGATGGGTGCCATCTAGACTTATTGTGGTGATCATATTGTACATATGCAATATATACTGAATATTTTTGAATATGTCAGGTGCTTACGTTGTATACCTTAAACTAATACAGTGTCGTATGTCAATTGTATCTCAAGAAAGCTCGGAATAAAAATGATGGGTGCAGAAATTGCCCACTGTTCCCCCTTTAGAACTGTCATTCCCCTTTGCTCCTCTTGGTAATAGAAACTCCAGTGTTTTAAGGGGCAATGGCTGTTCAGCTGGAGACTTTATGTCCCAGCACCCTTTGCAGTCAGAGTAAGTTGAGGCCAATGGGCTATGAGAGAAAGCCATTCTTGCAATTTCTGGGTTGTGCCTTTAAGGGAAGCTTCTGGTTAGCTATGATACTTATTATCATAAATACCTCTGGCACTCCGAGAGATAACCTTTTACTGCTTTTTGACTCCCAGGCCAAGCACATATGTACATAAGGTCTTATCACATATCTCACGCTGTTGTAAGAAACTTCTAGATCTTCCAGGCTCTTTGTGGAGCTGAGTTCTTAGTCACATTTGCCTGCCCAGCCCTGAGCAGCAGCCGTTGTTCCTGCCACAGTAGAGAGTTCCCATAAACGTCTGCTAAATAAAAGAAGAAATTAGGGAATACCCTGTACAACACCCGGTCTTTCTGTTGATTAGGGTCAATTTACGAGACGTTGCAAGGATCACAGAAAACATGTCATTTGTTTTTGCTAGTGACTCAGAGTTGTTGATAGCAGTTGATTTTATTTCAAGAATCAACCCCTCTTCTCACCACACCCACCCTGTACACATTAGAGAATGTACCCAAGCCTTCATGTTCCCACCATCTCTTAAATGTCAATGATGACCTTTTATTTTCAGGAAATATTTTTTTAGTGCATTATTGCATTATTTGGCTGATGGCTTCATGTCAGTTTCAGATAATTCAGTAGCTGCTTTATAGGAAGCGCAGCTTGAAAAAGAGGCTGATCAAATATGTTTCTCTATCGTGATTAGGGCAGGGACCCTGCCTTGTAGCAAGACAATAAAGTAGCATTGTGCTGTATCAAGATAATCAAGTGACATTTTGGAGGGATAAAAACCACAGTAGCTCTGTGGTAAATAATGGTTATCGTTTGGCCGAATTTTCACTTGGACACAATAAAGACAAAAGAGAAATTTCTTGCCTTCCTTCTGTTCTCTTCCAGTTGGTATTATTTTCTAAAAAATCCTGTATCTTCCAAGTGGAGGTCATCCACTGGTACAAACTGGATTGCACCATCTGAGGTAAATTAAGTGGCCGGCATCAATCTTTCACACCTTAATAAAAAACAGGCCAAAGCTGATTCAAGTCAGAAGGAAAAGCAAAGTCCCTACTCTGTCTTATTCCATGGCACTGAAGTGCACATTCTTTAGACGTAGAACTTTTTAACCAATCCTGACAGAGATGAACATGTCACGCCGTGAAGTGACTCTAAGTGTGGACTTTAAACTGGCGTTGATTATTTGCCAACAAAGTGAATTAGAATACTCAACACCTAGTAGCACAGAATCTTCAACACAGAAGGTAGTAAGTGTATGTGAGCTTGTGAATAGCTATGATTTTAGGGCTACAAGGAGCTGTCTTGTAAATGGAAATGCTGTAGCACAGAGACGCCACAATCCTGCAACCAAGAGCACGAGAACTTGAACCCAAGGCCTCTGAGCCCAGGTAGTTTCCACCACCTAAGGCTCTTTAGTAAATACCAGGGTCTATTACTTGATATAGCAGCCTCCAGAATACTAACAAGAAGCCAGCCCAATGCCTTGGAAAATGAAAACCATCTTGGAAGTCTTCCCCTGATTTCTTTCATTTATAGATACCTCTCCCCAGGAGGAGAGGGTGGTGGCCATGGGAAGTAACACACATTCAGAGTTTAACGGGAACGAATAGTGCAAGCCGACGAGAGGGGTCTCTTTAGCTTAGCTCGGTTTCCCCTTGCTTTTTACTAGAATGCTCTAAATTCTAGGTGTTTACATAGGAGTAAAACATTCATTTAGTGTCTCATGAAAATTTACTTTCACCATTAATTCAAATAGCCTAGAGGGAAAAGTAGTTGTAGGGATTGAAACCTGCCCAAAGAGACTACAAATTGAGTGTAGGGGTGAGGTTTCCCAGGATCCTGCTCTCAAGATATTCCCAAGGTCGGGAAGACAGCATTGTCAAGAACTACATAGAGGAGGCCACACTGAGGGGACACAGACCGGCCAAGGGACAGAGAAGTAGGTGTATCTGAAGATAGACAGATGGACAGACCCAAATGATATTAGAAATAGCATTAAAAAAAAATTCTTTGAAACTTACTCGTAAATGATGAAGGAAGGATTTAATACTACTACCACTAATAACAACAACAACAATGACAGTAACGAGAAATAAGAACTTTAATGTGGTTTATGGGCACCCATCCCTATGTGCTGCTTTCCTAGCCTTCTTTTCCTTCCAGCGAGGTTTCTTCCAGTTGTTTGAATGCCTTGATTCTGGGCACTCATACCACGTTCCTTCTTCTGCGGGGCACGTAGTCTCCCATTTCCACCACCCCTTTAACCTGACAAATTCTTACTTACCCCTCAGCTCTCACATGAAACAGCTATTCCTTGGGGAAACTCGCCCTGATTCCCTGAGAGGAATCGCGATCCCCCCGTTTTATGTTCTCAGGACAGCTTATAGTTTTTCCTAACAATCGTGGTAGTTTTAATGCTTGCTCAGTGCATCTTCTGTGAGACACCCCCCCCCCCCCCCCCCCCGCAATTCCGTGAGGCCAGGACCATGCCTGTGCTCCCACCTCACAGCACAGTGCCTGGTGCATGGGTATTCGGTAGATACTGTTGAACCAATTACTGTCAAACACAATGACATCTGGATGGTATTTTCTGGTGAATAAAATATGTTCACTTCACAGGGAAAGGGGGCATAATTTAGTAGCTCCCTGAAACTACCAGAACTTATATACAGTGAATTCTCATTGATCTCAGGATAATCCAGAGCATTGGAAGAATGACCCGTGACCTTGATGGAGGTTTACCTTTCTGTGAGAATGATCGCTTAGCTGGTATTACTAAATCTCACAAGGGCTAATGGGGGAGGGTGGGAAGAGTCAGGCAGAGGGAAAGCTAAAGAGAGGGACTTCTGGAGCTATCTGAGCAGGTTACTGGTCACACAGCTGTGTGTGAGGAAAACCCCTTCCTCTCAGCTGGGCAAACTCCAGGCCCCCTTCACCTTCAGGCTGACATCTTCGTGGGCTAGCACCATGTAGCTTTACCCCCGCGTCCAGTCCAATGTGCTTTGTAAACATCACTGGCAGCAGGCTGCTCAAAAAGAATGTCAGACGAATCGCTCTCTGACCTGGAGTTTTAATCTTTCCTATGTCTCCTACCTTTGGAAAAACAAAATAAGTATGTCCCTGGATTGCGCTTAGCTTTTAGGAAATGGTGAGGTGAAATGTCACTTCTGCATTAACCCAGGTCAAGGAGCTGTTATATAGAAAATTGACTAACTGGGGGCGCCTGGGTGGCTCAGTCAGTTAAGCATCTGACTTCGGCTCAGGTCATGATCTCGCAGTTCCCAAGTTTGAACCCCACATTGGGCTCTGTGCTGACATCCCAGAGACTGGAGCCAGTTTCAGATTCTGTGGCTCCCTCTCCCCCACTCACACTCTGTCTCTCTCAAAAATAAACATTAAAAAAAAAAAAAAAAAGAAAATTGACTGGCACCAAAGTCATCAGTGTCATTAATATAGCAAAAATGAGTCCTTATCTCTCTCTTGTTGCTCTTAACCTTTGACCATTTTGCAGATAAGCCTGGGAGGGGAGACCTTGTGTGGAGAGGCCTAAGTCAGCCCTGGTGTCCCAGACAAGGCTGTCATAAAGCACCAGCCCAGCTGACCCACCAGCTGACTGCTAGCCTGTGAAAAACCCCAGGTGAGACCAGCCAAGCCTGGCCGAGACAGGAAGACTGCCCAAGTGAGCCCAATCAGCAGAACTGTGGGGTGAACAGATGACTGTTGTTTCAAGCCACTGTATTTCAGGATGGTTTGTCCCCTTGCAATAGCCAGCAAATACAAGGGCCCTTGAGCAGCCTGGTCCCCGCATAGATACAGCATCATCGGCCATGCCAATCTTCAGGGACTGATGCGTTAAGATCCAGAGCAGACAAGACTGTGGACAGTCCAGTTCTCGCACAAGGGCTATGACAGAACACGCTCGAGACAGTTGATGAGGCTACTGTTTCCCTAGCTTCCTAGTAGCAGGGTCTGTGGTACTGTTGTGTTTTCCAGTTAGACAAACGCCGACTTTTCAATACTGAACACTCTGTTGCTCTTCCCTCCTGGGGTCTCTGGTCAAGTCACAACACTGGCTTACCATTTCTTCTCCCAGGCTCAGCCCAAGGGAGCCATTTGTGGGTAAATGCGATTATTTCACCAGCCCCACCCTGGGCCTGTAGAATACTATACATCTGTCAAAATCATCTTAGGCCACATTTTAGAGAGCTCATCTAGAAATTGTTAAGGGTTTTGGTTCCACTTTTCTGCTAAGATACCCCAGGGAGAGTGTTTTGTCTCTGTAGCAAGTAGCTGTTGATGCTCCTGACAGGATGCCATAACTGGAACTATCTGTACATGATTCTGTGTCTCACTCTATGTAAATTCTTCAAAATCAGAGATTGTACCTTACTTATCTTTGAAATCTTCATGCTTATTGTGAAGCCTAACATATAACAAGTTCTCTGTATATTGCATGGGATGAATGAAATTGGTGAACCAGTGAACTGTGTGCTCTGGGCAGGCCCAGTGTCCTCCCGATTCAGTGATGGGACCAAATGTGAGCTTGCTGGATTCCTTTTTGAACAACAGATTTCTGCCTTTTGAACCCCTTTGAAACAGCAGCGGGTTTCCCTGGTTTCTTTGGGCTTAGGAGATTTTTGCCTTCTGGCTCACCCCGGTGTGTGGAGTCTTAACTTACATGTAATAAAATCCAATGTAGGGATTTTTAATTTACCTCATTAGTCCTACAAAAATAAAGATTAAGGATTAAGGGAAAATAAATTGAGACAACATCTGAAGACCTCTGGGTGTAGGTAAAGGGAGAACTGTGGTTATTATAAGGGGTCTTGTGCTAGATGTTTCTTTCTCCATGAAACCAAACCTTAACACCTCACTTGAAACAGACACTTGCCATGCTAACTTCTGGCAGTCCAAATCCTGTTGATTCTGCTCTATTTTTTAAAAAATATTTATTGTCACTGCACCTGGGTGGTTCAGTCATTTGAGTGTCCAACTCTTGATTTTGGCTCAGGTCATGAGCCCAGGGTCTGGAGATCGAGCCCCACATCAGGCTCCACACTGAGAGGGGAGCCTGCCTGAGGTTCCTCCCTCTGTCTTCCTCTGTACCTCCCCTGCTTGTTCCCTCTCTCTCTCTCTCTCAGATTAAAAAAAAAAAAAGAATTTATTGTCTTCAAAGGTACCGTAAGAACACTTTGTCAAATACTAGGTGCTCAAAAAATACTTGCTCTATAAATTAATATATCCATGGCCCTGTAGTGGGCTGAATTCTAAGATAACCTCCAAGAGTCTCAACTCCTGATAAGCATACTCTGTGTAATCACCTCCCCTTCAGTGTGGGCAGGCCTGTGGATAGGTAATCACTCCTACTTTCACGATTAGGTTACACTCTATGGCAAGGGTGAAGGGATATTACAGATGTGATTAAGGCCCCTAAGCTGATCAGAAGAGATTATCCTGGGTGAGCCTGACCTAATCAGAAGCTGCATTCTGCCCACAGCCCCTGAGCTCAGAAGAGAAGCTGTCTTGGATAAGGTTGCAGTCTCAGCCAACACCTTGACTGTGGTCGTATGAGACCCTGAGAAGGAGACCCGCTTCGGCTGTGCCTGGACTCCTGACCCACTTGACAGTTCTGTGCATTACTCAGTGCTCATCGCAAGAAGTGTATGTTGTGTTAAGTGTGAAGTGTGTATCTGAATTCACGGAGTGTTGAAGAGAGTGTCCAGAGGAACCAAGCAACTCCTGGGACCTTTCTCCCAGGTAAGAAAGAAGCCTGCAGCCCCATGTATCAGTCCCTCTCTTTGTGTTTTCAGTCTGCTCCTCACCACTAGTTTCTTTTCTCCAACCTACAAATAGACCCCCCGAGTCAGGAACCCAGCTGTCTACCAGACACAGAACCTCCTGAATTTCTGATGGGCAACTCAAGCAGAACCCATGCAACCTGGAATCCATCAGGGGCTACTTCCCTACCCCGTCTACCCCCCTCCCCAGACCTGTTCTGTACTAATATATACACACACTCAGCTTAAAAACCTTTTCTCAGAAGCAGAAGTTCATATAAATGCCTATTAATTCTCACTGTTATTAATGTCAAAGGAACATGTTTTCTATTAATGAAAAAGTCAGCTCAAGCATTAAGCTGGTGATATTGGTAGCATAAATCATATCACGTAGATAACTGTAAACTCTGCCATGACACTAATAAAATATAAAATTTCTAAAGTGACTAGAAACTTGGAAAGAGCTTACACATCAGCTGTCTCTATACCTTGCTGGTTCTTGATTATTTACGAAAATCATCTCAAACCACTAATAGCACTCATCATGTTTTTAAAAATCAGTGTTAGGGGAGGGGTGTCTGGGTGGCTCAGTCGGTGAAGCATTGTCTGACTCTTCATTTCAGCTCAGGTCGTGGGGGCTCGGGCTCTGCTCTGGGGTGGAGACTGCTTGGAATTCCCCCCTCCTCTGCCCACCCCACTTGCACGTGTGCATCTCTCAGTCAAAAAAAATCAATATTATGTGAAGGGGGATTTTTAAATATAAAAAGTATACTTTGATGTAATAAAATAGTACATTGAGGCACACTGAGCTGAAACATATTAAATTGCGGTTCACCTCCTGGGCCGTAAGCTCTGTGACAGCAAGACAGTTCATATACTTTGTTCTTCACTCCATCACCAGCACCCAATATAGTGCTGGGTGCACGATTAATATTCAACAGATATTCATTAAATTAACAAATCAATGTGACAATTTGATGTAATAGGGTAGAGTAATCTCTGTAACGAACAGACCTCAACTTATGCTTATGTTTTTAGTCGTGTAACAATACCGAGGAGGTGAAAAGCCTCTGCAAAGTCACTTGAGGACCTAAGCTCTTGGAGACTCTGTTATCTTCACCTTGTAGCTTTGATTAATGCCATGGAAGCTGTCTCCATTCCAGCCAGCCAGAGGAGGAAACAGAGCACGGAGGACTGCTCCCTGAAGTTTATGGGTCAAGCTTGAAATCAGTGTATGTCACTTCTGCCCACATTCCAGGGGCTAGCACTCAACCACAGGGCCACACGTTACTGTAATGGAAGCTAGGACATGGAATCCAGCCATGTGCCCAGAAAGAAGAGATCATGAATTTTGGTGATCATCTCTGGCACGTGTGATGTCCTACACTTACGAGTAGGCTGCAACCAGACCCCATCTCATCTTCTTAAAGCAAAACATCTTTGCCCACATAAAAAAAAAAAAAAAATAGGTGTACACACTCTCCTCCACTTGTATGAGCAAAAACATGTCAAGAGAACATGTGTATAATGAAGAATGAGGTTATTTTTCATATCGATTTATGGTGCTGTCTTTTAGCCCGCCTTCAAAATTAAATCTTGCTGCCATCATCAAGACCTCCTTCTAGCTCGTCTCAACATCCTTACATCTGATCTCTCATTCGTGTATACTGTTCCACCTCAGTGTGAGGACTTACCTCCAACTTCTTCTAACGGTGGTGTTTATCCCTTCTTCCAAGACCAGACCATTAACTTTAAGAGAGTCTCCTGAGTGCAGTTGATTAAACATCTTTCTTCCACTGAATGTGTTTGACTAAAAACAAAACCATGATGTCCCATGGCAGGTTAATAAAGAAAACCAAACAAAACAACAAAAACTCTTCTTGGCCTTCTTGGAATTTATAGATAAAATCCAAACACTCTAGCTTAGCATGAATGCTAGCCTCCAAGTGTCTTTGTAGACTCACTCCCTCCTGTCGCTCTACCCTGCAGTTTAAGATCCTGCCATCACAGCCTTCTTGTCAAATTCCAGTCTGTATTAGGCCTGTGACTCTATGCCATATCAGTTTCTGACTCTATGTGTTCTTTGTACACGCTTTGCACCTGACTAAAATCTCTCCCCTGCTTATGTCTAAATTACCTTTATTATAAGAAACCAGAAGTAGTATATTACCTCTTCTATGAAGACTTTGTTTATGAATATCACAGGCAGAGTTGACTGATCTGTCCTCTGTGATCCTCAGTACTTTGCTCAATTTTCTGAAATGTCACCCAACACATTAGATTGTACCATGAGCTGTCTATGAGTTTATCCTCATAAGACTGTCAACTCAATCCAGGAATGGCTGTGTCTTACCTGATTTGATATACTGAACGCCTCCAATAGCTTGTAGTATCTTGTGGGTGCCCACTTACTTTTTCAAAAGAATGAAAATTGAAAGTGAGATAATTTTCCAGGTGAAGCTTTCTTTTAGAGGTAGAGGGCCATTCCAAAATTGAGAATATGGACAGTTTTCTAGAACCTGAATGCATTCTTTCTCTTTGTGATTCTCGAGAAATCATCATCATCATCATCCAACCAGTTTCAACCCATCCTCCCCCCACATACACACCCCCATACTCTCTTCGCTGGATCTCAGGAATTCGGCAACCAGATGACCCAATTTCACAAGATTACCTTATTTCTCAAGAAGTTCACCAAGTGTTCCAAACTTCCTCCTGAAGCAACATGTCAAACATGTTTTATCTTTGGGACTTTTAGCCAATTTGGTCACTACTTAAAGCCACAAATGAGTCTTTCTGAGATTCCTCTAAGCCAGATGAGGTCACAATGCCACAGAGCTCAAAAGCAATGTTGCTGTATCATCCTAGTACATGCCCCTGGTGAGCAATAACACTTCTAAAGGCTGGTTTTCAGCTCTGACTCAGAAACAAGGCTCTGATCTTGGGATAGGAGCGAGTGAGACATGGGGGCTTGTTTTTCATAAACATCCCCTACTCTTTGTACATCCGATAAGTTGTTCGGTACGCGTTCAGACTGTCTGACTGTCTGATCTCTGCTTTTCCTTCCCTCTTGAGCCCATGACCTCTTCCCAGTCTTGGGGCCATCGGCCTTTCTGAAACCCAAGACCCTCCCCACCTACAAATCATGATTTAAAAACTTTTTAGTGAAGCACAGATGATTTTCTTTTAGGAAGTTCTTTGGGGACCATTAAACTCCCTTATACTTTATTTCCTTTCTATATGTGATGAAGCATGCATTGGCCCTTTGCACATTTCATTGCTAAGCTTATTATGTTCAGTGTCAGGACTGTAATTTACTTTTATAGATGAGGAAACTAAGGCTGAAGAGCCTCATTCCCAAGGCCACACAGCTAAGGGATAAGTGAGCAACTGAGCCTGGAATCCAAACCCAGTTCTATAGAAATAAAAGCCTTGCCATTCTGCAAAGGGCTCGTGTTATTGTGACTTTGCCATTTTGATGCCAGGGATATTTTGATGAGGTTCACAGGCTGAGGAACAGGGCAAGACTTAGGCACAGGGTCAGGGATACTTCAAGGATTTCTTTTGAGAACGTTATTAAGTAATAAAAAGCAGTGTTCTCATAATTTGCTATGCCATTTTAATATGACTCCATCAAAATGCCCTGCTTTGTTCTGCTAATCCGCTAGCATCTGAATCACAGGGCACACACAATAGTGAAGCTGGAAAGACCCATTTGGAAATGATTTATTTCAGCCCCTTCCTGCTCCTGCTGAGAAGAGGAGGGAAGGGGTCTGCCAGAGGTCACAAGGGCAGTTAGTGAAAGAACCTGGGCAAGAGCCGGGCTTCCTGACGCACCCGCTCAGGGCTCCCCACTCCCCTCGCCCCTCGTTGGCACACAAAGCCCGGCCCACACCACTCTCTGCCTTCAGGACTGGCTCACCGCAAATCATCCCCAGAAGCACGTCCTGGGATTCATGCTCCACGAGGCCTTTTCCCCTCATTTATGCAAGAGTCGAGATTAAAGTCTCACAAAGGCATAAGATTTAACCCCGTTTAATTAACCACTTTATTAAAACAATAAAATTAGATAAAGTTGGGGACATGGTTGAGAAGAGCAAAAAATGAAGCAAATTCAGAAATGTGAGGTGGAAAGTACAAAGTATCTTTAAAAGTTTAATTGAAAGATAGTAAAAAAATAAGTGAATAATAATAAGGAAGAAAATATTAAGGATAGGAGCACCTGGGTGGCTCAGCCGGTTAAGCATCTGAGTCTTGTTTCAGCTCCGGTCATGACCTCACAGTTCATGAGTTCAAGCCCCACTATCAGTGCAGAGCCTGCTTGGGATTCTCTCTCTGTCTCTGTCTCTGTCTCTGTCTCTCTCTCTCTCTCCTTCTCTCCCTTCCTCCCTCCCCCCACTCCTTCACTCGCTCTCTCTGTCTCTCTCTCGAAAATAAATAAATAAACGTAAAAATATATTAAGGATAATGACTATTAAGACATTTAAAAAATATTAAAAGATTAATAAACATGAATTTTTTTTCAAAGGGTATAATTTAAGAACAAATACAGTAAGGTATTAAAACCAGAAACTTAAAGATTTCAAAAAAAATTTAAAAAAATTGTTCTTTAAGAAAAAAAAAAGAACAAATACAGTAGGTATTAAAACTGGAAACTTAAAGATTTCAAAAAAAAATACAAAATAGGTAGTTGGATAAATTCTAAGCTGAAAATCCTGGACTGAGAGCAAACTTGGTCACCATGCTTTATGCAGAAGGCTAAGGGGTATAGAAATGAATCCCCTTCCTACTATGCACCAGGAATTCTGGAGGCTTCTGAAAATCCAGCACAGACATAGCCACACCTAACCCTGGAAGTCAGTTCTCTTTGGTTGCTCGGTGATGCCTCTGCTGTACAACATCCCCTTACCACTTCAGAAATCGTTGGTCTGTTCTAATGAACTGGATGCTGGCCGTGTGTTATAGATTTGAATTAAAAAAAGGGTTCTGGTCTGTCCGTCAAGTTTGCCTTAACCTTGCCATGCCCCGGTGGTCTCCTGAACAAAACGGGCATAATAAGAGTGCCTAACTCACTGGAGATGGTTGTGAAGACCAGGTGAGATCACTTCCATAGAACATTTAGGACAATACCCCATACGTAGTCACTGCCTGGGCACTTTAGCCATTTAGTTGTTTACACGGAACGAGTGAGCCCGAAGCCTCCCTGTGACAGGAACCCTGTATCTATTGTGTTCACCCTCGGGAGCACCACGCACGGTGCAGGACACGTAGTGGGAGTTCCCATATTCATTAAGTGAATTAATGTACTGATCTTTCCATTACTTCTCGTCTCCTTTTTTCTTCTCTTATCTCATTAAAAACACACACATGTTTATTTAGCAACCACTATGTGCCAGACACTCAAAGGGTAGAAAAGTAATAATAAAACCAAGGATTTTAAGCAGGATTGTGGCTGGTCAGGTCAAGTGTGTTTTAGGTCATGTGTAGAGCAGGTTGAAAAGCAGCAAGCTTGGGCTGAAGCAACTAACAAAGATGGTGTTGACAACAGTAATGACCATGGACGTGAAGAGGGGAAAGTGAATAAAAAGTGGGTGCGTGAGGCTTCATGATGGATGAAATAGAAGGCACGAGAAAGCAGGAGTCTCCTCTCTCACTTAATGTACAACTCACTTGCTATGTGATTGACGTACTTTGTGAAGCCTCCTCGGTTTCCCCAGCTTTTACCCGAACGTCCTATTGCTGAGTTCTGCTTTTGCATCAGCCATTATACTTTGTGTTTCAGCAGATATGAAACAGTTTTATTAAATTAAGTGCAGTAGAATGGAAAGCCAGCCAGCCCAACAGGCACAGAGGTTTTTCGTTTGTGTTTTTAAACAAAAGGTGAATTGCATATACTGTCTCAAAAACAACAACAACAAAAAAAAAAAAAAGAAAAAAAAAGAAAGAAGGAAGGAAGGAAAGAAGAAATGTAAAAGGAAGAAAGCGAACCTTAACTGGGCCTTAAACCATAAATGTCTATTTCTCTTTAAGAAAGAACCACCTAGACTAATAAATCAAATACATATTTGACTCTATTACATTTGTTTTTTGGCAGTTATAGTCAGTTAGCAGAAAGAACATTTGCAAAGAGAGAAAGGGTGACTCCTTCCCGTCTGGCATAAGAAAAAAGAGAAGTGTAATATGAGAAGTGGAAAGTACATTAAGAATGTACAGAGGGGTGCCTGGGTGGCTCAGTCTGTTGAGCATCTGACTCTTGATTTCTGCTCAGATCATGATCTCACGGATGTGGGATTGAGCCGTGCATTGGGCTGTGCATTGAGTGCCTGCTTAAGATTCTCTTTCTCCCATACAGACGATGTGGAATATTACTCATGATATTCACAATGGAATATTACTCAACAATCAAAAAGAATGAAATCTTGCTATTTGCAACATGTGACTTCATTCATATATGGAATTTAAGAAACACAATAGATGAACATAGGGGAAAGGAAGGAAAAATAAGATAAAAACTAGAGGGAAGCAAACCATAAGAGACTCGTAAATACAAAGAACAAACTGAGGGTTGCTGGAGAGGAGGTGGGTGGGGGGATGGGCTAAATGGGGGATGGGCATTGAGGAGGGCACTTGGGATGAGCACTGGGTGTTGTATGTAAGTGATGAATCACTGGGTTCTACTCCTGAAACTAATGCTACACTATATGTTAACTAACTTGAATTTAAATTAAAAAAAAAAGAAAGTAAAAATTAGAATAATAAAGATTCTCTCTCTCCCTCCTCCATCCCTCCCCAACCCGTGCATGCGCACATTCTCTTTCTCTCTCACTAAAAAAAGAAAAGAAAAAAGAATGTACAGAAATGTTACTTGAGTTTTAAACTTGTCTTAAATAGTTTTATGCTGACTCTAAGTATTTATTGAAAATCTACACCAAATTTACTTGTTTATTAGTGCACATTTTACATTAAAGCCGCAGCCTAATATTAAGTCATTTGACACTGACATTCGACATACTAAAACGATGTCCTTCTCCTATGCTGCTACTGCTTTTTCCAAGATTGGAAGTTTCAAGGAAAATGTTCAATAAAGAGCTACCTTCCTCTTAAGGCTATATAAATCTGTATCTTCATAACTAAATTCTTGAAATTTGTCCCTGAAGAATTTCTCAGATTTGAATAGTCAATTCAAAGCCTTTTATTTTTTTAAGGATGAGGGCTATAAATGATAATTTTAATAGATTTGCTATATTAAACATAAATTTGGATTCCATTACAGTGTAGGCGATAGCAGATTGATTTTTTTTTTAATTCTTACTTTGGGGGTGCCTGGGTGGCTCAGTTGGTTGACCATTCAGCTCTTGATTTCATCTCAGGTGATGATCACACAGTTTTGTGAGTTTGAGCCCCGCTCTGCTAGCACAGAGCCCGCTTGGGGTTCTCCCTCTCTCTCTCTCTCTGTCCCCTTCCCACTTGTGCTCTGTCTCTTTCAAAATAAATAATAAACAAAAAAAACCTCCTTATTTTGAATTGCAGCCAATTAGTGAACATGGGGATCAAATTCATGTAAACCCAGTGTAATAAATGCAAGAGCCGGTATCTTCAATATGCTGACAGCAAGTTAACTATCCACATGTAATTTCACCCTTTACTAAACTATTCTTTAAGAAGAAGGGCAAAGACATCTTTGTGCAGTCAAAAGAACAGAGTTGATCACTGAAGGAGAGTCTCACTGGAGGAACTTCCAAAGGTTGAACCTCAGGAAGAAGAAATTTCAATGAGAAGGATGGACGTGAAATGCCAGGAAGAATGGTTAGCAGTGGAACCAGTAGAAATGTGAAAAAGTCTGTACAGTTACTGTATAAAACAATAAAATGACAGTGCCTCATTTGGGAGTATAAAAGTGATGTAGCAAATGACGTAATGGAGAAGAGCTAGTGAAATTACAATTTGTAAGGTCTTTGTATTTTTCTGGCAAGAGGATAGAGACTTGTTTCAGGGTAATTTTAAAGGAAATGGAATAGATGGCTTCCAAATATGTTGAAGAAAAAGATTAATTAAAAAAGTTCTTCCAAATGAAATTGGAAGGAGATCAAATATACAAAGCAGGATGAAGAATTAATATATGCACAAAATACAGTGACAGAGATGAATTCATGTATCTCCTTAATCACAGTCAATGTAAATGAAATAAAACTTTCTTGAAAAAACAAAGAGTATCAGTTTGTCAGCTACGTGATGTTTACGAGAAACACACTTAAAAACGAGGATACAGACACTTTCAAACTACAATAGCAGAGTAAGTTACACCAGAGAGCCACGAATCAGAAGCAAGTGCTCTAGCTACGTTTGCACCAGAAAAAAATAGATTCTGGATTCTGTGGGAAAAATAATTGTAAGGGATGAAGAAAGGTCATGAACTAATGATAAAGGGAACAATTCATCACAAAGATACTGTAATTATAAACTTGTACGCACCTAATGGAATAGCTTCAAAATATGCAAAACAAAAAGTAGTTTATGAAGCCTAATTGCTTAGGATATAAATTGATGCCTATGTGTCATTTACCTAAGTCTTAGAAATCTTTTACTCTCAGCATAAACTTTTATTGCCTTAACAGTCGGTGTTGAGTCTATAACACACTCACTCAACAAGTCTTAAAATACAGAGTAAGTTCAAAGAGCTATTCACACATCAGTTAAAATGATTGGCCTCAGGAAACAAGACAAGAACCAGCACAGAGAGCTCTCATTTGACCGAGCCTTGTTCCTAACCTCTGTCTCCTTCCTCTCCTGTCACTGCGGAGGCAACCTGCAGGTCCAGCCCCAACCACACTTCCGGGATCAAGTCAGACATCATGATGCAGAGACTGGTGATTGGCACCTGTTAGCTCGGCATCGTTATTCTTGCTGCTAGTAAATTTGCCTTCTCCACTCCTCTTCACTTCAAACCCTTGCCTCACTTTTACCAACCTCCCTCGCAAGGACTTAGTATTGGTCCCTGAATCATACTTTTACTAATCAACTGCTGGACTTAGGAGCAATCCCTCACCTCTGGTCAGTGTGTTCCATCTGTCAGGTGAGACTGCCCATTCCTTCTGCTTCACTATTTCCCTATCAGTGAACAGTTACCATCATGTCCCGTAGGAACAATGCTTATTGAACAAGACAGTGCTGTCTCTTCCAGAATTGCATCTAGGTCAGGTGCATTGCCTTCTGTCCTGTTCCTGTGGGTGTGGGTCTAGTGTCGGGTGCCTGCCAGATACCTGAGTACTCCTTCTGATTCCCATGCCCGATAGTTGCAACACTAGGTTTCTATGATTCTAGTTCCAGATTATCACTGACTCTGATTTGTAACTCTTGCCTTCCCTACATCTACTGTCTGATCTGCCACTCAGTGGAAATTCATTCAAGTCCATTAAATCCCTAACACTTACGGAATATCTACACCATGCTACACTTGGTGTAGCCATTGGAGATAACAAGAATAAAATCTCATCCAATGCTGAGAGCCTAGAATAGGAGGGACATGGAAAAAAATTTAAAGGGAGGTCATGTCATTGTTGGTCCCTATGTCCAGGTCTCTGAACACATAGGATTTGATAGACATCAGATGAAGGCTTTCATGGCTCACTCAGATGTTTATCTCACATCGAACCCCTGTAGCTGCAGCAATATTTTTGACCCATATACTGTTTTATATTGTTTTTACTCTTAGTCATCCATTGTTTAATTTGTAAGGAATTCCACTGTTGAAGTACAGAAAGTTGAAGGGAAATATAAAAACCTGAAAATTCTATACATCTAAAAACGATACCAGTTAATGTTTTGTAAATACAAAAGAGAAGTTTCCAAATACCAAGATAGGAAAGGCTCCAATTCGTTTTAATATATTTTTGGTCCTAAAGTCAAATATGATATCAAGTCATACTAAGATTTATTTGTCCATAAATTATTCCTTTTCATATAGAATTAAGTTAAAGTAAATCAAAGAGTGTATATCACTTGATATTATAAAAAAATTTCTCCTTAAATAATTATTAGACTCTGAAGAGTAAAATATTGGCATAATATTTTCTTATGATGGAATATTTAGAGAATACAAAGAAGTAGATAATAATACAATAAATACACAAATTCTCAGCACCTAGCTTAAGAATTTAGAACATGGATCTAAAATATACCTATTTTCCTTTTAAAATAACATTTTAATATATATCATGTAAAAATGATAGAACAATTGTTAAACTTCCTAAGAGGGTTTGCAAGATTTTACTATAAAAGGAGTTGACAAGTCAGAAAACATTAGAAAATGCTTCCTGAAGCATTTGCTGAAGTCACAGAGTGCTTTGTAACCGTGGATGTAGTGACAACAAATTTCTTGCCAGACCCGCTCATTGATTTTTACCTAAGAAGCTCAACAAAAAGCAAAGACTTAATGAGCCTTGAATATGGTTTTTGAATATTGTTTTGTATCCTTAAGTTCAGAGCAAACAGCACAGAAAACTTCCTCCAGAATTCTCTACATTATGAACCAGTCTGTGTTGTTGAAACAGCCAGACGCAGGGTGAGAGGTAGTTGGAAGCCATCACTAAATGCTAGACTCCACGTCAGACACATTACGTGCATTTATTTATTTGGCTCTTGTAACCATCCCTTGAAATAGGCATTATTGTGGTTGCCACGTGGCACATGAGGAAACCAAGGGCTAAAGAGGTTATGAGTCTTGCCCTAGGCCAGCCGTGTTGAAGCCACTACTCCAACGGATGGACACACATCTGACTCCAAAGCCCATGGGGTGTGTTCTCTGTATCAGCAAGCCTAGGGAGTTCAAGGTTTAGAACCAAGAGCAGCACGTGATAAGACCTCACAAATGAAAGCACACTACCTTCACCTACCTCATCAAGGTGAGCCAGTGAGTCTTTTCTACTCTTCAAAGGGCACAGTCAAACTCAGGCAGGAGCTCCTAGAACTCTCAGAGGTCTCCAGTCTCATTCTCTCCCTGGAGAAGCTGGGGGCACCCGGCCTCAGCACTTGCTGATCTCCTGCACTCCTGAAGGCAGAGGGAAGACTCCCTCAGCAAGGCAACTAGCGGCCTAGGTCACACATATAAAGAACACACCAGGTCCTGATCGCCTGGGCTGCCAGGGCCTCAGCCAGTAATTGTTGGTCAAAACCCACAGTGCGTTTCTGAAATCATGAGTCTATGTCTAGATTCTCTGGCTTCACTGTGAGTCCGGGCATCCTTCCAGCTTCATTCCCACCCTTTGTCTTCCCTGGGCCTCGCCTGTGGCACTCAACACTCTTGTTTCACGTTAACTCAGACCAATGCAAAATTCTAACTATGCAGCTTTGTCACTTCAGGAAGAGAAAAAGAGGGAGGAGGAAGAGGCAGAGAAAGGAGCAAGAGGAGCAACAGAAGGAAGAGAGTACGCAAGAGGACGTGATCTCTTTGGACTTCATATTACTGGTCTGTTAAAGGAAGGTACGTTCTCATTAATTTGTCCTGGATGTAGAATTATGGGGAAAGCCCGCAAGCCCAGTTTTCAGGGACACGTGCACACACACAGTATATTTCGCCCGCGGTTCCAAGCAGTTCATGGACTGGAAACTAGATCTTTCTACCGTTCCTTCCAGCTCTATGGGAGCAATCCTACTATACATGGAAATCAAGCCTCTTTCATTGCTATCAAATTCTGGTTCCAATTCAAGGGGGTGATGGGGAAATAATAATAATGATTGTTGTTTAGTTAGCAACCTATAGGTGAAAATCCAACTCATGTCAAATGGTATTAAGGATAGCATCATTATTCTAGGTACTTTGTTTATGTATTTGGCTTCTGGGTTTTTGTTATGTTTTGTTTTTGTTTTTGTTTTTTTTTGGGGGGGGGAGGGGGGTGTGGTTGAAACACAATGTTCCATTAGTTTCAGGTATACAACATAGTGATTCCACTCCTTTCTCTGCTTACCACTACTGTAGCTACCATCTGTCACCATGCATGCTATTACAATGTCACTGTCTATATTCCCTAACCCAACCTTTCATCCCCATGACTCATTCATTCCATAGCTAGAGCCTCTATCTCCCCCTCCCCTACACCCATTTGGCCCATCCTCCCACCCCCTCCCCTCTGGCACCCATCGGTCTGTTCTCTGTCTTTATGTGTCTGATTTTGCTTTTTGTTTGTCTGTTCATTATTTTTATTCTACAGATGAGTGAAACCATTGGCATTTGTCCTTCTCAATCTAACTTATTTCTCTTAGCATGATACCCTCTAGGTGCACCCATATTGTTGCAAACGGCATGATCTCATACTTTTCTATGGCTGCATAATATTATGCACACAAACCACATCTTCCCTATCCACTTATCTATCTATCAATGGACGCTTGGGTTGTTTCCATTTCTTGGCTATTGTAAATAATGCTGCAATAAATGTAGGGGTGCTATATCTTTTCCAGATGATGTATTCGTTTTCTTTGGGTAAATACCCAGTAGTGGAATTGTTGGGTTATATGATATTTCTATCTTCAATACTGTTTTCCACAGTGGCTTTGCCAATTTACATTCCCAACTGTGAAGGAAGGTTCTTTTTTCTCCACATTCTGTCTAATACCTGTTATATCTTGTCCTTTTAGCCATTCTTACAGGTATAGTGTGATATCTTACTGTGGTTTTGATTTGCATTTTCCTGATGATGAGTGATGTTGAGCAACCTTTCATGTGCCTGTTGGCCATCTGTATATCTTCTTTGGAAAAATGTCTTTTCAGGTCCTCTGTCCATTTTTTAATCATATTGTTTATTTGGTGTTGAGTTGTGTAAGTTCTTTATATATTTTGGATATTAAATATATCATTTGAAAATATCTTCTCCAATTCAGTAGATTGCCTTTTTATTTCATTGATGGTTTCCAACACTGTGTGAAATTTTTTTTATTTTCATGTAGTCCCAATAATTTATTTTTGCTTTTGTTTCCCTTGCCTCAGGAGGCATACCTAGAAAAATGTTGCTATGGCCCATGTCCAAGACATTACTGCCTATGCTCTCTTCTAGGATTTTTATGGTTTCAGGTGTCATATGTAGGTCTTCAATCCATTTTGAGTTTATTTTTGTGTGTGATGTTAGAAAGTGGCCCAGTTTTCCCAGCACCATTTATTGAAGATACTGTCTTTTCCCTGCTGTATATTCTTGTTTGTCATAGATTAATTGACCATATAAGCATAGCTTTATTTCTGGGCTGTCTGTTCTGTTCCATTGATCTATGAGTCTCTTTCTGTGTCAGTACCATACTGCTTAGATTACTAAAGCTTTGTAGTATATTTTGAAATTTGGAATGTAATACTTCATTTTGTTTTTCTTTTTCAAGATTTCTTTGCCTATGTGGGATCTTTTGTGGTTCCATACAACCATACAAATTTTAGTATTGTTTGTTCTTGTTCTGTGAAAAATACACTTGGTATTTTGATAGGGATTGCAGTGAATCTGTAGATTGATTTAAGAATATTTTGATAATATTAATTCTTCCAATTCATGCCCATGGAATATCTTTCCATTTGTCTGTGTCATCTTCAATTTCGTTTATCAGTGTTTTATAGTTTTCAGAGTACAGCTCTTTCACCTGCTAGATTAAGTGTATTCCTAACTGTTTTATTCTTTTGGGGATAATTGTAAGTTATTCCAGCTACTTTAATAGACTACAGGTAAGCCTCAACTCCTGACAGAGTAGGAGTTGTTAAGCTGCCTCAGCAGTTCTTGGCCAGACTCCTCCTTCCCATCCTATCTGCACCCCTTCCACCCCCACACCAAACTTTCAAAGAAATTGCCGGGAGTTCCTTTGTTCTACAGAATAGCAACTTGAAATGAGCAATGAAGTTTTCCGGGTGTTTTTCCTATTCTATTCTATTCTATTCTATTCTATTCTATTCTATTCTATTCTATTTATTCTATTCTATTCTTTCACAGTTTGAATGATAATCACAGAGGAAGTTCCCTAGGCTGTGTTGTGTTTCCATGGTGACAGGAGAGGTCAGGGTTAACAAACTCTCCAGTGCTGGGAACCTTCTGCTGCCGGGTGGATGCAAGGGAAGGCCTGGCAGTCCAAGTGTTACCAGGAGACCCACTTTCACAGCCTCATCCTTTGAATGGGTCACAGAGCCTGACTTGTGCCTCTCTGAATGGACAAACCAGGGATGTCTTGAAAGTAATAATAGCTCCATCACTTCCCGCTATGAAGAAATGTGCTGTGCCCTTCCTCCCAAAGGCCGGGACCGTTGCCTCTCACTAACAACAATCCACGGATTGTTGGGATATGTATGTGCTCTTTGTATTGGCACCAGAAGCTCAGAGATGCCAAGCTTTAGAAACTCAATGTACTTTAGAAAAGCAATTTGATCTTTGGGAACAAGGGATCCTAAATAAGTTCTGACCATGTCAGGGCAGGCTAAAAAGATGAATTAATTAAAAGGCGAGTAGGAAGCATGCAGTTTAAATTAAGTATCAGATGACCTAAATAAATCCCCTTAAAACATAACTCAGCTATTTTTCTGAAACCACATGTCCTGATTTTACTCATTTGGATTCTCCTTTTGTGCCTTTATGTGGGTAGATAATGTCACAAAATTTGTATAGCTTTCTTCAGATCAGAAATATAGGTGAAGAATGATGGACTCAAGATGAGCTCTGAGGGTAAAGTAATTGAAATCTGTGATTTATTTGAGGGGAGACAGATGATTCTATGTATGATGAAAGATATGGATGCTGTTAGGATCCTAGATAAGGGGTGGAATAGATTTTGTGGATCATTAGGCTGTGGTACCAAGGACTGAGACATGGGCCATTTTAAGCAGTACTAGTCAATGCTTAGGAGTTCTGCTACCAAGAAGACTTAAGCATTCTGTACAGGCATTGTCTCCCATGACCATCTGTATGCTAATTGTGTGGGAAACAAAGGCAGAAGGAAATGGCAGATACAATTAAATTTCCTTATAACCTGCTGCCCATTGACAATACTTAAGCAGGGAGCATATTTCTCTAGGAACTCCTTACTATCTTAATGTTAATGCTTTGCTTGAGGGAAAACAACCCTAGCTTGACAATAGGTAGGCCTCCAGTATACTGAATCTTCTTTAGCATATGAAAACCTCTTTGGAAACTTCCTCTTGACTTTATCTCCCCCAACTCCCAAGTGTATAACCAGTCTCTCCTCAAGGTAGGGGGCAGCACTTTCTGCCTAAGAGTCCTGTCCCCTTTTTGCACCAAAGACATCTCAATAATTCATTCTTGGCCCTTGGCTCCAGACCCCCATCACTCCAAACCCTATCACTAACGACTCAAACCTCAGTCCAGCTCCATATACCCAGTGGCCTGTTAGGTTCTCTGAATGTCCGTCAGACACACTAAACTTAACAGGAATGAATCTGAACCCCCTTGTTTTCACCCCTTCATCTGTTTCTCCTCTCTCAGGGCCCTCTGTCAGTAGCCATTGCCACGAACCCAGCCAGAAATCTGGGGGTCACCCTTACCTCCCCTTTCTACCTTAGGCTGAGCAACAGTTATAGAGTCTTGTCTCTTCTCTGTAAATACCTCTCAAATCCATTTCCTTCTTTCTGTCTTCGTTTCCACTCTCTCTGTTGAGGCTTCCATTGCCTCTCTTGAGGATTATCACATCCTCTGACACTGGGCATCCTGCCTCCACCCTGCCCACATCCACAAATCCTTTCTTTACTCCATGGTCAGAGTGACATTTCCGAGATTCAAATATGGATCTTTGCTTAAAAGCTTAAAAGCAGTCAATGGTTCTCTAATGCCCTTGGGGTAAACCCCAAATTCCATTACGAGTATCATAAAACTTGGTGGCATCTGTCCGTTCTTACCTCTCCAGCTTCATCATATCCCACCTTTCCACCTGCATACCACCCTCACCTCCACACACATAGTATACATATAAATTCCAGCTGGGATGAACTATGTGGTTTGCTAAATGCATTTCTTTCTCTTGACCCTGGGTCTTTGTCGTAGAAAGCCGTTCACACTCGTACCCACTCTGGTCTTCCTGGCCCATGTCTTGCTGGGCTAAGTCCTGCTTATGCTTCAGATGTTACCTTCACTTTCTTCAAGGCTGTGGCCCCATCCCTCCACCCCCAGTTTACCCTCTATGGTCTCATAACACTGTGTACTTCCTTCACCAAAGCTCTTTAACACCAGAGTTGTTATTCTTATGTGATATCTTATTATCATTAGTGTCCCTTTGTCTTTTTGTATCTTTATTTTAGATGTAAACTCCATGAGGGCAGGGACTGCGTCTGTGTTATTCACCAAAATGTGTGCAGTGCTCCACATAGTGCTCAAAAATATTTATGGAATGTTCTTGAAGAATCTCCATCACCAAATAAGCACCTGGTAGAAATCTAGATTATGTAAGCTCTGAAGTCCTCCTGCTTTTTGAGTAGCTCTGAATTTTCAACATGGACTAACAAAGTGTCAAGTACTTCAAAACCCATTTTTATTATTTCGCATTTCGTGTGGTTAAGATTCTCTTTCCCCGTTTACAATCTAGGACAGCAATTTACATTCACCTTCCACGGGTTCCCACCAGAATTGTACTGGAGGAACATTTTGGCAATATCGCTTTTGTAAGAAAATTCCTGTGGATTAAAATTTGGCTCACGTAGAAGCTAAATAACCAGCCCTTCCAAAAAACATGGGTGGAGTGCATTTTCCCAAACATTTTTGGCATTTTTTTTCCAAGACAGGGAATAATTTGGATGGAAGAGAGGATTAAAGATTATCTCCTTTGGAAATAGCATATAGAGAAAGAGGAGTTTGCCAATTGTCTAAATATTTTCACCATGATGTCTTGGGCCACTTGGTAATCTCCATAATTTCTAACAAATGTAAAATGTTTTTGTGGAATTACAGTGTTTGAGAAGACTTCTGGCAGTTATCTGGCCTTTTCTGGCAATTTCAATCGGGACCTCCATGGGTTACCAGTCACCTTTCTAAAAGCCAGCCTTGATAATAACACCTTTCTTTGCAAAATCCTTTGCTGCTTATTCCAGTGGCTACAGGAATAAAACTCAGCCTCATCCGCATGGCTCACAAGACCCTACACTGCACCACCCTACCTCTCTTTGAGAGCTCATCTTTCCTGGGTCCCTCCACGTATCTTATATTCCAGTCACACTGTATAACTTACCATTCTCCAGATGCACCTTGCTCTTCCAAAGTTCCAGACTTTTGCCTGTCTCTGCCTTGCACCTGGATTCCCTGCTTCCTTATCCATCTTTGCCAAGGCAATTTTATTCATCCACCAATGCCCAGCATTCCAGTGTCTGTAATGCTTGAGTAACTAATGGGAACCCAGTTGCCCAGGGTTCTAAATATCAGACCAAGGCAGTTAAACACTGCCCCAAGGTGGTGAGACGGAAGGATTCTGAGTAGATGGATGGTACACCCAGAGCTGTGTTCAGTGGACAAGTTACAACTGGCCAACAGCCCCAGGGACCAGACAGTGTTGATGGTCACATAGTGTATAGCCAATAATAAGGAAAAACCATCATTTCCTTGTTTCCTAGAGGTGAATCCCAGATATTCTTATTCCTTCCTCCTAGTACAATATGGCATTTTGCTCCTTAAGTGGTGTTCTTCTTGCCATACTGCTGGCCAGCCGTAAACTTGTACTGGCCACACACACTGCAGACAAACAGATCAAAGTGTCCCTTACGTCATCAGGCCCTTCTTGTGTGAGGTTTGATTTCAGGCTCCCACCTTCACGACATCTGTCAAGATTTCTCAATCACCCATCTGCTAACCAGTTTCATGCAGAAAATGACAATGAGAACGGAGGCATGCTTACCCAATGCCACAGTGATTTTCAAAAAACAATGGATCTTTGTAGTTTGTCTTCATCTTCTTTACTTAGGGTTTCTGTAAATGGCAGAATTGGAGAGTGGAAAGATAAAGACAAAATGACTTGAGAAAGTTCAGTTTAAATTTGAAAATCCTTCATGCTTGCTGTCCCTGACACTGAGAAATGGAAGCCAGTAATTTCCAATTGACAACACAACTAAAAAACATTAAAAAAATTTTTTTCAATATTTATTTATTTTTGAGAGAGAGCAAAAGAGACAGAGAATGAGCAGGAAGGGGCAGAGGGATAGGGAGACACAGAATATGAAGCAGGCTCCAGGCTCTGAGCTGTCAGCACAGAGTCTGACACGGGGATCGAACTCACTATCCATGAGATCGTGACCTTAGCCGAAGTCGGACATTCAACCGACTGAGGCACCTAGGTGCCCCATAACTGAAAAAGATTTAAAGAGAAGGACCTGAAATGGGTACATGTGTTTTAAAGTTAATTTATTTATTTTGGAGAGGGAGGGACAGAGAGAGGGAAAGCGAAATCCCAAATAGGCCCTGTGGTAAGCAGTGCAGCGTAAGGCTTGAACCCACAAACTGTGAGATCACATTCTGAGCTGAGCTGAAACCAAGAGTCAGATGCTTAACCAATTGCGCAACCCAGGCACCCTGGGTATATGTGTTTTAAAGGGACACAAAAAGATCTCATGCTTTGTAAAAGAAACATAAAAACTTTTCAACTAAGAGAACTGCTTTCAAGAAATCCAAACTGTTTTAGAGTGCAAGTAAATGTCCCCACAATAAATTCAACCTGAATGGGTGTGTTTTGCACATGCCGTGTGCTTTGCAATTACTTCAGAATTTCCCATCACTTGTCTTCCCTTTTCACAGATCAGTGCTATTTGTCCTAAGGGAAAAGATGCTTGTCTTCTACAAGAGCTAAGAACTTTCTTCCTGGCTCTTTGCTTTAATTACCTACCCCCACCTGGGGAAGAAACCTTTTTACTTTCTTCGTTAGCTTCCTTGGGCTGTCAAACACCGTTTTTTAAAAGTTAAGAAAAAATAAAAGATAATGCTTAAATTTAGTCCAACGGTATACAGTTACTGACCTCCCTGTGCCACCTTCTTCCCCAAATAATGGGTGATTTGGTTGAATTTGGTTGGGGTTTCTATGAAATGCTTTGGGCGTGTGGACCCTGCATGAGACACTTCCTAAGACTTTTTTTTTTTTTTTTTTTTTTTTTTGAGAGAAAGAGAGAGAATGAGTGGGGAGGGGCAGAGAGAGAGGGAGACACAGAATCTGAAACAGGCTCCAGGCTCTGAGCTGTCAGCACAGAGCCCCGTGCAGGGCTCCAACCCATGAACCATGAGATCATGACCTGAACTGAAGTCGGACGCTTAACCAACTGAGCCACCCAGGCACCCTAGAGTGTGTTTTTTTTAATGCTTGTTCACAACTTAAACAGTACTTCACCTCTTTTCCTCCCCAGCATCCTCAAAGATTAACAGGCATGCCTGCACTTATGTTTTGGTTTTTGAAGAATGTCATTTGCACTTTGTTTTTATTTTTATTTAAAAAAATTGTTTTTAATGTTTTTATTTATTTTTGAGATAGAGAAAGACAGAGCATGAGCAGGGGAGGGGCAGAGAGAGGGAGGGAGACACAGAATCCAAAGCAGGCTCCAGGCTCTAAGCTGTCAGCACAGAGCCCCACGCAGGGCTTGAACTCACGGACTGTGAGATCATGACCTGAGCTGAAGTCGGATGCTTAACTGACTGAGCCACCCAGGCGCCCCTGTTTTTATTTTTAAATGTTATAATTTCATGTGACTTTTATTAACACAAGCCACCCCAGCATTACCACCATGGTGTATGTGTGTATTAGGGTGTTGAAAAAGAGTGGCATCTTATTCAGGAATGTCCTAAAGGATTTCCAAGTAGAGTTCTCGGCTCTCAGTGCAGGGGGGCAGGTAGGTGACAGCCTGAGTGGTGGCAGGTGGATGCCCGGTTTCATCTTCTAGGTTTCTGGCCCGGCCAGGCTTGCTGGTGACCTCCCCTGGGTTAAAAACCAACTTCCTGCAAACATGCGAAGGAGACTTCCGCAGATTAACAGCCACCACCCAAAGGGAGAAGATGACAGAGGAGGAGGTCAGGGCAGAAAGAAGGCTTGTCTTTGAGAATGAGGTTTGACAGTAGGCAGGGCACTTCCTGCTTGCAGAGGGAGTAGCGACCCGGGCACTTCTTCGTGTTAGGGAGTCATGGCCAAGGTTTGTCAAAACACAGCCATTCAGAACACCCTAATGCCAGCCGGGCAGGAGCTCCGGGCTGTTGCAGATAAAATCATGAGGAATTCCTTCAGAGCAAAAGAGTTGCAGCCCATGAGCTCTCTGGGGCTAAGCAAATGCAGGTGTCTAATTGTGCACATTATTATCTTCCTGAGGCCCAGCTTGGAGCAAGCCAATTCCCTTTGCAAAATCCTTTAAGGCTGCTACCCTCTTTGAACAGAGTCTAAAATCTTCAAGCACCCTTTTAAAGATTTCCCCAAATTCTGTTCTATGAAATTTTCCAATCTCGAGTCACGAGACTCCAAATGTGCAGACACCCTAGTAGCTACAGGTCTTTGCTCAAGCAGTATCCTCGTCTGGAAGGCACACTTCTCCCTCCAGTGGAAGATCTACATTCCCCTCAAGGTCCAGCCCGATGCCAGGGTTTCCCCCCTTACAATAAGCCTCTTCCCCTCTGTTTGAACTCTGTTACAATATTTCTAATATCATTTCCAGGGACAATTACAAGGTCAGATTTGGACATCAAATACATCTGGACTCTTCTGCCAATTCTGCAGTTTACTGTCATGTGAAGCAACAGACTAATCTTTCCTAAACCTCAATTTTCTCCTCTGATGAATGGGAATTATTCTAAATTGTGGTAGCTGTGAGGATTGAATCAGAAAATACCAGGAGGAAAGCAGTTAGAATACTTCCTGGCACCACATACAAGTTTGCTATTATTTTTTGTTTCTTTCAACAGAGTGTCCTATTAAGGCCACATCTTACTTGGCATCTATTCTCAAAAGCACTGATTTCCACCTGGTAGGAGCTAAAAAACTCTTCATTGAATTCAGATGTTTATTGAGCAGATAAGAATGATAGGTGATAACCTACAAGGCACTTCTGCAGGGCCTATGCCATCTGATGCTTTCTTTTAAATGTGGTCACTCTGAAAGGGACAATATCTGGGAATAATAGGGCATACTTCATCCTGCAGCAATATCATTAACTTTTTTTGGGGGGGGGGGGTTGGAGAGAGAGCGTGAGTGGTTGGAGAGTGGCACAGGAGGTGGAGAAAGAGAGAATCATAAGCAAGCTCCACACTGAGCACAGAACCCAACTCAGGGCTTGATCTCACAACAGTGAGATCATGACCCCAGCCAAGATCAAGAGTCAGATGCTCAACCAACTGAGCCACTCGGGTATCCCAATCATTAAAACTTTTAATTAAAATCTGGAAGATTGTCAGCTCTAATGCTCCCAATCAAAATATTGAAAAGAACTACATTGCAGTATTTAATTTTCTAATCCAATTAATAATACTTCTTTCTGCCTTCTTATTAATTTGTTGTTTGCAATGTATACTTTATCAAGTAACAGCAGGATTATTAGAGCCAGTGATAAATCTGAGGACCATGTGAAAGGGCTGAGGATAGCAAAAAACCAGAGGTGACTCTCTGTTCAAAAAGAGCAAAGACCTCAGAAGGTGGCTTTATTGAGAAATTTTTAGTTTTCAGCCTTTGGCAACTCACCATCAATGTGACTCATCAGCACACCAGAAAAGTAGATTGAGAAATGCAGAAAGGTAACTTGTTTCCAGTGGGCTGGGATGCTTTACTTGGAATATGGGAAGGATTCTTGAAGAAATTGTATACAAGTGAAATGGTGAATGGATAATCTAATCTAAATTCATCCTGACCCAAATTTCATCCTGAGCGTGCATGCAGACTTACCTATTACAGAGAGGAGAGGCCTCAGTCATCAGACCTAATCATTTTGTTCTAAGTTAAAACAAGATACATTGATGACTAATAGGGAGCAGTACATTTTCTTCTATTCATTTAGACCAAATAATATTTTCCATATCTTTTACCCTTTAGCAGCAAAAGAACTCCTGTGTCTATCCTTTCATAGTGGAAATATCTTCGAATCAGGACACAGGCAGGGGACATGGGTTCTTTCTTGACTTTAAACACTGACGTGGGGCAAGTTGCTCTGTCCTTTGGGGTGGGAATTGATCTCCTGGTAGCACAGCTCCCCTGACTCACAGATATACCTTTACAGTCTCATTCTCATTCGTCATAAAGACAGAGTCCCCTGAGAAAGGTAGACTGTCCTTAAGCTCTAGGTAAATACAAATGCCTTAAACGGATTCCACCTGCTTCCAGTGTCAAGGCCTGTGTGATTTCTCGGGGAACTTGGGTTCTCCTGGCACCTCCACGTCTTAGGGTCTTTGTTCTCTCACATGCTGGTACTGCACCTTACCTTACCAACTGATGGGAATCTTTGCTTTACTCACCACACACACACACACACACACACACACACACACACACACACACACCAAACCTAACTTCCTATTATATATTTAAATGTTTAGTAAAAGTTAGTAAATATCAATGAAGATGCCAGGGACAGGTCAGAGCCAAAGATTACAGACATTTTGTTGGTTCCTGTCTTAAAGAGACCTGGCTTATAATTCTGGTCTATCATGTATCAGTTGTATAATCTTGGGAAATTTGTGTAACCTCTCTGAGTCTTAAAAATCACTTAAAAGACATTACCTCCATTATAGGATTGCCATCAGAATAAATGAGAAAAGGCATACTCAACTCAAGTTTCTGAAAGACTTATGGCCTTCCAAGACTGGCATTTAAAAACAGATACAAATTGGGGCACCTGGGTGGCTCAGTCAGTTAAGTGTCTGACTTTGACTCAAGTCATGACCTTGTGGTCCGTGAGTTTGAGCCCCATGTCAGGCTCTGTGCTAGCAGCTCAGAGCCTAGAGGCTGCTTCGGATTCTGTGTCTTCCTCTCTCTTGGCCCTTTCCCCACTCACACTCTGTCAAAAATGAATAAACATTAAGAACATTTAAAAAATTCATATAAATAGGGGCACCTGGCTGGCTCAGTTGGCTAAGTGTCTGACTTTGGCTCAGGTCATGATATCCTAGTCTGTGGGTTCCAGCCCCATGTTGGGCTCTGTGATAGCAGCTCAGAACCTGGAGCCTGCTTCAGATTCTGTGTCTCCCTCTCTCTCTGATCCTCCCCTACTCGTGCTCTCTCTCTTTCTCTCTCTCTCTCTCTCAAAAAAAAATAAACTAAAAACAATTTTTAAATAAAACATAGATATAAATAAAACAATATTGGGACTTCCACATCTACAAATATGGAGTACATTTAATATTCCTCCCACTAAGTACAAATAAAAACTTGGCATTATGTGTAAAACAAGCGTAAGAAGACTCTAAGAGCTAAAAGGAGGAAGGCTGAACAGCCAGGAATCTTTGGATCTGAGGAAAGACAGCGGTGAGTTCCCTGGGTTTTCTTTTTACCTCGTATATTCCAGATTTGGAGCTGAAGAAACCAGCAACTGGGAAATGGCAATGGGCAAAGACAGTAAGAGCCCCAACAAAAGCTTGGTCCCCATAGCCATAGGAGTAGGAAAAAAGCAGCTGAACAATGCAGAAAACTTTAGACAATAATTTCTCTACTCCAGCTAAACACCACCTCCACACATGCCAGTGAAGGATGACTGGAAGTGAAGATTTCTACCCTTGTAAGGCAGTAATGAGGTGCCCTAACACCCCTTCAGGCTGATAGCAGAAAAGGTCGAATGGGAAGCCAGGACTTTCATCCTCACCCAGCAACAATGAGGTCACTTGCATTTCATTGTTAGTAGAGATCACATGGGAAGTTAGAACCCACACTCCCATCCAGCAGTAATGAGATGGTATGCACTTTTCCTTTGCTGGAGCAGTGTCAGAACAACAACAACAACAATAACAACAGCAGCAGCAGCAACAAACAGTTGAAGTGGAGGGTTTAAATAAGAGTCATAATCTTATAACATACTATGAAAATGTCCAGGTTTCAATCAAATATCACTATCATACCAAGAATCAAGAATATCTCAAACTAATGAGAAAAGACCATAAATGCCAATGCAAGATAACATAAATTTCAGAACTACCTGACAAGGATTTTAAAGAAGCTATTATAAAGATGAGTCTATGAGTAATTATGAACGCTTGAAAAAAAATCGAAAAAATGTAGAAAGCCTGAGCAAACAAGTTGAGAATCTCATCAAGACAATAGAAGACATAAAATAGAACCAAATGGGGCACCTGGGTGGTTCAGTCAGTTGAGCGTCTGACTTCGGCTCAGGTCATGATCTCATAGTTTGTGGGTTCGAGCCCCGCATCAGGCTCTGCTGACCACTTGCTCAGAGCCTAGAGCCTGTTTCAAATTCTGTGTTTCCTTCTCTCTCTGCCCCTCCCCAACTCACACTTTATCTCACTCTGTTTCTCAAAAATAAATAAATGTAAAAAAAAATTAAAGCAGAAGGATGAAACTAGACCACTTTCGTATACCATTCACAAAAATAAACTCAAAATGGATAAAGGACCTGAATGTGAGACAGGAAACCATCAAAACCCTAGTGGAGAAAGCAGGAAAAAAACCTCTCTGACCTCAGACTCAGCCATTTCTTACTTGACACATCCCCAAAGGCAAGGGAATTAAAAGCAAAAATGAACTATTGGGACCTCATGAAGATAAAATCTTCTGCACTGCAAAGGAAACAATCAACAAAACTAAAAGGCAGCCGATGGAACGGGAAAAGATATTTGCAAATGACATATCGGACAAAGGGCTAGTATCCAAAATCTATAAAGAGCTCACCAAACTCCACACCCAAGAAACAAATAATCCAGTGAAGAAATGGACAGAAAACATGAATAGACACGTCTCTAAAGAAGACATCCAGATGGCCAACAGGCACATGAAAAGATGCTCAACGTCACTCATCAGGGAAATACAAATCAAAACCACACTGAGATACCACCTCATGCCAGTCAGAGTGGCTAAAATGAACAAACCAGGAGACTATAAATGCTGGAGAAGATGTGGAGAAACGGGAACGCTCTTGCACTGTTGGTAGGAATGCAAACTTGTGCAGCCGCTCTGGAAAACAGTGCGGAGGTTCCTCAAAAAATTAAAAATAGATCTCCCCTATGACCCAGCAATAGCACTGCTAGGAATTTACCCAAGGGATACAGGAGTGCTGATGCATAGGGGCACTCGTACCCCAATGTTTATAGCAGCACTGTCAACAATATCCAAATTATGGAAAGAGCCTAAATGTCTACCAACTGATGGATGGATAAAGAAAGTGTGGTTTATATACACAATGGAATACTACGTGGCAATGAGAAAGAATGCAATATGGCCTTTTGTAGCAACGTGGATGGAACTGGAGAGTGTTATGCTCAGTGAAATAAGTCATACAGAGAAAGACAGATACCATATGTTTTCACTCTCATGTGGATCCTGGAAAACTTAACAGAAGACCAAGGGGGAGGGGAAGAAAAAAAAGAGGTTAGAGAGGGAGGGAGTCAAACCAGAAGAGACTCTTAAAAACTGAGAACAAACTGAGTGTTGATGGGGGGTGGGAAGGAGGGGAGGGTAGGTGATGGGCATTGAGGAGGGCACCTGTTGGGATGAGCATGGGTGTTTTATGGAAACCAATTTGACAATAAATTTCATATTAAAAAAAATAAAATAAAAATTAAATAAATAAAAAATAAATAGAACCAAATGGAAATTTTAGAATTGAAGAAAACAACTGTGGTAGAATAATGAGCTTAATGCTAGAATGGAGGAGACAGAGGAAAGAAATCAGTGACCTAGAAGATGGAGTCGTAGAAATTACCCACTCTAAACAACAGAAAGTAGACTGGAAAAAAAAAGTAAATATAGCTTCAGAGACCTTTGTGACTATAATAAAAGATCTAACATTCATGTCATTGGAGCCCAAGAAAGGAGGAGAAAGGGTATGACGGAAAAAGTACTCAGAAATAATGGCTGAAATCTTCCTAAATTTGACAAGAGATAGAAATGTACAAATTCAAGAAGCTGAGCAAACCCCAACCAGATTACACCTAGATAAGCCAGTGAAAATAACCCAGGAAATGACCCCAAGACGGGCAGAACAGACTCTCCACAGCTAATGCTAGAAAAGAGGCCACATCAAAAACCATAGGAAGGGTGGATACATGGTCCAAAAAAAAAAAAATTAACCTGTGAGAGACTAACCACATGGGGAGAAACCATGCAAGAATGGACAAAGGAGAGCAGCAGAACCCACACCAGGTACCCCAGCCATGAGGGACCTGCATTGGGAAGATGTATCCCCATAACATTTGGCTTTGAAAACCAGAGGCACTTAACTTCATGAGTTTTTACAATCAGTACGGCTCAACACCTGGAACTTTAAAAATCAGCAGGCTCAGCTCTGGGAGAGCTGGAGGACAATAGGAAACTGAGTCCTGCCCTTAAAAGGACAGCACAACAAATAGCCCCATTGAGATACAGCATAGAAGCAGCAGGTTGAAAAATGCCTGGGGCTTATGGGAAAGAGATATATTTACCAATCTCAGACTCGTGCAGGGACATTTAGGTGACTTCTCCAAGAATAAAAGAGATGGATGGTGCTATTTTTCTCCATCACCTCCCAGCCTAGATACAAACACACCTGCGGGAACCAACAGGAACCACCAGGAACACTTGCCACTAATTTTGCTAACAGCAACCCCCACCTCTGAGTTCTCCTGTGGATCTACTCCATCCAGCTCACCCCACTCCACCAGAGTCCGTTTGATGCAAGGCATTGTGCAAGCAGTTCCCACTGGCCAGCACCACTCCAAAGTGACTCCCTCCATGGGTAGAGGGAAACACAACCACACATGCACAGTCTGATTGCAGTCCTAGCAGTGGGCTGGGGGCAGTCCTCAGGTCTGACTGCAGGCCCACCCATCAATAAAAGCTTCTCGGAGGACAACACAGGAAAGCATCCTACAGTTCTGTGTGACTGCAGTTCTGGCAAACATCAGGTCTGACCCAATTCAATCCCAAGGTGACCCCAGACTGGCCCCTTAATAACACAGGGACTAAACCCTGACCATAACAGGTAAAAGGAGCCATTGCAGATGACTGGACTGAAGGCAAGCACATCTCAACCATAACAGTAGGGTGCATGCAACACAAGGGACAAACCCTTGAAGTGCCAAGTTCTTGTGAACAGGGGACATTGCACTGCAGGATACAACAGGACCTCTTCTTCATAAGGGCACCACTTTAAAAGGCAGGAGATGTAACTGATTTTCCTAACACAAACAGAAAGCTAGACAAAACGAGACAGATGAAAGGCAAGGACAAAATCACAGTAAGAGAGCTAAACAGAGCAGAGATTAGCAATATGCCTGCTAGAGAATTCATAGGTTCGAGTCATAAAGATAATCATGGACTTGAGAAAAGAGTGGAAGACCTCAGTGAGATCCTCAAAAAAAGAGAAAATATAAAAAAGAACCAATCAGAGGGGAACCTAAGTGATTCAGTCAGTTGAGCCTCTGACTCTTGATTTTGGCTCAGGTTGTAAACCCATGGTTGTGGGATTGAGGCCTGCATTGAGCTCCATGCAGAGCATGACACCTGCTTAAGATTCTCTCTCTCGGGGTGCTTGGGTGGTTTAGTTGTTAAGTGTCTGAGTTTAGCTCAGGTCATGAGCCGTGGAAAGGGTCAGTGTCAGAACAAATTTCCTCATCTATAAAATAGAAACAGAAGCTGCCTGGAGCATATATAGGAGTCAGAATTAGTCAGACTCACTGGCTGGTTGAACAATGGAGGGCCCAGGCAGGTGGAAGAGAAATAAGGGGTTTCTACCTGCCCCATTACCTGAGGTTGGTGACATAGGAGCCAGAGCCCTTTGAGTGCATGATTTGGAGTGCATTCAGCTTATCTCAGGGCTGGGTTCTCCCTGGGACAGGGTGAGGAGGAGTTTCAGGAAGGCTTCCAAGAGGGGGTCCTGGGGCACCTGGGTGGCTCAGTCAGTTAAGCATCCAACTTTGGCTCAGGTCATGAATTCACGGGTTCATGGGTTCAAGTCCCATGTTGGGTTCTGTGCTGATAGCTCAAAGCCTGGAGCCTGCTTTGGATTCTGTGTCTCCTTATCTCTTCCTCTCCCCCACTTATGCTCTGTCTCTCTCTCTTAAAAATAAACATTAAACAAAAGATTTTCTCTCTCTCTCTCTCTCTCTCTCTCTCTCTCTCTCTCCCTCTGCCCCTCTCTTCTGCTCTCTCTCTGTGAAATAAAGAAATAAATGAAAATAAAAAATTAAATTAAAAATGAAACCATGAGAGAGGAAGAATTCAATAACTGAAATTAAAAATATACTAAAGGGAATAAATAGTAGTCTAGAGGAAGGAGAAGAATGAATTAGTGAGCTGGAAGACAGAGTAATGGAAAGCAATCAAGCCAAACAGAAAAAAGAAAAAAAAAAAGGATAATAAAAAGTGAGACTAGATTAAGGGAATTCAACACCTTTAAGCATAATAACATTTTCATTATAGGGATCTTAACAGGAGAAAAGAGAGAGATGGGGTGAAGAAAATTTATTTGAAGGAATAATAGCTGAAAACTTCCTGAATTGGGGGAAGGAAATAGAGATCCAGATTCAGGAGGCACAGGGAGCCTGCAACAAAATCAACCCAAGGAGGTCCACAATAAGGCATATAGTAATTCAAATGGCAAAAAGTAGTAATAAAGAAATAATTTAAAAACCAGCAAGAGGAAAGAAAGCAGTTACATTTAAGGGAAACCCCATAAGTCTATCAGCAGATTTTTTAGTAGAAACCTTACAGGCCGGAAAGGAGTGGGGTGACACATTCAAATGCTTAAAGGAAAAAAAAACCTGCAACAAAGACTACTCTGCTCCATAGCTCTCATTAAGAATAGAAGGAGAGATAAAGAGTTTCCCAGACAAACAAAAGTTAAAGGATTTCATCACCACTAAATCAGCCTTACAAGAAATGTTAAAGAGGATTCTTTGAGTGGAAAGGAAAGACCATAAGTAGGAATAAGAAAAGTAGGAAAGAAAAAAAATTCACAGGCACATATAAATGCTATAAAAGTGGTAGATTAATCATTTATAAAACTAGTATGGAAGTGAAAGCCCAAAAACAGCAAAATCAAGTGTATCTATAAAAATCAGCCAAAGGATTCACAAAATAAAGAATGTAGTGTATGACAGTATATACCTAAAATGTGTGTATGGATGGAGTGGTAAAAATTTAGTTCTTTTAGAATGGGTTCAAACCTAAATGACCATCAACCTAATATAGACTGCTGTATTCATAAAACGTTATATATAAACCTCATGGTAAACACAAATTAAAAACCTGTAGAAGATATACAAAAAAAATAAAGAGAAAGGCATCCAGGTGTATCACTAAAGAAAGCCATCAAACCATAAGAAAAGATGGCAAGAAAAGAAAGGAACAGGGAAGAGCTACAAAAACAACCATAAAACAAGTAACAAAATAGCAATAAATACATACCTATCAATAATTACTTTGAATGTAAATGGACTAAATAGTCCAACCAAAAGACATAGGGTGACTGAATGGATAAAAAAGCAAGACCAATCTATATGCTGCCTACAAGAGATTCATTTCAGACCTAATTCCAGATTAAAACTGAAGGGATGAAAAACATTTATCACGAAAATGGAAGTGAAAAGGAAACTGGGGTAGCAATATTTATATTGGACAAAATAGACTTTAAAACAAAGACTATAACAAGAACCAAAGAAGGGCACTACATAGTCATAAAGGAAACAATCTGGTAAGAAGATACAACAATTATAAATCTTAATGCATCCAATATGAGAGCACCCAAATACATAAAGCAGCTATTAACAAACATAAAGGAAGAAATTGATAGTATACAATAATAGTAGACTTTAACATCTCACTGGCATCAATGGACAGATCATTCAAACAGAAAATCAACAAGGAAATCATAGTTTTGAATGACACGTTGGACCAAATGAATCTAAACAGATATATCCAGAACATTCCACCCCAAAACAGCAGAATACACATTCTTTTCAAGTGCTCCATTGAGCACTTGAACATTCTCCAGAATATATCACAAAGATCAAAAAGATTGAAGATGAAAATCATATCATGCATATCTTTCAACCATAATGCTGTGAAGCTCGAAATCAACCACAAGAAAAAAAAATCTGGAAAGAACACAAATACATGGAGGTTAAATAACATGTTAGTAAACAATGAATTGGTCAACCAAGACATCAAAGAGGAAATCATAAAATACATGGAGACAAATGAAAGTGAAAATACAAAACCTTTGGGATACAGCAAAAGCTCTTCTAAGAGGCAAGATTATAGCAATACAGGACTACATTAAGAAGCAAGAAAAATCTCAAATAAATAACCTAACCTTATACTTAAAGGAGTTAGAAAAAGAAGATCAAACAAAGCACAAAGCCAGTATAAGGAATGAAATAATAAAGATTAGATCAGAAATAAATGAAACAGAAACTAAAAAAAGAATAGAACAGATCAATGAAACCAGGAGCTGGTTCTTTGAAAAGATCAACAAAATTGATAAACCTTTAGCCAGACTCATCAAAAAAGTAAAATAAAAGCAAGAAAAGAGAGGATTAAAATAAAATTGGAAAGAGGATAAATAACAACCAACAACACAGAAATGCAAAGGATTATAAGACAATATTATGAAAAATTATATGCCAACAAATTGACATATAAGAAGAAATGTATAAATTCCCAGAAACATATAACCTCCCAAAACTGAATCAGGAAGAAACAGAAAATTTGAACAGACTGATCACTAGCAATGACATTGAATCAGTAATCAAAGAATTCCCAACAAACTAAAGTCCTGGACCAGATGGCTTCCCAGGTGAATTCTTCCAAACATTTAAACAAGAGTTAATACTTATTCTTCTCAAACTATTCCAAAAACATAAGAGGAAGGAAAGCTTCCAAGTTCATTCTATGAGGACAGCATTACCCTGATACCAAAATCAGAGAAAGACACCACAAAGGAAGAAAATTAGGGACCAATGTCTCTGATGAACATAGGTGCAAAATCCTCAACAAAATACCAGCAAACCAAATCTAACAATACATTTAAAAAATTATTCACCACAGTCAAGTGGTATTTATTCCTGGGATGCAAGGGTGGTTCAAAATTCATAAATCAATCAATGTGATACTTCACATCAACAAAAGAAAGGATGAAAACCATATGCTCATCTCAGTAGATACAGAGCAAGCATTTGACAAAGTACAGCATTCATTCATGATAAAAACCCTTAACAAAATGCGTTTAGGGGGAACATACCTCAACATAATAAAGGCCATATAGGAAAAACCCACAGCTAACATCAGACTCAATGATGAAAAACAGAGAGCTTTTCCCTTAAGATCAGAAGCAAGACAAGGACATCCGCTCTCACATAGTATTGGAAGTACTGGCCATAAAAGTCAAACAAAACAGAAATAGAAGGCATCCAAATTGGTAAAGAAGAAGTAACATTTTCACTATTTGCAGATGACATGATACTCTGTATAGAAAACCTCCACCAAAAAGTTGCCAGAAGTGATAAATAAAATCAGTAAAGTCATAGGATACAAAATCAGTGTATAGAAGTCTGTTGCATTTCTATACACTAATAATGAAGTAGAGGAAAGAGAAATTAAGAAAACAATCCCATTTACAATTACACCAAAAATAATAAAATACCTAGGAATAAACTTAATGAAGGAGGAGAAAGATCTGTACTCTGAAAAATGTAAAGCAGTGATGAAGGAAATTGAAGATGGCATTGACAAATGAAAAGATATTCTATGCTCACAGATTAGGAGAACCAACATTATTAAAATGTCCATCCTATCCAGAGCAAAGTATGGATTTAATGCAATCCCTATCAAAATACCAACAGCATTTTTCATAGAACCAGAACAAATATTCCTAAAATGTATATGAAACTACAAAAGACCCCAAATAGTCAGAACAATCTTTAAAAAGAACAAAAGTGGAGATATCACAGTACCAGATTTAAAGACATACTACAAAGGTGTAGTAATCAAAACAGTATGGTACTGGCACAAAGAGAGACAGATAGATCAATGAAACAGGATAAAGAGCCCAGAAATAAATTCATGCTTGTATGGTCAATTAATCTATGATAGAGGCAAGAATATATAATGGGAAAAAGTCTCTTCAGCAAATGGTGTTGGGAAAACTGGACAGCTATGTGCAAAAGAATGAAACTAGACCACATTGTTTTGAAAAAAATTTTTTAATGTTTATTTTTTGAGAGAGAGAGAGAGAGAGAGAGAGCGAGCATGAGTGGGGGAGGGGCAGAGAGAGAGGGAAACATAGAATCCGAAGCAGGCCCCAGGCTCCGAGCTGTTCAGCACAGAGCTCGACGCAGGGCTTGAACTCACAAGCCATGAGACCATGACCTGAGCCGAAGTTCGACAGTTAACCGACAGAGCCATCCAGTCACCCTGAAACTAGACCACATTTTTAACCATACACAAAAATAAAATAAAAATGGATTAAAGACCTACATGTGACACCTGAAACCATAAAACTCCTAGAAAAGAGCATAGGCAATAATTTCTCTGATATTTTCTGATTTTTCTAGATATGTTTCCTGAAGCAAGAGACATAAAAGCAAAAATTAACTCTTGGAGCTACATCAAAATGAAAAGCATTTGCACAGCAAAAGAAACAGTAAAACAAACAAACAAACAAAAAGATAACCTACTGAATGGGAGAAGATATTTGCAAATGATACATCTGATGAGGGGTCAATATCCAAAATATGTAAAAAACTTAATACCACAAGAAATGAACAGACATTTTTCCAAAGAAGACACACAGATGGTCAACAGACACATGAAAAGATGCTCAACATCAGTCATTATCAATGAGAGGGGCACCTGGCTGGCTCAGTCACTTAATCATCTGACTCTTGATTTGGGCTCAGGTCATGATCTCATGGTTTGTGGGATGGAGCCCCATGTCGGGCTCTGTACTGACAGCAGGGAGCCTGCTTGGGATTCTCTCTCTCTCCCTCTCTCTGTACGCCTCCTCTCTCTCTCTTTCTCAAAAATAAAACATATTTTAAAAACTACAATGAGATATCACCTCATACCCATCAGTATGGCTAAAATTAACACAAGAAACAAGTGTTGGCAAGGATGTGGAGAAAAAGCAACCCTCATGCACCATTGATGGGATTGCAAGCTGGTGCAGCCACTGTGGAAGACAGTATGGAAGTTCCTAAAAAATTAAAAATAGAATAACCATCTGATCCAGTAATTCCACTATTGGTTATTTACCCAAAGAATACAAAAACACTCATTTGAAAAGATATATCCACCCTTATGTTTATTGTAGCATTATTTACAATAGCCAAATTTTGGAAGCAGCCAAAATGTCTATAAATTGATGAATGGATAAAGAAGGTGTGGTATATGTATACAATGGAATATTGCTCAGCCATAAAAAGAATAAAATCTTGCCATTTGTGGCAACATGGATAAATCAACAGGGTATAATGCTAAGTATAATAAGTCAATCAGAGAGAAACAAATACATATGATTTCATATGTGAAATTTAAGAAACAAACCTAACAAAGAAAAAAAAGACAAAAAAACAAACCCTTAGCTATGGAGAACAAACTGGTGGTTGCCAGAGGAGAGGTGGGGGGGGGGGGGGTTGGGATGGGTGAAATTGGCAAAGAGGAGTAAGAGATAAGCACTGAGTAAATGTATACAATGGTTGAATCAGTATATCGTACACCTCAAACTAAAACAACACTGTATGTTTATTATACTGGAATTAAAAAAAAAAGAATGAAGAGAAAATCTAGAGATTCTCTTATGAAAGAAAACAAAGAGAATTTGTTGCCAGCAGATCTATCCTAAAAGAATACTTAAGGAAAATTCTCTAAACAGAGAGGAAACAATAAAAGAAGGAACTTTGAAATATGAGGAAGGAGTAAAAATCATGGTAAGAAAAGACATGAGTAAATAGACTTTACCTCTCCTCTTTGAGAGAGGTATTTAACACCAACTGATTATTGTAACACCAACTGATGTGGTTATAAATGTGCAAGGGAATTATAAACGAGAAAGGATAAATGGACATAAAGGAAGGAAAGTCTCCTATTCTATACCCCAGTGATGATACTAGAAGATTATGATAAGTTGTATATATACTGTAATAACTATAGCATCACTAAAAAAAGATATACAATATATAATAAAGAACACTAAATACAAGTGAAAATCCGGGGCACCTGAGTGGCTCAGTCAGTTAAGTGTCTGCCTTTGGCGCAGGTCATGATCTCACAGTTCGGGTGTTCAAGCTCCGGGTTGGGCTTTCTGCTGTCTGTGCAGAGCCCATTTCAGGGCCTCTGTTCCCATCTCTCTCTGTCCTTCCTCTGATCACTCTCTCTGTCTCTCTCTCAAAAATTAATAAACTTAAAAAAGTAAGTGAAAATCAAATTCAAAAAAAAAAATATCCAGGTAACCCTCAGGAAGGCAGGAAAAAGAAAATAGAGAAAAATGAAACAAAACAAGAAATATAATATCAGATTTAAGCCCTCATGTACCAATATTTATATTGAATGTAAAGGGTCCAAATACACCATTAAGAAACAGAGATTGATAGAAGGGATTATAAGCACCTGACCCAACTCTATGTTATCTACAAAGAATTCATTGCAAATAGCCAGGCTGAAAGCCAAAGCATAGAAAAAATACTGTATGATTCCATGTATGTAACATTTGTGAAATGACAACATTATAGTATTGCTGAACAAATTAGTGCTTGCCAGGGGTTAAGCAGAAGGCAGGGGCAGAAGGGAAATGGATGTTGCTATGAAGGTTTGCACCTTGAGGGTTTTTGTATACTGTGGGTAGTTTCTGGAACATAAAAATGTGTTTGCTTCTAATTTAAGTAAATCCATCAGTCTTTTCTCTTAAGGTTTCTACCTTTCTTAGGAAATACTGCTCACACCAAGATTATATAGTAAAAGTGACTTTATTTTCTTCTAGCCATTTTATAGTTTCATTTTTTCACCTCCAACTCAATTTCTCTGTAAATTGGGAGGAGGCAGGAGATAATGTGCCCATATTAATTTTTGTTCAAAAGGTGGACTCAGGGGGTGCCTTGGTGGTTCAGTTGGTTAAGCGTCTGACTTGAACTCAGGTTATGATCTTGTGGTTTGTGAGTTCGAGCTCTGTGCTGACAGCTCAGAGCTTGGAGCCTGCTGTGTCTCCCTCTCTCTCTGCCTGTCCCTTGCTCATGCTCTGTCTCTCTCTGTCTCTCAATAATAAATAAACATTTCTTAAAAATCTTTAAAAAAAAATATGGACTCGGCTGTCTTAACAGTATTGAAGAAGCAATCCTTTACCTACTGATTTGAAAGATCATCTTGATTATTGAGAACATTCTTACATTTACTTGGACAACCTATATCTAGCCTTTTATATCTGTCCCTTTTACCTTTTTTATTTTCTCCTGTGCCTGAGAATCACCATCGTAAAACATTTAATCACCAGAAAATGTTCACATTGGGAAATAACAGTCACCTACCTTTCATCATCGTGCGCTCACTAGCTGGGTAACCTTTGGCAAGTAAAGTTCTTTGAACTTAGGCTTCTATCTGTAAAACAGAACGAAAATACACCTCTCTGTATTATGTTAGTATGCGAAGGTCCTCCCCCTTCAAAAGCCTACGAACGTAGGACTTTGTAGGAAGTTCTGCTTACCTGGTCTAGCCCTTTTGTGCACCAGAATCTTGTTGATAACAGTCTTCAAAAACTAAACTTTTTTATTTTGAGACAGTTTTAGACTCACAGAAGAGATGCAAACATAGTTCACAAAATTCCCACATATCCTTCACTCAGCTTCTTCTTACATTACCATCTTACACAACCATAGTGCAGTTATCAAAAGCAGTGTGTGGCCGGTCCACACGCAGAACTAAAAGAACCACTTGATAGTGATTTTTCTTACTGGAGGAGATGGCCTGACAGGATCCCAACTCCTATTACTTGTGCACTTTGGTTCCTGAACACCGAAATGAAAGGTTGACTAGGCAACCAAGTTGTTTGCTAACATTAAAAAAAAGAAGAAGAAGGAAAGTGATGTAACGCTTTGCTTCTCTCTCCCCTGACACACAAGTGGAAAGGGTTAGCTTAACTTAGGACCATGAGAGTCAGAGTAAAACTTCCACACTCTCCCTCATTCCACACATTATGCGTGGTTACTGTTAGCACACATGCTTCCAATCACCCCCTGTCTTGAGAACAGCGCAAGTGTGGGTGCTAAGAGAATCGAAGCTGCCAAACATATTTGACATCACCATGCCCTTGAAAGAGCTATCAGCTAAACCCAGATATATATGTACATCTCAGCAGTTCCATTTCTATTAAACTCACAACATTTCCACCCAATTTAAACCCACTGTGATAGCACACGTCGTGACGGATTTGGGTGGTGGTTTCCTTTCCAGTTGGCTCTAAGAACATCATCTGAAGCCAGACCACCATTCCATGCCAAGTCCTTGATTAGTGTTCTCTTTCCACTTGGGTCTCCTTTGTTTCTTGAGCAGATATGCAATGTTGGCTACAACCACTTAGGGATGGGGCGAGAATAAGACCTGTTAAAGAAATGTGACAATAGCTGTGAAAATTCATTTTAAGAGCAGCAACTCTTGTTACCCTAAGTGTCAGCTATGAATTTCTAGCTAAGGGCCGTATTTCTGTAACGGGGATTGCAAACTGGTGGCCGCTGGGCCAAATATGGCTCACAGATGTGTTTTATTTGGCCAGTTCAACGTTATAAAAGCATCTGAAATTTGTGGCCAACATTTACATATTAAGAGATTCTACATAAAAATCTGGATTTCTGGATTCTCACAAAAAACTTGATGCAGCTACGTCGGGCCTACTTTTCCACATGGCCACAATTGGCTGGAGCTTAGTTGCAGCTGCTCTTTGAGACAGCATACGTCCCATCTGGTTCGCATAATCTCTATCCAGCTTGCTTCTCCTATTTATGTAACTTGCCTTGTCTCTGTGGCTGTTTGGATTTTCAACACTAGTTTATAATCAAAGATCAAGAGAACTCCAACTATTTAAGCTTCTGTTTCTACCAAGGTGAGAAAAACTGTGGTGAGAAAAGATGGCTTGAGTGTTAGTCGGGGTCTCTTCAGAAGTGGATCTTAAGATTAGGATTTAAGTGCAATTTATTTGGGAGGTGATCCCAGGAACCACTGGCAGGATAGTGGGGAAGTGTGTTGGAGAAGAGAAGCCAACCAACAAATGGTGCGTTATCAGTTAAATGACTGTCGTGGCCACCTGGAACTGAACCCTACTGGGGAATTCTAGAAGACAGCGTAAAGTAGGAGCCTCAGAGCTACCCCAACCCATATACAAGGGAGCCGTTCTTCCCATCAGTTAATTATCACTGGTTGTTCCTCAACATTTCCAGAATGCCATTCCTATGGGCAGATCACTCCTGGAGGTCAGAGAAAACCCCCAGGCAAAGAGAGGGAGATGCCAAAAGTTAGAAATTAGTGCCCAGGTGCTAACATGTGAGGCCCAAGAGAGTATGTGCAGGACAGCAACAGCGCCAGCCACACCATGCTCCTGTGGCTAACTCTAAGAGGCGGGGACCATGAGGATTCTGTCTCATGGAATGGAATGGAGGAGGCACTTGGCATTTGCTGGCCAGCAACACAAAGCTTCTTTTCCTCATGAGAGCTGCTCATCCTTTGAACCAACTTCAGAAGTTCCCCCAATTGGCCTTCATCTCCTGCTGCACATTCCGAGCCTGTGGGTAAAGGTGGGATAAATCGAACCACCCAAAGCGAGACAGTTGTAAGGACACCAAGCTGGCGTGTCTTTTGAAGTTGACGTGCATTCAGTCCTCTTATTTTCAGCGTATATTTCTTGATTCCAGAGCAAGGGCATTGAAGCACCTTGTGTGGTTAGCCCATGATCAGAATCCAGATGTGAGTAGGCCACATTCGTGTGTTTACTCACATTCACGTGAGTCACAGGCGAATTGGTGGTGACTCAAGCATGAGCCTAGCACACATGAACGCTTTAGTCATATCACTGTTTCCTTTGGTGAGAATCCTCATATTGTGCAAGCATCATGCTTTGTTTATGGTGACTTTAAACTAGAACAGCACAAAATTATAAATTATGTAATTGTTTACATTCAGCTCCAATCACTAATTGATCCAGGCCTGCTAGCATGACAGCTAGTGGCAATCACTTACCCAACGGACACTGACCATCATCTCCTACATGAAAGGGGCAACATCAACAACACTTGAGCAGAATCTGCCTATACATAGTAGGTGTTTGTGAAGTCCCATGACCCATTCTAAGTGCTCATAGCTGTATGTTCTCTCCACCTTTTTATTCCTCCACCCTTCCCTTCTTTCTTTTCTTCCCTTCCTCTTTGCCTCAGTTCATCAACTAGAAATGGGATGGGGCAGATAAAGGAACATTCTAGAGATGATAAGGTAGATATAGGAAGGTAAAATGGGTTAGGATAGAGCTATTTCCTTGAACATTAGGAAGGCATTTTATTTAGGTCCAGTATGTTTTCCTGAGCCAGGAGCAGACTTTTAATGGTAAGAAACCAGGTTGCACATAATTCCACTTCAAGCCCAGAGTAGCTATAATGTTGGGTACTGGCTCTCAGCTTATGAATATTTTTTGTCAAGTTGATTTTCTCTTTGGGGAATCCTCCCTAATGTGATTTTAGTGGATTTAAACTAGAAAGTACAGAAAGTTATTAAATACATACAATTACATTCAGATTCAGTTACTCAACAGGAACCCTAAAAAGTCAAGCCCCATTGATGGCATTGTTGATTATTATTTTGGATAATGACTCAGGGAGAGTGTGCACATTTAGAAAGGGGCCACGCAAAAACCCTAAGAACAGCACTTCTCACGTGGGTATGGAGGATGGGGTGCCACCGTGTGTGTGTGGAGGTGTGGGTGTATGTATGGGTGGCTGTGCTGAGGGAGGTCAGGATCACCCGGACACACACACACACACACACACACACACACACACACACACACACACCCCATCACTATTCCTTCCACTTCTCTCTTCCTAGATAAACTCAGTATTAAATTATGTGTCTCTGGCTGAGTCCTGCTTTTCTCTGAAATGCACGAGGCAAATCCTTCCTGGATGGAGGCCCAGTGTCTCTATCTCTCTGAGAGGGAAGGTGCAGCCTTCCATGAGGGCTGCTGGGGAGACTGGGGTACAGAACCCGGCCCTTCATTTAGGTCGCCCAAGGCATCCAAACTGCGAGATCGTGTGACCATTCCGAAATATCCAAAACTTCGCAATAGGACCAATCCTATTGCTTCTCTGATCGTTCTCATTTAAGTGGTCGTTCTAATCTCCGAGGACCAGAGATTCTGTTCTTCTCACAACTTTCCAAATTCATAGTATGCGGCCTCCAGGCACACAGCTATCAAAAAGCCTGAACACACTCCTCCGGGCTTTATGACACATGTGCATATGAGAGAGAGAGAGTGTGGATGTGAAAGAAACAGTGTGTGTGTGTGTGTGTGTGTGTGTGTGTGTGTGTCTGTGTGTATGTGTGTGTGTGTGAGAGAGAGAGAGGGAGGGACAGTGTGTGTGTGTGTGTGAGAGAGGGATACAGAGAGAGGGAGGGACAGTGTGTGTGTGTGTGTGTGTGTGTGTGTGTGTGTGTGTGTGAGAGAGAGAGAGAGAGAAAGAGAGAGGGAGGGACAGTGTGTGTGTGTGTGTGTGTGTGTGTGTGAGAGAGAGAGAGAGAGAGAGAGTGAGAGAGAGAAAGAAGGACTGTGTGTGTGAGAGAGAGAGGGAGGGAAGGACAGTGTGTGTGTGTGTGTGTGTGTGTGTGTGAGAGAGAGAGAGAGAGAGAGAGAGAAGGAGACAGAGAGGGAGGGACGGTGTGTGTGGGTGTGTGGGTGTGTATGTGAGAGAAAGAGGGACAGTGTGGGGGGGGTGGTGACAGTGTGTGTTGGGAGGGGGAATGGACAGAGAGAGACAGAGAGAGAACATGACTCCCTGCTATAATCAGACTCCAGGCAGGAAATGTAGGGTTAACATTCCTACTGTCAGCAGTCACATAGGAGGCTGGCCTCAATCTCAGCATTCCTGGGCTGTCGTCAGTCTGCCTCACGATTTCAATGTGCCTCAGTGTCTGTTTTGGATTTAACTCTGCCCCACATACAACACCACATGAGACCTGTCGTGGCTTTGTTAGTAGAGGATGGTTAATATCTGAAGAGGGCGGGTACCCTTACCAAGCACCCCCAAGAGAGGTGTGGACCTGGAAAGATAATGATCAGTTGCGTGGAGAAAACCACGCAGGCACAAACACCAGAAACTGATATTTAAACTCCAGACCCATGAGGGACCCTACGTTTTCCCATTAGCCGGCCCTGTCTGTTTCCCCTCATCGGCAAGCATATGTTCTCCACGGAACTGGCCAAGCCTGCCCGAGCTCGCTGTTATTTCTGTAAGAAGGGGGAGCGGGAGGGGAAAGGGAGGAGAATGTTTGCACTGCTGTCTTGTGCCATGCGGGAAATGTCCATGGAAGGCTCCGGGTCCTCGTTTCTGTGAGGCACCGCGGGTCTCTGTGGTATCTTACCCATTTCAAACTTCCATCGTCGTTCAGTAGTTGTTCCTTTCATGTCCTTGCCCTCCCTCGCTGTGGACATCCTTGTTCGACTAAAGCCACAAACCTAGTTCTGTCCGCCCCACTGCCTGCTCCTCACCTGCACCTGTACAGTTGGACGTGGCTGGAGAAGAACACACAGTCTTACTGCCCAGCCTCATTAAACGTATGCCTGCCATCTTCAGCTGGGTCCTTGGTGCCACCCAGCAGCCGTCCCACACTTCCTGCTACGTTCCCTGTCTACTTTCCTACGTACGTCATGCTCTTCCCACTCCTGCAGACCTCCCACCTCCCCTCTCGGTTACTGAATTCCTTCCTACTTTCCTGAGGAAGAACAAAGGCATCAAAACAGAGAACTGCCACGGGCTTCCACCTTTACCCACACCCATCGTCCGGTTCCCTCATCTCAGTTATCGCAGACTGGCTCTCTGCTCTCAGCTAAGCAACTCCTGCCACTTCTTTCTCCCCCACATCAGCGAAGCGTCTTCTCTCTTTGAACCATTTCCATCCCAGCATGCTGTGATATCATTTTACTACAAGCCCCCTCGACCTCTCACTTTCCTGTGTAGCCCTAAGTCCCCACTCTCCTCTTTCCCTTTGCACCAAAGGTCTATAAAATAGCAGTCTATAAAATGGTCACCATCTCCAAATTATTCATTCCTATTCTTTCTTGAACCCATTCCAATCAAGTTTTCCCTCCAGTGAAAGAACTCTTATTAAATAAGATGACCGGTAACTCCCATGTTGCTAAACGCAATGGTAGGCACTCAGTAAATTTATTGAATGAATGAACCAAAGAGTCAAAACCTCATTTTTTTTTGTATGTAAAATGAGATAATAATATACTTCTGAGGATTGTTGTGAGAATTAACTGATATAGGCACTTAGCAGAGTAAGTGCTAAATTATATATTGAGCAAAGGAATTTTGCTACATTTTTAAAGGAAATATTTGGGCCACCTGGGTGACCCAGTAGGTTAAGCGTCTGACTTCGGCTCAGGTCATGATCTCACAGTACATGGATTCTCGTCCTATGTGGGGCCCTGTGCTGACAGCTCGGAGCATGGACCCTGCTTTGGATTCTTTGTCTCCCTCTCTCTCTGCCCCTCCCCGACTCATGCTCTGTCTCTTTCACAAAAATAAATAAACATTTAAAAAATTTTTTTAAATTATAAAAAGAAATACTTACCTGTAAACCATATGCAGCTTCCCTCAATGCTGACCTTAAGAAAAAGATGTTGGTCATCTTGAGTAACAACCCTTTGCTCTTATGGAAAGGTTTCTTCCAGTTCCTGTAAAGAGGAAGAATTATACTCTCCTAAGTTGGATAGTAAACGTTTCTATTCACTGAAGCACTGGGAAGTGAAGATTAATACTGTTTGTTAATGAGACTGTAAGGCTTCTCTTCAGACAGTGCAAGAGTTAGGTATCTGAGTAGAAGAGATCTCAGCACATTGAGTTTGTTTATGAACTAGAATATGTGTGAAACTGTTTGAAAATAATTGGAATCTGAGAAAGAGAGAGAGAGAGAAAGAGAGAGCAAACCATGTGAAAACAAGTGGCCAAGAGCTGAACACTATACCTGGTTGATTAGAGGTTTTGAAAGGATGGGCTAGCCAAGCCAATCTCACAGGCAAGTCAGTGAGCCAGGGAAGGATACTAGGGTACTGAGAGTTTCTCTACAAGATTCCATCATTACCTTGCTGGAAAGAATGTACATACCTGAAACCTTTGCGAGCAGCTAGACAAGGTGTATTAACCAGGTTTGAAACAAACATGCCCTTTGATGTAGTGTCTCTGTTTCTAGGAAATCATTCTAAGAGAATAGTGATCGATGCGCACAGGGATTAAGTTACAAGGTGGCTTTCTATACCACAGTCCGTCATATGGTTTAAAAAAAAAAAGTCTAACTGTCTACCAATAAGGGATTGGTTAGATAAATTATTCTTTACAATGGCATTCAATGTAACCATTAAAAAAATAGGCTGGAGATCGTACTTCTTGGTGTTGAAATATATTCACAGTATATTAGGTAAAATGATCAGTTCCAAAATAGTCTGTAGAAGATGATTTCCATTTTTGTAAATTTATAGGGATAAAGACTGAAAAAACATCTAAGAAAATATTAATGGTGGTAGGGTTACTCATGATTTCCATTTTCTTCTTTTTACTTACTCATATTTTATGACTTTCCTACAAGTGTGTATTATTTATGCAATAAAAGTTAAATTCAGGGGTACCTGGGTGGCTCAGTTAAATGTCTGACTCTTGATTTTGGCTCAGGTCATGATCTTATGGTTCATGAGTTCGAGCCCCACATTGGTCTCCATGCTGAGTGTGTGGAGCCTGCTTGGGATTCTGTCTCCCTTTCTCTGCCTCTCCCCTGCTAGTTCTCTCTCTCTCTCTCTCTCTCTCTCTCTCTCTCTCTCTCTCAAAAAAAGTGAAATCCACAAAGCAAAGTTATCAGTTAGTATAGGATTCATCATCCCTTTTTCCTGGACCCTAATGGCCATATGCAAATAAGATATGAATAAGGAAATATATACAAATTAATAAGCATACATTAAGAGAGGAGTGATTAGAGGTGTTTTAGAAGAACATCCATCCATTCATTCACCAAATGTTAATAAGTGCAAACCATGTCCTGGGCACTGTATAATTATGCAGCCAAGAATGAGACCAGTGTGGCCCCTGCTTTCATGCAGTTTTTCATCTAATAAAGAAATCAGATAATATGCAAGTCATTATGTAAGTATGAGCGTTGTTACAGAAGAAAAATTCAGGTGTCATAGGAGCACATACAAGGATATAACCCACACTGAGAGGTGTGAAAGGCTTTCCTGGGTGAGTGATATTCAAGCTAAGAGCAGAAGGATGAATAAAAGTTGGCTACACGTAGAGGAAGGAGGAGAATTTAAGGCAGAGGGAAGGAAGAAAGCGAGCTCTCAGTGGAGAGACCAGCATGAATGAAGGCCCTGAGTCAACAATAAAATGGAGCACATCTGAGGCAATGAGAAAAAACCGGAGCATTGAGAACACACACGGGTAGTTATAAGAGACAGGTATGTCTCTGGGCAGATAGTTGGCAGGACTTGAGCATGAGTGCGCAGTGAGAGCTGGCAGGCCCTGTGGGAAGCTCTGTAGGAACTCAAGAGAATAAAAGAACCAAATCCAAACCAGAGCACCCTCTGGATACCACAGAGTTCTAAGGGTGTTGGTCCTATAAAACATTCTTTTATAATTGCAATACAGCTACAGAGCGGGGCACGTGCTGTGCACTGCCCGTACATTACCTCACTTAACCTCGGGCATCATACTATGATGGGCTGGCCAAGCCAATCTCACAGGCAAGTCAGTGAGCTCTTGTTATCTTAAACTTTTTTAGGAGAGGAAACTAAGATTCGGAGAGGTTAAGTGAGTTTCCCTAAGATCAAAAAGCAAGCTAATAGCAGAGTAGGAGTTCCAACCCAGGGAAACTCCACTCTGGCCCCTGAGTGAAGTGAATGAGAGAAAGAAACTTAGGAATGAGTGTGAAGGATCAGTACGCAGATCCAGACGTGCAAGACGAATATATTTCTTCCAAATCAAGTTAATTTTCAAGTCTTTGTCCCCATGAGCTGGTGGGAAGCTTGAACTCAGAGCCTTCTCAAGGTTTCCTGTTCTTTCTGGGTCTGTGAGGTTCTGTGCAATGCCTGGGTCCTGGGACGTCCCCTCTGTCTGGGGTGGCTTGCAGAGTAATAATGCTGCATATACTTAAGTGATACCAGTGCAGCCTGGGAAACTCCAGCAGTGCTTTTTCAGGAAGAATAAACTGATTTTCAGATGTTGGGAACTCAAAGCTTTCTTCACGTTACTATGTGGAACAGTTCATCTCTCTCCAGCTCCTACCCACAAACTCCAGACCCAACTTTGCAGATCCAGGCCCATTAATGTGCACATCAGAATGAGAGGGTCTTTCATTAACAAGACCCCTCCTCCTCTGACTACAGCTGCACCAGTTAATAGCACAGTTTACCTCTCTTGTCGTAGGGAAGAAAAATTCAGTCTCAGGCTAGATGGCAGGGCATTTGGTGAGTCCATTCCTCTGTCGTTTGTAAACTCAAGAAGGCCTTCCTCTTTATGCAAGCTCATTACACATAGGCCTGAATACAAATGAAGTGATTCCACAGGTGAGAATCTGAGGTTCTCTGCTGAACACATAATAAAGAAAGTAATTATTACATTTCAATCTTTCAATCTGAGAATCTCTCACAGGTTCTGAGAGAGAATTTGACAAGTGTTACTGTCACCAAAGTAATCGTGTCATCAGGGCCCTCATGTGAAGGAAATCATAGCATAAGACATCCAGACAAGCTAGTCTCTGATAAGGGGGACATTTGCTTGAACATTTATTTATGTGCCTTACCGTTGAAAGGTGCAAGGTATGCTGTACTAAGTTCCTGTGCCCATTGGCAGAGGCTCTGGGCAACCTGTGATGCTCAGCACACAGTAGGTGCTCAGTAAATATGAGAGAATGAATGGAGAATGAAGAAGTGCTTGGCCCCACTCACTGAGTAAGTTCAGCCTCAGCAGGGTGTTCGGAAGATACATGGGCTCTGGTAGGAAGGCACACAGGAAATGGCACTATTTCCTACAGCCCAGGTAGAGATGGGACTGTGCAGGTTGGTGTTGGGATGGCTGGGACGTTAGACACATTGAACTTTAACATCTCCCCAGAAAGAAATGTGTCTGGACAGGCAAAGGCACGATCAAATTCACCCTCAATTTCCCTCCAATGGTTCAGACCAAGGGTATGATGGCACTGGGCTGGGATTGAGTTTCAAAAAGCATATGAAAATCATACATGTACCTGAATCAGGGGACATACTAAAATGTTGAGTGTTTTTTCTTCTACTTGGAACTGGATATCTTTGTTTAGCAACATTGCTCATTTCATTTTTCTCAGATGCCGGCATTAGAATGGGAGAGAGTCTGAATTCACCACTAATTGGGTCATGTTGAACTGGGTACTTGATCCCTCTCAGCCTCTATGTCTTGAGCTCAGAAGTAGAGGGAATGTCACCCAGCTGATAGAATTATTGTGGTGATGAATAAGAGGTATATTAAAGTGCCTAAGCAGAGCTCTGGTCATAGAGGGGTTCCTGATAAGTGATAGTTACTCTGCTGAACACATAATAAAGAAAGTAATTATTACATTTCAATCTTTCAAATGGCTGCTGTATGGATATGTGCTACAGACACAAGAGAGGACACCTAACTCTGCCTGAGGGGACAGGAAGGGTCTCAGATAGGAGGTGACAAATGAGCAGATACTGACAGGGGAGCAGAGGGGGTCAAGTGGGAAAAGGCAAAGGGCATTTGGGCAGAGGGAGCATCACACAGGAGAGCCAGGCAACTTGAAAGTACCTTAAAACAGAGGGAAGTTTCGTGCAGCTGAGGAAAAAGGTGGTGGTGGGTGGTGGGTGGTGGGTGGTGGGTGGTGGGTGGTGAAGCCGGGAATGGAGGCAGGGACATCTGGGATGTGTGGGCAGATTGACAGCCACCCAGGTTCATGTTTGGAGGGAAACTGGCAGATTGCAGAGGATGGACCAGAGTGGGAAGAGGCTGGGAGATTTATTATAGTTATTTAATTTTATCACTAATAGCAACACAACTACCTTTTATGGAGCTCCTGTAATCTGCCAGACAGAACACTTAATTAAACAGCTTTCATGTTTTGTCCCGGACCTCCAACAAGTCTATGGGGTTGATCCTGTTATCCCCAGTTTGCAGTCAAGAAAGCTGAGATACAGAGCGGGTAAGGAACTTGCGAGGTCTCATGGTGAATCATTTCTGCAGCTGTGATTTGAATGCAGGTGTGTGTGTGTGTGTGTGTGTGTGTGTGTGTGTGTGTCCCAAGCCTGTGCTGTTCTGCTGCTCCTGGTGAATGAACAAGTGGGAAAAAGAGTCTGTCCATCCTTTTCAGAGCTCTGACAACAGCTGCCTTCTTGCCCATTTTTCACATGCATTTGTGGCTTTGGGAATCAGCCCATCTAGATGGCATTGCCCCCTCACTCTCTGTCCGACCCCCTCACACACCATATTTTGACCTCCAAAGCAGCTCTTACTTAAACTATATCCTCATCCTGCCTCACCTCTTAGGTTGTATGTTTTTTCTGGTCTTAGTGTGTGCAGTTAAGGCTGTTTCCTCTCTGCCTGCCCCAGCCTAACAGAGACCCAGATTCTTGTTCTCTGCTCTGCCTGTCTGACTATCCTGAAATAATATTCAGACTATACCCATTCCAGTTCGAACGTATGACATGATTATTATGTAGTTAGTTCACCTCAAGTGTTGCAGAGCAGAAAGGTCACAGAACTGAGTTTAAAAATCGGAGTGCAAACCCCAGTTCTGCCACTTCCCCAGTAGCATACAGTGGGAAGATTCCAGAACCCCCCTGAAGACACTAATTAGAATACTTGAGAGCAAGCAACAGAAGCCTACTCTGAGTACATAAACAAAAGAAGAGAATCCGTGGAAAGAACACAGATAGCTTGCAGAATCAAATAAATAGTCAAACAACCTGCCTTGGGAGGGATAGGAAGCAAGTCCCCTCTGGGTATATCATAGCAGTGACCTACAGACTGTTTCTCCAGGGTTGGCCAGTATCCCCTCTTCTGTTTTGTGGTGGCCATCTGGATTCTAATTTCCATGGGATTTCTTGCCTTGGGCCTTATGCCCATGTCCCGTGATGTCTGCATGACTGACATGGCACCAAAACCATGTGGCATGAGGGAGGAACATTTTCCCCAAGGAAAAGCAGAACATTAGTACCAGCATAAAAAGGAAGGAGATCCAGGCAAGCGTGAGCAACCATTGTCCTCTACTCTGAGAGTCAGATGCCACATAAAAAGATCACTGTTCTGAAGGTCACACCAACTGTGAGCAACTCTTCTAACTGTAAGACAATAAAAAATGCAAAAGTTGATATTTTTTCTTTTATTTTTTAAAAATAAGTGCTAGATGTTAAGAGATTTCTGCTTAAAATGTTAAAGGTTTTAGTCTCTTTCCTCTCTAAAGTGAATTAAAAGCTACAAAAAGTGGAGCGCCTGGGTGGCTCAGTTGGTTAAGCATCTGACTCTAGATTTCAGCTCAGGTCACCATGTCACAGTTCATGAGGTTGAGCCCCATATTGGGCTCTGTGCTGACAGTGCAGAACCTGCTTAGGATTCTCCCTCTCTCTCTCTCTGTCTCTCTCTCTCTCTCTCTCTCTCTCTGTCCATGCTCTGCAGTCGCTCTCTTGCTCTCTCTCTCAAAATGAATAAATTTTTTAAAAAACTACAAAATGAGTGAGAAGCAGAGAAGAAACACCATCTTCAACAAAAGTCAGGGGAAAAATCACCCACATGTTACCAAACAAAAACTTTTAAGAAAAATGAAAAATTCCTAGGAAAAACACATACCTATACAAGTAATGAGTAGGATACAGAATTCTCAAACAGTAGTTGGTACACAAAGATCCATCCAATGATTGAAGACACAAATCTTCAATGCCTATGGGTGAGAGAGGGCCCCAGGAGCATCCCCAAATCCATTCCACATTCTGGGATATCCGGCAGAGGGAACGGGGAAAGATGCCCCACACAGATGTGTCACCTGTGAAGACTAGAAGCATGGCAGGAAGAGGAGAGAACAAGAAACAACAGGTTTGCAGCTCTTGATCAAAGTCGACTCAAACAAGATAAGTCACTACCAAGAACACCTGTTACACAAAGTGTTTCGTTGTACAGCTTTCTTATCTTATTCTTATCTTTAAGGAACAACAACAAAAGCTGAATAGGTGTATTTGTGGGCAGAGGAGGCAGCATACTGAGAAGGCATCATGTGCATGAGACAAGGCACCTGAACTGAAGCTGCCAACCAGCCTGTCCCCAGTACTGTTCTCTGGTAAATGGTTCAAGTGGATTGGCCCCCATTCATTGACGAATGACTATCAGAAACAAACCAATGTGAGTTCGAAACTTAGATAACAGTGGGAAGAAGAAAAAGAAGGAGGAGGGGAAGGGGCAGCAGTTGATCAAATACAAATACAGATGAAGAACAAATTTCCAAATATAATTATTCCATCAAATGGGAAAATTTCAGACAAGTACTTTTCCCATGGCATAAACTAAATAATTACAGGCTCTTGAGAAAGAAAACTGAAGAAAGAGGTAAGAGAAAATAAGAGATTATAGGACTAGAGAATTAGTTGATAGAAAGCAGAAAGAGTTCAGAAGAGAAGTCGAAGGAAATTAAGCCATCAAAGAAATGAAATCCAGGTTCAAAATGACAAAATACTAGGTTAGGACATGGAGGACACACTTGAAACAAAAACACGCAAGTCCAAACTATTAACAAATCATGAGTTGAAAACAATTAGAAAGTGGGGGCACCCGGGTGACTCTGTTAAGCGTCCACCTTCAGCTCAGGTCATGATCTCACTGTTTGTGGATTCCAGCCCTGTGTCAAGCTCTGTTCTGACAGCTTAGAGCCTGGAGCCTGCTTCAGATTCTGTGTGTGTGTGTCTCTCTCTCTCTGCCCCTCCCCAGCTCATGCTCATGTTCTGTCTCTGTCTCTAAAAAATAAATAAACATTAAAAAAATCTTTTTAAGTAAATTACTGGCATGTCAGCAGAAGACAGACTAAGTATAAGTAAAGAGATTGAATTCTTGAATTTGTGTTAGAGAAAAATGAGAGCAGAATTAGAAAAAAAGATATTCAAAAATACCTAAGAAGAAAAATTTTCCAGAAGTAAAAGAAATGTAGAATCTGTACAGATTTAAATGGTGTATTTCATCTCAGAAAAATAAAAATATACAGAACAACCAACTCCAAGATATATCCCAAAGAAGTTATCACATTTCAAGAATAAAGAAAATATTTAATAAAATCTAGCATCCTTTACCTCCCCCAAGAGAATTCTCCTGCATGGGAAAAGCAGTGGGTCCTTAATATCCAATGGCTATTAGAAAGTAATGAGTGACCCAAATTTCTTTCGAAGGGTAAGTCAAGCAAACAGACTTTTTCAAATATGCAAGAGATCATGGAATAAAGTCCTCATGCATCCTCCCGTGTGAACTAGGTATAATGATGTGATGACTGAAGAAAATATATAGAAGAGCCAAAGTATCAAATGACCAGGAAAATACAGAAGAAAAGATCTCACTCATAATTTCTATTAAAGAGGAAAAATACCTAGAAATAAACTTAAAGAGAAATGTGGTAGACATATGACAAAAACCTACAAGAAGAAATCTTTGCTGAAAATCAAAGGAAGCTTTAAATAAATAAGCCATATTTTGTATAGGAATGCTTAATATTTTAAGGACCATAATGCTTCCTAAAGTAATATGTAACTAATTTAATCATAATCAGATTACTAATAGGATTTTTTTGAAACCTGCAAACTGATGCTAACTTTCTTTCTTTTTTGTTTTTTCATGGTTATTTTTGAGAGAGAGAGTGTGTGAGTCTGGGACAGGATTCGAAGTGGGCTCTGCGCTGACAGCAATGAGCCTGATGTCGGGCTTGGACTCACAAATCATGAGATCATGACCTGAGCTGAACCCAGGAGCTCAACTGACTGAGCTACCCAGGTGCCTGCCCCCTGATGTTATTAACTTTCATAAAGAAAAATTTGGCATGGAGAGATAGCCAGAAAATTTATTAAAAAGCACAATAAGTTTGGGAGGATGGCCCTAAATTTTTGTAATTAGAAAATGTGACACTGCTAGGGCACCTGGGTGTCTCAGTCAGTTAAGTGTCCAACTTCGGCTCAGGTCATGGTCTCAGGGGGTTGTGAGTTTGTGCCCTGCATCAGGCTCACGCTGTCAGCACAGAGCCTGCTTTGGATCCTCTCCCCTTCCCCCCCCCCCAAAAAATAAATTTTAAAAAACCTTAAACACCAAAGAAAAGAAAATGTGACACTGCCACAAGTGTAGATAATCAGATCGATGGAATAGTCTAGAAATAGACACGAATGCATTTGTAAAGAAACACATTAATGGTGCTGAGATGACTGGCAGGCTATTTGGAAAACATAAAGCTGAATTCCTACCTCACTTCTTCTACTAAAAATAAGTTTCTGATTCGTCAAAGATTTAAATGTAGAAAACAAAACTGGGAAATAACTGGGAAAAATATATGGAATATTTAAAATATAATCCTGAGTGATAACATTGTAAGTATGACATAAAAAGCAGAATCCATAAATGTCACTTGACACAAATTTTAAACTTCATTTGACAAGATCTGCCACCCAAAAACTCAGAAGACAAATGACAAATTAGGGGGAATACTTACAACACACATCACAGACAAAGGGTGGGTTTTCTTAATATCCAGAGTTTTACATACGAACAAGTTAGAAGGCCAACAGATCAATAGAAAATTGGCTTAAGGATAGGAAGGGACAGTGTATATGTATAAAAAGTGAAACAGTAGCCCCCTTGGGGCACCAGGCTGGCTTAGTGGGAATAACATGCAGACTTTTGATCTTAGGGTCATGAATCTGATCCCCACACTGGGTGTAGAGATTACTTAAATAAAGCTCAAAAAAAAAAACCCCAAAACCAGCACCCTTAAAATGCAAAAGATTGATTCTATTGATTATATTGCTCAGAGTTGAAGAAAGTAAATTTTAATTACAATGAGATACCTTTTACACCTATCAGACTGGAAAACATTAAACATACTGCTAGCAAGATTACAAATAGACAGCATGCCACAGTATGCTAGGTGGGAATGTGAGAGGGCAATCTGGCAATATTAATAGTAGAAAATTACAGGCACAAACATGCTGTTTGCAATACTCTTTTTAATAGCAAAATTTTGCAAACAACCTAGATGTGCATTAAAGGGACATTTGTTAAATCTTTATAAACTCAAAGGAAAGAGTTTCATGTGGCTGTTAAAAGAGTAAGGTGCTGATAAGCAACTATTTCCTACCTAGATTGATTGTTGTATATTTAAAAAAAAAAAAAGGAGAGGGGCGCCTGGGTGGCTTGGTCGGTTAAGTGTCCGACTTCGGCTCAGGTCATGATCTCACGGTCCGTGAGTTCGAGCCCCGCGTCGGGCTCTGTGCTGACAGCTCAGAGCCTGGAGCCTGTTTCAGATGCTGTGTCTCCCTCTCTCTCTGCTCCTCCCCTGTTCATGCTCTGTCTCTCTCTGTCTCAAAAATAAATAAACGTTAAAAAAAAAAAAAAAAAAAAGGAGATACAGGGGGTGCCTGGGTGGCTCAGTCAGTTAAACATCTGACTTTGGCTCAGGTCATGATCTCATGGTTTGTGGTTTCAAGTCCCACGTCGGGCTCTGTGCTGACAGCTCAGAGCCTGGAGCCTGCTTCCCATTCTGTGTCTCCCTCTCCCTCTGCCCCTCCCCCACTCGCACTCCATCTCTCTCAAAAATAAATAAACATTACAAAAATGTTGTTAAAGGAGATGCAGAACAGCATGTATAAAATGAACTCATTTGTGTACAGTGAAAAGGGATGTATACTATATTCACTTTTATACTTAAATGCTTGCACATGCATAGAAGTTTCTGGAGGATTACACAAGAAACTGTTACTAACGTTGATCTTTGGTGTGTGGGCTGGGGACATAGGATGGGAGGAAGACCCACTTTTCAGTGGATAGTCCTTTGCACTTAAAAAAAGTCCCAAGTATGGGCCAGTGTCAATTTTATAATTTAAATAACTACTAAAAAAAAGAGAGTGGGAGGAAATTGATTTTTCAGTATAAACTGTTTTTACGTATGTATGTTCGTACAAGTATATCATGCTAGCATCTCTTTTGCTCCCAAGAGGGACATTGACACCATGAATTTTCATCTCAATAGATTCCCTTGACAACAGGAATTTTTCAGGACACTGACTAGAGAAGGTCAGACAAGGCCACACAGACAAAGGAAAGGAATAAAGAAGATGTTTTACACTTAACCAAGTTATAAAAATTAGCACCTTGGTTTTTTTTTTCTTTGTGAAATACTCTGGGAAATATATTCACGTACAGCATTAGGATTAAATACTTGTGGTTGCCATTAAAAGAGTAAGAGACCAGGGGCACCTGGGTAGCTCAGCGCGTTAAGCGTCTGACTTCAGCACAGGTCCTGATCTCACGGTTTGTGAGTTCGAGCCCTGCATCTGGCTCTGTGCTGACAGCTCAGAGCCTGGAGCCTGTTTTGGATTCTTTGTCTCCCTGTCTGCCCTCACACTTTTTCTTTCTCTCTCTCTCTCTCTCTCTCTCTATCACGCGCGCGCGCAAATAGGTGAACATTTTAATTCATAAAAAAAAAAAAAAAAGAGCAAAAGACCAATTTGAATGTACTTCCATCCTGGGGTAGGCTCTGGGGCCTGTTTTAAGAAAAATAAAACACATTCACTCTCTGCAAGCAGTTCTAAGGCTGATGGGAAGGTCAGGCAAATGAACAAATCATTTGAAAATGGTTCAGTAAGTGTTATGGTAGGTGAGCTCTGCTCAAGGCGTGAAATAGGGTACAGCGTAGAATCACGGCTCCTTAAATCACCATACGGGTGCTGGGGTGAGCTATCGCCTCTCCCCTACAACTGCTTCCCATCAACAGCTGAAAGAAGGGAACAAAGTGGCCCACAGTTGATTTTACTCTGTAGCCCATGATCCCCCTTTCCAAGCACAGTATGCTCCATGAGGAAAAAAAAAAAAGTAATACCCCTTGTTTAGCATTTTTTTTTCCAGGAAGAGAATCTCCTTCTGTATCCTTCACAAGAAACTTTAGAATAAGGTCGTGCCTGTACCTGAGCTTTCACATCAGAGCACACTGTACCCAACACACAAGAATCTCCTTACCCAGTCAGAAAACGTGGTGACCAATATGTTTGGGTTTTTTCTCACCTACCATTGATTGACAGACCAAGAGATCCCCTTTCCCCCTAAATAATGAGAGTTTCAGTTTGCAGAGCTCACATGTATGACATTCCATTTGATCCTCGCAAAATCTATACGCTGGGCGTTACCTGTATTCTCCATCCTATAGGTAATTCAAGTAAGTGAAGGATTGAAGCACCTATATTATTTCATTTCAACCTCAAAAAGCTCTACAAAGTGCTACTGTTAATTATTTTCTCTCATCCATGAGGATATTCGCTGAGTGTTGGTGATAGACAAGGCTGGAGCCAAAGTGCCTGGGTTCCGTTCCCAGGTTTGCCCCTTCATGACCATTTGCCCTTGGGCAAAGTGTCTACCCTTTGTGGGCCTGGGCATCTGCAGCTGTAAAATGAGACGGTAACACTTCGTGAGGTTATTGTAAGGATTAAATGAGTTGACATGTAAAACACTTGAGATAGTGCCTGTTCTTAGGAATCATTGTTACCTGATGAGGTCTTAAGTCCAAATCAAGAGATTTGTTTGTTGATTCACAGCTCTTTACACTGCATCGTTGTTTCCTAGAGCGTGTTTGTGGAATGCTATTAGGTTTTATGTGGGGGAATCATCAAGAGAGGGGTCTTATTGTCAGATACAGTCAGAAAGTACTGCATTGAAGATGAGCAGCTCTCTTCTCTGCAGTACTTTCCAGAGCGCTTAAGATACCGACAGTGACGTCAATCTATTCGCAGGGTTTCCCCACCCAAACAGTGGTGCTGGTTCCTTCCCTTCCTCGCTATCTTTGCCCCTCCGGCCACCAAGGTTCTGTTTGAAGATGGAGGGCTTATGAGTGTCCTCATCCTTTGAAAGGCAAAGGGCACGCACCAGGTCAGTCTCACTGGGACATGGCCATGTCCTATGGCCTTGGCTATTGGTGACCGCTAAGCTAAAACCAGACTACAGACGACTAGAGAGGGAAGGCTTGCAGTTCCCAGAGACAGGATAAGAGGCCAATGAGGCTCCTCCATTTGGGGAAGTGTGGTCACTCCCTACGACTGCAGGGAAGGATCCGCATCTCACACTCAACTGCCCCATTGCCCTGTCGCTGCCTGGGAGGTGCCGTCTGTGGTACTGATGCCCAGAGAGCGTGGCTACGGTTCTTGTTCTTCCTCTAGTCTGTCACCAGTTCAGGTGACCTGCAGGGTCATAAACTTTATTAGGGGTGGGATAGGGGAGAAATTGTTGAATATTCGAGTGAAGCAGAGCAAGCCTTGGTAGATGGGGGTGGGGAGGTAGAGATGATCAGAAGTTTAAAAACAATCTGTAATCAGCAGTTGTGAATTTCTTGCAGTGGGCAAAGCCCTTCCTTTGCATTATCTTCTTGGGGTCTCCGAACACGGTAGTGTTAGGTACTTATGGTGCCTGCTTTATAAATGAGGAAATGAAGGTCTAGCTGGTAGCCAGTAATTGACAGGTAACGATTGACAGGGCTGAGATCCAAACCAGGTTCCGCCACTCCAGAGTCATTGCTCTTTGCTCCCCCCTCAGCTCTGCTAGGCATGAGAGCTCAGGGTCCCTGGAGGAGAGCAGAAAGAGAGAGGCAGGAAGGGATGAGAAACCAAGAAATAAACACAACAAAGGCAGTTTCTCTACAGTGTTGCCTTAGGACAGGCTCTGAGTCAGAGCTGCCAACCCTCCATCTGAGGAGACAAAAACCTGCCAGGAGTGAAAATCCAGCCTGCTGAGGAGTTTAAGAAATAATTTCAAGCTGGAAATTGCATTTTATCTTTTCATCCCCTTAAATTCAGACTTCAACACCCCACAGTTGCCTTGATTAAAAAAAAAAGAAAGAAAAAGAAAAAAGATTCCCACATTACAATTCAGTACACAGTGAGTCAGAAGTCCCTGTGCCTCCATGCTGAAAATGGCCAAATGAATTGGCTTGTGTCGGCAGACGAGACGTCTACTGGGTAGAAGGGCCTGTTTTCATCACATATTATTACTGAAGAAGAAGCAGGTCTGTGCTCTCGTGCAGTGGATGATACTACTCACTGGGGTAAGACACCCACAGACTGGGAGACTCTTGACCAGTAATTTCTTGGGACATAGTCTTTTCTAACTCTAAGGCCCAGGAAGACAAAGATAATGGCCACTGAAATCTTCTAAGCATTGTTTCTGCCCAGAGAGCCACCAACCTCCATCTATTTTCATTCACAAGCAGAGAGACTTTTGGCAAGTTAATTCTCTTCCCTGAGCTTTGATTTACCTACTTCCTAGGTTTTATTGTGCGGATCAAACAAAATAGCCTATGTAATCAATAGTGGCTTAAACTTATGTGCTCAATCAATTAGAGTTCTTTAATCAAAGGCATCATGATTCAGTAGGAAATGAGAGACCTTGATCAGGGCAAGTAGAGCCAGTTGTCCCACCAAGAGACATTCTGATCAGAAACAGCCTAAAGCAGAAGCTGGTAAAGGTCAGAAGTGAGCAAGAGTCAGATTGGCACCTAGGTTCAGTAGACTTCTCCTTCTATGAGCCCCAGAAGGTAAGTAAGACCTGGGCAGTAAGGGCAGGGGTGGTCCAGGGCAGAGCAGGGAGCCTCTGATTCACCACTGGCCACGTGCCAGCTCCAGCAGAGTAAACTGGTCAAGGAGACAGGCCGGAGGATAATATCCATTCTCTCCCAGGGTCTGCCAGAAACATGTCCCAGAATCCTGGGAGGCTGAGGGCCCAGAATGCCGAGCAGGAGACTGTTGCCAAGGATGTGAAAACTAGAAGCAAAACAAAGAGGCAGCTTGGGGATGGGCTGCTGTTGAGTGGAGAAAAAGCTCCTCTTAACCTCATCCAGGAGCAGTCCAAGGGGAGGATGTAACTGAGGGCTAGAGCTGTTTCTATTCTTAATGGAAACCCTTGTGCTGCCATGATGGGGTCCATTAAGCGATTGCTAATATTATAAAACACCTATGTGACCAGCTGGGGTTAGGAGTGTGGGAGGAGATAGAGGGCCCCATTCTCTACAATAATTTAGCTCCCTGGAGATCTGGGCTTCGAGGCCTGGCCCCTTACAGAAACCATTTCTCTGAGTTATGGTCTAATGTTGATCTCAAGGCTCTTATTGAGAGTCTAAGAAATTGCCCCAGAACGTCTGCTTCCTATATTGCTATTATGTCATTCAGTATTCTTAAAACAAAAAGAGGGGCGCCTGGCTGGGTCAGTTGGTTAAATGTCCAACTTCAGCTCAGGTCATGATCTCCCGGTTCATGAGTTCGAGCCCCGCTTTGGGCTCTGTGCTGACAGCTTGGAGCCTGGAGCCTGCTTCTGATTCTGTGTCTCCCCTCTCTCTGCCCCCTCCCTGTTCTCTCTCTCTCTCTCTCTCTCTCTCTCTCAAAAATAAAATAAAAACATTAAAAAAAACCCACTTCATTTAGCAAATTCCTTTTTGACAGGTACAGTAGAAAGGCCATAGACTTTTTAACTAAAGAGACCTGGAACCCAAATCCTGGCTTTTGCATATACTAGTGACAACTCTAAAAATGATGCATCTTTATTTCTCTAGTGGACGTAATGACACCTTACTGGAAGGTGCTCCAGGAACTACAGGTGCTATTATATGTTTACAATGTGCAAGACACTCTGCTAGAGCCTTATCCTCATCTCACTGAATTCTCACAGCAAACTGATGAGTCAGAGATCAGCATCACCCCCATTTGCAGGTAAGGGGTTACCTGCCCTGAGACATTAGGTAGATTGCCCGGAGTCTCACAGCCTAGTGGGGGTAGAGGTGACGTACATGAAAGTTCTTGGCAGTGATGGAGTAGGTGCCAACAAATGTTAGCTGCTCTGTCCTGCTTCTCTCACAGACCTGAAATATTCCTGTTTTAATGATAGACTGAGTTCTGGTCTTTCAAAGTGTTTTTCCTCTTTGATTCATGAGTAATTCAATTTCATGTGCAAAAACCAGTAACTGTTTCATGAATATTTTATCCCCCCAACTTGTTCATGGTTTTGAATTTCCTATTTTAAAAGCTCTATTATAGGCATGTTTGCTGTAAACATTTTACATGCTTTTGGACACAAATAGGTTACATATCCAAGATCCTTAGATGGGCAACTAGCTATGGGATGACCACAGCCTAGATTATTACATAGGTTACTTTTTTTTTTTAATCCAAATACATTAGAATGACTGAATACAAATAAGGGTTGCCCTTTAAACAGGAAACCTCCAGTGGTTAAGTCACAATTCAATGATAAATAATTCAGAACACTCAAATGAGTCCTCTTCGGAAATGACCTTTAATATCTGTGGCAAATTTTTTTCATCCTTAAAAATGATGGCAAATTCATGTTGAGGGTGAGGGGTTTAATTTTGGGAAACTTAAGAGTCAGAGCTAAAACTGTTGAGTAAGATTAGTGTTTAACCTAGGAAGGGTAGGTAGGCTCTGGCCCAAAGCCAGATGACTATTTAAAACACGAGACTGATTAGCTTTCTCGTGGGGCTTTGAATTGGCTATAAAGACTTCATCGAGTCCTGGCCAGCACACATTTCAGAGGAATTTGCTTAGAGAACCCCTGAAAAGAAGGTGGTCACTTGGGAAGGAGGGACTGCCCCTGTGTCAGGAATCAGGACTTGGAGGGACAGTGACAGAGGCCAGGAGGGCTCACATACCAGCTATGTGAAGAGGGCACAGAATGGCCAGAGAGCATTTGAATTCGGCTTCTTGGGGGCAAAGGAGCATGGCAGGGACGATGCCAACAGTCACAGGACTCTTGTTTCCTTGGTTAGTACAGGTCAGATCATGAGGAGCTCTCATCTAAAGGGCAAACCTTGGGTGAAAGCCATGAAAGAGGAAGAAAATCCAACATAGAGGCCGAAAATGCAAAGGAGGAAGGATCTCAAGCTAATCTCAGGAGAGTCACTGGTCCCTGAGCTAAGTGTCACGGCATCTTCCTACCTCATTTTTGGAGACAACTCAGTTTACCATGCCCACATCTAGCTGAGCAGGAATCTTCATTGTTCAAGTGACCTTTATGCTCTTGTTTCAGGGAATCCTTGTAACACCGAAGTAGGTGAGGGAGGTAATGTTGTGGAACCCACTTAATAGTAAAAAGGCCAAGACTCAGACAAATTGGTTCACTAATTGCCCGAAGCCACCCAACTTACTGTGACTAAACTGTCACCAGAACCTTGATCTGCTGTCCTCAGCTTCTGAACTTAACAGTTTGCTTTTCTATTCTCTCTACCAACAAAGACAGAAATTCTGAGCTATGTTCTACAAAGAAATGATCCCAGTGGCCTTTGTGGTCTTCATTAACAGCTCTGAATAATATAAAATAGCCCCGAAAATTAGAGAGGCCTCTACTTGATAACTTGTGTCTAAAAACCCTGTTACATTTCGCACATGTTGAATCGTCTGTTGCCCTCTTCCTCTTGAAGGAAGCTGAAAGGACAAAATAACATTCCTGGTGATTGTAAGCTGCACCTCCTTTTCATAGATACTCACAATCTCTGGTCAACATCCAGGGATTCTTACTAAAACACACGCCCATGACTGAGTCTCCATGAGTCATATTTGTTAGCCTGGCCGGGCAAATTACCTGCAAGATGCAGAGAAGCAGGTCTCACTCAAGCTCTCCTGGCTACCATTCTTGCTCACCTCTCAGCAGGCCAAACAGGGGCCCAACAGCATTTGAGCTCCGACAGCCTTGAAACGCAAAATAAGTGCCTTCACTCCTAAGTCTGAGTTGAAGCCAAATCCCTAAATTGCAAGGAAAGGCTGAAGTGTATACACACCGTAAGGATGGGGTGTCTCATGAATGTCTTTGTCTTCAGCATTGGTGTGATATCTGTAACATAGGTGGCATTTAGGAAGAACTTGAAGCGGATGGAGGAGTCCAAAGGGGACAGATAAACGGAGGGAGGGAGGGATGGAGAGAGGGAGGAAAGGACGGAAAAGAGGAAGGAGGGAAAGAGGGAAAGGGAGTCAAGAGGGAAACCCGGATCCCTCACCCCACTGGCCTGGCCAAGCCTCAGTCTCTGTTCCTAGACTTTCTGGCAAGGCAAAGAAGTGAGATCCCTCAGCAGTCATGTCAGCTCCAGCCTGCTGTCTTGTTTTCAGCCCTCAATGATTTTAATGAAGAACAGTTATAAAAATATGTGGTTTGTGTTCATAGAAACTGCCAAGGAACAGAGAAAAATGAAGACAGGGGGTGGATTCTACCCAGAGGCATTTTCACCTACTGGTGGTAATTCTTGACTTGCTCTTTCTCTGTGAGCCTTGCCTACCTCAGGAGACTTCATGGGTACAAAATAGAGGTACAAAGAAAAGAGCCACCTACGAGGCCTTGTGGCAACTGATTGCAAATTGAACTCTGTCTTCTAGACCCGTTTGTTCACTAAGGAGATGGCAGAGGTCATCATTCTCCCAGGGACATGTGTATCTTCTCTGTACCTCCTTCTGCCAGTCTGTCCCCATGACTGTGTGGACACAGTCATCTACAGCCAACTAGGTCCAGTAGGGATTTTCCATGCTATGACTTATGTAGGTTATTGGTTAATATATTCATTTTGCAAGTATTTCCTGATTGTCTACCATGTGCCAGGCACTGTACGTTATGTCCTATCCCTTCCAGCCCAGAAGTACCATGGAAAACACAAGTTGATGGCTGTGGCAATGCCTCCAATGGCCTTTTGCCCATTTAGAACCTCCTGGACTTCTTCTCAGGCACCTGTGGAGAGCAGCAGACCCCTTGAACCCTCTGGGAGCAAGATCTGTAATGGCTCCTAATTTACTAACACACAAAGTTAAGACTTCTTTGCCTGGCTTTCAAGACTGGCATCGCTCAGCTGCACCAGACAAGCCTCTCCCTTGTTGCACAAGGATGCCAAGCGCCTCTTAGCCTTCTGTATCTCCTTTTGGGTCTTTGCAGGGTCACTGCGAGCCCATGTGATGTCTCTGTACAGAACAGAAACAAGTGTCCCTTCCTGAAGGGGCTTCCCTTGCATCAGATAGAAGATTGTTCAGAACATACTAATTTTGTTAGAGCAAGACACTTAACTCTAATCTTCCAGGGAAGTGTCATAATAATATGCAAACTGTGCTCTCTACAGCATGAACACTCCTCTTTAGGTCTGTTGTCATCATGCACGTGTGACTATCTACTGGTACTGCTGTCTCCCACCCGAGTGGCTCCCTTTCTCATTCCTTCTATACGGTTTCTCTGCTTCACATCTCAAGCCCTTCACAACTATTTCCAGAGCCACTTATTCGTGCATGCCATAATTATTATTTGAGCACCGACTACGCACCAGGCTCTAGTCTAGGCACTGGGAATATAGCAGAAAACAAGATGCTCAAGGGCACCTGCTCTCATAGAGACATGACTATACACAGGTAAAAACAAGTAATTATAGAAATGGCAAGGTCAGTAAAGAAAATAAAAGAGTGATGGGCTAGCAAGCCATAGGGGATCTTCTTAAGATAGGATGGTTAGGAAAGGTGGCTCTGGAGAGCTGGTATGTGAATGAGAAGTCAGCCATCCAAGGATTTGGGGATGATTATTGCAATTATAAGGAACAGCAAGGACAAAGGCTGTAAGGCAGGTCTGTGGCTGGCACGTCCAGGGGCCAGGAAGGTCAACCGCCATGGGCAGAGTAAGACTGGTAGGAAATAAAGTCAAAGAAGTAGGGCAGGGCCTACAGCATATGAGGTTTTGGAGATGTGTTAAGGAGTTTGGATTTCATTCTAGGACTTTAAACAGCATTTGAAACAAGTGAGTTATAGGATTTGATTTCCGTGTTTGAGAAATCCCTCTGAATTGTAGGAGCTAGAATGGATCAGGAACACCAGTTTGGTATGGGGCAGTTAGCCTAATGTCTAAGGCTTCCTTCCAGCTCTGACATTCTGTGATTCTGCCTTTCCAACAGGCCCCACCATGCATTTGGTTCTGTGTTCCTAGTTGCAAATGGCAGGCTCCATTTTAAGCAGAAGAGAGATTAATTTGAGATTTTAGGTAATCCGCAGGATTTAGGAAGAGGCTGGAGAAACGGCCATAAGACGGAGCTTCTGGGAGGACTGCCCCAAGCCACGTGGCAGGACCAGCTGGAAAACGACATGGCAACAGCTGCTGTGCTGTGCTGTGCTGAGCTGTAAAGGCTGGAAAGTCAGCTGGTCTCCAGATTCTGGCATGAGGTCACTCCTGCATCAGGACAGCCAGGGGACAGTTCTGTCCCTGCTGCTTCCATCCCACCACCAGGAGCACAGTAGCTTGAGGCAGGGATTGGTCTCCACCAGGGCCTAAGTTGGAACAAATAGTTTCTTCCAAGACTCTAGAATGTCCTAGGGACCAGAGGTGGGAGGTCAGCCAGAGCCTGTATAAGAAAGCAGAAGTCCAAATACCATGACTAAGTCTGGATGCAAAGACCAAAGGAACCAGAGGTTCAGAATAAGTCTGGGGTCATAACCCAAAGTAATTGGGCTGAGAGGATGAGATCAAACTAACAGAAAGTTAGGAATCTGAGGGAGAAGAAGCAATTATATATTCATTTGCATAATGGCTAATGATCAACGCCTATTTCCCCTGTTAGACCACAAGCTCCATAAATGCAGAAACTGTGCTGTATTTATTTGTTCACCATAAAACAGCTACAGAATGCAAAACTACATTTTTGGTGTTTATTCAGGGTCAACGTAAAAAACAGCCGTGTGAAGACAGTGTCTATGATTTCTTTAGCGTACGATTTCTTTTGTATTATGTTCCTCACTATAAAAAGCTACCTGACAAATTCTCTTAAAACTTAGAGCCAGCTAACGACATCTTATTCTTTGACCTGGGTTGTGATTTCAAGAGTATGTTTTCTTGTGCAAATTCATTGAGTTGCATATTTATGAGTTGTGCCTATGAGCCAGTAGATCTGACAATGCTAAAGGTACCATGGTGTATAAGGATGCTGTTGGAGCCTCTGGAACATTCCAGCAGGAGAATCACAGAACCCTACAGTTGTGGAGCAGAGTTGTCCTTTTGTGTCAGAGAGTTAGCAAATTCTGTTAGGCCACAGGGCCCCTAGTGTATCTGGAGCGACTCACTGTGATCTGGGATTATCAGATCTACCGTAAGGTTGAGTGAACGTACTAGTAATATATCACACAATGGAAATGGCAAAATCAGGATTGGGCCTGGGCAGGTTCATGGAGCACAAGTAAGCGTCTTGAGCACATAAGCCCATATTCCCATGGCATCTACCTCTGTGTAACTTAGACATGGGAATGTGTCCCTTGTCCCTCCCATTGTGTTCCCTATGACCAACAAGTCAAGGAGGAAAAATATTGGGGCTGATTTGTCCACAAGTGAGCCAATTATGCTGGTTTGAGCCAACAATGGACTACTGCTGCACTTTTGCTGCACTCAGGGATGACTCTGCTGGACAAGTAGCAAAGGGACATTCTATCCATGGGGTATAAGTGCAAGAAATACAGGTGGGCATTTACTTTGTGTGGAGAGAGAAGCTGGGTTAGGATGTACATGGTAAATGACTTTGGTTGATTAGCGTCCAGGAGGAGCAAGCTTCAAAGATGGGAGATGAGGAATTGCGGGCAAGAAGCCTGTGAATGGACCACTGAAAATGAGTGCAAAGCATGTAGATCTTTGTTGCCTTAAATTGATGCCCATCAGAGAGGAGGCATTCAACAGCCAGTTGGACAGTAGTCCAGCACAGCTTGTCTCCTGGATGTTAGCCACCCCAGTGCTTGCAAAATGGGCAGTTATGGATGGAGGCTACGCCTGCCAGCACAGACTCCTTCTTACCAAGGCTGATCTAGCTACTGTCTCAGCTGAGTGCCCAAACTGCCAGCAGCAGAGACTACACTAAACCCTCAACATGGCATCAGCCCATGATGAAACCAGCCACTGGAGATGGGTGGATTATATCAGAGCATTCTACCCTGCAGGGGACAGCCATCCATCCTTATGGAACTGATCGTGCAACTCTTGGTGTGGGTTCACGCCGCCTGCCCTCAGTACCTCTGCCAGCACCACACACAATGACTTAAGGCCTGATTTACCAGCATGGGATCTTGCACAACATCGCTTCAGACTGTTGGACCAAATTTTTAGCAAAGAAGGCATACCAGTGGGCACGTGATCACATGATCTGGTTTCACCGCAAACCTTCTTTCCTGGGATCAAGGGGTGAATATAAGATTGGCCTCTCTCGCCATCACTCCCAGAGACCCACTTAGGGAATTTCGGCTTTCCATTCCCACACTCTTGGATTCTGCCAGATTAGATGTCCTGGTTGTTGGCATGTGGGTGGGAAGGGACACTTCTACTAAGAGACTTTTAAGGGTTCCAAGTTAAGATTCCCATCTGCTCTCTTCGGGTTCCTCATACTGGTGGACTGATGAGCAGAGAGAAGAATGTTAGTGAGGACATTGACCCTGATTATCTTGAGAGGCACAATGGGGACAGGAACTCAAGAAATTCTTTACAGATGAGGAAACTGACACTTAGGAAAGTTAGGTGATATTCTCAAGATCACCTGGCATAGCTGGAGTTTGAACCCAAAGTTCTGCTCCAAGGGTTTTCGCATGATATCACTACTTCCTTCATGATAGCCTGATATCCAGTGTGGTTCTTATGGGCATGGATGGTTTGCTAACCCCTCTTATTTGTCATTTTCCCACTCAGGCCCTGTGTTAGGGCACAGAGAACTCAGAAAATGATGTTTTCTGTGACCCTGTGCATAAGAGTCTTTCATTGTGCTTAACCCAATTGAGCACATCTGTTTACAATTATTAGGCTATGTAAGTTTGAAATCAGGTAACAGTGAGAAGGGCCAGTGATGAGGAGCTGAGCTGAATCGTGAAGTTCATTTCTCCTGCTGCATCAGCCCATTTTCATGAGTACCACTGACTCCCAACTTTAAGTGAAAAATCAGAAAGAAGAGTTTGCTTCAGTCAATGGCCCAATTTATGCAGTAAGGTCCAAATAGTCTGGAATACCTGTTTAGGAAGCTGAACTGTCTTGGCCTATACCTTTTAAAAACCAGAGAAGCATGGCAAATCAAAATGTTTATCTGATAATGTTATAATGAGAAAAATATGCTTTGGAACCAGAAACAAGTTTTGAAAAACTGACTCAGAGAAAGGAGGAAGAACAAGAAATATGCAAACACCATTTGGTGATACTATTTCCAAGCATATAACCTCAGAAACCACATTTAGCTTAGCAGTATCTAAGTGTCAACCAGTTGGTAGTTGATTGGGTAGAGACTGAGCTAGACCCCACGATGACTGAGACACCAGCCTTCTCCCCCTACTGCTGCTTCTCACTGGAGCCAATAGCCACTCTTCATCTGGCCCCTCCTATATCTTGTGATAGTTCCATTTACGCTTCAATTATTTCTTATTTGGGCAATTGGAGCCAGCTTTTCTTACCAAAGAATATATAATACCTGTGCTATTGTATTTACTGCCCGAACCTTTCCTTGCTTCTCCACCCTGACCTGCCTCTAATCATGACCACTTACTCCTAAATCCAAATGTCCTTCCTTCTCCTTTCCACCATCACTATGAACCTAAAACAAATATGTTCCTAAGTGATTTGGTTTTCTTGTTCCATTCAACACCAACTCCTTCCTTTTGCACTACCAAAGTTTGGCATTACTGCCTATCCCACATCTTGTAGACTCCTTTTTTGTTGTTTTTGTTTTGTTTTGTTTTGTTTTGTTTTGTTTTGTTTTGTTTTTTGCTTCAGAGCCTCCTCCCCATGGTCAAGAAGGGAGGAATTACTCACCACCTGAATCCGAGAGAGAGGATTCACTCTCCCTCTGGCCCTTCCCCTTGCCAACTGATTGGAAAATAAATACCTCCAAGCAAAGCCAAACCATTTTAGTGGCAGGATCCAGCCAAGGTGTATCACCCATTCATCATTTCTGCCCCTAAAATCACACATGTAACTCACAAGACACTGGCTTTCCTTCTCTCTGTTGTATCCTCTGTGTTTCCCCAGCCCACACACTGCTGGTGACAAAGAGATTGCAGCAACACAACAGAATTTCTTAGGATGTGCTCACACCCAATCTTTAAGAAAGCTGAGACACTTGAAATTCTTCCCAGGTAGCTCTGGGAAGGCACAGCTGGTGCTTTGGCTGGCACACACCTGCCCCTGACCCTCCTCACTTTTGTCTCCTGCTCTGGGCCACAGGGATAATGATTTCTGTTGCTGCCAGTGAGACAGGAACATCTGTGCTAATGGCTTCTGCCAGCCCAGTCAGGGCCTCTGCCATGGCCACCAATCATGTAGAGCTGGCCTGTGTACCAAAGGCCTTGGCTCTCCATCCTTGACCATGGAGGATGCTGCTGCTGACGCCAGCAGAGAGAGCTGATTCTCATCAATGTCCCCACCACATCCACTAACCATCCACTCTCCAACACTCCCCAACTCACACCAACAAGGGTGCCATATCCTAGTTCTGCTGGCACAGTTCTGCTGACCCCTTGGGCTCCCTGTAGCTCATGGAGATCCTAGAAAGCCAATCCTTTTAGTTTTTATTTATTTGTGATTACAGTCCCCTAAACCTAATGCTCAGATATGAATGCATAGTTAGTGGATCATTGGGCAATTGATTGATAAGTGCTTTAATTTAGAATTGCCCTTCCCCTTCTGCACTTACCAGCATGTCCCTTATCTACACCCTTGCTGCGCAGTCCTCCCTTCCTTAGAGTGGGTTCCACCTCTCATGTGGACGACCTTCAGTGGGCTCATCCCTCTTTAGTCCTCCCAGCATGCCTAGAGAGAACACAAAAAGCCCACTAAAAATTGCAGGAGAAAACCTAGGTATGAATGCGCGCCCAATGATCAGAACTCTGATCCAGAAGAAGAAATGCTCTGACAACACCTTTCACATGCAGAAGACTGAACACGGTGATTCTCAACTGATGGGCTGCTGCAGAAGAAAATACATTAGAAGACTCACTAATGAGAGTCCTGTTTATTCTCCCAGCCATTTGTTTCTTCTGAATGACAGCTTTATCCCTCAATTACAGCTCTTAGTAATTGTCTATGACTGACAATTTAGTGTTGCACAATTTCTTAGAATTCACTCTCCTGTGATTGTAAACAGTCAACATTTCCCCAGAATCAAAGTTCTTGCTACTATGCAGGGGATTATCTAAAATTAATAAGGGACCTTCACAACAGCACCAAGCTCAAGCCTGCAGACCAGCTTCTTCAGTCCTGTGCTCCCAGGCAGACATTTGCCGAAGGGACAAACCCCCGGTGTGATGTACAAATCTTTAAGCATTCTGTAATTCTTCCACAGTGCTCACCTACCAGACTCATTCAAATACTGCATTCTCTTTTCCAAGGAAAAGTGAATTTCCCCTAAACATTCTCTCATAAGCTGTATGTCTTTCTTTCGAAGAGCTCTTATACTTTTATGGAAACCATCCACCAGAGATGTCTGTTTCTAATTGTTTTCTTACTCTTGGCTTTGAACTTCACACGCTTTCGGCCGATGCACCTCCTTAAATCTCTTTTTTCCCTGGGCATGTAGCATTGCTAATGCAAACCATGGTCAACCCCTTGGGCCAGGTTTTATCTGCACAGCAATATCTTGATCAGAGATTGCAGTTCTTATATCCGGCTTGGATATTATTTGATTTGATTCTATTAGATCAAGTTCATGGTAGGCTGTCTTCTCTTTCCACGCTACACTGATTTTATTACGCTTTTTATATGCCAGTGGTTCTCAACACCACCACACTTAACCTTTCATCCGAGAACATCCCTTCAGCAATTTGTCATAAAATTACACACTGAAGTGAGCTTGGGTATATTCAGTCCTGTTTCTCTCTATCACAATTCCTGCCCCCGTTTTCAGACCTCCAAATCCCGAGGACAAATAAGAAGGGGGGGAAAGCATAAAACTAGGAATTAGGAGTCTTATATAAATATCACTTACAAGGAATAGTTTGGGGTAAATTCAGTTTTCCTAAAAAAATTCATTTGAGGGGGACCCGGGTGGCTCAGTCGGTTGAGCATCCAACTTCGGCTCAGGTCATGATCTTGTGGTCCGTGAGTTCGAGCCCCTCATTGGGCTCTGTGCTGACAGGTCAGAGCCTGGAGCCTGCTTCAGATTCTGTGTCTCTCTCTCTCTGCCCCTCCCCCACTCATGCTCGCGCGCGCTCTCTCTCTCTGTCTCTCTCTCTGTCAAAAATAAATAAACTTAAAAATTTTTTTTCATTTGAATATATTATGAGTGAGAACTCATGAAGTTTTATGTTTCAGTCCCTTAAATTGTGTCTTTGAACAGGCTCTTAATTTCTCCATGCTTCACCTCTGTCCTGTGCAAAATAAGAACAATATTGTCTGTCCTATGATCTCATAGGAGGTATAATCATATGAGATGATTCCATGAGATGATTTCAAAATGTATAGAACACCACTCACCTGTAATTTGATAGTATGTTCTTTAGAAGGGCAGAAATAACATCTCCAGAAAAATAAGTTTCTCTTTCAATCATGTCTCCTTAGCTCTCAGGGCTGGTCTTAGGATACACAGAATAGATATCTCCTGTGTGGTGAAATTCCAAGAGACTTGGAAAGCATCTTTAACCCAAAAAATGCCTTTGCCATCTGCTCATGGTATTTGAAATACAGTCAATCACCAAGGACACATTTGTTAGACATGAGGCTGGTAAAGAGAAGCTTCTGAAGGAGGAACAAACTGACATGGATTCAAATCTATGGTGAGAATTAAAAACTGGTTCTGGAACCTGTCCTAGGAGCAGGTTTGGATATTAGAGAGTAGGTTGATCATTATTCAGCGTAGCGGTCTTCCAAAGACTTCTAAAGGGTATCTCCACCCTGTATAGGTGACTATAGGAGTTTGTGGGCTGGGATATTCAAAGCTGTCTTGCTAAGATCACTTTGAATCACAGAATTTCAGATATAGGTCATTTGAGAGACTCTAGTCAAGAGCTCCATAACTCAAATATCCACAGATATTTGAGGCTAGATGGGTCACATGAATATGTGAATCGGGCCAGTATGAGTAATAGAAGTGGTAAGGTCCGTGGCAAACTGAAGAGAGAATGAGGCTTCCTCACTGCCATTTAAAGTCAAATCTAGGAGCACTTGGGTGGCTCAGTCAGTTAAGCATCTGACTTCTGCCCAGGTCATGATCTCATGGCTCGTGGGTTCGAGCCCCGTGTCGGGCTCTGTGCTGACAGCTTGGAGCCTTGAGCCTGTTTCAGATTCTGTGTCTCACTCTCTCTGCCCCTTCCTTGCTCATGCTTGCATCTCTCTCTCTCTCTCAAAAATAAATAAACATTAAAAAAATTTCAAATCTAATTAAAAGTTGTGTTGATCCAACCAAATATGTCCACAGAGTGACCATATTTGGCCCCCAGGCTGCCATTGTGTGACATCTGACCCAACCCGCCTGTTGTAAAGGTGAACTGTGGATTTCGCCACAGTCACCTGAGCCTAGAAGGCACAAGTGACAATGGTCCAGCTTGACTGTTCAACTTCCAGCTCCTCCCCTTCCAAGCGAACCCCGGCTGTTCCCAAGACACATCACAACTTTGTGTCTTCAGTCGGTATGTGCTCTCTGCTCTGCCCTTTCCTGGGCCCTCTTGCTGTCTCCTTCTAGGCTGCTGATCTGTGTGCTCTGGGAGACCCCCCCCTGAAGCTAACACTGAAGGTGCCTTTGCAGAAACACTAGAGTCTGTTCCAGGGATGTCTCAGCAGCGCCCTCACTGCCCTCACCCCCCAGACTGCAGAGAGGGGACACTCACCCTCTGTCCGATTCCGTGCTGCCCTTTGGCACCCGACCCCCCAACGCCGCACTAGGTGAGCCCCGAGTAGCAGAAGGCCTCTTGTGAAAACAGCTCATATGGCTTCCTTTCTCTGTGCTCATTTCTCACGTACAACTCTAGGATAAACACACAAACACCATCCATCTCCGTCAGAAAGAGCCAAGGCACAGGCATAGAGTAGACAGCGCCAAGAAACATTTTTCCCCACCCACCCCACCACCAAATAAACAAAAGGAAGTCTGCAAAGACGTTGCTCTGCCTAAAACATACAGAGCGGTTTACATTAACTAAAAGAACCCAGCTTTTCTGTTTAAAGCCTCAGCATTAAGGAAACTGTCACGTCAGTGCAATGAGTCAGGACTAGGTTTATATTTGTGCTGCTAAAGGTGTATTTAGTCCACTCTGCCTGAGCAGAGGAAAAGGCTTCCCCAAGAAGTATTGACTCTAACCTTCAGCACGACAACCAACCTCTAGCAGTTTTCAAGTAAAATGTTTCAGCTTCTACCCATAATACCTGCAAGAAATCTTGGGGCTGAGTTTCAGTCAGCATATTTTGGCATATACCCATGAAAATTTTGAGACTTCAAGAGACTGAAAAGAAAACCCACAGAATGGAAGAAAAAATTATAAATGATATATCTGATAAGGGACTTATATTCAGAATACATAAAGAACCGTTATAACCCAGTGATAGAAAGGTAGATAACGTAGTTGGAAAGCGGGCAAAGGATCAGAATAGGCATTGCTTCAATAAAAGTATTCAAAATGGCCAATAAGCACAAGATGTTCCATGTCATTAGTCATCAGGGAAAGTCAAATAAAAACTGTAGTAAGATACCACTTCATACCCAATAGGATGGCGACAATGGAAAAGACAGTGACAAGTATCAGTGGAGATGAGGAGAAACTGATACTCTTACACACTGCTGGTAGAAATGTTAACTGGTGCAGTCTCTTTTCAAAACAGTTTGTCGTTCTTCAAAATGTTACACATAGAGTTACCATATGACCAGCAATTCCACTCCTAGATGTTTCACCTAAGAGAAATGAAAACGTATGTCACACAAGAACCTGTGTGTGAATATTCATAGAAGTATTTTTCATAATAGTCACAAAGTGGAAGTTACCCAAATGTCTACTGACCAACCAATGGATACATAAAATGAGATACAGGGGCACCTGGGTGGCTCATTCGGTTGGGCATCCAACTTCAGCTCAGGTCATGATGTCACGGTTCGTGGGTTCATGCCCCACATCGGATTCTGTGCTGACAGCTCCGAGCCTGGAGCCTGCTTTGGATTCTGGGTCTCCCTCTCTCTGTCCCTTCCCTGCTCACACTCTGTCTCTCTCTCAAAAATAAATAAACATTAAAAAAAATTAAAATGAGTTACATCTTCATAATGAAATATTATTGAGTAATAAAAAGGGATAAAATACTAACCCAGACTACAACATGGATGAACCTTGAAAACAGAATGCTAAGTGAAAGTAGCCACTCACAAAAGATCACATATTTTATGACTCCAGTTATATGAAATATTTAGAATAGGAAGAAGGAGTGACTGCTAATTGGTGTGGGATTTCTTTGAGGGTGATGGTTGTACAATCCTATGAATATGTGACAAGTCACTGAATTAGTGCCTTAAAATGGGTGAATTATATGGCATGTGAATTATATCTCAAAATGCTGTTTAAAGTGTGTTTTTTTTTAAATAGAGAGTGTGACATGAACAATTCAAAGCCACAGAGTGTTGAGTGGGATAACAGGTTGACTCTTCCCATTTCCCAATTGTAAATAAGTAGTAAGATCTATAGTAAAATCAGTATAGATAAATATAGGAATTGAGGCACAAATGTAGATATAAGTTCCAAAAATATTATTATTGTTGTTGTTGTTTTATTATTATCATCATCTAAATTGAAATAGTTTTACTCAAAAAAATGTTGCAGAAATAGTACAGAGAATTTACATATACCCTTCTCCCAGGTTCCTCTAATGATAATATCTCATTGAACTATAGTATGTTAAAGAAACACGTTTTAAATCACCTCCTAGTGCTCTCCCCCTGTTTTTTGTAACACATCTCTTTGTGGTTGAGAGTCTACCGGCTACCATCTGTTTTGTCCCTATTTTTATGTTTTTAAGTTTATTTATTTGAGAGAGAGAGGGAGAGAGAGTGTGCAAGCATGCACACAAGAGGAGGGCGGGGCAGAGAGAGAGAGGGAGAGAGAGAATCCCAAGCAGGCTGCACACTGTTAGCACGGAGCCCGATGTGGGGCTTGAACTCATGACCATGAGATCATGACCTGAGCTGAAACCAAGAGCCAGACACTTAACTGACTGAGCCACCCAGGTGCCCCATCCCTACCTTTACATTTACCAAAACAGGACAGTACCTTCTTCACTATGAATGCCACAAACTGAACCCTGTTTGAAATTTCTGAGTTTGTCCCACATGCCCAGAAGAGGGAAGTTGTGCCACTATATCCCCAGCCTCCTTAAAAATGACCTTCAGGAAGACACAACCTTGCGGCCAAATGCACCCCAGGCAGAGCACAGCCTCAGGCCCAGGGGCCCAGGCCAGAGACGGTCTCCTGGGCCCACAACTGACATCTGAGCTGGGAGCCTTCAGAAGGAGGGGGGAGAGAGAGCAAGTGTGAATGGGGGTGTGAAAAGCTGCACTTGAACATGTATCCCAAGGGTGGGAAGTGAGAAAGGAGGCTGATGAAATGTCAAGTAAAGAAATAGTAAGTCAACAGCTATGGATGGGCCACAGCAGCCTAACCAGATCTTGGGAGCAAATAAGGACAGAATGCAACCTTCAAGTGGCTGAAAGCAAACATGAGAAAAATGAAAAATCCCTGGCTCAGTGCCAAGGAGAACAGCCAACCAATTCTAGCTGCAAAGCAACATGCATAAAATGCAAGGAAATATTGAGTCACTCAAGTTGCTTTGGATAGAATACAAAATATGAGTGGCCCCCTCCAAGGGGATGTGCAGGGCTCTCTTGCCAAGCTCTCCTGAGACCACTGCCCTGCCATCATCTTGGAGATGCCTTTAGGGTTCAGCCAGAAGTGAGGCAGCACAGTGCATTGGCTAACCCAGGCTTTAAAGTCATGCTAACATGCATCCCACCTATCACTTACCTGCTCTGAGCCTCAGTTTCCTCATCTATAAAATTGGAGTGCTAGTAGTAACAGCACCTAAGTAATAACAACACAACAACAGGGTTGTGAGGATATATGAGACGAAGCACAGAGAGCAATCGGCATAGCACTAGCTAAGAAATGTACCCATACGCAGTGGCTGTAATTAATTTGGGAGCATTGCTCGTCAATGGAGAAGGTAAACCATGCATGGCCTTAGAAGATCTCAGTTGCTCTGGCTGTGGATTCCCAATATCCCCCGTGAGCCCACCTTGATTGCTCTCTTACTGTGTCCTTAACAAGAGGAGTGGGCCTAGGCTTAGGAGCCTTCATCTCTCAACTGGTAGGTCCCCATCTATAGATACAGAGCAGTTAAAAGAATCTTTAAAGGCCTTGTAGGTGTCATTTTAACATCCTAGAGGAGAACTGGTGGGATCCAGAGAGAATAGAGGGCCCTTCCCTTACTTCTGCCCCGCCCCCCCTTGGAAGCAGCCCCTAGGAGAGGCCTGGAACTGTAAACAGAATGCCATAGAGGCAACATTCGAAGTGGTCAGTGGGGAGAGATTCCTGCAACCATTCTGAGAAGTGCAGAGACTTCAGCTCTCAACCAGAGAATGGAAAGGGCAGAGGCTCGGCTTTTAGTTACGTGGCGCCTCCATCTCCCTGTGCTATTGCCTCATTTCTGTGTTCCCTTTGCAGAAAGTAAGCAAACTCCTCGACCACATTTATATGAAATATCTGGAAGAGGTAAATCCGTAGAGACAGGCAGATTTGTGGTTGCCACAGGGAGGGAGAGAGTGGGAGATGCAGAGAAGCGGTTTAATGGGTCCATGGTTGTATTCTGAGGGGATGGAAACATTTTAGAACCAGCTGGAAGGGTTTGCACAGTATTGTGAATTACCAAGTTGCCACGGGAATGTTCACTCTAAACGGGTGAACTTTAGGTTGTGTGAATTTTACCTCAATACGTTAAAAAAGCAAAACAGCTCCCTGGAAAGAGTTGTCTCCAAGGTTTGCTCTCATTGTTCATCTCTCACTTTCTCTGGACCTCATGCAGATCATGCTTTCACCTCCATGACTCCATCTGACCTGCGATTGTTAATGTCATTGTGACCTCCAGGATGCTAGATCCCCTGGTCACTTGTAACCGCGTGTGGCTGCAGGGGAAGTTGGGAGGTGCACTCTTCATTCTAGGCAGCCATGTCTCAACTAAAATCCAACTAAAATCAGCCTTTCTGTTACTAAACAGAAGCGGGGGATGGACAATAAAGGAAAATTAGCAGACTCTGATAGTCTTTCTGAACGTAAACCATTTAAACTCTAGAAACAGATTGTACAGCCTCCAAATTTGGTGGGGGGAGTGGGATGGAGAAGGGTATTAAGAAAAACTAGATTAAGTCAATAAGAGATAGGAAAGAAAAAAAAAACAAGGAAAATTTTGGATAAACAGGAAGCACAAAGAGTGCAGAAACAATTCAAATATATAAATAGCCACAATACTATAAGTGAATAAACTCACCAGTTAGGAAACAGAGATTCTATCAAATAATTGGTCCATTTCATCTAAGTTATCAAATTTTTGAGCCAAGAATTATTCCTTATATTCCATTATTATCCTTTTAATGTCCATGGGATGAAGAGTGAGGTCTCCTCTTCCATTTCTAGCCTGGCTAGAAGCTTATCGGTTTCATTGATCTTTTCAAAGAGGTAGACTTTGGTTTCATTGATTTTATTGTTTTTCTGTTCTCTATTTAGTTGGTTTCTGCTCTGATTTTTATTATGTCTTTTTCTTTCCTTCATTCTTTCTTTCTTCTTTTTTTGTCCTACATTGTATTTAATGTACACTTTCTCTAATTTCCTAAAATGGGATCTTAGGTTATTGATTTTAGAACTTTCTTCTTTTCTAACATATGCATTCAGTGCTAGAAACTTCCCTCTAAGTACTGCTTTTGCTGCCTCCTACAAATTTTGATGTTCTATTTTCATTGAATTGAATTGAAAATATTTTCTAATTTTTCTGAAATATCTTCCTTTGACCCATGTCAAGGACTGTATGTTGTTTAATGTTCATATCGGGGATTTTGCCAGCTATCCTTCTGTTATTCTATTCTTTTAAATTTGTCAAGGTGTGTTTCTATAGCTCAGAATTTGGTCTAGGTTGCGAATATTTCATGTGAATTTAAGGATTTGCATTCTGCTGTTGAATGAAGTAATCTCTAAATGTTAGTTAGATTAAGTTGATTCATACTGCTGTTCCTTTCCACTGTATCCTTACTGACTTTCTGACTGTTGAATCTGTCAACTACTGATAGAGTAGTTTGGCATCTTAACTGTATACTTGTCTATTTCTTGTAGGTTTATTAGTTTTTACCTCACATATTTTGACTTTCTGTTGGTAGGTACATATACATCAAGGATTGCTTGTGGTTCTTGGAGATTTACCCTTTTCATGATGTAGTGATTCTCTTTATCCCTGATGATTTTCCTTGTTCTGAAGTCTGCTGTAAGACAGAGGTCTTTATATTAGATACAAATCAAGATAAAGTTCTTTGCTACTTACTTACTAATAATCAACTGAAGAAAATTTTACACAGAAAGATTGAAAAGGCAAATGGGAAAAAGGCACAACTAACTGAAAAGATCTGGTGCAGTGATATTAAATACTAGAATAGAATAGAATTTAAAGAATTTAAAGCATGATTCTGTATAATTAACAAAATTAACAACTTTAATTAATGAAATATATCTTAATCTAAATAAAGAAGGATACTATATAAAAATCAATATGATATTCTACCAAAAGTTATAACAAGCATTATATGTTTATGCACCTATCAACTTAACCTTAAAATACCTAACATAAAAGTTGATCTAATTACAAGGAGAAATTCATAAATCTATAAGCATAGTGAAAGATTTTAATACACTCTTCTAGAAAGAGCAAGCAGATAAGAAAGTTGTGAGAATATATATATATATATATATATATATATATATATATATATAGTTAACAGATTAAATCACAAGGGTGGAGATATTGATATATCTATATATATCCCTGTACTTACAAATAAAGAATATGTTTCTATTTTTCAAAAAGACACGAATCAATTACAAAAAAATGGCCAGGCATTAGTATTTGTTTTTTCTGTTCAAAGAATATTAGTCTCTGGAATGCTGGCTCTCGGATTTTAAAATATCTACTCTTGAGTAGGAACAGGTATGAATAAAGTAAGTCAAATTTAAGCATCCAAAGTTGCTCATACAGGTTGTTCCAAGGGAACACAGACTCAGAAATGAAGCCTCCTAAGGAAGTATCAAACTTTTCTGAAGAATTAATATCATTCAGAACATGTTCTTTGATAATGCAATTAAATAAGGAACATGAAAAATGTTTGCAAGCAAAAACATTTAATTAAAAGAAATACCACAAACCACAGCCCTCACCATTCTTGGGAAATAAGTCTTTAAGTCACATTGATTCCAAAGAATAGTCCCTTTAACAATGTGAATATCCGCTCCTTAGTCATAATCCTGTAACTCCACATTCTTAGCCATTTTATTTATTTATTTAAACACTTATTTTTTTTATTAATATGAAATTTATTGTCAAATTGGTTTCCATACAACACCCATGCTCATCGCAACAGGTGCCCCCCTCAATGTTGCACACCCTCCCCTCCCTCCCACCCCCCATCAACACTCAGTTTGTTCATCACCCACCCTCCCCTCCCTCCCACCCCCCATCAACACTCAGTTTGTTCTCAGTTTTCAAGAGTCTCTTCTGGTTTGGCTCCCTCCCTCTCTAACTTTTTTTTTCCTTCCCCTCCACCATGGTCTTCTGTTAACTTTTCCAGGATCTACATAAGAGTCAAAACATATGGTATCTGTCTTTCTCTGCCTGACTTATTTCACTTAGCATAACACTCTCTAGTTCCATCCACGTTGCTACAAAAGGCCATATCGCATTCTTTCTCATTGCCACGTAGTATTCCATTGTGTATATAAACCACACTTTCTTTATCCATTCATCAGTCAATGGACATTTAGGCTCTTTCCCTAATTTGGCTATTGTTGAAAGTGTTGCTATAAACATTGGGGCACAAGTGCCCCTATGCATCAGCACTCCTATATCCCTTGGGTAAATTCCTAGCAGTTCTATTGCTGGGTCATAGGGTAGATCTATTTTTAATTTTTTGAGGAACCTCCACACTGTTTTCCAGAGCGGCTGCACCAGTTTGCATTCCTACCAACAGTACAAGAGGGTTCCCGTTTCTCCACATCCTTGCCAGCATCTATAGTCTCCGATTTGTTCATTTTAGCCACTCTGACTGGCATGAGGTGGTATCTGAGTGTCATTTTGATTTCTGTTTTCCTGATGAGGAGCGACTTTCATGTGCCTGTTGAGCACCTTTTCATGTCCCTGTTGGCCATCTGGATGTCTTCTTTAGAAAAGTGTCTATTCATGTTTTCTGCCCATTTCTTCCCTGGATTATTTGTTTTTTGGGTGTGGAGTTTGGTGAGCTCTTTATAGATTTTGGATACTAGCCCTTTGTCCGATATGTCATTTGCAAATACCTTTTCCCATTCCGTCAGTTGCCTTTTAGTTTTGCTGATTGTTTCCTTTGCGGTGCAGAAGGTTTTTATCTTCATGAGGTCCCAATAGTTCCATTTTTGCTTTTAATTCCCTTGCCTTTGGGGATGTGTCAAGTAAGAAATTGCTGTGGCTGAGGTCAGAGAGGTTTTGTCCTGCTTTCTCCTATAGGGTTTGGATGGTTTCCTGTCTCACATTCAGGTCCTTTATCCATTTTGAGTTTATTTTTGTTAACACTTATTTTTGACAGAGAGAGACAGAGCACGAATGGGGGAGAGGAAGAGAGAGAGAGAGGGAGACACAGAATCTGAGGCAGGCTCCAGGCTCTGAGCTGTCAGCACAGAGTTTGATGCGGGGCTCAAACTCACGAACCATGAGATCATGGCCTGAGCTGAAGTTGGACACTTAATCAACTGAGCTACCTAGGCACCCCTACCATTTTCAAACCTTCCCCTTTCTCTAGCTTCAGCCAGGAGATGGCCAAAGAAGCAGGGAAGATCTGACTTTTCTCTTCTTCCATGCCTTGCTCTCCTCTGTCTCTGCCTCCCTCCCAGGTTGCCTCTGGCCTGCAGAGTTGGAGGCTGGAAGGAAGGAAAGAAGGAGGAGAGAGACAAGGGTCAGGAATACTGCCTCCTGCCTGCACAGACCTGTCCTGAAGATAGCACTGAGCATGGTGGCAGATGCCCTGCCAACTACTTCTCTCCCAGGGCACTCTGTAGCCTCCTCAGATATGGTCCCAGTGGGGTCCTTGGGTGACAACGGCCCTTAAAAGAAAGCGGAAGCTCACAGCTCAAAAGTCATTGACTCTTCTCAGTCAGACATTGCAATTCCTCCTTCCTGAGCAAGAGTGCCCCCCTCTTGGGGTCACATGGCTCCTCAGCAGTCCTCTTGGTGGGGATTCAAAGGAGCCCAAGGTCTGTCCTCTCCCTCATGGACCCAACCTGGCCCCTGAGAGGTGTTCATTCATCTTCACTCCACTGGGAGAGGAAGGACTCCCAGCTCAGGTGTTCCTCTCAATGTGGCAGCCTCACTCTGATCCAGCCACAGCCTTCCTGCTGGTTCTCATGCTCCACTAAATGTGGCAGGCATATTGCAAGGTGCTTGAGTTCTCTCAGGGCACCCTCTCTAGCTTGACGAGACAAAAGCAGTATCACTCTTCTTCTCCACTCCCAGAGGTGGGGTGGGGTGGGCGGGTGGGACACAGATCTCTCTGGCATCTCCACGTGGACATCTTCTATGGCATTGGCCTCTGAGTTGATCCCTCTAAATGGATGATGGACAAAGGTACCCAAATGAGTTATGTGCCACTTTTTTTAAAAAGTCTTGCATAGATGGTCTAACCACTATGGAATCAGGGGTACTTGGCCTTTTGCCCTGGGCCTTTGAAGCCAGAAAGAAGTCCATTTTAATAGCATGTTACATGACCATCCTCATTATTAAACGATGGGACAAATGTAGAAGGGAAACTGTGCCTTAATGGGTCTCCAGTTCCAGAAACATACATCACACATCTGCAAGGTATTCTCAGGTTTACTCACCTTAACTCCAAGGCACTACTGTTGTGGGTGTACCAGGAAGTCATGGCAGCAGGGAAGGGGGATCATTTGGAGCCAGGAGAAGATCTAGTCTTTTCAGCTTTCCTCAAGTCAAAGCCCATAATTTTGAACAATTGGTTAGCATTGTGGATTTACAAACTACTTTCTTCTTTGTTTTTTTATTTTTCATTTTATACTCACAGTGACCCCTCTGTGTTACTATCCCAATTTTTTTTTCCTAAGAAGTAGTATATCGAAACTCAGAGAACTTAACTCTTATCTAAAGTTACGCAGCTGGTTTATGACACAGAACTTGAACTCCTGCCCTCTGTCCAGGACGCAACACTGTAGGCCTTCTGCACATGAGGCCCACACGGTTTTAGCTTCTTCTCACCAACAGGTTGATATGGAGTAGATTTTCAAAAAAACAAATTTCCAAAGAGCAGGCTGAATACTCCTGCTAGTAAACTCTATCATTCAAATCAAGAAGTTCCCCTAGATAATCACATATATATTTGGAACTGTGTATTGTGGAATCTCACAGATATATGGTTTTCTAGGAATACATTTGTCATGTCCAGTGTTCTAGCTTGTTTCTGAGATTGGAGATAAGTCTCAGAAAATATTGGTCCTAATAAGGAAGAAGCAGTAAGCAAAAGCTCCAGAGAGGGAGTGCGCCAAGTTGGGTTGAACAAAAGTTTTGATTTGTTTGTGATTTATCACATGTTAAATTTTCAAAATAAATGAGAACATTTGCCTTGAATTTCAACGGCCCCAATGTCTTGTGACTGCTCATGGCAATCTCCTTGCCAGCTGGAACGGTATGGAGCAAATAAGGGACTTCACGTAAGAGTGAGGGAGGGAATGCAGGATGCATCAACGGTGTGGGGTGAGACTGCCTGGCTCCCAGATGTGTCCCTAATAAATGATTTTGTCAGAGCACGCATTTACGTGAGGTGTAAGGCAGGCGTCGGGACTATTGCTGCTAGCCTACTCAGCATGATCTTTTACTGACTGTCATGCGAGCGACAACCAAGAATCCGTAGCTGAAACAACAGAGCCTCCAGCTATTTTATTGTGATTTTTATCAGAAAAAAAAACTAATTTTGTATATCCAGTTCGATTCCAAGCAGAGGAAGGGAATTCTATGCATATATGTGGGAAACCAATTTTTTTTTAAGTTTTAGCTTCCCAGACCAGAATCATTTAAAAAAACACTTCAACAGCAAAAGTGAATTAGGGAGTACCTTGATCCCACAGGTATTCAGGAAGCTGAGTGAGGCCCGATACACACGTGCTGAAAGCGATGAACTGAGCTGCTCAGGAAAGGGAATTTCAAATACTGAGCATACAGAAACAGCACTGAGATTAAGCAACAGGGACTACATCAAGGTTCAGGAGCCTTTCTCTGTGTGCCTCTGTTGTCCATCTGCAAAATGGGGCTACCGTGCAGATGAAAAAGCACAGAAATCAACCAACCATTTCACAAGGTTTACTCAAAAGTTTGCAATTATGATTACATAATATTCTGCCCATGAAATTTCCTGAATTAATAGAAGGAGAGAAAGGGGGAAAGTATCTGAATCTTGCAAGAGGCAGTAGGGTAGCGGGGAATTGCTCTTAGGACAGTCGCCTGGGTGTGATCTCTGTGCGGCCACTCTCTGGACACACGACATGGTCACAGAGATCATTTACTCTCCTCTGTGTCTCAGCTTTATCACCTGCAAAGCCTCATAGGGTTGTTATAAAGACCAAAAGAGTTTGTGCATACAGTGTGAGAGCAGAATGTAGCACAAAATTAGTATTGAGCAAGTATTAGCTGTGATCATTCTTCTTTCTCATTGACACAGGTGTATATGGTCTTAACCTGAGGGAACACATTCAAGATGTCAAGATGGCGGCCAAAGGAAAGACCAGGCAGAATAGTGCTGGCTGGATTACAAAAGTGAATTTCAGTTCTATCTAAATATTTAGATTAGCCACAATCAGTATTTGACGCCCCATGACATATGGATGCTGTCCTGGGTACTTTTGTGCATTATCTTTGGTATTCTCAGCAATACTGCAAGGTAGATAGTAAGACAATTATTACTCTGCTCATTTACAGACAAGGAACATTAAGTTGGAATGAGTTGTCCGATTCCATACGGTAGGCAACAAAACCCAGATTCACACCCAAGTCCATCTAAGCTCCAGAGAGCCGGGATCAGCGTTCATATGCGCTGCCGAACCGCTCTTTCCTGCATGCCCATGTGGGGCCAGGCACCCGTCTGGATGCTTATCTGGCTCCAACGTCTCTACCCCTCACAGCCCTGCAAGGTGGGCATTACTATCTCCACTTGCTTTCTCAGAGAGCTAAACCAAACTAAACCAAGCCTTCTGTTTACACTGCAGAGCGCTCACCGGTGACAGTGAGGTAGGAAGCATCTGACATTTTTCAGAGTAGGAATGGAGCTGGCATTGCTGAAACACTCGGATATATTTATTTCCAACCACACCAACTGGCATTCTGGCACCTCCTTTTGAATAATGAGCCTCATTCAAGCCGGAATGACTCATCGCCTGTCAGTGCTAACTAGTGAGGCTTGCTGGCTGCAGCCCCAGGCTCCTGGAGATGGTCCAAGGACCCTCTCTCATCAGTGCCAGGGGGACACCCACCTCCCCTCCCAGCACGGCTGTGTCTCAGGGCTTAGATGAGTCCCCCCACCACTTGCAGCCACCACCCTGCTCCGCCTCGAGAAGGCAGTGCAAGAGAGCTACACACACAGCCTAATTACTCTAACTAATGGCCTGTCACAGCACAAGACACCGTGAAATCTTTACCCAGGGGTGAGTGCCCAGGCTTGCATGTTTATTTTTAATTATAACATTGCATAAAGTTACAAGAAGTTGGAATTTGCCTTGCTGTGACATTTAGGAGTCCCGAATCCCCTTGTCTTTTGTTTATTTTGGGTGAGTCCTCCCCTGAGGCGTGCTCCCCAGCGAGGCTGACCATTTGTGGTCATCGTACATCTCATGTTTGCTTGGCTGCCACAAGAAGCAGCCCCGTGCGGTCGCTGAGTGTCTGTATCTCTTTGGAAGGTTCGAGAGGGGAACGGGGCTTAAGGCAGAAAACAATCTTGTACGATGAGGGTGCGGGGCTGAGCTCTGCCACAAAGCTGCTTGCAGATTTGTGTGGTCCTATCACTTCCCTGGCCTTCAGCTTTCAGATGCGGGGTTTTAAGTTATGGCTAAAATGGATGCTTTCTAAGGATGTTGCGATAATCTAATCTATCCTCTGACTCTAGAAACATCCCCACCAGAGACTTGCCAAGGGGAAGCTATTCTGTTTAAAATCCCACAGCGAGAAATATTTCTCAGCCCCTCCCTTCCTGGCCTTTCATGGCAAGACATTCCTGGCATTGACAAGCTTTCTCATAATCAAGGTGCTTTCTTAAACTTTCTCTTTTTAGCATTATCTGTGCTTTTCATAAAGTCTGAGCCTATGTATTACCATAAACCTGTCCCTCTGGGTTTTCTTATACTCCACGTCTCCCCACTTTAGCCTTCTCCTAGCCTCAAGTCAGCTTCATTGCTTGCTCATAAGTGTTCCCTTTGGTCCACAAGGAACTTAAGCACTGTGTCTTTTAAGAGACTGCCCTCTTAGGAGTTAAGTGGAACGTTTAACAAAGAGCATTCCATGGAACACCTGTGACTATGAATATGAAGTAAGTGCTCTGAGAAAGAGCTCCATGGTAAAAACAAAAACAAAAACAAAAACAAAACAAAAACAAAAACAAAAACAAAACAAACCAGAGTACATTTTGGAAGCGGTGGGCTGAATAGAATTGAAGAAGTATCTCTGTCATAAGAAGTTGAGCTCTCCCTTCTCTGCCTGTTAGAGCTGCAGGGACTGTGGAATCAGGAAAACAGGGGCAGGGGAATTGGCTGTCTCTGCACAGTTACATAATCTTACATGGGGATAAGAGAGGAAAGTGAGAAAGGCATTTTCCCCCTCCCCTCCCAGGCTAAACCCCGCCTCATGCGGGGGACATCATGGAGGAATGAACACGATCATAGACTTTGGAGGTGTGCAGACCACCAAGGTTCAGTTCCCAGCCTTGTGCTCTGTCCTTGTGGGGTATTAGGTGAATTTTCTCTCCAAGTTCTGTGACCTTATCAATGGGATAAAGATAAAAATACCTGCCTTTCAGGGTTGTGGTGAAGAATAACTGAGAAAACACAGATAAAGAACCTACGATCACTCAGACTCCTGCAAACACTCTCAGGTCTGAAATCTAAGCCCCCTAATGACCAACCAGGTTTTCTTTCCCCATTGGAAGGTGGGGTTGACTCCACCCTTCTCATCAGAGTCCCTTCCTCACTGTCACTCCCTACTCGGAAGTGGTGTTGTCCAGACTCCCAGACAGACATGCCCATTTGAGGGACACAAAGCCTGCCTTTGAATGGCGTCGACAGCCAATCCCTAACACAGGCAGGGAATTCTATGGCCAGGCAGCTTGTCAGTAGACTGAAAGCCCATAGAGACTCTGGAAGTGGAAGACTGTGGTATGCTCTAGAGAGTACAAGGGAAGTGGTCCTATTCCTGATGTTGGCAGAAAGACCTCCAGGGGCCATCCTGACTCCGGGAGAAGTGGCTGTCATCTGGAGACCAGTCAACACTCATCCACCCCCTCCAGTCTCTAAGCAAGATGGAAACTGGCATCTTTCAGGAATGTTTTACTTGGCTTACTCCGTGGTTTTGAAAATTCATGTTTGTTGCGAAGATTTTAAAATTTAGAGACTATGCAGAAAAATTCAGGTCTACGGTGTTTTTTGGTTTCGTTTGTGTTTTAAATCAAAGTATTCCTGCATAGCGGCAATTGCTCAGAGTAAAGTAGATGCAGCCAGGAGTTCCATTCCCCAGTCTCCACCCTTCCCTATTATCTACTTTGTCTTCTGAATGTGTTCGTCAATGGTGCTTCTGGGTACCTGAGTTTGAGCCCGATTCATTTAACAAATGTTGTACCAGGAACTGTGCTAGATGTACAAAACAGACTAATGAGGGAGAAAGATCTGCAAACACTAGGTGCTCTAATGCGTATAGACCAAGGGCTGTGGAAATCCAGAGTTGGGGATGGCTAAGAGCCTAACAATGATAACACCTATAATTTATTGAGTGCTTACCATGTGCCAAGCGACTGGCCTGCCTTAGGAGTCAGGGATGCTTCTCAGAAAGTTTTCTCTTCAAGAATAAGAACATTGTCAGCTAGAGAAAAACATTTCGGACAGAATGGCATTATTCAAAGGCTTGTGAACAAGTCAAGAGGATTCAGTGTGCAAATGAAAATTGCAATGTGGCCATAGCCGGAGCTATATGAGGGGCTGGGGTGAGTGAAGGGCCATAAACTTTAAAAAAAAATTTTTTTTTAATATTTATTCATTTTTGAGAGACAGAGAGACATAGAGCATGAGTGGGGGAGGGGCAGAGAGAGAGGGAGACACAGAATGCGAAGCAGGCTCCAGGCTCTGGGCTGTCAAACAACCCACGAACTGTGAGATCATGATCTGAGCAGAAGTTGGACATTTAATCAACTGAACCACCTAGGTGCCCCAGGACCATAAACTTAATCTGGGACTAGAGGGGACATGATTCCTATCCTGCAGCCAATGAGAAGCCATCTGCATTTTAACCAGCTTCTCCACAGTCCTTCCTGAGCACAGGCTTAGAGCGAGTTAAAGGGTCAAGAGTCCTGAAAAGGAGGAGGGATGGGGGATGGAGCCACTCACTGCTCTTTCTGGACCTTTTGGTGGGGGGATGCTAGGGTGAATTGGCCTAGGCTCGTCCACACCACCCTTCACCCAACCCGCCTGTGGGATATGTTCAGGGAATTCAACGTGGCATATAGATTAGTCCAAGTCCAACATGATGAGGAAGGTAAAGCTGGTGCCAAACACACTGACAATGCCTTTGACTCTAAGTGTGATTCTGTCTAGAGTTGGTCCCACTCCTCCCCAATAGAAGAGAAGTTTGAGTCTTCCTTAATGTCTGTGAACATACATCTTTCCTCTCAAAGCCACGCACAAATACCTTTCACCAATATGTGCTTTCATTATTGCTCCGTCCAGCACCTCTCTTTTTTTGTTAAATCCTTCTTCTTTGTGAATAATTTCTTCTTTTGGCAACACCCATTCACACTAATATGCAAAGTGGTCACAGGGCAGGTCTCGGGCCACTTTGCCATGTAGATTATTTAGAAGAGGCAACCCGAGAGCCCTTTGGGAAATTCTCACAGGGAACTAAATCAGAAAGTAATATCCTGTTTTGTCTGTACTCTGTGCTAGTGCTAGTGTGCCCTGTAGAGGAATCCTGGAGTTCGTCACCACGGGCTGAAAGATAAACAAACCCCTGGCTCCCGGCCCTACCCTAGAGCACTTCTAAGGAATTACACTGAAAACAGAGTGTCATCAAAATCAAAAGATGGAAACAGAATCTTAAAATTCTCCCTAGCTGCTCATTTCAATGCTTGGAGCAGAAGTCTCCATTTTTTTCACAAAGGACAAGCATTCATATCAAAATTAGTTGGCTCCCGAACTTTTCGTTTAAGAGGTTCCCCTTTATAACTTCAGGTAATTTCAAGACCTCTTCAGAATACTGTCAGTATCAAGCAGTTGAGGAAATAATACAACAAAAATCCACTGAAGATTCAGTAAGGGTTTTTAGAGGAATGGTAATTTTGTTAATCACAACTGTACATTTATGGGCCCATTGAAAAATGGCAACATGAGGGGTGCCTGGTGGCTCAGTCGGTTGAGCTTCCGACTTTGGCTCAGGTCGTCATCTCGTGGCTCGTGGGTTCAAGCCCCGCATCAGGCTCTGTGCTGATGGCTCAGAGCCTGGAGCCTGCTACAGATTCTGTGTCTCCCTCTCTCTCTGCCCCTCCCCCCCCTCAAAAAATAAACAAACATTAAAAAAAATTTTAAAAGAAAGAAAAATGGCAGTGTGCATACACGTGGGCTCCTCTCTTCTGTTCAGTCTCAGGTGTCATCAGCAGTTACTTGGAAATCATATTGACCATGGAGTTCTTTACAAGAACTTTCTTTCCACACTCTATCCCCAATGGGAGTCATCCAGCCCCAGACTTAAAATCCCGGTGACTCAGAAAAAACAGCAAGGATGCAATATTTTGTGTTTCTTTAAGTTTGTTTTTTTGTTTTGTCAAAGAATAGAATTCATCATGATATCTGTAGAAGATAATTGGTGTGCCTTCCTTCTGTGTGAGTTATACACGATCTCCTCAAGATAGGCCCATTTACTCCATCACGGGATCACCTTCTTTCCGAGTCTGCAGTTCCATGCTTAGTACCTAACATGAGTACTAAAGTTCCTCCTCTGGGAGCTAATCCTCCAGGAAGGACCAGGGTTATCTGCCCTTAACATGGCAAGAGACACAGTGATGAGGCTGGAAAGGGTGACCCAGGTGATCCAGGTGCCAAAGTTCCGTAAAGAATGTAGCAACAAACTACATTCATTCTTTTATCAGTGTTGATGTTTATCGTGTGTTGGATAAGGCGAAAATGAAAATTCTGGCCTCAAGGGAGTGAGACACACAAGGTGGAGGTGTTTTCAGCTTACTCCAGGGCTGTGGAGGCACAGAAACTGCAAGGAGAGACTCCCTGAGAGGTGCAGATGAAGTGTCGTGGGAGCACAGAGGAGAGGAGATTGTCCTCTGCTCCAGGAAAGGGGGTGTGAGGACGCTTACAAAGGAAGCAGTGTTTGAGTTGGGCCTTGAAAGATAAGGAAACCAGGCAACTCTGTGAATCCCATGCTTGCTACGTTTGTGGCTTGGGTCCAGAAATTGGGGCTTTGGGGAAATGCTCACTTAGCTTTCACTTAATCAGGAAAGGCTTTTCAATAGAGGATGGGGAGGGAATCTTTGGAAGGAGGTAAAAGGCACACCCCTTTCACCAGACCGAACAGTTGATAAGCTTCTGGATTGTATGGGCTGGTCACAAAGGTTCAGGTTCTAGTGATTCTGAGTGCGTGACTTTCTCTGTTGTGGGCTGAGCCATGCCCCTTCACATTCATGTGCTCAAGTCCTAACCTTCTGCACTTCTGAATGTGACTATATTCAGAGATTGGGGCTTTCTAGAGGTAATTAAGATAAAATGAGGTCATGTGGCTGGGCCCTAACCCAATATGACTGGTGTCCTCACGAGCTGAGAAGAGGAGGTGGGGACACAGACACATGGACAAGACATGTGAGGACACATGGACAAGCCATGCACAAACCAAGGGGTGAGGCCTCAGCAGAGACCAGCCTCATGAACACCTTGTAAACCTGTGGTGTGAACCCTCCAGTCTGTGATACTTTGTTATGGTGGCTGGAGAAGACTCACGCATTCCCTGCCATACAGTTTCCTGCTCTTAGACTAATAACTTAGGAGGATAAGTTAGCATCTTTGGCCACATATCCTCATGCCCAAACCACTGACCTTTTACGTCAAGCGCCTGTCTGGCTGCATCTTCCACAATCCGTTCCTGCTCTCACCCCCACCCACAGCTCTCTGGACTTCCCAACTACACATTCTCACTCACAGCACCCAGCCCCCCGGAGATCCCTGCACTCACGAGGTTCATCACCTTGTTCCTTTGAATTTATCTTCACTGCCTGGAATATCCCTTTGTGGGGAATACCCTTTAATCCTTCAAAAGTCAGCTCAGAAGCATGACCTCTGAGTACGCTTCCCAGGCCTCGTCTGCCCAGTACCTAATCATTCCCTCTGCTATATTCTGAACATAATTATTTATTGCATTTACAGCAGTATTTTACTTTCCTAAATACTGAGCTCTTCTGTGGACTATGTCTGACCCATCTCTGTAGGCCCTGCACCTAGCACAGACCCTGTCACACAGCAAGTACTTAATAAATACTTATTGAATTGGACAAGTAATTGGATAGGTCATCAAATAAATTCACATTTTCACAAACAGTGTAAGTGCAGCAAACTCTGAAGTTGGAACAAGAACATGGGTCTTTGACCTTGAAACTGCACTGATCAAGTACTTGCCAAACACTTTTACTATTATCAAACGTATATGGTAGGTACCAAAAGTGACCTCAGATCCTGGATCCAGCATCTTCCTTTGCAAAGGAGAAAATTAAGTGCAGAAATGTATCCAAAGTCTCATAGCTAGTCAAGTGGGAGATGTAGAACTGAAACACAGATCCTCGGACACCTGACCCAGTGATCTTCCACTTTTCCAGATTCTAGTCATTGCTTCAGGCCTGCATCACATCCCAACTCCTTCAAGGAGCTTTTTCTGATTGTTCCACTCCCTGCGATTGCCTCTCTTCTCTGGAGTTACCATGAGTCAGACCTATGCTGGCTGTAGATCTTGCTCTCACATGCAGAGTTCCAGAAGTCTCTCTTCAGAACAAGCTGTAAAGTCCAGAAGACTTAGATCAAACTCCCATGTCTCCATCCTCCATCACACACACACACACACACACACACAAACACTTGCATACGGACCCAGAATTAACTAGGGGGTGGGCTTCCATGAGAAGGGAGATTTCTGGGATGATGGCCTCTTCGTTCTGTCAAGCTTACCCTGAACTAGTTTTTCCTCCAGATGGGTAAACATGGGTTTTCATATGCCTCCTTCTGATGGAGCAGGAGGTCCAAGGTTCTCGAAAGTGGAATTCACTGGAAAGAATACTCAGGTTGCTCTTGGAAAGTTGTGCTCTTCAGGTCCATCTCTCCCACCTAAAAGTAGAGCATCTAGCCCGGACTTTGTCCTTCACGTTAGCATTTAGGCACGTGTCCCATACTGGAAATTGATTCATGGGGGCGGTTCAGGCAGGGAATCTCTTGTTTTTCCCACTCCACGCACAAACCCAGGCGACTTTCTGGATCTTGCCATCCTCTAGTAACACTGAAGAACACTGCCCACGGGGGGAGGTGTCCTTGTCATCTTTGTCCACCACTTTCTGAAAGAAAGAGAGGTGATCTGAAGTACTGATGCCATCTTCAGGCAAGATTTCTTATAAAAACCCATGTTCAGGGAAAGAAAGCCTGAGTCATCAGGCCCCATAACATAAACAATAAGAATTTTGCAACGACAGTTCGGCAACTAGATTTATTTGTTTGCCTGGAACTGTATTCAGTACAGCTAGAAGTAAACGTGAAAGTAGCTTGAAGTTTGCGAAGATAAATTGTCATTGATTTTAAATAAACAAGTATCAATTCTTTCATTGTCCCCTTAACAACAACTTAAGTGGAGGTCAGGGATGATTACTGACGTTTCCTTCGTGACTTCAGCATACATATATTTCGTAGTAGGCACTTGGCCCTCAAAAACCATCTGTTGAATGAAAAAAGAATGAATTGATCAGTACATTTTGTTAAGTTGCTCTTGTTTCTATCATCTGTCTTGATCTGATTTCATATTTATTATAAAGCAATTGGTGAAGTTGCTACATTCTGAAATGCAGCCCTTAGCATTTCCCTGGCAGATACGTGACCAAGACCAGTCTATTCATTCTGACTTTCCCAGTCTTAAGCTTTCCTTCTGAGTGTATTTGATGGTCAGTACTCCTAATTTGTTTCAAGACTGCTGAGTGTAACACTAGTGTTAATAATTACAAGAGTGAGTGTTCAATGAACAAGTCTCAGACACGGTGTGCTAGACACTATGCTAGCCATCTTACGTGCAGTATTTTACTTAATTTTCCGTAAGCTCTAGGGACGCCTGGCTGGCCCAGTCCGTTAGGCGTCCCACTTTGGCTCAGGTCATGATCTCACGGTTCGGGAGTTCGAGCCCCGCCCTGGGCTTGCTGCTGTCAGCACGGAGGCCGCTTCAGATCTTCTGTCCTCCTCTCTCTGTGCCCCTCCTGCACTCTCTCTGTCTCTCTCTCTCAAAAAAAATAAATGAAACATTTAAAAACTTTTTCCATGAGCTCTAGAAGGTAGGTGCTCTTATTTTCTCCTTCTTAATCTTTAGAGACGAAGATGTTAAATTACTGGCTAGCAAGTGAATAAGCCCTCCCTTGAACTCAGAGATCCTGATGTTCTGTCTCCCTCCCTTTCTCGCTCTTTTTGATCCTTAAGTTTAAGCTCTTGTTCACTGTACTATACCCAACTCCATAATAGGCCAAATACAAGTTCACAGAACATAATGTCCTAGGAATATGGAGGATATGCTGTGTAGACCCACCTTCAAAAGACCTACACTATCTGTGCAATAATTTAATAGCACTTAGGGCCTTTGGCCAAGCCACTCACACTTCTTTGCCTACGTGTGATTCTGATTCATGGCCCATGCTCATTTGTTAGGATAAATGTAATCCTGCCCTACATACATTAACTTAAATGATACATTAACTTGGGGCGCCTGGGTGGCGCAGTCGGTTAAGCGTCCGACTTCAGCCAGGTCACGATCTCACGGTCCGTGAGTTCGAGCCCCGCGTCAGGCTCTGGGCTGATGGCTCGGAGCCTGGAGCCTGTTTCCGATTCTGTGTCTCCCTCTCTCTCTGACCCTCCCCCGTTCATGCTCTGTCTCTCTCTGTCCCAAAAATAAAAATAAAAAACGTTGAAAAAAAAAAAAAAAAAAAAAAAAAAAAATGATACATTAACTTAAACTCTGAGTTCTTTAGTATGGATCACCAACTTGTCTAATCCTAAGAACTATATCTTCTGAAAGAATTGCAAAACCCCATTACCAAGGATATCTTCTGGTCTAAAGCCATTATTAATTAATTCTGGGAAATATTCAAGAAATTTAAACCAAGACTTTGTAGGAAAAAAATGAATCGGTGCTGTGTCTCTTAAGGGCATCATAAATTTTAATGTGGTGAGTTTCATTATTACAGTCTCACTTGATCCCATACCAGGTAAGACGTTCCAGATGAGTTTCCAGGTGTCATCGAAAGAAAGCCTTAAGAAACCTTTCCAGTGTTTGGTTGTTGCTTTTGTTTTTTAATTTTTTCCCTCAGCATTAAGTGCCTTTACATGTAGCAGACAATGTTGTTAAGCTTCATTGTTATTGTGTAGCATTGTTTTCATCATTAACTATTATTTCTCTGACAGTGGTAAGCCCTAGAATTTAGATAGAGAACTGCTAATTTTGAATGGAGAAGTGACAAATCATAAATGACATCAGCTGTTTTCAGTTTTCTCTTGCCAATTTTTCTTTGCTAAGGGATCGACTACTACCAATCGAGGGGTCAGTCTATAGCTTCCTACCCTGTCAATCTCCCAAATGAGATTAATTCCTGGTCTAGAAGCCGATGGATAATAAAATGTCTTTTTTTAAAAAAAAGGACATTTAAAAATAAACAGATTTTGAAAAAAGGAACTGGAATTTCAGCAAGGCATAACAATTTATTTGTGGCAACTAAGGATTGACTTCCACACGGCAACAGGAATTAAATATTGGACTGCATTGTTTCACAAATGCACAGAAACTTCAGCATTGCTGAAAGTGCTAAGATTAAATCTTACGGATCAAATGAATTTTTCTAGAAATCCTTGAGCGTAAGAGAGAATTATGATTAATGTTAAAGTAGCATAAAATTAGCACTGTCATTTCTGCCTAGGTGGATTCTTTCTTAAGCGCATTGTTGTGTAAGATCCAGGAAACTGCCTGCCCAGACAGTATCCACAAGCAGCTGTGGCTTGAGGCTGGATCTCTGGGTATAATTACTTGCCATCTTTCCCAGTGCTGGAGGGAGGCGGGACCTGGACGGACAGAGAGGCTGCCCAGCCACACAGAGCCCAGGATAGTGAGTCAATCCTGAAGACCCTGGAGAGACAGGCAAACGGATGTCCTGCTGGAGGGAAGAGAGAGAGGGAGAGAGGATCCGAAGCACGCTGGGTGCTGACAGCAGAGAGCCAGATGTGGGGCCCAAACTCTCGACCCATGAGATCATGACCTAAGCCTGTTTCAGATGGATGCTGACAGAAGACCCCAGCCCTCTTTGCATTTTTCTCTTTTCTTGCTGAAATCCCTTTATTTAACTATTACGGTGCACCCCCTAGATAAAAAGGCAAGATGGCACAAAATTAAGGAACATGGGGAAAATGCCACACGTCCTAGAAATTGTATAAAACTCCTTATTTTTAAATTCTCAACTTCCGTTTTCAAAGCATGCTCAGTAACATCTCTCAGATCATTTTATATCCTAGTCGTTAGATATTAAGCGGACAGCTGCCGGGAGACCTTTCTCCAGGGGGCTCTTGCACGTCTGTGCATCTTACAGGCAGAAGCATGGACTGTCCTTTGCTCTGGGTTACCTTTGAAAGGGTATGTATATGGCAGCTAGCCTTGGGGAAATGACTCTTTCCAGAGCAAAGGGCAGGCATGGTTACTGCTCATTAAAATAGATACTGTTCATGAAGAAGAAGAAAAAAAATCATAACCTTTGTGTAATGATGAATGTTAACTAGTCGCCCTGGTGATCATTTCCCAATATATACAAATATCAAATCACTACGTTGCACATCTGCAACTAAGACAGTGTTATATGTCAATTACGCCTCAACTGAAAAAACAAAATCGTCTAGATTCGTTGAGAAAAGCTCTTGGGGAGAACCTCTGTGTTTCCACGTGACCCTAGGGAAGCACCTGTGTGGGCCAGTGGGAACACAAGGCCAGGGGGCCTTTCTTCGGGCCTGCATTTTGCAGTTTTGAGTTACTTACATGTGATATCTTTAAAACGCTTGTATTTTTTTTTTTGATTTTTTAAAATGTTTATTTTTGAGAGAGAAAGAGATCACGAGCTGGGGAGAAGAGAGAAAGGGAGAGAGGATCCGAAGCAGGCTGGGTGCTGGCAGCAGAGAGCCAGATGTGGGGCTCAAACTCTCGACCCATGAGATCATGACCCAAGCCGAAGTCAGAAGTTTCACCGACTGACCTCCCAAGGCTCCCCCTAAAACACTGACATTACTGCTACTACTACTAAAAAAAATATGGGCTCCCTTAGCTCCAGGTCCCTCCCCATAAGGGAAACTGCTGTGTGCACAGGCATCTGTTTGGCCCCATCCGCGGGACTCCCGTGGGACCTGAACAAGGGGAACCAGTGCACATATGGGGGTGCTATGCCTCTTGCTGGGCCATCCTTTGCCCCGCACCCCTCAACTCTCCCGGCTTGCTGGGCCCTTGCTGGGCCTCCCTTTCTGCCTCCTACTAGCATCCAGGAAGTTGGCAGGCTGACACCATAGGGTAAAACCTCAGACCTTCCCAGTTCTCAGCAATCACATGCTGGCTGACACAGAAGCTGCTAGAGAAATGGTAGCACCCTCCCATCAGCCGCCCTCCCGCCAGCCCTGGTGGGGGCTGCTGATTCTGGGGTCCTCTTCCCGGTCAGGCTCCCGATGTGGTTCTGCCCTCCCTGCTCTGCAGGCCGGTTCTCCTGGTCTTGTTGGTCAAGGAAGGCATCTGCTTCTTTGATTCCCCAGGTTTTGCCCACTTCACGGGATTTCTTGTCTTCCTGTAGGTTTCTCAGGCTTCGCCTGTTGGAATTCCTGTCATTATGTTTAGTACCTCCCTGCCTGGCCCCTGAAGAGTCTTTCCTCTGGTTTTTCAGCTTCTCTGCCCGCCCCCCACGCCCACCCCCACCTCCACCCCCACCCATGTGGCCTGTTCTTCTGCTCCAGATCCAGATCCAGCCACGCCCCCAGAGCCCCTCAGTGCCATGATATGAGCTTTGCTGCCTGAGACCCAGAGGTTGTTCTCTCCCTCTACAGCTTGCATTAAACACTGTCCCTCACCTTCTTTGTCCTTTATAGTGCTTGCTTACTAGGATGTCTTTCCCATTAACCTCTTAGCAACTTGGAGAGCAGGATGCCATACTCCTTTTTCACATACCCCTTACAGACTAGTGTTTTTCAAACAATAGTCCCTAATTAAAATCAGTTTTACTGTTACCCATAAAATTAGTGAAGGCATATAAAATCATTAATACCTTTTACCTTCGCAAGGGAAAGAGGAGCGCCATTTTGCCACATAGACCATTTTCTCTCCCTCGTCCGTCCTTGAACTGCTATTGCAATGTCGAAGTCCCTATTGCATACACTACTTTGGTAAGAGCTACAGAAGATGGCTTCGCGACCTAGGCGCTGTTCTGAAGGTGACTCGGAGGCAGGAACAGAGTCGCCAGATGAGCAGGATTGGGGATCTGAGCGGCCCTGGAGGAAGGCCATTGCTCATTGGAGGAAAGGAGTGAATCAAGTGAAGAGCTATCCGACACAACATGCACGGGTACGCGGACAGCAGGACAGAGGAGGAAGGCTCCAGGGTCATGTTAAATCTCTACGGGATGAGGGCAATGGGCTGAAGCGACTACAGAAGGAAGGCCTTATTTCATCCATATTTTAGAAAGCTTTTCTGGCTGGGGCGCCTGGGTGGCGCAGTCGGTTAAGCGTCCGACTTCAGCCAGGTCACGATCTCGCGGTCTGTGAGTTCGAGCCCCGTGTCGGGCTCTGGGCTGATGGCTCAGAGCCTGGAGCCTGTTTCCGATTCTGTGTCTCCCTCTCTCTCTGTCCCTCCCCCGTTCATGCTCTGTCTCTCTCTGTCCCAAAAATAAATAAACATTGAAAAAAAAAAAAATTAAGAAAGCTTTTCTGGGGCTTCTCAGGGCAGAAGAGTGACCCTGGGGGTGCCTGCGTGGCTCAGTCGGTTAAGTGTCCAACTTCAGCTCAGGTCATGATGTCGCAGTTTGTGAGTTCCAGTCCAGCGGAGGGCTCTGTGCTGACAGCTCAGAGCCCGGAGCCTGCTTCGGTTTCTGTGTCTCTTGCTCTCTCTCTCCCCTCCTCTACTCGTGGTCTGCCACTCTGTCTCTCAAAAATAAATAAATGTTAAAAAAAAAAAAAAAAAGAGTGATGCTGGAGGGAGACAGTCTCAGGAAACCTGAGTGCCCTCTGCTCTGCTCCCACCCTTTCCCCACTCGTGGCCTTCAAAGAAGGTTCACCCGGTCAGCCAAGCCCAAACTCTGCTATTCCCCACTTTCTCTAGGGGTGGTGGGGGTGGGGGTCAGTCTGCAAGAGAGAAGCAAGGCCCCGGGAGAACAGCTGTTCCTTCCACGGCACTTCTTTCCACATGTTGGAGATGAAGACACAGGGCGTGCACAGCCTCTACATTTTATTTTCTGATGTGCCTGGCACAAATGCCAAAGACAGCTACAAGTAATTGCTCTCCAAGCTCCAGTGAACTAGAACATCTTCATTTAAATCATGCATAGCCTAGAATTTTTTTTAAAGGAGAGAAAGATGACTTTATGTGGTAGTTGCTAGGCAGCCAGGCGCTCAGGGAGCTCAAACATACACGCCGCTTTGCAGAATCTCAGGAAGCCACACTGTCCTCTTCCAAAAGCTCTCCTTATGCAACACTTGCGAGCTTCCACTGCATCCAAAAATGTAAGCTTGTCTTGTTTTTAACCACCCACCATTCCCACACCCCATTAACCGGTGCTAAACCGGGAGATGATTTGTGTGACCAAACCTCCCGTGTCAGCGAGGGCCTTGATGCAGGCTAATGTTTGGGCAGGACTCTGATGAAGGTACTGGGAGAAATGAAATTTTGAAGATTTAATTTGTTGCCTCACATGTGCATGGAGAAATTTTGGAAAATGCAGAAAACCATAAGACAATTAATAAAAAAATAGAATAATCCTACTACTCAGAAAAACCAGTGATAAATATGGTGATGTTTCCTTGTATAGATCTATAACAAAATCGACACCACTGATTGCTCAGGACTTAACACAATGTCGAAAAAAAAAATAGTTGGCACTTTCACTCAATTTAAAAAAATATTTTTTAATGTTTATTTTTTTATTTTTGAGAGACAGACAGAGGGTGAGTGGGGGAGGGGGAGAGAGAGAGGGAGACACAGAATCCAAAGCAGGCTCCAGGCTCCAAGCTGTCAGCACAGAGCCTGACATGGGTCACGAACCTCAAATCATGACCTGAGCCAGTCGGACACTCAACTGACTGAGCCACTCAGGCGCCCCCAACAAATAATTTTAATGAGGGATGTTATGTCCATTTTTCAATGAATATTACAAAGAGGAGTATTTTCACATTATTAAAGATTTTTAATGTTTGATTAGTATTTTGTCACATATATGCATTATGAATCATCTATTTTCATCTCGTCTCCTATTATTCGGTATTTTTTCCTAAATTTTAGCTAGCTGAAACAATGCTGTTATGAAAAGTCTTTACATAATTCTTTGACCATTTTCTAGATTTCTTTATAATAGATTTCTAAAAGTAGAGTTATTTGGCCAAAAGGCATGGATTCTACTAAATTTCTTGAGAGTTATCATCAAAGTGCTTTCCAAAACACTGGTAATAATTTACATTTCCACCACAGGTTCTGATCATTCCTGTCTCACTGCACTTTGGTGAGGTTGTTAATTAGTATAGTGTCATTTTTTTAATCTGTAAATTCTGTTGGCATTTTATTTTATAAAAGATATCCCTTGTTATTGGAAACTGATATCTTATTTTGACTTGATATTAAATATTTTTTTTACAGTTAGTGGCCATTTACATTGATTTCTTTGTGAATTGTGAATTAACAGCCTTTATGGACTTTTTTTCTCCTAGGGAGGGGACCTTGCAAAGGCATGAACACCAAGAGGCGGGGTTACGGGGCCACCTTCGAGTCTGTCACAATCAGCTCAAAGTAAGTTTGAGATTTACTAAGACTTTAGTCTTACCTAGCTCAAGGGATAAAGGTACTGACATTTAAAAAAACCAAGAGGAAGGACTTCTTTTTAGAGAGTTGTCATGGCACTTGCTGCCCTCCATTTTGCCACTTTTATGGACAGAGCAGGGACAGAGGTTTTTTTCACCTTCAGCCAAGAGAGGGGGCTCCGTGAGCATTGTGCAGAGATCTGACCCGTGTCCCCTCGTGTTTGGGGGGTGCAGTTAGGAGAAGTGAATCCCACCAATCAGATGGTGGCCACGGAGAGGTGTCCTGACTCCTGCCTAAGACGACTGCTCAGAGAGGTGACCGAAAGGCTGGCAGGTGCCTGCCATGTGCCCAGGGGCTGAGGAAGAACCAGAAGTGGCTTGTGGAGGAAAACCATGGTGTGTGCTAAGAACCTACCCTCTGAAATCTCCCCATGAAAAAGACCATCAGGAGTAGAGACAAAGTCCCAGCACACCTGGATGACGCTGATAATCATCTCTGCCAGCCAGCAAGACTTTTCCTGTTCCGGTCTCTCCTCCTCCGTCCCTCTCTTTAACCCCTGCAGAGTCAGAGCACATGGCAAATCAAAGGGCAGAGGAACAAGGTCCCTAACAGCCAGGAAGCCTGTGGCTTTCTTTGCCTCTATTACTGTAACTTGCTGGTCCCGGCTGACAGAGAAGAGAGGATATAATTTCAAATGAAACTTAGAGTTTTAATTGAACACTACAATGGACGTTGTGATCACTTAGGTGAGAATGTTCTCGTTAAAGTAACCAAAATGCATTTTTAAAAATCCAAAAGTAACTAGAAACTTAGAAAACCTTCCATGTTTTCATCCAAGGACTAGAAAAGAAACAGCCTGCAAAGCCAGGGGTGAAGGGTCAACAGTGAGGAAGAATAAGGTTATTTTTTTGCCTCTACTCTTCCAAGTTGAACTCAGTCAAATCTGTGGCTAAAGGGGGACCCCAGTAATTTCTCTCCCCTGTTTAAAAAACAAGTTCTTAGCTATTCTAATCCATTTCTTTTTCCTAGACAAAATTTCTTAGAAGATTCCTAATTAGGATTTTTATTGGAGTAAGCCAGGACTTTTAATTTGGAGAGAATTTACTTCTGCACGATGTATATGTTACCATCTGGAATATTGTACCTCTCCTTTTCTTCAGTTATTTTTGGATTCCAGTAAAATGTAGTATTAGTCACCCTCATTATTGTCCTACACAATTATTGTTGGCTTTAATCCTGTGAATTTTATGGTTTGTTTTTATTGATGTTTCTGTTGTTGCTACTACGAATGCAGTGTTTTTCCTCTCTTGTCTTAAAACTGGCTATTGAGTTTGAAATTAAATATAGCAATTTGTTCATTTAAATTGTAGCCAACCACCTTAGTAAACTTTTATTAATTTTAAGAATGCTTTAGTTGATTATTTTGCTTTCCATGGGTTTGTTGTTAAACCATCTGCAAATCAAGGTAAGTATAGCTTTATTTTCTGGTTTGCATTTTACTGCATTGTCCAAAAAAGCAGAAAAACATCAGTGGTGATCTAGATCAGATAGGTCTTTTAACCGGAATTTTTTCCAGTGTTTTAACCTTGAGAATGATGTTGGCTATTGTCTTTACAAAGATGTCCTTTGTGTGTTAAGGAAGCAAAATGTTATTCCTAGTTTTATAAAAATTAGGTCAAGAATGGTTTCCAAACTGTTTTGTCAAAGGCCTTCAGTTAAAGTTATTTAAAGATTTCCAGTGAAAGACATTTCAGCACCCAAAATAGCAAATCTTTCCAGTGTGTTTAAACACTCTGGTTTATTCATAATTTAAACTTTATACTGTAAATTCAGTATATATGCTTATGTTTTGCCTGAAATGAAGATACAAAACACTGTCAGCTTTTATAGATTTTTAAGGCCCATATAGAACTAATACATTGACTGACAGGACACCTAATCACTAATGTTGTACCTGTGTTCACTGTTCAGAATAGGACAAATGATAGATATTTTTTTTAATTCCATAGTTATATTAAGAACAGCTAACATTTTTAGCACCTGTGGGCATTTATGAAAGGATAAGTATCGGCAAGAGCCCACGTATGTTCACTGAAAATAACACGTATCAAATTAGCCAACTTACTTTTTTATGAAGTTTTAAAATGAGGAATATTTGGTAGACAGAATGAAACTGGATTTCATGAATTCATTTACTTCATAAAGCATCTCTTGGTGTTCTCTTGATCTCTGGCTATTGAGTTTGAAATTAAATATAGCAATTTGTTCATTTAAATTGTAGCCAACCACTTTAGTAAACTAAAAGTAAAATGAAAAATATGGTTTGTAGTATATAGCTTCACAACGATTTGAAATTGGAGTCCAGATAGCGGTTCTGTGCTCCAAAGAAGAATTATCAGGAGAGGCTCTTAATCCTCCACATTAAATATTTTTATCAGGGGGCTCCTGGGTGGCTCAGTCAGTTAAGCGTGCGACTTCCGCTCAGGTCATGATCTCACGGTTTGTGGGTTCGAGCCCCACGTGGGGCTCTGTGCTGACAGCTCAGAGCCTGGAGCCTGCATCAGATTCTGTGTCTCCCTCTCTCTCCCTCCTCCCCATCTCACACTCTGTCTCTCTCTCTCTCTCTCTCAAAAATAAATAAACTTTTAAAAAAATTATAAAAGTTTAAATCAGTTACTGGGATGAAGGTATAGGAGGTGATCAACTGAGGAGATCAAATGGCAAAAAAAAAAAAAAAGAAAGAAAGAAAGAAATCAAAACCTTAAATGCTCGTCATAGCTTGAAACATAAGGTAGAAATATAAAGAACAAACAAACCCTAGAAAAATGAGTGTGCACAGTGACAAGTGGATGAGTGTCCCACAAGTACAGGACGATGCATCGAGATGCCGGGTCTGGGCAGCTGTTTACATTTACACCAAGAGCATCGATAGAAACATTTTCTGAGTGCCTTCAAAGGCGAGACTTCTGGTCAACAGAGAGCAGCATCACGTGGTGTGTGCTGTCCCAGGCTGGCTCCCGGGAAGCAGATGGTGGACTTTAGGCGACAGGATGTGTATCGGGTGTGTCCTTGGAATGAACACCTGTGGAAGGGCAGGGAGGAGGCAGGGGAAAAATGCGAACTTATGAAGGCCCAATAGCTTCCTTGACCAAACTCATGAGGAGCTTTAGAGCCAGAAAGGCTCTTCAGAAGCGTCCCAAGTTGGGCCAAGACGGCCCAGCCCCCCTACTCCCACATGAATCAAGCCCTGGATGGGGGCCGCCCAGGGAAAGGGGCATGACCTTGGACGAGGCGGCTCTCTGCAGCTGAGGCAGACCCCGAAGGGGCTGACAGCTGAAGACGGTCTACAGCCAGCACTGCCAGCAGCTGGGTCAACAAATCCTTCAGGGAAGGGGTTTCTGGGCCACGTATCACAGTGTCCACCGCAGTGGGAAACCCCAGTGCCTGCTGCAAGCCCGTTAGAAATGCTGGGGAGAATGTATTTTTTTACATGTTTTTAATACATGGTTAAACATAAAAAAGCAAGAAAGGGTGCCAAAAGTGAAGAAGAAATGACAGGCAAGTCCTAAGAACCAGATACATGCCTTAGGGGGACATGGTTTTCAGCTCACTGAGGAGGAAATTAAAGCTCTGGGCTCTATTCCCAGTCCTCTGTGAGAAGCAAGAACTGCAAACTCATACCTTGAGTGTGTGGTCCGAGTGTCTACTATCCTCAAGGTGAAAGAACCCTAAAATGAGATATTAACATAAAAATTTAATGCAAAAATCGTTCTATGCATAGAGTCTCTACTGAGGCAAAGTAAAACAAAACAAAACAGAACAAAACAACCACCAATGTGCCCACCCTCAGCATACCTGAAGCTCCAATGGTAGACTGTGACAACCAGAGGATGTCCCATGAATGAAGAGGATGACACAGGTCAGAACCTACAGATGCCAGAATCTACAGACTTAGAGCTTCGGAAACAGACTCCAAGATCCACATGTTTAAATGGACAGAGAAATAAAGGAACAAAATCCAAAAAGCAAATCAGCTGGGAAAAATAACAGATAGAAATTCTAGAAATTAAAAACACAGACATGGAAAAAACATTTTTTGATTTCATCAACAGATGACCCACTCAACAATACACCATTAAGGAGATAAAGGATTAATTTGGAAAAACCAATATGCAGATATCTTATCCAGAAGGATAAGAAATGGAAAATATGAAACTGTCTGCTATGTTCAAGGTACCTTGTAAGATGCTGAAAAACTCTTTTTATTCATTAAATACTTATGAAATACCTAGTATGTACCAGATGTTGGGAGAGACATAGGGATACCATGGTGAACAAGAAAGAGTCACAGTGACTCAGGAGATTTATGTTGGTGTCACCAAAACATGGTCTACACTTTCTAACCCATGACCCTTTACAAAATAAAACAAAGAAATAAATGATGAAAATTATGAAGAGCTATCTGGTAATGTGATCTGGGACTATATCAAGCTAATTAAGAAATATTTGTGCCACTATGCTTTTGACCGTTAACCAGATCTGGAAGAATTTACTCCTCTCTGGACCCCACGATTTAAAGCTGGATATTGGGGCACCTGGGTGGCTCAGTTGGTTGGGCACCCGACTTCGGCTCAGGTCATGATCTCACCCACTCTGGTGGGTCTGAGCCCCGCATCAGGCTCTGTGCTGACAGCTCAGAGCCTGGAGCCTGCTCCGGATTCTGTGTCTCCCTCTCTCTCTGCTCCTCCCCTGCTCGTGCTCTGTCTCTCTCTCTCTCTCAAAAATAAATAAACATTAAAAAAAAATTTAAAGCTGATGTTGACAAATGACAAAGCGTCCAGACTCAGGAGACAAAAATGTTGACCAACCTAGAACGTGCATCGTTTAAGAAATAGTTGGAGGGTTTTCCAGCCAGAGAAGAAGAGCACAAGTAGGTGCAAAACCCTCCAGGACTTTCCGGCCCCAAAGTATTGGGATTCAGCTTAAGGCTTTTGTGGCAGAAATTAAGGCTTGGCCTCTTCCTTCACTCTCATTCTACGGTTCATCTAATTCCTGGCTTTCCTTCTGGTGGGGTGAGGTCACGTGACTGAGTTCTAGCCAGTAGACCGGGGCAAGAAGCACTCAGTGCTGCTTCCAAGCCTCAACTGTAAGAGTGCCACACGTACATCTGCACTGTCACTTCTGGGGACTAGGTGCAGAACATGGGGGCCTTGGAACCAGGTAGTAAAGCACACTATGGAAGGAGCCTTGGTCACTGAGTCACTGCATGCAGTGAAGTCTCTACCGATGAGGCATGTTTCTTTCTAGCTTTACATGATTGATAAACACACATGTATACGACTCGAGCATTATACATTTTGCTTTTATTATTTTTTTAAAGCTAGCAAACGTTACCTTAAATAATACAGTTTCTTTAAATAGGGCTCCCACCCACTTTTTACTCCCAGTTCCCGCCTGACTCATTCTAATGGAATCCTATTTACGGCAATTCTGTGTCCCCTAGGATAACACTCTCACAGGGAGAAAGCTTTGCCCCTACCTCGAATTCTTTTTGTTGCAGAACTTGGTGTATCATCTTGTCACTGGTCCAAATTCTCTCAAGGACACGGAAGTTTTTACTTATTCTTCTCCTCCAGAAATTAACTTAGACACCTGCTCCTCAATCAGAGTTACTTGAAACCTGGGACCCTTTTACGTTCATGTGTATATCCTTAAGACCGACCACAATGCGAGGCATGTAGCAGGTAATTGCTGACTGAATCAACAAACAAACAATAGAGGAGAGTCACAAATGTGAAGCTATGCCTCTCATCTCTTTGGATCTTAATGAGAAAACTCAACTATCCGGATGACCCAGGATAATTGCCTGTCTTAATCCATTTGGGCTCCTATCATAAAACCACCATCGAGCAATATTTAACAAAAAGAACACAGAGAGCTCTGTATGCAAACTTATATAAAACTATTTCGGTGCAGGTTACACACATCTATGTGCACGTCTGTATATAAAACAAAACAGGTTGGTTTCAAATCCGTTATTTCTGTGCATAAAACCAACGGCTTCCTTTTTTGTTGTCTTCTTTCACGATCAAGGAAACCTGAATATGTAGCTATTTTTAAAACACACTCAAGTCTCCCCCAAACAAATGGTCTCTCGCTAAATTAGTTAATGAGTAATGGTGATGAGATTACTCTGAGAATAGCACATGTCAGAAATTTGTAGTGCTCACTAACACAAAACGAGCAACCAAGCCTTTCAGGAAATCTGAATCTGCTATGGCACAAACATTTCTGTCCAGCTCAAGGCCAAATATCTAATAGATCCCTGATTCTTATGAGCACAAGTAAAAATTTAGACAGTGCTCATGGGCAGTGCATTCTCTCTGTGCACTGCAGGGATCGGCACTGCAATCAGATATAAGAGAATGAGAAGAAATATGGTGTCTTCCTTGTTTTGAGGGACAGAGAGAAAAAGCCACTGCTTGTGAAGTAAAAATGTCTAATTATTGTGCACCTGAATCGGTGTTCTAGAAATCTAAACCACTGCGCTTTGGGCCTCCTGCCCCTCTCCTCTCCTCTCACATTATGCAGTAGCTATGCACTTCCCTGTCTGCCTTCCTCTCCCTACATAGGATTTGTGAGGATTGGAATCACTGTCTACCACATATTTGATCCCTGGAACCTGGTGCGATCTGAGGCTTTAGTCGATGTTTCTCAAATGCTTGTCGAATAATCTTGGATTTTCATAAAAGCATTAAGCCATCTGTGAGTTAGTCTCCCGTGGTTAAGAATAGACTTGCAAGAACAGAGCACAAAAATAATCAATAGCCACACACCCTCTTTTCTGACTAGAATGTCAGTTCCATAAAAACAGGAACTCGGTCTTCCTCATGGCGGTAGCCCCAGCATGCCCTCCGTAAGCATTTGCTGAGTGAATGCATGACATCTCTCATAATCCTTTGAGAAAGCTTCACTCAATAACATCGCTTTATCGCGACGAATCCTTGACATCAGCACGTCCCCAATTCCCTTTGCTCAGAATTTGGCCGCTGGCTTCCCGCAGTGTCGTCGCTACGGATAGATGCCGTCAAGATCCCAGCAAATTTAGCAGCATAAAAGAACTCCCCTTCTTCTCACACGGCTCTGTGGGTCGGACGTCCAGGTGGGCTCAGAGTCTCTGCTGAAGTCACTATGTCAGCCGGGCTGGAGGCTCTGGGGCAGAATCCGTTTGCAGGCTCACTCCGGTTGTGGGCAGAATTCAGTTCCATGTGAACTAAGACTGGGTCCTCATTTCCTCGCTGGCTGCCGATCAGGGCTCACACTCGGCTTCTAAAGCTGCCCACGTTCCCGGCTCACCGACCCCTTCATCTTCAAAGCCCGCAGCGGTGAGTCCTTCTCACCCCTCGAATCTCTGGTCTCCCCGTCTGCCTCCTATCTCTTGCCTCCTTTTTTTCTTCTTCTTCATCTTTGCCTCCTCTTCTGCTTTTAAGGGCACATGTGGTCACAGTGGGCCTACCCGGATGACCCAGGATAACTGCCCGTCTTAATCCATTTGGGCTCCTGTAATAAAACCGCCATCGACAACAAATAATCATTCCCTACGTTTCTGGTGGCTGGGAAATTCAAGCTCAAGGCGCTGGGAGTTGCTGTGTGTGGGGAGGATCTGCTTCCTGGTTCACAGACTGCAGCCTTCTCTCTGTCCTCACCTGGCAGAAGGGGTGAGGGAGCTCTCCGGGGTCACCGTCCTATCATGAGGGCTCCACTCTTGGGACCTCATCACCTCCCAAAGGCCTCCCCCTAATACCATCACACTAAGCATTAGGATTTCAAAATGTGAATTTGGGGAGAACACCAACGTTTAGTTCATCACTCTCCCCATTTTAAGGTCAGGAACCTTAATGATTAGGAACCTTAATTCCATCTACAAAATCCCTTCACACCAGTTCTGAAATTATGTAATGGGAATTCAGGAAGACATCTTTAGACACTGAGAGTGAGCGAACAAAGGCACTGCCCCGGGGGCGCCTGGCCGGCTCAGTCAGAAGAACATGTGTCTCTTGATCTCGGGGTCATGAGTTTGAGCCCCACGTTGGGCATAGAGATTACTTAAAAAAAAAAAAAAAGAGTGCCACAGATGGAAGCCAGTCCATTTGTAACCTCATCTCAGAAGTGACATCTCATTTCTTGTGTCATTTTCTATTTGTTAGAAGCAAGTCAGGGACCCCAGCTCCTGCTCAAGGGGAGGGGACGCACAGGCCCTGAGTACTAGTAGACAGGGATCACTGGGGATCGTCTTAGAGGCTGCCTACCACAGAAGGGGAAAGCGATTACATTTTATTGTATGGCTCAGCTGTGAAAAGCACTGGTGTAACCATAATAATGTAAATACTGAACATACTGTATAACGTAAATAAAATTATCAACTGATAATATCACTGAGGGGAAAAGGTGATACTCCAGGTAAATGTGTTTGGTGGGAGAGGAGGGAGGAAAGAGAGCTGGATCCTCATAGTCAACCATCAGGAGTCAATATAAAATATGTTTAAGTGACAGATCAGGACACAGCAATAAGTCTATTATTTAGAGACAAGAAGGTGAAATGCCAGGTAATCAGGTGAAAGAAGTCAAAGTGCTTCTGGGATGATGGATGAGAGCACGAGGGGGCTGCTCACGGATAGCGACCGTCTCTCTTAACAAGCCTTATAGGACCCCCCAACCCTATGCTATGTATGCATATAACTTTTATTGAAAGAACAGGGGATGGGATGCCTGGCTGGCTCAGTTGGTTAAACATTCGACTTTTGATTTTGGTTCAGGTCGTGATCTTGCAGTCATGGGACTGAGCCCCACATCAGGCTCACTGCTGAGCATGGAGCCTTCCTGGGATTCTCTCTCTCCCTCTCTCTCTGCCCCTCCTCTGTTCACATGTGTGTGCTCTCTCTTTCAAAGAAAGAAAGAAAGAAAGAAAGAAAGAAAGAAAGAAAGAAAGAAAGAAAGAAAAGGAGGGAAGGAAAGAAGAAACGGGGGGAAGGAAGGAAGGAAGGCAGGAAGGGAGGGCAGAAGGAAGGGGGAGGGAGGGAGAGAGGGAGAGAGGGAGAGAAAAAAGAAAAGAAAAAAGAAAAGAAAAGAAGGAAGGAAGGAAAGAAGGAAGAAAGAAAAGAAAACAGGGGAAAAACAACAAAAATGAGGACACGGAGTTTTCTCGGAGAAAATTATGAAATTATTGGCCTCCAGTGAAAACAATGTAATGCATCTGTAGCTAAGATAGGAAAGCTTTGGCCCAAGCAATACCAAACAGGATGCAGAGAATGAAAAGGCAGGATATGCAGTTCAGTGGAACACCCGATGTCGGTCAGGCTGCAGGTGAAAGCCAGCCTGCCCCACCCACCCTTGAGGCCTGTGACAAGCGGCCAAAAAGGCGAGCCCAGAACCTGCCTCTGTTTGCAACCACCCTGAAGCCTACACGTGTCTGGCACCCGTTAGTTACCCAATAAACAATTGTTGGATGGAAAAAAATGGATTAGGTAGTGTATTCATTAGTTCTTATTGCAATAATGCTGCATAACAAATCATCCTAAAACTCAATGTCTTCAAACAATAAGCATTTCTTTCCTGCCCCTGGATCTGTGGGTCAGCTTGAGTTCAGCTGATCTTGGATGAGCTTGGCTGCGCTTGGCTCCAAGCCGTGGGTTGCATTCAGTTCTGCACCAGGTGTTTCCTCATTCTTCTTGGGCTAGAAGCTGCCTAGGTCATATTCTCCTCTTAGCAGACCACTGGAAAACAAAAAGGCAAGCAGAATCACGCCATGCTTCTTGAAGCTTTGGCCGTGATTGGCACGCTACCTCTCTATGCGCATTGCACTGGTCACAGCAAGTCCCGTGAGCAAGCCCAACATCAGTGAGGTAAGAGAGTATCCTCTGCCCACTATTATTCGGGATTATGACACTAAACAAGAAACAAATATACAGATAGGAATGTCTGTATTACTGCTGCTGATTAAATATTCAGTGTGTTGCAGAATATTGAAGCTATAAAGAATTTTATCTTGTCCCACCGCTGCATTCAGCAGATGAGAAAACAGACCCAGAGAAAGGGAAGCAAGGGGATACCACAATTTGTGTGGCAGAGGGGTGGACTTCGAATCCTAGGAAAGAGGAGGGAAGAATTAGGATCAGTAATTCAATGTGATCTGAATAAATGAACACCAGAATGAATTGGACTGACAGAAAGGAACCAAGTAGAGAGAGAAACTAAAGATGCAAGAGAAAAAGCAAGCTCTTGGAGACAGAAGGCAGGGGATGATATGATCAAATGCGTTGTTGCAAGGGGGCCTTGGAAAAGAAGGATCCTGCCAGAGGGAGGAGAGAAGGGATAGGTCTACAGACATTTTCCTAGGTTTTAAGGAAGGAGGAATAAGAGTTGGAAGAGTTCGGGTCTGTGACACAGAGCACGACACTAGATCGCGTACTTTGCCGTAACATGCCAACAATAACACCGCCAGGTGTAATGTGATTGGTGATGGGCTCCCAGATCCCAGAACTCCCAGCCAGCTGGCTGCTCCACTTAATAGCACTGTGGGAGGGTGTTACAGTCTGTGGGCACCAACCTGTACTCAGCACAGTGTCAGTGAGTGTAAGCACCCTTCCCCTGGTGCGACCTCGTTTTCCTCACTCACGTAGGTGTTGGAGTCCTTTGCTGAGAGCGAAGGCAGCAAGGGTTGTAAAGGTGGCTTCTGGGAAATGATGAAGGTTTGGAACCGTATCTAAGGGAAATGGGAGGAAGGTGAGCAAAATCACCTGAAGAATGGACCACCAACAGAGGGCTGGCTGCACTGAGACTAGACCGTGAATCCAAGCAGTGTCCACGCACATGGTAAGATGACGTCCTCCAGCCCTCCTCCCTTCAACCATTGATGGAGTGCTTCTTGAAGGGCAGGAAAAACAGTTCCTAGTTCCAAACAGATTATCATCTAATCAAGACATATGTATAATGAGTTAATGGCTGGGGAAAGGGTTCCATTATAATTCAGAACCTAAAACTGAAAACAAAAGCATGGATTCATGCAAATGTAACCTTTCCGTCTCATCTGCCTGCATCACACGGCACTGCCATTTAATCTTCCGATAAATTACAGACCTATACCGTGTTTAAATGCAAAGTTTAACGAAGTCAATAAAATACGGGCATAAAGCAGCAGCAGCATATAAATTCCATTCCTGTCCTTCACCACCTAATAGAGAGATACATGTCATTTACCTTGAGATAATATTTTTGCAAAAGCACTTTGAAGAGTTTCAGCTCCAACCTTCCAAAAGGATCACTGCTGACTACTCTTATTTATGATAATTGCACATATATAGGTGGAAGCATCCAGAACATTGCCGCTGCTTAAATGTTACGTGTCAGTGTCACAGAATGATAAAACCGTAAACAATTTTGCTCCGGTCCAACCATCCCATTTATAGACGAGACGAAAGACACAAGGAAATGAGATTAATTCTTTTTCAGGGGGCACACAACAAATTAGAGGCCCAACAGAAATAAACCTCAAATTTCCCTTCGCCCCTCTCCCCACTCCAGGGTCATTCCACAGCACCAGCTGGTTCCTTACCTGTGCTGGGCAGTTAACCATGCAAGTGGCCCAGGGTGTCACAACAGAGGAAGAAAAGAGGGCTAGTTGTGAACAGTGTCACTCTCCACCATCCCCTAGAGACCGCCAGGCACAAATCTGCTATGGTAAGTGCACAGTCAGCGCCAGACCCCCTTGGGGACCGACAGAAGCACGGTGTCCCTGCCACTCAAAGATGCTTTCTGGCAAGCAGCTAACAACCTGAGGGAATGTGGGCAGTCTGAGGGAGCACAGAGTGTCACTTGCTTTATTTTGGAAACTTCATGAAGTCAGTCTGCACTTACTCAGCCACGGGGCCGCCAGCACCCCAAAGGGAGTATTACCCTTCACCCTCCTCTTCCCCGACAGCGACAGCGACACAAACTGGTGATGGGATGCTAATGGGCTCTTGAACAGCCTGATTTCCATCCTCTACAAACCTCCTGCCTTAGTCCATTTCTGCTGCTGCAATGAAATACTACAGATGGAATAGCTTGCAAATGACAGAAATCTACTCCTCACAGTGCTGGAGGCCAGGAAGGCCAGGAGCATGGCACCAGCAGATATGTCATTTGGGAAGGGGCCCGCTTTCTGGTTCGTAGACAGCACCTTCTTGCTGTGTCCTCACAGGTGGGAGGGGAGCAAGCCTCTGCCTTGCTGAGGCACCAGTTCCCTTCATGCACCCTCACGACCGATCACCTTCCCAACGTCCCGCCTCCTAATACCATCGCATTGGGCTTTAGGATTTCAACAGATGAATTTCTAAACATCGGAGATATTCTACAAAAGATAACTATTTGTACAAAAAATATGGAAATGTTAAGGGGTGGGGTCATTAGAGGTCTTTTTATTTAACTTTAAACAATACTTACTGACTCTGATGGAGAGGAGGAAGGAATTACTGCATTGTACTTCTTCCCTCTCCCTCCCCCTCTTCCCGCTTCAAATTTTCATTGGTTATGATATTATTTTCCCATGGGTGCTGTAACAAATTACCAGATGTTGGGGCGCCTGGGTGGCGCAGTCGGTTAAGCGTCCGACTTCAGCCAGGTCACGATCTCGCGGTCTGTGAGTTCGAGCCCCGCGTCAGGCTCTGGGCTGATGGCTCGGAGCCTGGAGCCTGTTTCCAATTCTGTGTGTTTCCCTCTCTCTCTGCCCCTCCCCTGCTCATGCTCTGTCTCTCTCTGTCCCAAAAATAAATAAAAAAAAAAAAAAAACAAAAAAAAAAAAAACAAATTACCAGATGTTTGGTGGCTTAAATGACAGAAATCTATTCACTTCCTGTTCTAGAAGCCAGAAGCCCCAAATCAGTGTCAAAATCAAGTCCAACATCAAGGTGTTGGCAGTGCCACACTCTCCGGAGGCTCTGGGAGGGGGTCCTTGCCTTGCCTCTTCCACCTTCTGGAGGCGGCCAGCCTTCCTCGGGACACAGCTGTACCATTTCAGTCTCTGCCTCTGTGGTCACATGGCTTCTCTTCATCTGTCCTCTGTGTCAAGTCTCCCTCTAACTCTGGCTTATAAGAACAGACGTGAGGGGCTCCTGGGTGGCTCAGTCAGTTAAGCATCCGACTTCAGATCAGGTCATGATCTCACTGTTTGTGGGTTTGAGCCCCACGTCAGGCTCTGTACTGTCAGCACAGAGCCTGCTTCGGATCCTCTGGTGCCTTCTCTCTCTGCCCTTCCCCCCGCTTGTGCTCTAAATAAGTAAATAAATAAACAAACTTAAAAAAAAATAAGAATATATGTGATTGCATGCATCATCCAATAATGGACGATGATCTCTCCACCCAAACATCCCGAATGTAATCACATCGACCAAGTCCCATTTGCCATTAAAGGTAACAGTCTCGGGTTCCAGCAGTGAGGACGTGGTTAACCTTTAGGGGGCATCATTCAGCCTAACACATGAAAGTCCTTACTGTTCCAACAAAGGATGGTTTACAACAGTCGCATTCTCTTCTGTCTTTGGGATCCTCACATTTAGTCTCAGTTCCACATTTAAGGAGATGGGATGTCCACTCCCAGACTTTTTATCTTTGTTTCTCCGTCTCTGAATTCTTTTTTTTTTTTTTTCATCTCTTAGCTGACAGTCACTGGCTACTGCGATCCTGTCCTTCATCCATTTCTGCCCTTGTATTCATCCCGTCTTTCCTCTTTCGTTGTTTCTGTTTGCTCTGTTAATCTTTTGTCCAGTTTATGAAATGGCCAATCTTGCCTTTGTCTGTGTTGTTTTCTCATAAATAATTCTTAGAGCTGTACATTTCACTCCGTACCACATTAGCTGGGCCCACAAATTTAACATGTGTCTTCATTTGTCTTGCAAATTTCTAGTGATTTTTCTCTTTCACCAAAGTTATTGTGTAAGGCATTTACATTTTGCTTAATTTAGCAGTTTCTGAAAGGTATATGTTTAAATGTGTGGCTGTTAAGTATGGTTTTATTTATTTTCCCCCATAGGTCTCTTGGTGGCTTTTATTTTAGCCTCTTTTGTAGGGTACATATATGTTTCTAAGTAGCTGCTGGATTTATTGTTCTTTTATGTTCCACGTTACCCTAACGATATTTTTCCCCTTGAATTCCACCTTTCATATCAAAATTGCTGTCAGAACTTTGTCTAGTTTGTATTTCTCCATATATTTATTTGCAAATTGTCTGTATCCTTTAGTTTTAAATGTGTTTCTTTTAAAAAGTATATTCATAGAACATGCTTTTTATATTTTTTACTTTATTTGATTTGAGAGAGAGAGATAGCACAAGTTGGGGAGGGGCAAGGAATGGGGGGGGGCGGTGCAGAATCTCAAGCAGGCTCCGCACTGTCAGCACAGAGCCCAACGTGGGACTTGATCCCACGACCCTGGGATCATGACCTGAGCTGAAATCAAGAGTAGACCACTCAACCGACTGACTTGAGGTGCCCCTAGAACATGCTGTCTTTTGTTCAGTAAGCTAACCCATTTGTATATTGGAATATATTTCCACCACAATTTTCATATTTTCTATTTACTGTACTTTCTTTCTACTTCCTTTTCCTGTTTTCCTGCCCTTGAAAGAATAGATCGGGTTCTCCTTTTTTTGATTTGAAAGTTGCACATTCTATTTGTATCATTTAATGGTTATGCCTGATTTAAGATCAAAAGTTGAATATATATTTATCTTTCAATTTCTTAAATTGTTAATGTCAACATCCACTACATAACAAGTACTCTCCCCCACTCATATGTGTGCTCGCTCTCTCTCTCTCTCTCTCTCTCTCTCAAAATAAATAAGTAAACTTTAGGAAAAAATAAGGAGAGAGAAACACACAGCACATTAAACACACACACACACACACACACACACACACACACACACACAGAGTATCCTATGTAAACCTATGTGTATATAGCAAAATGGAATCACTAAGACAAGCCCTTCACATTCCTCTGGTCACAAACCTTTTCCCCAACTATGTTTTTAATCAGTTGTAATTTAGTTCTAGATCATTCTGAGTATATGTTTTTAGTCCTTTCTCTGGAAATAATAATGATCGTCAATGAGTTATTTATTTATTATTTTAGTTCAGGCTGCCATAGCAACTTACTATAGACTGGGTGACTTAAGTGACAGATATTTATATCTCACAGTCCTGGGGACTGGAAGTTGAAGATCAGAATGCCAGCACGGTCAGGTTCTGCTGAGAGCCCTCTTCTGGGATGCAGATAACCACCTGTTCCTTGTAGCCTCGAACAGAGGATAGGGAGAGGAAGCAAGATCCCTCCCGAGGGACTGTTAGGATCCTGCATTCCTGAGGGCTCTACCCACCTGAACTTATCTAATCTTAATCACCTCCCAAAGGTACCACCTCCTAAAACCATGACACGAGGGACAGGATTTCCACATAGGAACTTTGAGGGGACACAAACACCCACCCTTTTATTCCACATATTTTATCACGTTCTTCTGGATTTCTCTTTTCCTCAGAGAACTTCCTCCAAGAGTATTCTCAAAGAGGATCTCCGTGTAGTAAAACTTCTATGGTTGCATATGCCTGAGGATCTCTTTATTACATCCTACATCTTTATTGCCTTCTAATATTTAAATAATAATTTACCTGGATGGCACATTCACTACATAAAAATTCAACACTGCTGCATTGTCTTGCATCTAGTATTTCTCTGGGAAGTCAGGTGCCAATTATGAGTCTTACTCCTTTGTAAGTGATATGCTCCTTCCCAATGGAAACGTTTAGACTTTTCTGTTTGTACTTAGTGTCTCTAATGCATCAGGTGTGATTTTTTTTTTCTTATCTAACCTGTTTGGCTATGAGTTCTCTCAATCTGAAGTTCAAGGAGATTCTTGGAATTTTTTTCCAAATACTTTTTTCCCTGTTACATATATTTTTTCCTTTCTGGAAGCTCCTGTCATTTGGATGGTATCACTTCCATTCTATCCTCCATATCTCTTATTTTTTCTTTTAGATTTTGAAACTCTTTATGCCATCTTGGTGCCTTTTGTGGGAGTTCCTTAGCTTAATCCTGTGACCCACTATTTTTTCAGCTGTATCCGTAAGTTCTACACTCATTTATTAAGTTCCTTATTTCAGTAATTATATTTTTCTTACCCAATTTTTTCCACTTGATTCTGCTTCATAACAGCTTGTTTTGTTATTTATTCAACAATATTCTTCCAAATCTCTTTGAAGATATAAATAATTATTAAATGTTTGACTTGTGGGGTGCCTGGGTGGCTCAGTCAGTTAAGCATCCAACTTCAGCTCAGGTCATGATCTCATAGTTCGTGGGTTCAAGCCCCTCATCGGGCTCTGTGCTGACAGCTCAGAGTCTGGAGCCTGCTTCGGATTCTGTGTCTCTCTCTCTCTGCCCCTCACTCACTCACACTCTGTCTCCATCTCTCTCAAAAAAAGAAAAAACATTAAAAAAATTTTTTTAAGTGTTTGTCTTGTTAGGGCCATGAATCCTGTTGTACATGGTATAGATTATTCATTGTATAGTCTTTTTTTTTTCTAGTGTCTGCTATGAGCTATATTTCCCTGGTTAGTAATATGATATGGGAGAAGGAGCCAAATGCTCATTCCTAGTTGGTGTGCCTCTCCTTATGTGCTTGGAGAAGAAAAAGACATACACAAAGTGGAAGACTGTGGTTCCACAACTTGCCTCTGCCCATCCTTTTCTGTACCACTCCTATCCCCTGACCCCATGAGAAGTTTTCTGCCTTGACTTTCATTCCCTGGCCTTAAATGTGAAGGGGGGAAAAGTGATAAAATGCCCAGCACCACCCACCACTCTGCCTTCTGGCTGTCATTTCCCCCTCACCAGAGTGAGCACCAACATGGCCTTGACCCTGGCAGCACTGGGCTGGCACTGAGGGGAATTTTTGGTTTTATGTTTGTTTTTGTTTTTGCCTTTGTTTTTTTAATCTGCTGTTGAAGAGACAGGCAGAGGTCCTCAAATGTAAGGTGGGAGGAGAGAGAGAACACCACTGGGAAGCTCCCCAACTTCACCCCCAGGTGCTGGTTCCTCCTCTAACATACTTGCTCCTCTCTCCCTCCTGGGGAAACAGTCCCTCTCTGTCTCCACAGGGATATCCCAGTGTTTAATGTGAAATGTTCAGAATCATACTCTTCCTTGCTACTTCCGTGGTGTCTCCAATATTGAGTTTGAGAGAAGGAACCAGAAGGAACCTTTTTTCTACCTTTTTCATTTGGGGTCAGCTTCTCTAAAATGTATGACATGTTCCTTAATATTGAACTCGATTTTTCTGATAATTTTTATTGCATCTGATGTGACTTTTGTCTTTAAAAGCTTTCCCTTTTAAATTTCCACTCCCTTCCTGATCTTTGACAGCTTGTTATTTTACATTTTCTCCCATCTCACAACTTCCTGTGACTCAAAAGACTTTAGGAGAAATAGAAAGCATAAATTGTGGATTTGGAAGAATGTGTGCTGCATCAGGTAAAGCATTCCCATCCTGAGGTCTCGTGAAGGTTCCCTGGGCCAGGCTAGGAAGAGAGAGTCTGAGAGGAAGCAAGGTTTGTGTAGAACTTGTGGGTGTCTCAAAAAAAAAAAAAAAAAGAAGCTTGACAAATGATAGCACCTCCAAAGAGGAGTGAGGAATCAAGAGGGGAACCCAGAACCCCAAGAGACACAGATCCAGAGGAGAAAGTCTGGGTGCTCTTGTGTCAGCAAAGCCTGGCCAGAGCTGCCTTGCAGAATGTCCTTGTCCTTGCAGGGCCTGAAAGCAGCTGAGAAACCCTGGGACAGCCCAGAGCAGCAGAGGGTCGTCCAGGGTCCCAGGCAGTCCCTCAGAGCATCTGGCGGCCTGGCATGGAAATAGAGCTTCAGATTAAATCCCCGGCACTTGAGAGGGAGCAAAGAGATTTGAGGCACCTAAAAAGTCTTTCAGGTAGGAACATGCACCAGGCAGTCAGCAACCTGCAGAGACCAATCGGAGATAAACGTGGTGTGAAGAAGGGCATCCCACAAATGTCAGCATCTGTAGGTGACAGGTGACAGGCCTTAGCACAGCATCACCTACCCCCAGCCCAGAACTCAGGGACAAATCTGGGGGGAAAGACAGAGGCTCCTCAAATCAAATGAAACTAAGTACTGTAGTCTCAGCAGCATGGAGGCTCATAATAGAGATTTCTTTCTGTTCTACAATCTCAGAGTTTTTTTCTGCCCCTTGACTGGTGGTCTGACATGATCATATATGGCCTGGGTATGGGGTCTGCCAAATATGGGAAGCCCTTCCTTATGCCTCAACTAGCTCCCTCTAAGGAGAAGGTAACAATCTCTTCAGCTTGAGTTCTAATCCTGCCCTGATTAATCCTATTGGTCATGTAGAGTCTGCGTTTCTATGTAACTATCAATGTGACTAAACCAGAGTTCTCTCTATTATGCTAGAACAGGAAGAACAAGCCTTTTTCAAAAGTATAATTAAGTGCAGAAGTTAAAACAACCACTGATGCCTGCCCGTTCAGTAAAGCATCCAAATCCTCAGGGGAATAGGGAGAGGTGCAATGAGAAGGCAGGGGACCCTGTGAAAGCTTGCAGCGATGACTCGGATGGACACAGTGTTGCATGCGCAGTTCATTTTATTTCTACTTTAGGATTATAATAGGTAACATTGGGGGCACTTAGGAAATGTGTGATATTTTGCATACACTTTGCATACAATTACTCATCTACTCCTTGCGCAAGCTATGAGCTAGTTAGTGACCGCTATTCCTCATGGACAGCTGAGGAATCTGCCGGGTAGAGGCAAAGTGACTGACATGGGTCCAGAGATGTCGATGACCCACCCAGGGCTGAGGGCTTCAAAGACTCTTCTCTCAACCATTCAGCTATTTTGCCAGCCCAACAGGTTTTTTTTTTTTTCTCCCCAGTTCAAATTATTCCAACAAATGCGATGTAAAAGAAAACTATCTGGTTACTCAGGGACACAATCCATGAAAATGTATTTATAATTCAGGGAGAGGAGGCGGGGGAGGGCATTCTCTTACTAACCATGGTAAGCAATCTGTTCAGTTCCCAGAGCATGAAGTTTGATTTTCTTTTTATCTGGTTTTTATATTCGAGGGAATATAAATGTCAGGAATCAAGCGTCCCCTCTGGATGATAGAGTAATAAATAACTTTCGTACCATTTGCACAGATGCTGTGACTAAATTAAGACCAGAAAAGATATTAACAACTATAGCAACAAACTGATGATGAATCTATTTTTAAGAGCAACTATTAAATTAGAAAGATTTGTCAAATTAAAAAAAAAACTTAGAAGGAAATAATTTGGGCATCAATTCTAAGAAATTCAAAGGAGATCCAGAGCTAGAGTAAGTGAGCAATCCACTTGTCCCAGAAAGGGTTGAAATCATTTCCCAATTTTAAGCAAAACACTGAATAGTTTTAAGGCATAAAATAGAGTTTATACCTCAGAAGACTTAAAATATTATTAGGAAGAGAAGAAAATATTTCTGAAATAATAAAACACTTATACTCTAAATAAAATACATTATAAAGAAAAATACCAGTTATCTGTCCTTAGGGAAATTCACACTTAAAACCGAGATGAATATTTATCCTAAGTGGATTGAATTTTATTAATTTAGTGAAGATTTTGAGCCACTCCAACACAGGAATACCACTCCTGGTTATTTATCCAAAAGCAAATAAATACAAAAATATCAATAACAAATGCTCAGTGAAGCATTATTTTGTAAGAGCAATATATTGGAAATGGAATCAAAGCAAAGGAAACTAATAATTTGCTTAGTAAAACTATTTGTCACGGATTATCTGGGCACTTTACTTATGTTATTATATTTAACATAATAACCCAAATATTCTTTTCCTAACTAGGAAATGAGCTCAAAGAGGTTAAATTATCTGTGAAAGGTTAGATACATGCCTAAGATTTAATATTTAGTTAAAACACATGCACATGTAATTGCCACTATGGTATAATTAAATACGTAAAATTATATTTACAAATGGGTATTGAAGAGAACACGAGGACAGCTGAGACGTGCCAGGGTAGTAGCTTCATAAATGCTTTCTGTGATTAAAAATTTTCACTATTCATTCGTTTATTCAAGGATACTTACTGAATGCCTACATCAATGAGCAACATAAAATCCCTGTCCGTGTAGAGATTGCATTCTAGTAGGGGAGACAAATAATGAGTACATACTTACGTACATTCCATGAAATCAATTAGTGATAAGTACTGTGAAGAAAATAAAGCAGGGTTTGAGGACTGATAGTGGTAGTTTACTCTTTTTAGCAACAGTGGTCAGGGAGGCTTGCTTGATGAGATGACGTTTTCACAGTGAAGTGAAAGGGAGTAAGCCATGTAGATATACAGAGGAGCGCTGAAGGCAGGGGAAACAGTACGTGCAAAGGCCCTGATGCTGAACTAGAAGGCCATACAGACATTTTAAAGATACAGGGCCAAGTTCATGTAGTAATGTTAAGTAAAAATAGAATAAGGAAAAAGGCTACAAAATTATAATCATTATCTAACAATTATGTAAAAAAAAGAAAAGTACACAAAAAGAAAGACATTAAAGTAAAAAGTACAACAGTACGCTGGTGTTGAGTTATCTTGACGTCAAGGTAGCTGTTAAGAGCAACAGCTCCAGAACCAGACTGCCTGGGTTCAAATCTTAGCTTTGTGTTTTTGTTTTTGCTTTTTTTTAATGTTTGTTTGTTTGTTTGTTTATTTATTTATTCTATTTAAGTTTTATTTATTTATTGTTTAGGTTGAGAGCACATTTGCACAAGTGAGGGAGCAGTGGAGAGAGAGAATCCCAGGGAGAGAGAGAATCTGAGCTCTCAGCACAGAGCTTGATGAGGGGTTCAATCCCACAAACTGTGAGATCATGACCTGAGCCGAAATCAAGAGTCAGACACTTAACTGACTCAGCCACCCAGGCGCCCCTCAAAGCGTAGCTTTGTGATCGCAGGAAATTTGCATAGCTTCTCTATGCCTTGTATACAAAGTGGGGGCAAAAACAACAGTAGCCCTCGTGGGTACTTTAGTGTCGTTAAGAGGTCTGGTAGACAGAATAATATGCCTAAAATCCCGATCCCCAGAAACTGAGTGCATTGCTTTCTATAGCAGAGGGAGGTTAAGTTGCAGAGGGAATTAAGGTTGCTCATCAGCTGACTTTCAAATAGGGAGGTTATGTGGGGTTACTGAGCTGGGCCCAAGCATCCTTCAAAGTGGAAGAGAGAGGTGGAAGAAGGGAGTCTGAGACAGAGATGTGACAATGGAAGCTGTGTTTGAGGCATGCTGTGTGGCTGGCTTTCAAAAAGGAGGAAGAGGCCATGAGCCTAGGAATGTGGACAGTCTGGAAGCTGGAAAAGGAAAGGAAGCGTTCCTTCCTAGAGCTTCTAGAAACAAAACTCAGCCCTGCTGCCACCTTGACTTGAGCCCAGTGAGACCCCGTGGAACTCTTAAACTACCAAACTGTAAGATAAGAGATGTATAGTGTTTTATTTCACTAACCTTGTGATAATTTGTTATAGCAGCAGTGAAAACTAATACAAGAGGATTGTGTGAGTTTCCATACGTAAAATATTTAGTTATTTTAAAGTTTATTTACTTGAGAGAGACACTGAGAGAGAGTGCAAGTCAGAGAAGAGGAGAGAGGGGGCGGGTACAGAGGATCCAAAGCAGGCTCTGTGCCGAGGGCAGACAGCCTGATCAGGGCTCAGACTCACAAACCATGAGATCATTGACCTGAGCCAAAGGCAGACACTTAACCGACTAAGCCACCCAGGTGCCCCATAAGTAAAATATTTAGAACAGTATCTCATGGTGAGCATTCTAGAAGGTGTTATGTTTTGGGTGGTGTTTTGTCCTACACTTCCAATAAACAATAAGTATGTATTGATTGAATATTACCTTAAAAATAAGTGGGAGGGGCACCTGGATAGCTCAGTCAGTTAAGTGTCTGACTCTTGATTTCGGCTCTGCTCATGATCTCCCAGTTCATGGGATCGAGCCCTTCATCAGACTCTGCTGACAGCTCAGAGCCTGGAACCTGCTTCAGATTCTGTGTTTCTTTCTCTCTCTCTGCTCCTCCCCCATGCTCACTCTCTCTCTCAAAAATAAATAAGCATTTAAAAAGTAATAGTAAAAGTAAATTTAAAAAAAGTGGGAAAACACTACTTAAAAAGACAATATCAGCAGCACTAACAATACATGGAAAGGAAGATTTTTTTCAATATAAGAATTATTGTCTATCACATACTTGAAACAAAATATTCAGGAACATCAATAACATGTAGAAAGATGTATGTATCTTAGGTCTAGTAGGAAAGGAAGTTTTTAATTGCAGAAGAACACAATTAATTCATATAAGATTCATATAAATAAGAATGGGGGGAAACAAAAAACATTTCCTAACTCAAAAAGGCTTTTTATATGATAATGTTCTTCACTTACTAACAAGATACTGACAAGCAGCTGGGGCTGGAGAGGATTAAAGAGGTTTCATTTTGGGTGTGTGATTTATAGACTATGAGGAAAACCATGAATCCGTCTAGAATCCAGATGCGGGTCAGCAATCTAAGGCATGGAGTCCAGTAAGTTCCTTTACAGACAAAGATCATAAAAGCTTGGAATTTCACTCCTAGTAAAAGCCTCTAGGAATTTGTGAATTCCGTTTTCATTCCAACAGAAAAGTGAGAGATCAAATTGTAGCCAGTCAACAGAGAGCACCCCCACCCTTAATTCTTGGCACAGTCAGGTCTCCAGGGCACTCAGAAATGTCAATTCCTTCCAAATACTTAGCGAGCATCTCCCATATGTATGGCCAGACCCTGTGCTAAGTAGCATTGAATTTAAATGCAGACGGCACATAATCTATAACTTTTATGGTTGAAAAAAGTACAGCCTCATTATTTTAAAAACTTGGAACATTTACTACTACTCATGCTCAGTTTTTTATTCAAAAATATTTCTTGAATGTCCTTCTGAATATATTTAGATATCATGAAATACTTTCAAATAGACTGCATGGTTTTTTCAAATAATTTGTGAGAAAGGAACAGGAAACTTTGTAGCTTTTCTACTTCCCTGCCTTGGAATTTTTTTCAGATCATTAGATGTTTGTCTAACAAATCAGAATATTTATAATTCCATAAGCATTATACAATGAGATGTGAGTCCAAATGTTAGATTTTAAGATAGTGCTTTTTCCTTTTAAATTTCATTTCATTCTTATTAATTAAAATAATGTGCAAAATAATGTCCTTTAAGTTTATTATTTTTGAGAGAGAGAGAGAGAGAGAGAGAGAGAGAGACAGGGCGTGAGGTGGGGAAGGGGCAGAGAGAGAGGGCAACACAGAATCTGAAGCAGGCTCCAGGCTCCGAGCTGTCAGCACAGAGCCCGACGCGGGGCTCGAACTCACAGCCCGTGAGATCACGACTTGAGCCGAAGTTGGACACTTAACCAACTGAGCCACCCAGGAGCCCCAAAATAATGTCTTTTTAAAATTTCATTTCATTCTTATTAATTAAGATAATGTACAAAAAATCAGACACCTGCCCATCCGTCTTCTTTCCTAATTCCAATTCCCCAGGAACAAAACACTTTTCGATGTCTCTGGCTGTCTGTCCTGGTGTTTACCTCCACATTTCTAAACAGCTTGTTCGTATTGCTCCTTTATGAATGTTTACACGTGCACCACCTCTCCTGATTCCTGCTGCTGGTGAGGAGATTTCCCCTGTCAGCCCCACCCGTCATCCCCACACGCACCAACGTGTAAGTCATCTCCTATTCTTCTGAGATAGGTCTTGCACCCTTTTCAATTTAATCAATGTTTATTGTTTATACTGTATGACTCTGTAAAGACAATGCAAAGTAGATCCAGGCAGCGTATTCTCGTTTCATTTCCTTTCCTCCGTTGTATCTTGTTCCCTGGAATCAACAATTTCCTCCCCGAGTCCAGTTGGTCGGTTCAGTGTGTGACTGTCACAAGTTCAAGGCCCACTCTCTGCCAGAGCAGAATTCCGGCACGCCGAAAGACTGTGGAGTCTTTCCTTTGCAGACTTCCCTGCTGGATGGAGCGCTCTCTCCTGCGGCTCTGAACTGGACCAGACGGATGCCACTCATCAGTTGTCCTGAGACCTTTCTTCTGGGTCCCCCTGGGAATTGCCTTCCACTCATTCTAAACCCTGTTTCCAGGACACCTGGCCTTCTCTCTTGGATGATGTCCAGTCGTTAAGGAAGCACATCCTTTAGGAGCTTCCAAAAAAAGGATGCCTGGGACCTAAAAATATTAAGAACCTTCAGGTCCCAAAATATCTTTCTTCTACTTTTATGCTTGGTTGTCGGTTAGACTGTATATAGAACTCTGTTTTGTAACTCCCTTGTCTCTAGCTTCCCATACTGTTTTCAGGAGTCTGGTCCTATTCTGATTCCCAGCCATTTGTGTGTAACCTATCTGCCTCCTCAATCTCTGGAAGGTTTTCCAATTATACAATGAGATGTGAGTCCAAATTTCTACAGAGAAATTTCTATAGAGAAATGTGTCCTAACGTTTCTATGATAATATGCCTTGTTTTGCTTCTCGTTTCTGTTTCTCATCATTCGTTTTATTGACCAAACATGCTGCCTGTTCTTCAAAACTTAATTCCTATAGTCTGAACAATATTTTTGGAATAGGCCTTTAAGGGGCGCCTGGGTGGCTCAGTCGGTTAAGCGTCCGACTTCAGCTCAGGTCATAATCTCACAGGCTGTGAGTTCGAGCCCCGCGTGGGGCTCTGTGCTGACAGCTCAGAGCCTGGATCCTGCTTCAGATTCTGTGTCTCCCTCGCTCTCTGCCCCTCCCCCACTCATGCTCTGTCTCTCTTGCTCTCAAAAATAAATAAAACATAAATTTTTTTTAGAATAGGCCTTTAATAATTCCTTATTTCTTCTGGTGTCTGTGTGTGGAACCTGTATCATTTATATCTTGTGGAACTCCTCAACTAATTCTTTAATTTTCTTGCCTTTTCTCACTACATTTGGGAGATTTTTGGGGTGGGGGGGCAGGAGCAGAAGAGTGCACAAATGAGCAAAGGGTAGAGAGAGAGAGAATCCCAGAAGGGGTGGGGAGGGGGGAGAGAGAGAAGCGGGACTCACCCAAAGTGGGGCTCATGCTCATCCAATGCGGGACTCGAACTCACAAACCGTGAGATCGTGACCTGAGCCGAAGTCAGATGCTTGATGACTGCACCACCCAGGCGCCCAGGGAGATATATTTTGAAATATTTTCTCAACTTTGTTTTCCAAGCCTTCCACTGAATTTTTAATTTCTGCTATCCCATTTTAATATCCAAGATCTTTCCGTTTTAAAGAAACCTATTTTTCATGGGTACGTTTTCTACTCTCATTTCTCTGAGAACACTGAAAGGTCAGTCACTTTTTTTTTTCCTGTTCAGGTCATCGTTAAGTATTTCTTCATATATCTGGTGATTTGTGGAGACTTTGTTAGAAGACTTTGTTTGTGGGAAGACTTTGTTTGTGGGAATTTTGTTAGAAATTAAATTTCTGGGGCTCCTGGGTGGCTCAATCGGTCTCGCAGTTTATGAGTTCGAGCCCCACACAGGGCTCTGTGCTGACCGCACAGAACCTGCTTGACATTCTCTCTCTCCCTCAGTCTGCCCCTCCCCCCCCGTCTCTCTCTCAAAAATAAATAAATAAACTTCTAAAAAATTTTAAAAAAAAGAAATTAAATTTCTCAGTGTGGCATTTGTTGGCTGTTGGTTTGACTGCAAGAAGGTCTAGGGACACAACTGTGTTTTTAAACAGTCACAAAAAGTAGTCTCCGTAACACTTCACTCTTGGGTGCGTGATGTTTCACACACAGAAATGTTCCAGTCTCCTAGCTTAGGTTTAGGGACGAGGTTACAAGCTTCATTGCTGGTACTCAGGAGGCCTAGGGAGGCCGGATGTGGGAGCTGTCACTTCCGGTGTGCAGATCTCCAGCTGACATCCTCTGTTTTCAGTTAAGTGCCCCTGTCACACCCTCAGTTGTGTAGAGCCTCTCCAATTTGAGAACCTGTGTGATTCGCCCTTTCTAGAAGGAAACCTCCCACCACCCGCCAGAGTTGGGAGGGGCAGTTGCCCTGAGGGAGAAGGTATGGGAGCCTAACTGCTAATATAAATGAGGATTTTCAACAATCCACCTGTGTTTTAGCCCCACCCTGTACCTCCTACTTTCCCAAACCCCTGCATTTCCCTATCCACACACCCCTCTCTCAAGTTCTGTAGGATGAATCCATTGGCCTTTTATTGGCTTTCCACACTATAGGCTCGTATTTCAGAGCCTTTAAGTCAGGTAAATAGGTTATTTCTAGTTCCTCCAAATTCCTGCTTCTAAATGTTTCGAAATGAGTTGTCTGATATAAATGTGTGCCTCTGTGTCCTTGTAAATGTATGCCTTTAAGCCCAGAGCCCCTAGAGATACAAGTAGACATCCACACACTATACATTTTTCTTTCTCATTACAAAGCCTGCACTATCCCACCCCCGGCCCCTGCCCCGTGCCCCAGGCAACTCCAGTCTTCACCTTGATAAACCGACATGTAAATGAATCCGGGTTATTTCCAAGTTGTGGGACTCTAAGTAACTTTTATAATCTCTCTGTCTCTCTCCATAATTTTCTTTTTTTTAGAGTTCACATAAGGAACATATGTTAGTTATTGAATCAGAAAAAAATATCCCATATTATTTTAAAAATGTGTTCTTATCAGGCATCTAATTTTTTGGCACTCTGCTCAATAGTCTGAAGATTTAATTCAGTAATTATTTTTTTTAAATCTGGCTCCTCAGATTAACATTTAATTTATAAAAGATCCAGACTGAAAATAGGCCAGGCTGTATCTCTTCTAAGTAAGAAGTCAGTAAAATTACAGAATGTTAGAGCTGGAAAGACCTTCAGCATCATATAGCCCAGAGATTTTTCAAACTGTGTCTCCATGAATCTTGGGGTTCTGTAGAGAAATCTTGGGGCTACAGTAGAAGCAAGGGGGAGACTAATTGGTATGGATCTAAATCTTCCACCTTGTCTTTAATCAAAACACCTCCTCTTTTAGCTTCGTTTTTCTTAAAAAAAAAAAAAAAAAAAAAAGTAATGTTTCTTGCTCGAGAATGTATCTGGAGCCTGCTAACTTCTCTCCATTGCGGTGGCCAAACAGCACCATATCTACTGGTTATTGTAACAGCCTCATTACCTGGTTTCCTTGCTTCCACTTTTGCCTTCTCCAATGTCATCTTACACCACTCCCACTTTACACTTTGCTTTCTGTACTCCGGTCTTACTTGCTTTTTTATTTACTCTCTAAGCATACCTATATTAGCCAAAATAGGGTAGCATATGTTGAGGTAGCAACCCCAAAGATCAGTGGTTTAATAAAATTAGTGTTACTCACTCATATGAGAGTCTGATATACTCTCCTCCAGAAAGTGTTTCAGGGATCCGGGCTCCCTCCATATTGGAAACTCATCATCCACACATGTGACATTCACCATTGCTATGAGAAAGGAAGTGGAGGGGGTGCCTGGGTAGCTCAGTCCACTGAGCATCTGACTCTTGATTTTGGCTCAGGGCATGATCTTATGGTTTGTGAGGTTGAGACCTGGGTCAGGATCTGCACTGACAGCTTAGAGCCTACTTGGGATTCTCTCTCTCCCTCTCTCTCTGCCCCTCCCCTGCTCATGTGCACTTTCTCTCTCTCTCTCTAAAAATAAATAAGTAAACTTTAAAAAATATCTTTAAAAAAGGAAAGGAAAGGAAAGGAAAGAAGAGAAAACAAAAGAAAAGGAAAGAAAAAAAAGGAAGTAGAGAAAGGGTTTTCCAACTCTGGAAATGAAACAAGGGTCATTGGTCAGGACTCGATCACAAGACCTCAGCCTAATTACAAGAAACGCTGGGAGATGTAGTCTTCCAGAATGCCGTGAAATAGGAAGATGACAAAGGAGTTGGTGAACAGTCAATGAACACATAACATGATCTCTACCATACCCCCTCGGGGAAACTGCATTTGCTATTACCTTTTCGTGAGATATTCTTTATATAGCTTTTTGTATAACCGAATCCTTTTCATCTTTCAAATTTAAGCTTAATTTTAATGCTACTTGTTGGGATGAACACTGGGTGTTGTATGTAAGTGCTAAATCACTACTACTCCTACTCCTGAAACTGATACTACACTATATGTTAACTAACTTGAATTTAAATGAATAAGTTATGTACTCTAAAAACCACAATAACAACAAGTTTAAGCTTAGTTTTAATTTCTGAGAAACCTTCTCCAACAACTTTAACCAAAGACTCCAGTATGGCAGAGACTGCTGGTTATTCTCATTATCCTTCCTCCCCTTCAACTTTGAAAGAACCCTTATGTTTAAGGGACACTATTGTTGCCCAGATAAAAAACTATATATCCCATCATCCTTTGCACTGATTTGGCCACATGACTAAGTAAGTTTTGACCAATAAGATATAGGAAGTGTTTTGTAAAACTTCTGGAGAGTTTCCCTAAGGAGATGGATGGCCCTTCCTTTGCCCCTTCCTCCCTTCTAATTCCTTCACTGATAAAGCCTGGATGGATTCAGGCAACCATCTTGAGCTATGAGGCAGCACTCTAAGTAGGACAGAGCATGAACTGGAATAAACTTATGTCCCTGGTAACTTTGTGGTGTCACCATAGTGGACCTGGGCTGCTTATCTCAGGATTTCTTGCATAAGAGAGAAAAATTAACTTCTATCTTTTTAAAGATACTATTAATTTCATAAGTGGCTAATTCAGTACAACCTCCTTATTAGGCAGGTAAGGAAACTAAGACATTGTGAATATGTGACCACAAATATGGATGGCCAGGACAGAGTCAGTTCTCTGATATCCTGTCTAGTATTCATACCAGCAGTCTTAAAGTGAATATTTGAGGAACAGAAACCAAACATACTGAATCACTACTGAGTGTGAGACACAGAAGTATGAGGTATACATATTCCCTGCCCTCGTCATTATGACTAATGCATAAATAAATACTTATGATACAACATGATAAGTATAATAATAGAGACATGTGCATATATATGATGGCACAAAAAATGGAGAAAGGGGATGGTTTAATTCTGCCTTGCATTGTAAGGAAGGTAAGAAGTACCATAACACTTGGGCCTTGAAGGATGAGTAGGAGTGTTCCAGGTATAAGAAAGAAGAGGAGTAAGAGAAGTATTGTAGGCAGATGAAAACTAAGGTATAGAAGCATGAAAAGACCTAGTGTGTGCAAGAAACAATCAGCAGAAAGAAGAAAAAAGTGACAAATGAGCCTAGAAACTTAAGAATGTAGCCTCAGGACAGACTCTAAAGATCCTTGTTTACAAACCCTGGATGAGATTCATAGGCAAGGAAAGTTCATACTATGATAGTTACTGCATTGGATTTTTAAAATTTATTTCCTCTTCCTAATAGAAGCCTGATCTCTTTTATCAGGATCAACTCTTTGACAATACCTATAGACTGATGGGACCCACCCAGGGCTCCACTCACTCTTGTCCATGCAGAGCCATGCAACCCAAGCTAAGCCACTTAGACAGTCCTGACTTGTACTCTGAATCTTAAGCAGAAAAAAAAAAAAAAAAAAAAGGGGACCACACATGGCTGTTCCTCTAGTCATCAACAGGCCAGGGTCTTCACTATAACATCCTGCCATGATACTGTCTTTTGGCCTCCTTAACCCAGCCTCAACCCAACACAGCCCTAGGGTGGTTTGACTCTTATCCTTCTTCCCGTCCATTCTGTGAGTCCTCATTATTCTTCTGACATATTTATTTTGCTTAAGTTAGACAGAATGGTGTCTGTATCTTGAAGCAAAGAATCTAACACATGAAATATCCCAGTAGAATCACCAAGGTTAGAAAGAAATGTCTCTCCCCAGCTCCATATTGTTGCAGGGTTGAAACTGGGGAGTCAGAAGTTAGCATACTATTGTTGGCTCTTACACTAAGCTATATTTACCAGCCTAGCTTTTGTCAGTAAAAGCTGGCTGACTCTTTTTATGTTATGTGTCAATTAGTTCAGAGTTTAATCAGGGAAGATGGAGCCATTTATTGGGCTTTCTCAAAGACATCAATCACCTGTATTACCACAACCTATAGGACAACCCTGTTGGGGGAGAATATTATGAATGTCCCTGTAAACAGCAAGAAATAGCACCCAAGTGACAGAGCCAAGACCAGAACTCTCACTTCCTAACTCAAGATCCCACGTTCTTTTCCTAAAAGGGATTGTCCAGCTGGCTTTTGACCCAACTTGCTGCTGTCTCAAAACTTTCTGTTTTACAAATTCAGAGGAGTTGGTCATCATTTTATCTTTGTCAAGGCAGGAAATTCATGCTTCCCATGAGGAGTCTTTTAGATCTGACCCAGATAAAACCAAATGGTTTTTTTTCTGGATTCTTGCATTCCTCTGGATTCATAGAGAAGGAGCAAATGCCGAGAAGGAAGTGTGCTTTAGCACAGTGTACAAAGGACTTCTGAATCTTCTGTAATTAAAAAGAGATTTAGAGAATTCTTCTTATCAAGATCCTCAGATGATTCAGAGGACACATTTTTTTTTGAGATAAATGATCATGTTACCAAGCATAATAGGAGATATTATTAAGGGTTCCATAAATACTTAGAGAATGACAAAGAATTTAAATGATGCAGGATAGAAAAATTTCCTTCTTCTAAAAAGAAAAAGTTCAGATTAATGGAATAACTTGTAAGACGTCTCAACTATTTCATCCCAGGGCCTCACAGAAGTAGGCCCTAAGTTGGGGGTATTATAAGGAAAACACATTATCAACCTCTTGCATACTCAATCCTGATTTTAATGTTAAGTGAAATTCAATGAGATGAGGTGTGGAGCACCTTCCCAGGATTATCCTTCCAGATTCACAGATTATCTCCAAGAGAAGATGCCAACAGTTTGCATTCCCAGCCTTCATACTACATTTATTCATAAGGTTTTGCTATTGTTCAGGGATTATCTACAGTTGCTGTCTCTGTAAATCATCAAGTCATACATTTCACCATAAATCATCTATTCCAACTACTGCACTTAATCTGCAGATAAACTTACACTTAGAATGATAAATCAGACACCTAAGTCCAACCAGCCAGTTAGGGGCAAAGTCCAGAGCCATCTCCTATCTACAAAGGACCCTGAAGGGAGAAATTAGATTTTTTTCTTTGTTGACACTTGTATACTGAGAAGGAGAGGGGGTCAAAAGATCAATTGTACTAATAGCAATAACAAAATTACTTTTGGTGGCTGGGGGGGGTGGATATACTGACTTTATCTGGGAAAATACCTGTGTTATCTCAGGCTGCCATAGCAAAATACCATAGACTGGGTGGTTTAAACAACAGAAACGTATTTTCTCACTGTTCTGGAGGGTGGAAGTCTCATATGAAGATGACAGCGTGGTGAGATTCTGGCGAGGGCCCTCAATGATGGCGGTGACGGTGATGTGATGTGGTGGTGGTGGTAATGATGGTGATGGGTGACAGTGGTGATCATGTGGTGATGGTGGTTATGTGGTGGTGGGGGGGGATGGTGGTGACGATAATGGCTGTGATGATGGTGGTGATGACCACGGTGGTGGCAGTGGTGGTGTGTGTGACGAGCGAAGGAAGTAACAACAGAGAAATATGGGAAGCCAGGAGGGGGGGGGGTCACCCATCTGATTTGAGGCTGGGGCACCTGTGATATGAAGTGATCCTGTAAAATCCCCAGGAGGGGTTCCCAGAGGACTTTCCGGGACAGGATACCTAATATCCAATTTTAAGTCTGTTCACATTTGCTTTGGAGATAACTCCTCTGATCCTCAAAGTCCCCAGCTGATCTGACTGCACACACAACACACCCTGTTGTATGTGAGTCTTTCTGGGGAAGTGAGTCTTTCTGGGGGAGTGAAGGAAGAAGCCTGGTTTTGTGTCTTAGCTTTCTGTACACCAGGAATGGATACGCAGGCCGATGAAATGGTTTGTCGACTGAGGAAGACCCAGAGATGACCAGGAAACTGTCACCCCCTTATTGATCCACAGAAAAGTAAGGCCAATTTTGTCTGGTTCTCAAAGCCCATCCCTAGAAGATGTCATATGGAGAAAGACTCCCCTCACTAAATGTGTTAAGGTTATGTCAAGGTCCCCAGCTCCCTGCCGAGCATCCTCAGTGAGACAACTGTCTACTCCTTCTCTGTTAGTCAGCAAGAAAGCCTGGGGGGTTCTTTTCTTTTCTTTTTGTAAGGTTAATGTACACATGGAGTGTTTTTTTTGAGCATGGGGTGGGGAGGGGAAAACCTATATAAGTGCATCTTTTCTTTCCCGCAAGTGACCAGTCTATTCAAGTATTTTCAAAATGGATATACTTCAGAGGCATGAATGTCTTTCCTTCTCCCAAACCTGATGACAGATGATTCCAAATGCAATAACATGGGCTCCAGAGACATCCGTTTATTTATTCCAAATATTTCAGCTAATGAGAAAGCAAATTTGAGCTCCCTGTCCTGGGCGGCTTTGCAGCCAAGATCTCTGTCAGCGCTCTTGGCACGGGCACCCCTCGTCTCCTCCTCTGCCTCCGGGGCTCATTGGGGCCCACTCTGTCTCCAAGCTTCTCATTAGTAGGAACCCCATCACTCATGTGGGGATGCAGAGGCCTCATCCCTGCTGACGCCTTTATTGTGCTTGCCTTGCCAGCCTCTTGTTCCGTCTGGAGCCCCCAGCCAGCCCTCCCTCTCCGCAGGAGTCCCTCTCCCTCTGTCATCCTTCTGTGTGGCTCCTGGCAAGAAGCTTCCTTTGATGGATTCCACAGACCCCTGACCTCACTTTGAAGTCCCCACAGCTTAATCACACACACCCACCTCAAGACTCAGCATTGCCCCTTTTACTGGCTTACCAAACTCATTAGGCACCCTGGGGGACCCAGTTTGCCTCCTGTATCACAGAATAATAAGTAGGCTTGGTGGGGGGAAGAAGGGAGGCGAGTGTTGTATTGTTGGATATGCACCACTAAGAAAGCTGAGCTTCCTCTTGGAAGGAAGCAGGGAGATCCTGCTGTTGATGGCCATCCCCCCTCCAGCTCCCACAGGGACCACAGAACCAGGCTTCAGGGACAGAGAGATGTGAGTTCAGCATGAGTTTAATCGCAGCCTCATTGCCTGTGGCTGACCCTGGGTAGGCCACTTCGTCTGAGTTATAACTGGGAACCACTCCTTAAAGTCACTGTCAGAATTAAGTACTTAAGAATTAAGCACAGCATGTGGTCAATTTGAAAAGTATGATCTCGAAAAAACCAAACTTTGTTATTTCTAATGGCCAGCCTTAGTGAAAGGTAAAGAGTGTACTGGCCACAGAGTCACGGGTCATGGAGACCCACTTTTGTACTCCCACTGAGATTGCTAAGGAGGCATGAATTCCTGCTGTTTATGATAATCCTGCCTAGTCACATATCATGGGTGATCAGTGCCTGAGGTCCTCAGGGCATGGAATAGTCATGATGAAAATGATCATTTAAATGGCTGCTATCTAGTGCCCACTTACCTTGGGTCAGGTACTGTCCTGAGCAATTGAAATATGATAGTACCATTTGGGTAGATATCATATCCCCATTTTACATTAAAGGAAACTGAGGCCGAAAATCTGCATGCCTTGTTTAAGGGTCTTCAGTCAGTCAGAGCTCTGTCAAGAAATAGTGCACCCATCCATAAGACATGATGAAGCACCCGGAAACTAACAAGTGGAGAGCTGTTATCATCTCTAGGCTCAAAGGGGCTGGGTGGTGGGTTAGCAGGGAGGCATGATGTTATCATCCTCCAGGGAGAGTGAGAGCCATAGAAGAAGAGCCACCTAAGGGGACCAGTGGCCACAGTGGCGGGGGGGGGGGGGGGGGGCGGAAGGGGGCAAGGAAGGACAAGGGTAAGCACTGTGTTAAATACCCCATTAGCTGAACCCAACAGGAGGCCAGAGGACAAATGAGCAGGATGAGGTGGTCCCTGAACACAGGGAAGAGCAGAGGAGGGTAGAGAATGGCTGGCAGGCAGAGAGGTGCCATGGGGTATAACCCAGTCACTCAGCTCCTCAGTGGGAAACCTAGGACCTCACTCAACTCCTTAGTCCAACAGCAAGCCATCTCCATGACCTAGAAGATATTAGTACAGTCTTTTAAGTATGTAGGTTAGTGAAGGGAATTACAAGATGCTATAAAAGAGAATGATAGGAACTGAATAAATCTGAGTTTGAATCCAGGGTAGTCTACCAAAATGAAACATTTTGTGATCTTGGGCAAGTTCACTCAGCCTTTTCAAGGCTTTGCTTCCTCATCAGTGAAATGAGGAGAGTAATTGTCCCTAGGGCAGATGTCTGGGGTAAGAGTTAAGTGAGATAAAGAATGGAGAGGCATTGTCATATCACATACAAGAGCAGACTTGGGAGTCAGACTGCCCAGGTTCAAACCCTCACTGTGTTATGTTAGACAAGTTAACCTCTCAGTGCCCCACTTTTCTCCTCTGTGAAACAGAGTAAGAACACCAACCTTACAGGTAAACTATGACGATCAAGTGACTTAATCTATGTAAAACTTAAAGTTACCCAACAGTTCATAAGGGCTCAGTAAATGTTGACTATTTTTACTGAAATACTTAGCGTACTGCCTGTCACACAATAAGTAGCAACCCAAAGTTCACCTCCAGGTGGGTGAGAGCAGGGTGAAGAATGTTTGTATTTACATGTCTTTGTTTCTCTTCTCTCTGGAGCACTGAGAACCCATGTCAAAACACAGATTCAAACACCAATTGGAAGAAATATGTGCACCCCTATGTTTATTGCAGCATTATTTACAATAGCCAAGACTTGGAAGCTGCCCAAGTGTCCATCCATAGATGAATGGATAAAGAAGAAGTGGTGTGTATATATATATATATATATATATATATATATATATATATATATATATATATATATATAAAATGTATATGTATTATGTAATATGTATGTAATATGTACATGTAATATGTAATATTGTATTACATATATGTATACATATACATATGTAATATGTATATATACCTATATACCTGTACATATATATACCTACACATATACATACAATGGAATATTACTCAGCCATAAAAAAGGATGAAATTCTGCCATTTCCAACAACCTGGATGGACCTGGAGGGTATTATACTAAGTGAAATAGGTCAGATGGAGAAAGACAAATACTGTATGATTTCTCTTATATGTGGAATCTAAAAGACAAAACAGAAAACCACCCAAAACAAAACAAAACAAAAAAAACAGACTCATAGATTCAGCAAAAATTGTTGGTTAACAGAAAGGGGTTGGGGGGGCAGTGAAATAGGTGATATCTGAGAGGGGAGGAGGAATATGTTTCTTAGGCAGGCAGAAGAAATAATGAATTTGTCTTTTTCTTATTTCAGTCCAGAAGAGAACCACAGAGGAGCTGGGATCCTCTCTGTGCTTGGCAGGAAGCGCCAGAAGCCGCTCTCACAGGTCCTCGTACAAGATTCCTATGTTGGCCTGTTTCTGTTTTTTCATTTGCTCAGAGGTGAGTCTTTATGTTGGTCCCCCCACCCCCTGCTTGTCTGTTGTCTTCTCCTTGAGGGATCCTTGTAGATGATATGGATCCTTTCCTCTGAATGAGGCCGTCTCTCCTTTGATATTTTCCTGGAGATCTGAAATAAAAACGGTTCCCAGTTTCTGTCTGCGGACTTTGGCCAAAAGAATTTTTTTGCGCTATTGACTCATCTGATTCCTACTTGTTTTGAAACATGACAGCTTATGGGGCGCCTGGGTGGCTCGGTCAGTTAAGCGTCCGACTTCGGCTCAGGTCATGATCTCACGGTCCGTGAGTTCGAGCCCCGCATCGGGCTCTGTGCTGACAGCTCAGAGCCTGGAGCCTGTTTCAGATTCTGTGTCTCCCTCTCTCTCTGCCCCTCCCCTGTTCATGCTCTGTCTCTCTCTGTCTCAAAAATAAATAAACGTTAAAAAAAAAAATTTTTTTTAAATAAATAAATAATAAATAAATAAATAAATAAATAAAATAAAATAAAAAATAAATAAAAAAATAATAAAAAAATAAAATAAAAAATAAAAAAATAAAAAAAAAGAAACATGACAGCTTAAAATTGAATGAGGACATTTTGCCTATCACCTTTAGGGAAGTTTCTTTATTAGCATTTTCAAATAAGCAATATATTACAACAGACGCTAGTGTTGATTTGTAGTAACGGAAGTCGGCACTTCACACCTCTGCTATGCTCGACTCCTCAGCACTCAAATGCTTGAGTATTTTCTTGTGGGCTTTGCTAAGCATGAGTGAGTGATCGTTTTACTATTTAAATGACACCCAGGGCTTAGCACATAGCGGGAGCTCTGTCCATGCTGGCTGAATAACTGAATGAATCAATCAATTGGTCAAAGCTCAAAGAATATATTTTTACACAGCACACGTCAACAAATACAGTGACTAGGCCACAAATGTCTTTTGAACTGATTGTGGATGAAACTGTTGAAAGCAGAGTTTCTGGATTTCTCCTTCTGGATTCAGATCAGTGCAGCATTTTACTTGCCCTCTTTCTTGCTCCTGCTATATGTCAAGGATGAGTTTTCAGTAGTGTTACTTCAGAACCAATCACATTGGTCAAGGTCATTAAGTTTTAGTGACTGAGTGGTCACTTTCTAAGCCCCCAACTCTTGCACACCAGTTAGGCCCCATCTAACTGGACCCCACTTCTTGGCAGCTAATCCTCTCATGGCTAAATATTCTCCATACCTGTTCTTCAGTGTGTCACAGATAACCATATGAAAGGTAGCCCAGAAATGAGGCGTAAAGCATCTAAATCCATCCAGCATCAATGAAGTGGGTCATGGAGTCAGCACATCATGAACACAGCGGCCCAACGCTGTGACGTGTCATTATCCAAGAGGTGGTGTTATTCATTACCTCTCCACAGAAGTTCCTAGAATGAAAAATAAAACTTTTCGGAATCTTTCGAAAAATGTGTTTTTACAGCAGCATAAAAGTAAGAAATGTTTACTGTAATAAAATAAACCATAAAACATATGTAAAATACAAATGAAAAGCCACCCCTCAGCTCCAACCCTCCCCCCAACCTGCCATTTCCCAATTCAAATGGCCACCGAGATTACCATGATCAACAGATTGTGATCATCCTTTGACACATTTTCTAAGCACACATGTTCTGTTCACACAGCTAGACTATACTGTACATTTCCTGCAGCCTGCCATGTTTGGTTAGCAGACATCATTCCAAGTCAGTACAGGGAGAGATGCCTTGTTCTTTAATGGATTTCACATATGACATTGTAGGTTAATTCTAGGGGTTTTTTGTTGTTGTTTTGGGGATTCTTTTTTTTTTTTTTTACTGTTAAAAACAGGACTTCGTGGTCATTTGTATCCACAGATATTTGTGTGTGTATTTATTTGTAGGATAAATTTCCCAAAGTGAAATTGCCGGGTTAAAGGGTAGGCACATTCCAAATTCAAATTGATATTGCCAGTTGCCCCCAAAAATGGTTTTATCAATGTGTACTCTCAGAAACTCCTTTACTTGGTATTTTTTCCCTAAAAGTGAGGATGGAGAATGAACACCAGAGACCTTGATGAGGGAGGTAAAGAAATAGCAAAATCCGGGCGAGTCCCTTCACCACTCTGCCCCTGGCTGAGTCTGCTGAGCCTGACGCACTGAAGGAGGAGGGAATTGAAAGAAGGAGCTGCTGATTCACAAACACCTCCCACCCAGTCAGGGATTGAAGAGCCTGTTTCTGTCTAACTTCAAAAAAAAAGAAAGAAGGACTCGGAGAACATCTTCTAATCCACCTGTCTGGTTTTGTTCAAGGATTTCTGTACCTCACTCCAGGAGATAAGAGGCCTTTTGGACAAGGCTTTCTTTCAAAAGCAACAAGTACAAAATGTTTGAGCGATGGTAATTTAATTCTAACAGCCTTTAGCATTCCCAGAAGAAACAAGATCCTGTGCAATTGATGATTGAGTCATTCAGGCAAAATGGGGTTAAGGGGGCTGACATCGATAAATCGGCTTTTTCTGGCCTCTCCTGGCTACATTAATAAAAATCTCATGGACATCTTAACCCTATGCTTGTCAAGCTCTGAAGCAATCCATTGCTTGGATTTTTCTCGGAGCCGAACAAAAAGATATCTGATCCCGAGATAAAATCCCATCAGCACCATCACCTGCTGCCAGGAAACTTTCTCCTTGAGAAGTAGGAATAAAAATTAAGTTTGTAAAGAAAAAGCCAATGCCAGAAACAGGAAGGCTTGCTTCTGGAATGTTCTCAAAAGGATCACCTTCGGTTTTGGGAAAAAGTAGCAAGTCCATTGGATCCCCTCTCCAGTTTCTAATATCACGGTCTGCCAGGCTTTTTCCCTCTTTTGAGAGAAGTGTTTTAGTAATCTATCTCTCTGACCCAAAGTTGTCCATATGCCAGCATGATGAATTAACTGTCATGATCCTAGAAATGAAAAAATCTAGGAGATAGAAGTTGATTCTCATTATGCACAGCAGTTAGGGTGTCAGGTCGCTATGAACCTTAAATGAGAGAATACTGAATCACGGCTCCTAGGGGAGCCATGTTCCCGTGAGCCATGGTCATACTTTCATCAACAGATCGACACCTAAGCATGTTTGATTAAGTGTTTCTGTTTAAAGATGACTTATTATGTATATAGCTGATTATATATTATGTTATATTGATCGTGCATATGTCATATATATACATATATATACATATATGTGTGTGTGTGTGTGTATATATATATATATATATATATAATTGTTCATTAACATTGGATTCATGGCCAATAGCATGACTAATTCATGACTGAACAAGGCTTATCTAACACACATATTTGCTCCACAGGGCACATCACAGCCTTTCTGTGCTTAGCAACACTAGGCCGCACTTTGGGGCCATTCCAAACAATGAAATCACCCACAAAAAGTACAAAAATGTGGAAGACATGGTACCTAATACACTGTACGAAGGACTCTTGTTTACACTAGGAGAGATAAAACAAGCCGTCCAAGCCTCCCCTTGCTCTCTCTAGGTTAGGCTGGGAACGTGCGTGTCCATTGACTCCGACGTTTTCCTGCTCTGTGCACATCTGTGAATGATGACTGAAGGGCCACAGGTATTGATTAGGGGGTCACAAATAAATGTTTGCCAGCAGGTGAATTCGCAAATATGGAATCTGTGTATTCCGTACACAGGACTGAGTATATTTCCCACTCGGGTAAGGTCATACCTCCCCGCCAATCATCCACACCCCCCCGCCCTTGTCCTCCCTCATTCCTCTGGGTGGGACCAGTTTGCTTGGATACTCCAACAGATGGTGCCCCTTTGAGAGGGCACTGAATGACGTGCTAAGGAAACGCATGGAATGGGTTGTGCAAATAATCCTTCTCTCCGCAGCCTCTCGTCATCTGTTGGGGGAGAAACAAGCTCACAAATAATGGTGGTTTACGACCCAGTCTGGTTAGTGGCATTGCAGGCTAATGAGGTGAGAGTAAGATGTACAAGTACTTAAGAGGTTAAGATGTACAAGTACTTCCTACGGTTTTCCTCCACATTCTGTTATTTTTAGTTAAATCCTCTTCTATCGCGGCACAAAAACAGTAATTCTTTCCAAAGGAATACCAGAAATAGGATTGTCAGATTCAGAAAATAAGAATACAAGACAGCCAGTTCCATTCGAATTTCAGATAAGCAATAAATGATTTTTAGTATGAGTATGTCCTGTGTTTGCACTAAATATTTATGCTTCCGTGTTAGTGTAAGTGTATCCACGGCCATGAGCAAGTCTCGCAAATAGCTGAGGAGGGGAGGAGCCTGGGGGTGGGTGATGCGTGGAGGTCAGGGGGAAGGGAAAGCAGAGGGAACGTCCGTCCTTCTGGTGTCCCCAAATTCCTACCTTAAAGTCACTTAGATTTTGCTGAACTTCATTTTCCTTATTTTTTACTTGGGAATAATTACTTCTTCCTCATAGACGATTAGGACAACCAGATGAGATGACGTACACAGGTCTCCTTCACGGTGCCCCCAGAATAAGACACCGTCCCTGTACTTCCTGTTCCTGTCAGAGGCAAGACAAAGAACCAGCACTTCTGTGACCATCAGAAGTGTCAGATATTTTGTTTTCTTTTGTTTTGCTTTCTGTTCCCAAGACTGTTGTGGCCCAGGAAATATCGTCATAGGAAAGCACCATAAATCGCCATTTTTCTTCAGCATAAGAGAATGTAGCTTACTTTACAATTGTTCTTCTAAGTTCCTTAAGGCTGCGTCTCACCATGAAAAGTAAAAATATCAATTACATATCTGCTTGGTCCCACCTGTCATCTCACATCTGGAAGTTTGCAAATGTCTAGATGTCAATTTTTCAGGTTTTGCAATAGGTACTTGTTGATTTTGTAATATATGGCTGTGAAACTCCATTTGTGTTATCTTATACCTTTACTAGCATTCCTAAAGTGACTTTCCACACATGTGATTTATTTCTTGCTGACTCCCCTTTCAGGACCAAGCAACAAAGGGTGTGAATGATGAAGGGTGTGAACCAGGAATCCTGGCAGCCCACTCTGTAAATTCTCTGAAATGGAATCAGTGCCATGTTGCTTTTCTTATTTAATTTTCATACCTTGAGAACTCAGCGGTGGCAGCGACGTGTTTAACCAATAACCGTGGGATGCATTTATTCATTCAACAAATATTTATGTAATGTGTGACGACGATGGGTCAGTCACTGTGTTGGCACTGGAGAACTACAATAAACAACAACAACAAGAAATGGAAATCTCTGTCCCTTGGAGCTTATAGTCCAGGGAGGATGGACAATAGAAAGACAGATAAATAGATATAACATTGGATCTTGGTTCAGTGTTGGTGATACATGATGGATCCTCTGTTAGAGCTCCCGAGATAAATGGGACAGACCTGCCCACTGGTGTTTTCCACCAGAATGGTATAGACTAATATACTTAGTGTATCTACCACATGCCAATAGGCACCTGTCGAAATAGGCAGCAGGATTGGGCTGAGCCAGTTGGGCTAACAGAGGAGCACAGGCAGGGCAGAGGCAGAACTAGATGTGGCAGGAGGGATGAGCACCCTGGCTGGTGTGCCAAGCAGTTCTATCATCCCTGTAGGCCAGGCCAGAGGAGAGATCCTGTCTTAGATGGCCTGGGATAGAGGAGAGGCCACCTAGGGGTCAAGACAGAGGCCCAGGCTCCACTGTGGACTATGAGATGGGCATGGGCCCAGCCATTCATTCATTCTAGCAATATTTATTAGGCACTCACTATGTGCACACACTTGTCTAAGTCCTGGGATACAACAGACAAAGCTCCCTCCCTTGCGAAGTTTGTGTTGAGAGGTAGATAATAAACACCATAAATAAATAAAGCAAAGATGAAAGTAGGGAACCCAGAGAAGATGTTAGCAATTTTAAATAGAATGGTCCGGGCAGGCCTTACTGAGATAACAGCTGTGGCCTGAAAGAGGTAAAGGAGGAAGGAAAGTGGTTAAGTAGGGGAGGATGATTGCAGGCAGAGGAAGCAGCACGTGCAAAGATCCTGAGGCAGGAGTGTGCCTAAGAAATGGTGATAAGTTCGGGTGGCTGGAGTGGAGTAAGCTGGAGGGAGAGTACTAGTTGCTAAGGCCAGAGAGGCAATAGGTGAATGGCATGAGGGGTGGGGGAAAAGGAGAAGATACGTAAGTCATGGGGTGAACTCATGCTTTTACTGTCAATGGGATGGGAAGCCCGGTGGAGGGAGGGGTCTGAGCATAAGACCACTCAGATTTAACAAGCTCACTCAGGCTGCGGTGTAGAAACTGGAGTGCAGAGAGACCAGGGCAGTTTCTAAACTGGAGACACTGGGTGGATTGTAGATGACAGGATGCCGAGTCAGCTCAGCCACCGCCCCCCAGTTTCTTACCTTCCTTTGTCCAAGAACGAGATGGATGACAGAGCCAGAGGCAAGGCAGTGGCCGCCACTGCCGATGGGGACAAAGCCACCTTAGCTGTGGGAGAATCAGGCTGAGAAGATAGGGGTCACAGAGATTGGTGGCTCTCAACCCCAGTTCACACACATCGTCTCAGGGAGCTTCTGAAAACATGATACACGACCCACTTAATTGTTCCTGGGTGGTATATTTTTACCAAGCCTGCCAGGTGACTCTAATGTGCATCCAGGGCTGGGAGCCACTGATGGGGACCACTGCAGATACCACAAAGAGTAGGTGGTCACACATCCACACCTCATGCATGTCCTAAATATCTGTTATGCCCAGCCGGGAGCCACTCTGCCTAGCACAGAGGGAGTGCCCAGGAGACATTCCATGTTACCGGTATTAACAATCAGGGAGGTTGAAGGCTTTCACCCTCGGGAGTGATATGATCATATCTATGCTTTGGAAATTTTCTTTGTCAGTGGTGGGTAAAATAATTGTGGCTAGGAAGAGGACCCACCAAGGGGACGACGCTCAGAGCGATGGTTCTCAGTCTTGAGCGAGCAGTTACCCAAAGGACTTGTTAAATCAGCCATGGCTGGGCTCCACCCCCACGGTCTCTGGAGGAAGTCTGGAGGAGGTCGGGAGAGGGGCTTGAGAACTTGCATTCCTAACGAGTTCCCAGGAGGTGCTGATGCTGCAGGTCTGAAGACCACACGTAGAGACTTACGCTGCATTGGCCTTGGCTGTAGCAAATGGTCAGGTGAGAGGTGAGGAAGGCCTGACCCAGGTGACAGGCCATGGAGACAAGAGGACGAGCTGAGAAATGCTGTGCAGGTCAGTCCAATAAGGATGTTGCAATCGATTGGCTGAGAGAGGGCTGGGGGAGGGCCCAGGAGAGGAGGAAGTCCACGCACGCGATGCTGAGGTCCAGATGTAGGCAAGTTGCCCAAGATGATAAGCAGCCCCCCTTTTAAGGCATTTACATTAGTTTCTTTGTTAAAAGCAAAAGAGCTTCTTTGTTTTCTCTTACAGGTTTTTGCTTTGTTTCCCCTACTAAATAGTACAATAAATTCCACTGCCTTATTTGTTTTATCAAATAAAAAAGAATGCCTGCCAATATCTGTTAGGCTAACATTATAGCTCAATTCCAGAACATCTTGTAGTGGTTATTTCGAACATGTTCTGGAATCTGTACTTAGGGTACTCAGTGCCTCCACCAACCCACATTTGAAGTTGAATTGCTTGTACACAAGCTTATCGAGGTTATTATGCCTGCAGAATAATATATAGCAGATGCAGAGCAGGGGGCCCATCCTCTAATATCGCAATTATTTCAGTAATCTATAAACCTCCAAGGCTGATGATAGAGCAGTAAATGCTGTGAAGAGTTTCTGTTTTTGACTGACTTTTCTGGTAGGCGAAGCAATACAAATGGTTTAAAATGTGTTCCCCATGAAGGGATAAGATGTGGAAAGACCCTGTGATTTAAAAAGCTGGTAACGTGTTAAGGAGCTGTTTTGTAGAATTGATAGTCTGTAATGTGGACGGATGGTACGGATGAGACGTCATTTTTTGTCCTCAGGCTTAGAGAATCAAGCATGGTGTTCAGACCCTCTGTCTCATACCACCTATTTATAAAATGCACATTCCTGGGCCTTTCCTCAGACTTTCTCAGTGTCTTGGCTGTGGCCTCAGAATCTGCATTTAAAATAAGGACCACTGGCTTAAGGGCCAGTAAGAGGGAATATACTTTGGGTTCAAGCAGCAGGCAATCTATGCTAGAAATTAGAACAAAGAAGCTTCACAAGATGGGCGTTTTCACAAAATTCTATTTCTATGCCCAATTAGTATACATAATCATCCAATGCCAGAGCGGCAAATAGAGGCTCACCCGATCCAACACGAGCCACTTGTCAATAATGTGTCAGAGGAAACTCCAACGGGAAGTAAGGTCGTCTTTCTCTTAAGTTGGTGCTATTTTTCATTTAATGGGACATCTATTTCCTTAGTCATTTGTTTGTATGGCTGTCACCATACCAAAGCTTTTATGGTCATCATATAATTTACCTTGCTTGCCAGCTACAAAATATATATTTGTTAGCTAAAACTATGGGTGAAACCAGTTTGAGCAGGGATCATGAAACCCTAATGGTTCTTTCTGCACATGCTATTGGACCTCCCGACACGTGTCTTACTGCGATGCCTTCTTTCTGTTCCCAACACTAACGGTGAAAGGCAATCACTTTATTTTATGTTTTATTGAGATTTAGTGAGACATAATTGACATGCAATAAACTGCACATATGTAAAGTATACATTTTGATTACTGGTGACATATGTATACACCTGTGAAGCCCGTGTCATAATCAAGAATCTATCACCCCAAAAGTTTCCTGTACCCCTTTATAATTCCATCTTTCCCTTCCTGTCCACCCCTGTCACCAGAAACCATTGATCTCTCTTCTGTCACAATAGATTTGTTCATATTTTCTAGAGTTTTAAATATGTGGCATAATATACACTCTTTCTTTTTCTGGTTCTTAATGAAAGAATTGCTAAATGATAGCAATTTTGAGATTCATCCATGTTGTTGTGTGTACAGATAGTTCTTTTTATTGCTAAGTAGTATTCCACGGCATAGATATACTGTAGTTCATTTATCTCTTTACTTAGTGATGGACGTTGGGATTGACTGCAGTACCTGGCTATTACAAATAGAGCAGCTACAGACATTTGCACACAAGTTTTGTGTGTACATGTTTTCAACTGTCTCGGGTAAATACCTAGGAGTAGAATGGCTGGATATATGGTTAGTGTATGTTTAACTTTTTAAGAAAATGCCAGACTGTTTTTCAACACAATTTTAATCATTTTATATTCCCCACTCCCCACCCCCCCCCCCCGGGCAGCGTATGATTACCAGTACATGTTCATGATGATCTCACTGTGGTTTAAGTATGTATTTTCTAATAACCAGGACTTAAGACCGGCAAACGTTATTCTGGTTTTCAAAGAGAAAGAAAGAATGGGCTATAAACGTGAGAAGCCAGTAAAGCCAGTACCAGTCCCTGTCAAAATTCCAGAACAATTAATCAACCAAGTAGTTGAATTTAGAAGACTGGAGATATCACTGACTGCCCCCCCTGGGCTTAGTATTAACAGTTCGTACTGAATAAAGATCATTAATCTTTTGATAAGGCATCATGAGATCAGCAGGTAAGAGAGACAGTGTAGGCTCTAATCACCTGAGACCGTCACTAAAACATAGCAGTCACTTTTCATCACGGGAGATACTATGTGCCCCTAGGTTTTCAAATCGTGGGCACCCCTGTGTCCTCCTCCGTCTGCCAGCCTGGTGTGTGTCTTCACCTTCATTCTGCTGCAGGGTCGTTCATTGTTGGGTTAAATCCAGGTGCTCCAACAGCCCCATGTTTGATGATGCTCATTTTGGTTGCAGTGTGTACTTTTCCATTCACAATGGCCCTCTTCCAATCTTGTACATGTTTTTCCATTTAATCTAGTTGTCAGCTCAGAATATGTTGTGAAAAATCCCTTGTACAGTGCTTGCCTATAAATTTTTGTAATTCTCTAACTGGATGGCCTATCATATACGCTTATTCATTACACTATCTGTTGAGTGTTCAGTTTGGGGGCAACCTTGTTATCCTAGTCCAAAGGTCCATATCTGCTAATACATAATGATTGTCTTTATCCCTTTAATGCCATGGATATTAAACCTGATTCAATTTTAGCCCTATTTTCAAATTTACTTCTGTGTCTTAATCCCAGAACAGTTCTGAATTTAAGCAGATTATAATCTACATAGAGTCTTTTATTATTAAAGTTGAATAGCTTCCCAAACCTGCTTCAGTTGTCAGCAGGAAGCAAATTAGAGTGTTTTCCTAAGTGGGGGGGGTGGGGGGTGGGGGGTGGGGGGGGGGGAGAAGAGAAAAAAATCTCCTTATGGATAAAGGGTGATCATGGGATTTTTTTTCTCCCCCGAATGCTCCCAAGATGCTTCCAGAAATCACAGGACACTGTGGCTTGCTGCTGATTTTTGGTAGTTTCTAGAGGTGAAAAATAATATTTTAGCAGGGTCAAAATGAGTAAATTTTTATCTTCTCAGCTAACAGAAAACTAGAGAATTTGCTCACTACCCTCTCTTTCCTAAGCCGGGAAACTAACAACAAGATGGGCCTCTTCCACAATGGAAGGGACTAGTAAAAAATCTGTGTGGTCACTGAGCCTGACATTATTAAAAGAGGAATCCCTAGCAATAAAAAAATAAAGCCTTAAAAATAAAGAAAATAAAATTAAAATAAAGCCTTTATGCAGATATAGAAACAAGGCTAGTTTGGAGACTGTGTAGCTGGAAATGTAAGAAAATTATGTTTTTCATACCTTCTATGGAGATTATTTCCCTTAAACGATATTAATACATTTTTTAAACATTCTAAATGTATTTAAGAAGCAAATTTGCAGTCCCTGAGAAACAAGATCTCATCTAAATAAATCTACATGTTTGGCAATTGTCCATTCCCAGCCTTGGAGGCAGTAAGTTTTTGGATTCTGTTTCTTTGTTTATGAACACCCAGTAATTTGAATTAGTAAAGTGTCCAGCAGCATTTCTCAAAATACAGTAGTAACCTGAGGAGCTTGCTAAACACATAGTAAGATGAGAAGCTTGGTAAATGTAGACACTCGGGCTCCCTCCCGACCTCCTGAATCTCTGGGGTTGAAGTTCAGGAATCTGCATTTTTATCAAGCATCCAGGTAATTCGTGCACTCACTGAAGATTGAAACCTTCAAAGAGGATATGCTATAGGTCCAGTTTGATGCTAATAGATAGGATCATTTCATTTGTAAGAATAAACTCATTATTTTTTAGTTGGAATCAAGTTGTAGCTTGTAAATCATGCTAATCTGTTGATCTTAAACCTACTTCTAGCCTGGAAATTCTCTATAGGTGCCATGCACTATAGAAAGTCCATTACATTCAATTTCTTGTAAATGAATCTCTACATTATGATTTGTCTTTATACTTTGATGGTTTGTGAGCAAAACTTTGATGAGGTTGTGGGGCTAATTTATCTTAAACGTAACCTGAAAACTTTCTGGGCAAATATGCCTAGTATACTACCTAACATATAATAAGCACTCAATAAATATTTACTTAATGAGGAAATAAATAGATGAATAAAGGTTTACTCATTTCATCTTTTCTACTCCTTCTTGCCCTTTGTGTATCTTATCCTAGTGATTCCTATTGTCATCCACCCAGATTTCCAAGCTAACAATGGGAGCCATCTTCTCATTTACATAGGATTGGTTACTAAATCCCTGCATGTTTGTGCCATCTAGAATTTTCTTACTTCCCTGATATTTCCCTGGTTGAGTTGTGTAAGATGCTGTATGTTAGTAAAAGGAATGGTAATTCAAAGATGTAAGAATAATGAGCATATATGTGCCTAATAATATATCCTATAAATATGTAAAGCATTGTCCTGCAGAGTGAAAATCAGTAATTGGAGACTTTAACACAGCCCTTTCAGAAACTTTTAAATTGAGTAAAAACAAAAAACCAAGCAAGTAAAAGATTATATATTGGGATAACATGATTGATAAGCTCAAACCAATAGATGTAGAGAATTTTATACCCTACAGAGAATGTGCATTGTTTTTGAGCAAACATGGAATATTTACAAAACTCTTTGTGTTAAATTACAAATAACCAGCATCACACAGACTATATTCTCTGATCATCATGCAATAAACTTAGAATCCAGCAACAAGACTTTCCTTTAATTTCCTATGCTGAAACCTAAGTAACGTACTATTAAATGACCGTTTGGTTAAAAAGAATATCCTAAGGAAAATTGCAAAATACTTATAACAGAGACACAAGGAAATACTGCAAGCCAAAATTGTTAGAACACAGTTAAACAAGTGCTTAGCGGGAAATTTCTCATTTGGGACACATTTGCCAGCAATAAGAAATATTGGAGACAAATGCTAAGCATTCAACCCAAGAATCTGGAAAAAAGTAGCAACAAGCACACCCCTCCCCCAGAGGACCAAATAAGGAAACAGTAAAGATAAGAGGGAGAAATGAGTGAAAGAACAAAAGAAAAGTAGAGAAGACTAACTACCTGAAACTGGTTACATGAGGAAATGTGCACCAGAAACAAAGCGTTGGCAGAGAGAGTGAGAATGTGCAGGGGGAGCCCCGAAAGGGAGAGGGGGCACTCAGTGCAGAGATCAATAAATACAGCATGAAGAGGAATAACTATGAATAATATATATAATAGCTTTTAACTTTCAGTTATACTTGATGTGGTGTATTATTGCACATATATTTTATTATATATTTTACTTATATATGTAATTGAACATGTATATTGAAGTATATCATACCATACATGGTACAGTGTATTTTTACCTTTATGTAATAGGTATTGTATATTGTGTATATATCATATGTAGTATCTCATATAACGTTGTGTGTATATGTCATGTACTATTCTCTAATTCATAAATTTTATATGATATTATATACTGTATAAGTGCACAGATAAATTATTACACTATGGGAAACCGAAGAGCAGCTGCAACAGGAACTAAGGGAATAACACTCACACAGTAACTGATTCGCCTGACTACATGGTTAAAAAGAAAAATATCAAATGTCAAAATTGGTCCAAAAACTAAAACCTGAATAAACAAATAACAATTTAAAAAGTGAAATGGTAGTAAAATTCTCCACACAGCAAAAGCCCCAAGTCTCAAGGTAATTTTATAGATTGCTTTTATCACATATCCAAAGAACATATCCTTATATGTCATTATAAAGTGTAGAATAATAAGAGACACTATTCAACACGATTTTTTTTTCTTAACGTTTATTTATTATTGAGAGACAGAGAGAGACAGAGCATGAGCAGGGGAGGGGCAGAGAGAGGAGGAGACACAGAATCTGAAGCAGGCTCCAGGCTCTGAGCTGTCAGCACAGAGCCCAACACGGGGCTCGAACTCACAAACCCACAAACTCAGGTGAGATCATGACCTGAGCCAAAGTCGGATGCTCAACAGACTGAGCCACCCAGGCGCCCCAACTATTCAACACTATTTAAACACTCTTATGAGACTAATCAATCTTAACCTTGATTCCCAAAGTAGGTAAGAACAGGTCACAGAAGGAAAATTACAGCTCTATGCAAGAACATTGGTAAAAGATCCTAAATAAAAATATTTGCTAAGGAAACCCGAAAGTGTCTTAAAAATAGTACATTATGTTTAAGTGGGGTTGATTCCAGAAACACAAGTTTGGTTCAGTGTAGTTCACCATATGACTAAACTAAATGAGATAATCATATGATTATCTTGACTGAGGCGAAAAAATAATTTGATATAATTGAATAACTATTTATAATTTTAAAACACTTCTCAAAAAACTGGCAATAAAAAAGGAAATTTCCTTAACTTAATAAAGATGAAGTACCAAAAACCTAAAGCAAACATCATTCTTAGCAGAGAAATTTTAAAACTTTCCATTAAGATTGGAAACAAAATAAGGCCGCTTACCATTACATACATTACATACATTACGTTACAAATTCCTGGTTAGTGAATTAACTATAAGACAAAAAAGCTAAGATATAAAGAATGTTAAAAAAAAAAAACCTAAACTCTTATCATATGCAGATAATATTATCATCTAACCAGAAAAGCCAGTAGAATCAACAAGTAATCAAAAAGAAGTGATGTGAGAGGTTAGCTTTACTGTCGGATGGATCAACTTACAAAATTCAGTAAAATCCCTCTATGCCAGTAATAGTCAAATGCAGCAAAATCTATACAATATTTTGGATTTCTCCTAACAGAGAATACATAAGGACCTCTACAGAAGAAAAAAAAAAAATGATGTGACGATATGAATAAAAATAAAACTGTATTCTTTTGTTGTACAATATACAGAGCTAGACTACAATTGTACTTGGAAGGATCAAATGATAAGGAAAAGAAGAAAATATAGATCTCTTTTGTGACCTAATCATGTACAAAGTCTTATTAAATAAGATTCCCAAATTAGAAGTCATGAGGCAAAACAAAGTTGTTGGATCTGACCACAACAAAACTAACAAGGTGTTGAGTCCTAAGTAAGTCAGGAGCACTTAGAAGCATCTCGTCTGTGGGGTGCCTGGGTGGCTCAGTCGGTTAAGCATCTGCCTTTGGCTCAGGTCATGATTTCGCTGTTCGTGTATTGGAGCCCCGCATCTGGCTCTGTGCTGACAGCTCAGAGCCTGGAGCCTGCTTCGGATCCCGTGTCTCCCTCTCTCTGCCCCTCCCCTGCTCTTGCTCTATATCTTTCTGTCTCTCAAAAATAAATAAACGTTACCAAAAAAATTTTTTTAAAGTATCAGGTCTGTAATGCATATTCATCAAAAATCATGAGTCCTTAGAAAATGGCTAAGATGTACCTTCATGGGGTTCAGGATCATGTGTGTCTTCATAGCTTGGGGACCTCTCACAGTGCCTGGCATATACTAGGTGCTTAATAAATATTTACTGAATAAATAAGTTTTATTGTGTTTTCTATTCTACATAGTAAGACAAGGAAATGCATGATCTGTCCTAGAAACGTTTCTTTAAAAATCTTTAAAATCTTCAGTTTCAGTAATTTAAAAAATTATATTCGGTCCTTTAGAAAATGTACTTATGCAGAATGCTTCATTTTCTAATTATGGTATGAAAAAAAGGAACTATTTCAACCTTATTTTCACTTATTTTTGTGACACTTGGGTATTTTTCAGTGTCAGTTTGAATCATGTGATTTATAGTCATACCCAAAGTGAGTTGAAGTTTGCAAATAAAGTTTCATAAGACATTACTGAGTAAATATTTCTCTAAAGTCCAATGATATTATATAATCTGAATTCCTAATTTCTGCTACTTTGACAGGCCAGACTAAGAAGCAGAAATGAGAAGAGTAATTCATGACTGACTTATGTCTTAGCCTCATTTCCTGTGATTTCACCCCTCCTTGAAACAGCATAATACTCTTTGACAAGGGGAAAAGTGTAATACTCTTTAAATTTTTTTAATGTTTATTTACTTATCTTTTTTTTTGAGAGAGAGAGACAGAGAGACGAGCCTGAGCGGGGGAGGGACAGAGAGGGAGGGAGACACAGAATTGGAAGCAGGCTCCAGGCTCTGAGCTGTCAGCACAGAGCCCGACGCAGGGCCTGAACTCACAAACCTTGAGATCATGACCTGAGCTGAAGTCAGACGCTTGACCGACTGAGCCACCCAGGCGCCACCCCCAAAACATAACACTCTTACAGTGAAACAGACACAAACAAATATTGAACCTAGAGTCTGTTTGGAATATTTCTGATTTATAGGTTGTGATATTTTTCTGCTGCCACAGGGAGTGGAACATTGGCCGACTGTAGGAACCGGGCAGCTATCTGTGAGTCCTGAAAGAGAGAAACAGGGGTAACAAAATCAAGCCTTCAACGAGCAAAGCCGATTTCAACCACTGAAGGTAATTTCATATCACCCAAAAAGGAAGAAATAGGATTTGATAAATACTCCCCAAATACTGCTGCAGTTATATAAAGCCTCAGAGTGAAGCTAATTCAAACTCATTTCCTCACCCGCTCGTCATGCACATTCTTTTTGGTTTTCATACTCTTGACTGCTGTGTTTGCCTAGAGAGGTTGGCATCACGCTGTAGGGTCATGTTTCACAACTGGTGCTCACTGATCAGGTTCTGCACATAGTGGCTTTGGTCATAAGCCAAAGGTAAGATTTTGTTTGCGCACCCCATAAGATAAAACACTTTTCCAGACAGCATTGCTTAAAAGAGGTTACACGGACTTTCCTGGATGGCCCTGCCTAACATCTTGTTTCTTAAAATTCCAGAGCTGAGCTGTAGCTGGTGCCACTGAGCCTCTAGCCGAAATTCATTTTCTAAAAACCATGGCCAGCGTCTTCCCAGAGCCAAAGCGGAAAATTCATTGCCAAACATATTCATAAAAATTCTTTGGGTTGTAAATGATAGAAATTCAACTTCAACTAGTTAGAGCAAAAGGTTGGGGCTATTGTCTCAGGATCCAGGAAAGACGGAGACAAATGAGGACCTTTGAGATAGCAGAAACCCAACTGGTTTCCCAGACTATTGAAACTAACAATGCAAATGGCATCCCACCTACCCCTCCCCTGTACCCCTCATCTCTCAGATTAAGTTTTCTTCTCTCTCACTAAAGACAGCTCTCTTTCTCATAATGGGAAACATGGGTACCCAAATCTCCTAGGTACTTTTTATAGCTCCTAGCACAGATAAGGACTGGCACTCTCAGTTCTAGTCAAACTCTGCAAAATATGATCCTGGCTCACTCAGGTCAGATGCTCACTTGCAGGGATGAGGTCACGTGAGAACAAAGCAGCTCTTAAAATAGCCATAGACATAGGGGTGCAGAGCAGAAAAGATCGCAGTTGTTCAGTTCATAGAGCATCAGTAGTAAATGTATTCGGATAAAATAAGAGTAATCTGGCTTTCCGTTGAACTTTCTTGTCTCTACTTTTTAAACATCACAAAATATTTCAGTTCAACCCAAGAAAAACCCAGTAGATCTAGAAAAGCTGTAGAGAAGGGCGCCTGGGTGGCTCAGTCAGTTGAGCCTCCGACTTCGGCTCAGGTCACGATCTCTCGGTCCATGAGTTCGAGCCCCACGTCGGGCTCTGTGCTGACAGCTCAGAGCCTGGAGCCTGCTTCGGATTCTGTGTCTCCCTCTCTCTCTGACCCTCCCCCGTTCATGCTCTGTCTGTCTCTGTCTCAAAAATAAATAAACATTAAAAAAAAATTAAAAAAAAAAAAAAAAAAGAAAAGCTGTAGAGAAAGGTAATGAATTACCTTGAAGACAAAAAGCATTGCTGCAGATAGAGGGTCATTTCACAATGACAAAAGGAAGAGCTAAAGATTCCAACTTTGTATATATACAAAATTTATATATATTTATATTTATATTACATAATACTGCTACTAATTTGACAGCAAAGTATATAAAGCAAAAGTGACACATAAAAAAAGTAGACAAAGGTACATATTTAAAAATACCTTCCTAAAATATGTCAGTGCTGTCCAAATTACCTAGATACGGAAACAAACTGCCAGAAGCAAACATTTCACATGAGATTTCTCAAGAGCTTAGGCTTCTGCAACTGGCAGACAGTGCCAGGAAAGTCCTACAACCGGCACAGAGGGGCTACGTATAGCAAGCCACAGGTCAAGAGCACTTAATTTTGGGTCAAGAGAAACTGTCACTAATCCGACTACTGGATATCACCTAGTGTTGGGGTGGTTAAAAAAGCAATGTGGCAAAGAGATCTCTGCCTTACTTTTCTGAGATAAAAGGAATTCAAGCAGCTCTATGGCATGTGCAAAGCGTGTCTTCTTCTGAAAAAGTTGATCTCATAAACACATAGGTGGCCTCAGATAGGGCTTTCAGACATTGACAGAAAACGAGCCGTTTCTATTTCTTGAGGATTTAATAGTATTTTTTAAATCTGAATGCCAAAAAAGAGTTAGTAACCTTGTGGAATATTACTTTAAATGTTATATTAAACAAATCAGCACGTTTAACACATGATTACGATGATTGTGTGTATGTAAGACAATATCTAAAACTGTAAAGTGGGGAGATCTTGGCAAATGTGAGGTCCAGGCTGAATGCCCCCTTCACTACTGCTCACCTCTGGGGAGGAACTACTCCCCCCCCCAGAACCGAGCCCCACGGGAGGCCCCAGGATACATGCATACACTCCTTTGCTTTAAATTCAACAGACCTAATGCATTAGTCTTGGTAATTAAGTGTGCTGGGATCATATCTTGTTCAGATTAAGATCCACATCGCTTTCTTAAAATGTTAAACCCTTTGTTGAAGATCAGATAATTCCCCAAAAAACTAAATGGAATGATTACTGAGGGGAAGCTTGCTAATCAAAGTACTTTCTTGAACGTAAAATTTCCACCCATAGTGAAAATTCCCTGGGACTCTGCCAACTTTGCATATTCATAATGGTAAAATGGTATAGAATTAGCAGGCAATAAAGAAAGGTAATTAGCAGAGGCCAGGGAGCCAGCCTTGGTGATCAAAATGCTTTTTTTATTTAAAATGCATCAGAGATGGGGAAATCGGCATTGAGAAGGTAGCATTTATCCCCATTCCCACAGCTAATAAAAAGTAAGGTCCATATATATTCATGTCCGTCTGATTCCAAGACCCACACTAATAGGTATTAGTGGAGTAGGTATTTTGCTGTCTTCAAATATGTTTGCTAAATTCGCTTATTCATTTCATCCTTTTGCTCCTGTAATCTTACACTGAATAAATCTTTATGAATGCCTAACAATAAAAACGTTAGGCTAGGTCTACAGAAACAGCAGGGGACACAAAGAAGTCATTGTCCTCGTAAACTTATGGTCTAGGGAAGAAGACCTGATACCACATTTAAAAAGTTAATATGTTTGGGCAAATAAAACTTGAGGGAAGTTTGTTCAGATGAGCACTGCACACCGAAAGAAGTGTTTTAAGCAATAGAAGCTAAACAGATATGCGTGTTTGGAACAGGAGTAAGAAGGCCAAGCTATTATAATGGTATTGTACTCTTAATCTTGTAAGTGATTTCATCCCACTTCATTGAGTAGATAGATGGGTAGGTAGATAGACAACAGGTACATCCATACATAGATACGTAGATAGATGGTCGACAGGTGGACAGCAATAGATAAATACATGATAGATGATTGGGGATGAGGGCAGAGAAAGAAGACGACCCATAACTCAGATGGAGAAAGCAAGAACCCTAACTCTGGACCACATTCCTCTTAACATGCCCCAAATTATGCTTTCAAAGTGTTGGCAGAAACCAATCCTACTCTGTTTTAGAATTTGATGATCTAAGCCCAGGCGGTAGTTTTTCGTTCACACTCAGCCACCCCTGTGTCACCCCTCTGGGAGCCTTGCTTTTGTTCCTGCATTCTGTGTAATGTATACATTGTATACAAAGTGTATAAATAATATACATGATTTTCTATTACTGTGCAGTTCTAAGCAGTAGCCAGGCCCCTGGCAAAGCTAGGATGTGACAACATTGTAAATAGTCCTGGATGCCACAGCTGTTACTTGTTCTCTGTTTGTTTTTGGTGTTCTATGCTGAAGCTTTGCCATGAGTTCAGACCTTCTGGCCACTGGTCTTAATAAGTGAAATTGAGTGTTTCGAATGGTAAGCAGTCAAATGGTATCCGTCATCCCTTAACATATACCATATTCCTTAAGCACGTGGGGTGAGGGTGCACTTACATAAACAGATGGCCCAGCTGGGCCAAGCACAGAGCACTCACCTCTGATGGGCATTTCTACGTTGCCTGCACTGAACAGAAGCCTTGACCCAGACAGATCAGCTATTCCCTTCGCCCTCTAACACCTAAAAAGAATATACACCCAAGAAATAGATCTCTTATATCTCTAGGCTTCTTGATCCAGATTACTTTCTAAATTAAAAGAAACTTCATTTTGATGCCTTCATTAATCCCCTCACAAACCCATTCACTCAACACTCATCAAGCACCTACTATGTTCAAATTGCTAGTGATGAGCTGGGGAAACAGAAATCAGTGAAGGCCTGGCCCTTTCCTGGAGAATCACCGTTCGATAGTCAGCTCACCATTCAATAGTGAGCCCAGGCAGAAAGACAAGTATTTCACCAAGTATTCTGTAACAATCCTACCCTTTTAAGCAGAACTGTTTATTGAACTTTCTTACATAGCTGCATAGTCTGGGTCTGTATTGCTGTCCAGGCTTAGGTTTCCAGAATTCACATGAATTTTCATAGTTTTAAATTTCTATAGCTCCCCAAATGAAACTCTCTCATATGAAATGAAAACACAGAAGGACTCAGAAAAACAACAGGTCACATCTTTGAAATATACAAGAAAGTGGAGTCGCAGTAGAGGAAAATGGCCTTTTTAAAGCCAATTATGTTATCTCAGCTCAATCTTAAATAAATGGAAGGGGGAACTAGGCAGCAAATGCGGCTTTCCAGAAACAGATGTTCCTCTCATTTGGGTACTAGAGTTCGACCCTGCTTTCCAACGTACCAGACAATGACATCTAACTTCCTTCTGAAGCCAACACTTGTTGATTATTATGTGTCAGGAACTGTGCCAGGCACCAGAGACACATAGGTAAACATGACAAAGCTTCTGTTCTCAAAGAACTTCGCTTATCAAAGTGAATTCTGTGGCTTCCTCAGAGTTGGTACAGGCAACTATTAAAAAAAACGTATCTCACCGGACGACATTATTGTGACGGTAATGCGTCTCTGCCCTAAGCCAAAGAGCAAAACTCAAGAGATCACAGAAATCCAAGGATAGTGATAAGCAGGCAGGTAAGAGCATCACACCGCAGGTTCTCAATGAGCCCGTAGGAAAGTGCGTAGCCTGCTTCTTAATCTGGAAACACAGGTTGCAAACACCTAAAGAGAGAAACACTTAGGAGTGGTTCTAAAGGAAAGTGATAAGCAGAATGTGACTTTGAGGCTTGTGAGGAGGCATGGGGGGTGAGTGGGTGGGTCATACTGTCCTCACAAGAGGTCAGGATGCCCAGACCTGACCACTGCGACACCCCTCCCCTGTGGAGCCCAGAGAACAGAGTGGGATCACTCAATTCCATCAGCAGTGTGTGCTTAATATTTAATAGGCTTCCTGCCATGACAAAGAAATGTTAAATCCTCTGCCATATCAGAGAAACCTGCGTCTTAAGGAGCAGTGCAAAAGAGCATTGGTAGCACACTACCTGTCCTGAAAACGTGGATCAGCTCCCTGAGCTTCTCGCTCCACAGTTTCCTAACCTGTAAAACGGGGATCGTCTAGTCATTTGGGTTACATTACATGATGAGTGTCAGACACCTAGATGATGTAGGTAGAGCACACTGCCTGGCTCAATAAATGTTGGCTTCCTGGAAAAAAGATTTTAGAAGGTTCCCATAGCACATGCCTGAGGGGACGTTTGTAAAGATGATATTCACATTTATAATGATTATACTTATAGCAGCCAGGGTATTCTGGCCAATGAGTAAAGAACAAATTTGTAACTGGAATATAAGTGTTTGGGTGGCTGGCAAGTTCCAGCAAAATCGATAGAGCTTTGTGTTGAACTCAGTGCCTCCCAGGAGAGAGCTCTGTACATCCCTTGGAAGAAGGGAAGCTATCAAAACAGGCAGGCATTCAGTCTATTCATCAAACACAAACTGAATGCCTACACTGTGCCTATACCGAGTGGCATTCTATTAAGAAATGGGGAAAGAGGAGTTACAGTCAACAGAAGAAACTAGAGACCCCACAATAGAGGTCAGTCAAAGGGTATCCACAGGATGGACCATGGAATATACGACCAGAGGAGTATATCTTCTCTTCCACCTGTGCCCCCACCAAAATTACTGTCTTACCCTCCCAGGAGAGAAGTCAGAGTTACAAGTTAGGAGATAGCCACTTTGAGCGATGGGAGAGATTTGCTGACTACCTAACTACAAACAGGTTTGGGCAATGTGGCCTTACACTTCTGAATGCTTAGCCGCTCTAACCCCAGGCCAGGCAGGACACCACATGATTCAGGACTCTGGAGGAGGAAGAGTTTGCTTTCAGCTGAATATATGTCACCTCATTGGAAGAACAATTTGCAGATACATGTTGTTGTCATGGGCTTAATCTTGAAAAGCAGTTTGGAATGTAATTTGAATAAGAAATACATATATATATATATATATACACACACAAACATGTATGTATGTATGTATACATATATACATACATATACATGTATATGTATGTATGTATATACATATGTATATATACATATATGTATGCATATATACATATGTATGTATGTATACATATATACATATGTATGTATGTATACATATATACATACATATACATGTATATGTATGTATGTATATACATATGTATATATACATATATGTATGCATATATACATATGTATGTATGTATGTATACATATATACATATGTATGTGTATATATACATACATACATATATACATATATATGTACATATATACATATATATGTATATACATATATATATATATATATGGTATAATATAATGGATAATATTATATCAAATGCTGGGTTCTGTATGTAATGCAATTCTAACCACTGAGCTGCAGTAAAGAAATTACCTAAAGTCTTTACAAGCTGACAAAGAAATGTTAAATAATCCACCAATCATACCACCTGCCAATGAAATAAACTGCTTTTGAAATGCTGCTGAAGTAGGGTGAAAAGAATAAGTGGGATTTGATTGTAAGCTCCCAGGTCCCCTGCAATGTTGACCCTCAGCCATAACAACGTGCGCTCGTTAGTTACTAGCTGTGGCTTTCCTCCAACCAGGTCTTTGTGCGGGAGAGGACAACTATAGTTATCACCATCAATCAAAGTCAGCTTTATAAAAGGAATTAGAGACTAAAATACCCTTTCCACAAAGATAAGGGGAAACAAAAGTGGTAGCGAGTAGATTGCCCCTTCCCTCAGGAAAATCCTTGTGAACAAGAAATGGGTGGGGGGTGGGGGGACAAATATAATGATCATGCCAAATGTAGACTCTTTAAGAGAAACTCTGGGGTCCCTTGTAGAAAGTGTTTGTCTCAACACAGTCAGCATTCTTGTAAACGTATGGGAGATTTTTTTATTTCCTGATTTATTTTTGAGACAGAGAGAGAGAGAACAAGCTGGGGAGGGATAGACAGAGCAGGGGACATAGGATCTGAAGTGAGCTCCCTGCTGTCAGCACAGAGCCTGATGCGCAGCTCGAACTCACAAACCCTGAGATCACCACCTGAGCCGTAATCAAGTATCCGATGCTTAACCGACTAAACCCAGGCACCCTTGTATGGGAGTCTTAGACCCTTCCACTACTTCTGTCAGTAAGGCTTGCCAGTATGTGAACTGACTTTCTTTGCACAGGCTCATGATGTGCTTCCTTTGATTTACCCACAGAACCACCAGGTGTATGGAAGAGTTTAGGCTTCTGGGGAGATGGTCCTGGACGTAGAAGAACATATGTTTACGTTCTGACACTCAGCTGCCCACGTCCTCACATGACACTGGCCCTTGCATCCACACAGCTATCAAAATGCAAAGAGGCTTCCACTCTTAGACATTTCGATGCTTCCTCAACTTGGGTACCTGCTCACCTGTCGGGGTTCTCCAAGCTGACTTAGCCACATCAGGGAAAATGGCTATTTTCCTGGCCTCAGCCACATGGGCCAGCAAAATGCACAGACATTAACTACTTTATTAGCTTCATGAGTTTTAACCTGTGCGGACACACATGCAGCCTCCACTCCCATGAGGATGTGGATGGAACAGCTCCATCACTATCAAGTTCCCATGTGCCCCTTTGAAGTAAACCCCGTGCCTCTCACTCCGGGCAGGAATCCCCTGGTCTGATGTCTGTCAGTGTAGACTGGGGCAATTTCTGTTCCAGAGCGTCGTATAAATGGAAGAGTAGAGTAGGTACACTTTGAGTGTGGCTTCTTTCACTCAGCCAGATGTTTTCAGGCTCCATCTACGTTGTTGAGACTGTCCGTGGTTTCTTCCTTTTTACTGCTGAGTAGTACCCATTATATAAATGCCCTACAGTCTGCTGATCTATTTTCTTGAGAGTGGACGTTTTTGAGTGGTTTTCAGCTTTTGGCTATAAACATTTGTGTGCAGTTCTTATGGTAGACCTGTCTTCATTTCTCTCCGGTCGTCACCTAGAAGCGGAATGGCTGGGACATAGGCTAGGTATATGTTTAACTTAATGAGAAAATGGCAGACCGTTTTTCAAAGTAGCTGTGTCCTCCCACTAGTTCCACATCCTGGTCACCACTTGGTGTCGTCAGTCTTTTTATTTATACCATTCAAGTGGGCGTGTAGTGGTACCTCATTGTGGGTTTTTTTTTAAGCTTATTTATTTATTTTGGGGGGGGGCACAGAGAGAGAGAAGGAGAGAGAGAAACCCAAGCAGGCTCCATGCTGACAGTGTGTGCCCTGAAGCGGGGCTCAAACTCACAAACTATGAGATCATGACCTGAGCCGAGATCCAGTCGGATGCTTAACCGTCTGAGCTCCCCAGACGCCCCCTTCATTGTGGTTTTAATTTGTGTTTCCCTGATGACTAATGATGTTGAGCAGTTTTTCATGTGCTTATTGACCATTCAAATATCTTCCTTTGTGAACTGTCTATTCAAGTCTTTTGCTCACAAGTAAATTGAGTTTCCTCTTTATTATTGAATGGTAGTGCTCCATATATTCTGTTTGCAAGTCCTTTATAAGTCAGCTATCTATGACAAACATTCTCTCCAAGTCTGTGAGTTCTCTCTTAATTTTCTAAACAATGTTCTTAACAGATCTAACCTTTTGGTAATCAGAAGTGTGTAATTTGATGATGAAGTCCTCTTTGTCATTATTTTTTTCCTTTATGGCTAGTGTTCTCTGGGTCCATCTAAGAAATCTTTGCCTAACCAAAAGTTACAAAACTGTTCTCCTATGTTTTCTTCTGGACCAATGTTTCCTGACCTTTCTTACATTTTCATCCCCCATGTGAACTTCCCAAGGCTGCCTTAACACAGTAGCAATCTTGGGGGTTTCACACAACAGAAATTCATTGTCTCACAGTTGTGGAGGCTAGACGTTTAAAATCAAGGGGTTGGCGGAGTCTTGTTCTCTTTGACAGCGTTGTTGAGGGGATCCTTCCTTGCCTCTGGCTAGCTTCTGATGGTTTGCCAGGAATCTCTGGCATTCCTTGGCTGGTAACACTTCTCTCCAATCTCTACGCTATCTTCACATGGTCTTCTCCCCTGTCTCTATATCTCTTCTCTTCTTATAAGGACACTAGTCATCCCCTACTCCAGTATGACCTCATCTAAGCTTCCTAATTACATCTGTAAAGACCCTATTTCCACATAAGATCACTTTCACAGGTACCAGGGGTTATGGCTTCTGTATAAGTTTTGGGAGACACAGTTCAACCCACAATACTTCCATAGGAGTCTTTAGATACTCTACTTCTAATCACCCCAACCTCCCAAACATGAAATGTGTTATAACCACAGATATACTATATATCTATTCTTTGGAGGACAACAAACTATTGTAATATCTAAGAAAATTTTACCCTCCAAGGGCTGATTTTCATCCCCTCTCACATTCAAATGTATTAACCATCTCTAATTAATTTTTGTGTATGGGGTGAGGTATAGGTTCAAGGTCACCTCCCTATATGGATATCCACTTACTCCAGCATTGTTTGTTAAAAGGCTTTTGTTTTCTCCTTCAATTGCTTTGGTTCCTTAGCATAAGGTGTAGTTTTATTTCTGAACTCTTATTATGTTACACTGTCTGTCTTTATACCGACAGCACACTGTGTCTATACAATGCAGCTTTCTAGTACAGCTCTTCTTTTTAAGGATTATTGTAGCCATTCTACATTCTTCGAATTTCTAAATGCATTTTGGCAATGACATGCCAGTGTCTACACACACACATTAAGCCTACTGGGTTTTGAGTGGAATCATGAGGAGCACCATCACCTCAGCCATATTGAATCTTTCAATCCATAACCGTGCTATAATTCTTCATTTCATTTCGATCCTCATTCCTTTCTCTCAGCAACATTTTCGTATTTTTGTTTCTCCTCAGTATATAGAATTTATACATCTTTTGTTAATTTTAATCCTAAGTGTTTTGTGGTTTTACATGCTATTCTAAATGATATTGAAGTTCATTTTACAGAAGTTATTGCTAGCGTGTAGAAATGCAATTACTTTTTGTATATTGACTTTGAATACCACCACCTTACTGAACCCACTTATTAGTTCTAGTGATTTTATGTAGATTATTTAGGACTATGTATACAACATGTTGTCTGTGAACAAAGATGCTTTTTTCATCCTTTTTCAATCTATGTGCCTTTTATTTCTTTACCTTCTACTTTTTCTTCTATGCCTTTTACCTCCTACTGGAGGTAGGACCTCTCACACAATGTCAAGTAGAAATAGCGAGAGTGGACATCTCTGCTTTATTTCCAATCTTATGGGCAGGTTTTTCAGATTTCATTAGCAGAATTATGCCATTATAATTATGATATTAGCTATAGGTTTTTTGTAGATGCCCTTTATCAGGCTGAAAAAGTTTCTTTTCATTTGCAGTCTGCTGAGACATTTATTGATTTTTTTTTAATAAATGGGTGTTAAATTTTGACAAATACTTTTTAATCTATGGAGATTGTGTGATTTTTGCCCTTTTTTTAATGTGGTAAGTTACATTAACTGATCCTGATTTTCAAATCTTGGGCCAATCTTATATTTATGAAATAAATACCATTTGGCCGTGATGTATTATCCCTTTTATGTGTCACAGAATTAAATTTGCTAGGAACTTGGTAAAGTTTATACATGTATATTCATGATGGAGGTTGGTTTGTAGTTTTCTTATAATGTCATTACTTTTGGCACCAAAGTAACTCTGGACTCATAAAATAAACTTGGAAATATTATCTCCTCTTCTATTTTTCAAAAAGAAATTGTTTAGGATTGGTGTTACTTTTCCTTAAAAGTTTCATTGAATTCATCAATGTAACCAACTGGGCTTTCCATAGGTAAAGGACTTAAAATTTTTTTTAACGTTTACTTAGTTTTTGAAAGAGAAAGATAGAGAAAGAGACAAAGAGCGCAAGCTGGAGAGGGATAGAGAGAGAATGAGAGAGAGAGAGAGAGAGAGAGAGAGAGAGAGAGAATCCCAAATAGGCTCTAGGCTATCAGCGCAGCCTGAAGATCGTGACCTGAGCCAAAATCAAGAGTTGGACACTAACCAACTGAGCCACCCAGGTGTCTCTGGGCATTAGAATTTTGAATGTGTGTAGTAGTTTTACTTCTTAATTCTTTATATTGGTAATTTGCATATTCTCTTTTTTTTCCTGATACATCTACCTGGTGTTTATCAATTTTACTGAAATTTTCAAAGAACCAACTTCTAGCTTTACTGGCTTTCTCTATTGCTCATAAATTTTCTATTTTAATTGATTACCTCTTAGGTCTTTATTATTTCTTTGGCTTTGGTTGAATCTGCTCTTCTTTCCGTAGCTTCTTAAAATGAAAAATTCATCATTTCTTCTTCTTCTCTGGTGTAAGTATTAAAGCTATAAACTTCCCTTATGCATGGCTTTAGAGGCATCCCACAAGTTTTTTATATCTTCTGTTTTCATTCATGTGTAGTACAAAGTATCTCCTGATTTTCTTTCCGGTTTCTCCCTTTGTTCTTAGGTTATCTAGAAGTGTGTTGTTTAATTTCCAAGTAAATTGGAGGGCTATTAATAAATTAGATAGCTCTGTTATCAATTTCTAATTTAATTCTATTGTAGTATGTAGGATTTCTTTCTTTCCTTCTTTTTAAAATTTATTGAGGCTCATTGTGTGGCCCAACATATGGTCTATATCGATGAATGTTCCATATGCATTTGAGAATGAGTACTCTATAGTTCTGGCACATGGTGTTCTATAAAGGTTAATTAGGTCAAGATGCTTAATTTATATTCTTCTGTTCTTTTACATCCTTTCTGAGATTCTGTCTACTTTTTTTTGTCAGTTACTGAAGAAATGTTGCAATCTCCAAATACAGTTGTAGATTTGCCTATTTTTCCACGGAGTTTTATCAGCATTATCTTCATTTGTTTTGTAGCTCTGTTATTAGGTGCACACATATTGAAGATTCGTATCTTTATGCTATTACCACAATATCTCAGATACTGCAGCATTATAATAAATCTTGAAGTCAGTACTGTAAGTCTTCCAACTTTCCCTTTGTCCTTTCATAGTTATTTGTCTATTCTAGGTCCATTGCATTTCAAAAGGAATTTTAAATTTTAAAAATTTTAAGTTTATTTATTTATCTGACAGACAGAGAGAGAGAGAGAGAACACAAGCAGGGGGAGGGGCACAGAGAGATGGAGAGAGAGAATCCCAAGCAGGCTCTGCACTGCCAGCACAGAGCCGGATGAAGGGCTCTAATTTATGAACTGTTAGATCATGACCTGAGCCTAAGTGGAACATTTAACTGACTGAGCCACCCAGGCGCCCCTCAAAAGGAATTTTAAAATCAATGTCTACCAAAAAAATCTGCAAGGATTTTGATTGGGATAGTTTGAATCTAGAAATCAGTTTGGGGAGACTTGACATCATAATGACATTGAGTCTTCTAGAAATCATTTTGGGGAGACTTGACGTCTTAATGACATTGAGTCTTCTAGAAATCAGTTTGGGGAGACTTGACGTCTTAATGACATTGAGTCTTCCAGTTTATAAATGTGACCTCTATATCTCCATTTCCTTAGGTTTTTTCATTTCTCCCAGAAACGTTATGTGGTTTTCAGTTATAAGTCTTGCACATTTTCTACTAGATTTACCTCTAAATATTTCCTATTTTGATATAATTGTAAATAGTAAGGGTTTTTTTTTCTGTTTCTGATTGCTCATTTTAGTATAAAGAAATACAATTGATTTTTATATTGATCTTATGTATTCACTTACAAGTTCTCATGCCTTTTCTGTAGATTTCATAAGATTTTTCCACCTAGATGATCATATACCTATGAATAAAGACAATCTTCTTTCTCCCTTTATAAGGCATGCCTCTTATATCTCTTGTTTGCTGTATTACATGTCTAGAACCTTCAGTGCAATGTTGAACAGAATTGGTGAGAGCAGACATCCTTGTTTTGCTCCTTATTTTAGAGGAAAAGCACTCAACATTTCACCATTAAATATGATGTTAACTACAGATACCCTTGATCAAATTGAGAAAGTTTTCATCTAGTCCTAAGTGGCTGAGAGTTTTTATGAGGAATAAATGTTAAAATTTTATCCAATGCTTTTTTTGCACCTATTAAGAGAATCAGTTTTTCTTTTTTTTATTTTTTTTCCAGTCTGTTATGACAAATTATATGGATTGATTTTCAGAGGTTTTATTAACGTGGCATCCTTGTGATAAGCGTCACTTGGTCATGACGTATTGTTTTTCATGTATATTGTTGGATTCAATTTAACAAAATTTTGCTATGAAACTTTTCAACTATGTAGTTTTCTTTTCTTGTAATGTTCACACTTTGTCTTATAATGTTTTAACTTATGTCCGAGTAAGGCTAGCCTCATAGAATGAATTGGGACATATTTCCTCCTTTTCAATTTCTTGAAGATTTTATAGAGAATTGCTATTATTGATTATGTAAATATTTGGTATAATTCATCAGTGAAGCCATTTGGGCCTGGATTTTGTATGTGTGTGTAGGACAATTTTGAGCATCAAATTTCATTTCTCTAATAGATACAGTCTGTTGGGATTACCTGTTTGCTCTTGGATAAACTTTGATAGTTTGTATCTTTCATGAAGTTGGTACTTCTCATCCAAGTTGTCAAATTTATTGGCATAAAGTTTTCATAATACTCCTTCATTATCTTTTTAATATCTGTAGAATCCTTACTGATGAAACCTCTCTCATTCCCAATGTTGGTAATTTGTAATTTCTCTTTTTTATTCCTAATCAGTGTGGTTTGAATTTCATCAGTTATATTTGATCAATTTCAAAGAACTAACATTTGCTTTTCTTGCTTTTCTTTATTGTTTTTCTGTTTTCAATTTCATTGATTCCCATTCTACTCTTTATTATTTCCTATCTTCTCTGTATTTTGGATTTCATTTGCTTTTCCTCCCCTACTTTTGTAATGTGTAAACTGAGGTCACAAATTTAGAAAACTTTTTTGTTTCTCTTGTAGGTGTTTAATGCTATGAATTTTCCTCTAAATAACAGTTTATCAGCATCCCACAAGTTGTAATGGTTGCAGTTTCATTTTTATTTGGTTCAGAATACTCACCCTTTTATTTCTTCTTTGACCCATGGGATATTGAGATATATAAACAGCAAAGAAGCTGTTTACACATATTCATACAAAGACTTGTATACAAATGCTCAGAGCAGTTTTGTTTGTCATAGCAGAGAATTGGGAATGGCCTAAATGTGCACCGACAAGTGAATGGGTTTCTTAAAAAACCAAAGCTGTGGCATACTCATACAATGGTATACTTCTTAACAGGAAGAAGTAATGACTATTGATACATACAACAATGTGAGTGAATGGCAAAATTACGCTGCATAGAAGGTGAGAGATCAGAAGACCATGCATGGTATAGCCCCACTAATATAAAATTCTGGAAAATGCAAACTTCTTTGCACTGGCACAAAGCAGACTACTTGGCTAGGGAAAGAGAAAGGACAGGGAAGGGCAGGAGGGAAGGATTCCAAAAGGGCAAGGGGAAACTTCTAGAAGAAATGGACATGTTTATTATCTTGACTGTGATGGTGACTTCACAGATGCATCCATGTGTCAAAGCCTATCGAATTTTACACTTTAAATGCATGTGAACAATACCTCAACATAGCTCTTAAAGAAAAATGCAATCCAGAAAGGAAACAATGGGTCATCACTGCTCAAAATACTGTGACAGCTCTGGTGACTAGCTTATCTTGTCAGAGGCTGCCTCCTTCCCTGCTTCAAGGGTTTTGCAGTCTTTTACTCAGTTTCAATGTCCTCTTGCTCCTCTCCTATCCTCTCTGTTTCACTGGTGTGTGTGTGTGGGGGGGGTGGGTATTAAAACTCCCTAAAAGGAATTTATGCAAAGGATACAGGAGTGCTGATTCATGGGGGCACATGTACCCCAAAATTTATAGCAGCATTTTCAACAATAGCCAAATTATGGACAGAGCTCAAATCTCCATCAACTGATGAATAGATAAAGAAGAAGTGGTTTATATATACAATGGAATACTACTTGGCAATGAGAAGTAATGAAGTCCTGCCATTTGCAACAATGTGGATGGAACTGGAGGGTATTATGCTAAGTAAAATAAGTCAGTCAGAGAAAGACAGATATATGTTTTCACTCATATGTGGGACTTGAGAAACATAACAGAAGACCATGGGGGAAGGGAAGGAAAAAAAAGTAGTTCCAAACACAGAGGGAGGCAAACCATAAGAGACTCTTAAATACAGAGAACAAACTGAGGGTTGATGGGGGAGTCAGGGGAGGGGAGGGGAAAATGGGTGATGGGCATTGAGGAGGGTGCTTGTTGGGATGAGCACTGGGTGTTGTATGTAAGCGATGAATCACGGGAATCTAACCCCGAAGCCAAGAGCACACTGTATACACTGTATGTTGGTTAACTTGACAATAAATCATATTTTAAAAATAAATAAATAAATAAATAAATAAATAAATAAATAATAAAAAAAAATAACACCTCCCTAAGAGAAGATCCCAATCAATATTCATGATGGAGCCTGGCTACCTCAGAGGTCATGATATCTCTTTCATGTGGTGTTCATGGTTGCCCTTGTTAGATTAGCAGGGTCTCATTCAATCCATCGTAATCAAGATGCCACGAAGGAAAGCAAAGGAGCGTAGGTGACAGGAAGTACCTTTGGCCCCTTCCCTGAGGAGAAGACTAAATGGGCCAAGGGCTGAGGGGTTCTTCAGGCTCATTTCCTCCTCCCCGGTACAAGAAAGCCCAGATCTCCCTGTTTACGTGGGTCCCCAGAGCTCAGGCCACCCCTGTATGTACCGAGTCCCTGAAAATGGACTCAGCAGCTCTTTGCAGCCCTTCTCCGCAGAGGCAGGAGCTCCCAAGACTGCGAGCGCTCGGGCCCTTGTTGCTGGAGAACAACAGCAGGCAGAATCAGACACGTCGCTGAGTTCTCTCCAGAGCACAAACGGTTCTCAGGCACAATCCATCACAGAAACAGAAAATGGTGCTGTTTTCTCCCGGCGGTCAACTCCTGGACTGCAGAAATGGTTAAGAGCGTGAGACCCCGGCAGATGTTAAGTCTTACACAAATGTGTGAGGACGAAGGGGGAAGGGGAGGCACCATCTGAAAAACGGAGCCGATGCTCCATTGTCTCCAAAGGTCGCACGCCATAGGGAAAGGTCACGCTCAGAAAGAGGCTCTCCCTGGTAAAACTCAGACCTCCTCATCTCAGCTGTGTTCTCCGAGGTCCAGGAACAACATCGCCCTGGCGTGGGAGTTTGTTTTAGTTCTCTGAGCTGCTGCTTCTGCCAAGAAACTCCTTGCCGCCTCTCTGTCCTGCTGGTTGTTGGACTGGTCGTTTCCACATGAAGAATCGAGAGCCGGTCGCTGAGCAGAGGGGAGACGCGGAGGCCTGAATGTTTGTTATTATTAAGCTCACTCGTGTCCTTCTGAAATGTGGTGCACATGTGTGAGAGGACAGATGCCGGGGATGGGTGTTTTAGCCTAAGAAAATTCTCCAGCACAAAGGCAGCAGACCCACAGCTTTGCAGTAAACCTTATTGTCTTGCTTCTCTCAGCCCCCTGTCTCCTTTCAAAGAGCGTGTTTTTCAGTGACTCTTCCAGAACAGGTAATGTCGACACAGAACAGACATTACGGTGTGAGGGGCGAAAATGAAGCTGGAAAATGGAAACAAATGTAAATGAAATGATCACCTCGGGGGTGAAACCAGCACGCGCACTGGCTTGTGCCGGGTAGCTGTCCTCACCCTCTCTGGCCAGATACGCAATTCCACAGGCTAGGTGGCTCAGAAACAGCAGAAAGTTCTTCCCATGATCCTGAAGGCTGAGAGTCCAGGCTCTCGGCTGGGTGAGGGCCCCTTTTCTCGGTCACAGACTTCTTGTGTCCTCGCGTGGCAGAAGGGCAAGGGAGCTCTCTTGAGCCTCTTCTATTAGGACACAAATCTTATTGGTGTTGGGTAGAGACCATGGCCTGGTCTCTTCCCAAAGCCCCCGCCTCCCGCCATCATCAGCTCGGGCATGAGATCTTCAACATGTGAATTTGGGGAGAATATGAACATTCAGACCGTAGTCAGAGCAGTTGCTGAGAACTAAGGTGCTTCACTGTACACATAGACAGACAGACAGACACACACACACACACACACACACACACACACACGGGACAGAAATCAAAAGTGACAAAATGCACAGAATTTAGGACTGTCTAACTCGGGCGGTGGCTCAGCCTTGCCGCTGACCAGTTCTAAGCAAGTTTCTGCAGGCTCCAGGTTGCATCCGCACGGGGATAGCCACGACCCCTGACAGGCTCATTTCCCAAGGAGGTTGTAAGAATGACACGGCAGAGAAAAAGCGGTCACTGCGTGTGCCGGGGTTCGTGTGTGCCATCATTTTCCCCACCTGTGTAATTCTCTATAGAATACCAACAATCTTGTAATGAAGGAGGAGCTTCCTTTATTCTGTTGAATGTTTATTCAACAACCATTTATTGAGTGCCTACTGTGTTCCAGACATTCCCCCTTTCTCCTTTAAAATTGTCTCTTTAGTTTTCCAGATTCCAGGGTGATTTCCTATTTGTAAATGAAGATTTTCTTGCTTCTCTCTCTTCCATGTAACTACTCTATATAAACTTCTATATAAAAGGGGATGTGTACACATAAAACACACACAGAGAGAGAGAAATAGATCATGTCAACGTTACTGAGAGAGGCAGGTGCCAAGCAAGCCAAGATATAAATGAAAAGTTTGTAAGAATAGCAATGACTTACCCAGAAAAATGCGAAGCTAAAGGATTTTAGGAAAAGAAACTGCAGATACTTGTTCTCGGCCAACTTTCGTAATCTGTGCACTGAAAAGGAAAATATAGTTTTGACCGTGTCATCCTTGTTTTATCAGAGCTCCAAAGCTGTTGCAATCTACCATCCCACGCCATACATTTCTTCATGATCTTCCACATTCTGAGATACTTTATGTTTTAAGGATCTTGCCCCTCCAAATGTTCCATCAGTCTGCTCGAGTTAGCTTTCCCCCTCACAAGGCTGCCCGTTGTACAAAGTCAGTATCTAAGGTCTAGAAGAAAAAAAGCAAAAGGCCAGTCCCAGAATTTAAGCTCAGAGTTTCTACTCTGCTTTAACCTGCACTTTACTTCATTTCAAGAGTTGAAAAGCCTGTGGGTACCTTGCTGAAAAGGCTTCATGAATGAACAGTGAACACTTCCCTTCAAAACTGGAAGATGATTTAAGCTCCACAGATCCCCCCCCCCCGCCCGTATAATTTAGAGTTCGGATAAATAGACAAATTAATTTTAATGCAAAACAAAATAATCATGCTCTAGCTTGACGTATGCATCAGATGCCCAAGTAAAATCTGGAAAAAAAAAAACCAACCACATGTTATACAAAACTTCGGTTGCTCTTTTACGTTCCCCATTAAACTGTCTGGAGAATGGTTTCTCTCCTTTTAAAGTGCTTGATAGCACCTCTTGCTCATGTTTTCATTGCATCTGTTTCTTTGCAAGTAGAAAAAAATGATACAAGGATGAAATAACTTGGAACAGAGTTTGCCAAGGCAGATCCGTAAAGCGCATAAAGTCTGATTTTCTCAGACGGGTGAGGGATGGCGGCAGTGGTCATGAGCCTGGCTTATGCCCACGCGGAGTTGGAGCTACATCTTCCGCTCTGTCCTTTGCTGTGTGGCCGGGAGCCCAACGCTGCCCTGGTGTGCCTCTTGGGTGCACGCGCGGCACCCTGCCCGCCTCCCAGCCCCACCGTTACTCCATCTCCTCCCTTGCTGGGATGCCTCCAAACCCCACGGAGAAGCGACTTCTCAGCCCTGACGCGCATAGTTCTCCACCGCAGCTGAGCCATGCTTGGGCTTCAGTGGAAAATTCACCAGTGCCGAAGAGTGTTTTGCTTCTCTGGCACCCAGCCTGTTCTTCGAATACCTGCGAGAGGTGCAGGATCCTTGGGCTGATGAGACATCCGACTGAGTGAAACCCGAGGAAGGGCTCCTGTTGGCAGTCCTGTCGCAGGGCTGCTTTGGGAAGACAGGTCAGTGCCGAACCCAGGCTCCTTCGCGTCAACTCAAGCTCAGGCGCACCTCCGTGCACCCAGCACTAATCCAGCTAATAATCGCCGGTTTCCTTGGCAACTTGCATTCTCCCACAGTATGGTGCTACTGTGTTTCCACTTCTCTAAAATGGGTCACAGAGTCCTGCCCCCCCCCCGAATGATAAATGCTTTTCCCCATTTTGGTAAAAGCCAGAGTTCTCCTCAGTTGTTTGTAAAGCAGTCATCACTGCATCCTCCTTTTTGTTTCCTACAACAGATATGCTTTTAAAATTTTTTTTAATGTTTATTTATTTTTGAAAGAGCATGAGGGGGAGAGCGGTGTGCAGAGAGAGAGGGAGACACAGAATCCGAAGCGGGCTCCAGTCTCCGAGCGGTCAGCACAGAGCCCGAGGCAGGGCTCGAACTCATGAACCATGAGATCATGACCTGAGCAGGAGTCTGTCACTTAACCGACTGAGCCACCCAGGCACCCCCACTGCATCCTCCTTTTATACAGCAGAAAGCCACAAGAGGAAGGGAAAGCAGGGGGGGTTATGGATGTATCACTCTGGCTGAGCAGAACCAGTTGTTTGTCACAAGGAAAAACTATGTGGGAGGAAGGAGGAGAAAAGGCAAGAATTACACAGCATTTTGCCGAAGTCTGAATTCTTTGTTATGAGTTCAAGTAAATGACCCGGCAAAAAAAGATGGCTTAATACTCTGACTCTTGGATATCTGGGTACTATGAATGATTTGAAGCTGACTTTTGGTAGGTTACAAGTGAGTAGAGTTTTTTTTTTCTTTTTTTTAAAAAAAGGGTAATTATATAACAGAAGTGTTAAGAATTGCTGGATTTTGGTTTTGAGCTTTAAACCTGTCACTTTAAAAATAGTAAGAGAAAGCTCTTGCCAACATAGCTTATGGAGGCAACATCAGCATTGACTATTTCTTCTCTGCATCGTGTGTCTTTCTCTTGAGCAGATCCTGCTCCAAATGAGACCATCCCGACCCAACCTCCCATTATCTACCCAGGAACGAGAAGAAATAACAAAACTATTTTCTGTGATGGTGGCTATGACTTGGTTTTTATAATGAGCCCAGGGAAAGCTAACTCTGTTTTGTGTTCAAAGTTGTAAATCTTTTATAAAAGCTCAAAATGCCTTGAATTGTGAATAATCTCAAGAATTAATTATGATGGAGCATTATTAAAATGCTTCCTTTGGAACACGCTTTGCATCTTGGGCTGTCTTCTAAGTGCATATCAGAAGTTATACTAACAAAGTAAGCACAGCTTATATCCTAGAGGACAACGTTGCTCACAGTGACTACAAATGCAGGTCATCTGTGCCCACTTTCTGGCCCACAAGACCACACAAATTTCTGGACACTCCTCCAAATGCAAAGAATTGAACCATGATTGTTTCCTATAACAGATATGTTTTGTGAGAAACCTTCACAACATCTTCCCATTGGATTTATAGTCAACAGCATCTTTTGTAAAACAATGGTAAAAATTTTTAAAACAAAAAAAAAGTAAAGTTTAAAAAAAAATCTTCAAAGCAGAGACTGTTAGTTGTTTTCCTAATATGTATTCCCTTCTTCCTTTGAATGAAAGCAGAGACCTACATCACTGGGTGTGGCAATTTGCCCAACTATAAAACTAAATTTCTAAGCATCTCTTAGAGATAGAAGTGGATGATAAGATACGGGTGGAAGTCATGGCGTGTGGTTTCTTGGAAAGGGGACTGACTTATATGGGAGGCGGAATGGGAGAGCGGTAGATGTTCAACCCTCTTGTGAGCATCAGGTTCCCCTGAAGACGAGAGCCATTTACTAAGGGCAGTAGAGCAGAAATAAGGACACTGGGCCCTCAGACTTATTACCTTATTACCCTACTTCTAGACGTCTCTCTTTTTTTTTTTTTTTAACATTTCTTTATTTTTGAGAGACAGAGCACGAATGGGGGAGGAGCAGAGAGAGAGGGAGACACAGAATCTAAAGCAGGCTCCAGGCTCTGAGCTGTCAGCACAGAGCCCAATGCGGGGCTCGAACTCACGGACCATGAGATCATGACCTGAGCCGAAGTCAGCCGCTTAACCGACTGAGCCACCCAGGCGCCCCTGGACTTCTCTTTTAAGAGGAAAAACACATCTCTGATCTATTTTAATTACTTTTACTTTGTATCTTTCTTACTAGCAACCAAATTCAATCTTATCTCACTATTCCCTTCCCAGTTGTGTTTGGCAGATAAAATGATTGTGATATTAAGCCAAATTATTAAAATTTAACTTAGGTGATTCCACCTAAGGGGAAACAGAATCCTATAGATCCTAAGCATGACCACTTCAGTGAAGAAGAATCTCTGGAGTACAAGAGAGGCATAGAAAGAAGTCATTTACGAGACTCATTGTAAAAAGCAAATCATAGACGTTAGCCTTCAGAAGGGGAGAGTTACATACACAGTGTGATCAAAACCCAGAAAAACAGGCAAGACAAAGAGGCAAAGGAGGAATGTTTGTGTGCATATATAATTAATTAAAAGAGGGAAATGAAATAAGAAAAATGGTATGGGCAGCTATAAAGTACAGAAATCTTTAGCAATAAGGAAAAACATCTTCTAAGAAGACATACAAATGGCCAACAGACACATGAAAAGGTGCTCAACGTCACTCATCATCAAGTAAATGCAAATCAAAACCACAATGATATCAACAATAGCCAAATTATGGAAAAAGCCTAAATGTCTATTGACTGATGAATGGAAAAAGAAGATGTGGTATATATATGTGTGTGTGTGTGTGTGTGTGTGTGTGTGTGTGTGTGATGGAATATTACTTGGCAATCAAAAAGAATGAAATCTTGCCATTTGCAGCAATGTGGATGGAACTAGAATGTATTATGCTAAGCAAAATAAGTAAGTCTGAGAAAGACAAATATGATTGCACTCATATGTGGAATTTAAGAAACAAAATAAATGAACATAGGGAAGGGAAGGAAACATAAAATAAGATAAAAAGAGGAAGACAAATCATAAGAGATTCTTAATCACAGAGAGAACAAACAGGGTTACTGGAGGAGAGGTGAGTGGGGGGATGGGCTAAATGGGTGATGGGCATTGAGAAGGGCATTTGCTGGGATGAGCACTGGGTGTCATATGTAAGAGATGAATCACTGGGTTCTACTCCTGACCAGTACTATATGTTAACTAACTTGAATTTAAATGAAAAAAAAAAAAAAAACAACCCACAATGAGGTATCACCTCATACCTGTCAGAATGACTAAAATAAAAGACTCAAGAAAAAACAAGTGGTGAGGATGTGGAAAAAAGGAACCCTTGTGCAACTGTTGGTGGGGAAGCAAATTGGTGCAAAACAGTATGGAGGTTCCTCAAAAAATTAAAAATATAGAACTACCCTATGGCCTAGCAGTCACATTAAATCTTGCCATGGCAACAACATGGATGGAGCTAGAGAGCGTAATGCTAAGCAAAATAAGTCAGAGAAAGACAAATACGGTATGATTTCACTCATATTTGGAGTTTAAGAAACAAAACAAAAGAACAAAGGAAAAAGAGAGAGAGAGAAACGAAAAAAACAGACTCTGAACTATAGAGAAGAAACTAGTAGCTACCAGAGAGGAGGTCGGTGGGGGGAATGGGTGAAATAGGGGAGGGGGATTAAGAGTACAGGTACCATGACGAGCATCGAGGAGAGCACAGAATTGTTGAATCACTATATTGTCCACCTGAAACTAACCTAACAGTCTATATTAACTACACTGGAATTAAAAATTTTTAAATTAAAAACTAAGAAATGAAAAATTTTAAAAAGAAGAAGACAAACAGCCTTCTGAAATGGGAATTTGAAACTCGTGGAATGACGGAGTAGATATCATGTTTAGCAGGGACATTTAAACATATTGGAGTGCATTAAATTCTGGGTCCTGGAAAACAGGGCTCTTGGCTGAGCTTCCGGGAACAAGGCTCAGACCACCCTACAGAACTGGCCTGTAAGGCAGTTGCTGACCTTCCACAGCCACCCCAGACCAATCCACACTGCCTCATCGAAGGCCCCGCCAATGCTTCTATTTCTGCATCAAAGCTGACCTTAGCTGCACCGCTTGGTCTGTAACAAAGCCCATTGCTCCCAACACTCTGCTGTCATATTTGTCATGCGTCTTCCTGAGAAGAGCCTAGAAATTTGAATGGTGACTGCTAGATTCAGAGGCAAGACTCATAACAAAAGAATTTCCCCAAATACACAGAAAGACTTGTCAAAATACGATGGGGAGCTATGAATAGGATAAATGTGTGCCACACACTGCTAAAGATGAAGAATTCAGGACATTCTGAATGTTAACACTGGTTAAACAATTCAGATAACTGGTAAAAGTTCAGTTTCGGTCTGAAAGTAAGGTCACCCCTGAGCCTGAGCTAAGAAAGTCATGGCGTCCATGGTGACCCAGAGATGCATGCATTCTCCCAGTTAACAAATGATCACGGGGTGCAAAGACATGCCAGGTCCTGTTCTAACACTGAAGATGCAGCAGTGACACGATGAAAACTGATAAAAGCCCTTGCCCCCGTGAAGTTTGCATTTCACTGATAAAGCAAATAGGACCCGAAAGGTCAGATACAGGAATCCACCACCGCATTCCTGCAGTTTATCCAGGCTGAGCAAGCTGTATTCCCTAATTCCTTCCCCAGAATCTCCCAAAGTTGGACTTGCCAAATGATAAAATGTGTTTCAAGAACGAAAGGGGCTTGGTGATGGAATAGTTCAGGAAACGACAAAGAGACAAGAGTAAACAGGTTTGTCAAAGGCAGGATTTCTCAGAGGTTTTATTAATATGTTTAATATATTCCAATATGTGCATTGGAAATCGCTCAGAAGGGGATGGAATAAGTATGTAAGCCATGTGTCCAAACTTCTATGGCCACAGAAGCTTTATTTGTGAAGCATTTTACAGAACGAGAATACCCAGGAATGTGTTAGAAAATGCTTCCTTACTCTGTAACAAAGTCAATTTTATCCTCTTAACATAACTGCTGGAAGAAGTGAAGGATATTGCTGTTAGAACAGCAGTGAAGCATTGGGTTTGGCTCCAAAAAGAACGCCTTGCTCTCCAGGTGAAAACAGGGGAGGATGAGAAAATGCATTTGAAAATACCATTTTAGGAGATCCTGGGACGTTTTCACATAAGAGAATCGGCTTGAGGAGAAGAGTAGAAAAAGAACACCATGTTTGAGTTGAGAAGGGACTCCAACAATAGAGAAATATATAAAACGTGGGTAGTGAACCACCTTGTATTTTATTAAGGGACCCTATTCACAGAAAAAAAGGGTTAATTAAGGATTATATACAAAAGAAGCTTTTTCTCCTTACTGGGTGAAAAAAAAGTACAATCCATATGCTTTTGGAATTACCAACAGGGAACATGGTATTGAAAGCAGTAATTTTATTCCTTTTCTTCACCAAACCTTTCATTACAACCATGAAAAAAAAAAATCAAATAGCTCTAATTTTAATATGACCTGACCATATCTTTATGGGGTGCTAATGAGTAGGGAAAAATCAGAGTGCAGCTCACACACACAGAGGGATGGAAGAAAGGTAAGGATCTGCAGGGTAGAGAAAAAAGCTTTTAGATAATTGACAGGTCACAAGAACCCTTGAAGGGAATAATGAGACCCCCTGAGCTCAGAAGACACCAAACGTAGGGAAATATTTTTGAAAGATTATGTGAATCCTATGTCTTTTCCCCAGAGGCCAAAGTCAGACAAAATGGATCAACATTTTGAACTCTGAGAGCCTTCCTCCAACTTTCAAGATCCTGACTTAGAATATCAAAGGTTGGGGAAAGTTGTAATTCCATTTCTTCTGTGTCAGGATACGATGGAGACCACATTAGTTCTGAAGGTCTGCTCAAAGTGGACACGGTATGGAAAGCACTGGGGGTGTGAAATTAGACAGTTTATTTTCTAAAACTCAAGAGGTATTTTTACAGGGTCAAATGAAAAATAATAAGGCTTGAAATACACAAACAAAATGATTTCTGGTTGAAAAATCTCCCCAGACCACCCCTCTCAGCATTACTGGCTTTCATCAGATTCCATAGGTCTGAATAAGCATGTGAATGCTGGGGCCATACTGACAAAATCAAAAATTATCATGGAACAGATTCTATGGCCTCAAAATTACATTGGTTTTTGTGAAAGATACATTAAGGAAGTAACTGCCATAGTCTTGCCTCAGGAGTTGATAATCCTTTTGTGGAGATGAGATTATATATGGGAAGCAAACAAATTTACAACAAATGAGGTCCCAAGTGGGAGTGGGCCCAATCCTAGCTTAGAGCTATGGGAGAAAAGGGCCAGCTTTACAAAAGGGAAGAATCAGTTTGACATATGGCTTTGGAATGTACTTCAGCGAGGCCAACAGGGACAGAGAGAAATGGAGCACAAGCGGAGGGTCCTTCCAAGAGCCAAACCTAGAGACAACCAAGAAGAGAGAGAGAGATTACTCAGAGACAATCCCAAGCCCGGGAGAAGGAGGCATCTGTGGGCATCGTGAGATTTTCCTCCAAGTGGGATGAAGCGTTCACCCACTCTGCTGCTTTACAGATTCCACTCCACATCACAAAGCATTACAATCACTTCATGTGACTTTTCCCTGCTGGACAATAAATTCCTCCAGGTCAGGGGCCAGATCATATTTCAACTTTGAAGCATACACCACAACAGTACAGTAGGGCGAGCACCTAATTGGTGGTCTTTTAACTGACCACAGGGACTAGAGTAGCCACAGAGGGGCCGCCTACCAGCCTGGAGATACGAAGGAGAATGGGAGGGTCACAGAAGCAAAGAATCTGGCAGGTCTAGGAGGCAGGTCGGAGGCCTAAGCCTAAAACGCGTAAGAGGGAAGGCTGAGAAGAAAAATCCTAAAAGCAACCCCAGGTTCCCTTTCATTCTCATTCCCCTTTATCCCCTAAAATTGATGTTTCTGGGCAATTGCCTCCTTTAAAAGATAAAAGAAATGGCTTAGAAAAGCAGCCTTCATTGGACAGCAGCCAGAGTTCTTCTAGCAAATATATTCTAGCAAATACACCAAACAGACTAGCAGAGGTATTTGGAATTGCTGAATAGATCACTAATTATTTTCAATTCTTGCCAAAATAGGAAAAAGAAAGAAAGTGATTCATTTGTTATTTGACCATAAAGTCTTGATCCAAACCACAGTTATTAGTTAGGGCCAGTGTAGAAAAGCCAAGTCCTGCTGGAACGAGAGCCTTGTGGCTGCTCACCCAGGCGTGCAGGCACCTTCCGTATTCTGCACAGCAGAGCATGTGGATTTTGCATCTGAGCATTGCTATCTGTGACGCTCTGCATGGCCGGTTCTCTGGCAGCATGGCCACAGCCTCAAGGGCTCTGCCCTTGTCCCTGCTGTCTTCTTATTTCATGAGCTGGCAGCTTTGCAGGGCAGAGCCTGTACAATTCTCCTCTTCCAGACCTAAGAAAGCCTACGTTTCTCTTGTCAGTGGTAGTAGAAAATGTAAACCAATGTCTTGTGGGGGTTTTTCCCCCCAAACCACACATTAACTATCACAGGTCTTCAGGAAGATAAAGAAATAGAAATTAGGCATAGAAACAGAGACAGAGATAGAGAATCCAAGTTTCCCAGAGGCAAGGACTTAACAAGGCGAGAGCATACATTAAAAGAAATTTAAATGGCAGATCCAATCATTGAATGCTTAGACTGTGACTTAGATGCAATCACTTAATGAATCACCAGCTTCCTTGTGCCTTTCTGAATCACTGTGACGACATCCACCTGCTTGTCTGTTTTTCCCACTGGACTACAAGCTACCCAAGGGCAGGGATGCAATCTTATCCACTGCTTCTGACCATCTCATAACAGACTCTCAAAAACTGTTGCTGGAAGAATGATAATGGGATCCTCTCTTCCACAATAACTCTTTCCTGTATAATACTTAGCATGTATTTTCTCTTTTTTTAAATGTTTATTTTTTGCGGGGGAGAGAGAGAGAGTGGGTGAGGGGCAGAGAGGGAGAGAGTGACAGAGAGACAGGGAGAGAGAGAGAGAGAGAGAGAGAGAGAGAGAGAATCCCAAGCAGGCTCCACACTGTCAGCCCAGAGCCTAACATGGGGCTTTATCTCATGAACCACGAAATCACGACGTGAGCCAAAATCAAGAGTTAACATTCAACCAACTGAGCCACCCAGGTGCCCCTTTTGGGGCCATTTTAAACAGCAAATTTGCTAACAAAAAAACACAATGCAAAAAAAAAAGATGCATGTCACTAAACAGATGGAGAAAAGGACACTGTTTACAGCATGAAAGCTGAAACAAGAAGGCAGAGTGTCACCTTGCTTGACCTCAGCTGGAAGGTGTGTGTCAGGTGATTTGAATTTTTCACCACTGTGTACATATTCGAGAATGACCCGGAAGGAGCCATGAGTATTGGTTATAGGGTTAGGAATAAAAGTGAGTGGGTTAATTCACAAATATGGAATCCAACAAATGGGTTACTGTACTGTGGGTCCAGAAGAGGGAAATTTCCCTCACAGATTATTTTGAAAATTAAATGAGCCAATACATACGAAGAGTTCAGCACAATGCCTGACATACCATTCGCAGTCAAGAAATTCTTATTCTCTGACTGATAGAATGAGGTCCCACTTCAGACAGGAGGTAACTTTTGTGCTGGCCCCTGAAAGATAGATAAGGTATGGACATATATAGAAAACCAGAGAGAACAGCATAAACCAAGGCAAAGAGTCAGGACACTAAAGAATGTGTATGGGGACAATCAAATGGCCACACGTGGCTGAATCCTAGGCTGTATGAAGGAACTGGATGAGAAAGAATTTGAAAAGACCAGTGAGGACCAATTTATTGACTTCCTTAAGTTCCGGGCTGAGGAATCTGGATATAATTCTACAGGGAAGCAGAGCAGCCGTGATGTTCTTTGAGCAGGAAAATAGTGATGAGGACTGAATTTCCAGAAGGATAAGCTGGCGATGGTGTATAAAATGAATGATGGATGTAAGGGCAGCAACTCAGGCAAGCATTCAGAAAGTAAGAGCCTCACTGATCACAATAATCATGTGGTAATTTTGTGATTTTAGATAAATTTAATAGGAATAAAAAAGGAAGGAAGGAGGTGCATCAAAGTGAAGTGTTTTCCCGGACTTCTTGATGAAAAAAATTTACTTGAGGTTCTCATTAATGACGCAAATTCCTGGGACCCAGCCCTTTTCTGTGGAATCAGAACCTCCAAGATGGTGGCCTGGGGAGCCATCTGTCTTCCAAGTACCTTCCATTATTCTTCCATCAGGGAAGTTTGGGAAACATTGTCTCCAAGCTGTGGGGACTGAGAACAGTCACTCTGCCCTAGGCATGATCAAGAGCAACACCTCCCTTTCAACCCTAGATGTCCTGTCCGCAAGGACACTTGGGACAGAGACTGAATCACTGTGGGCTTGTCTTGTTAAGCAAGCCTCCCTAGGTCTTAAAGAAAGAAGCATACTGCCTACCATGGAGCACATCACCCTGGGCTTAGTAGTGAAGAAGTGCAAATGGTTTCACAAATAAGTCAGCCTCAGAGAGAAATTTTATTTAAAAAAAAAAAAAAAAACAGGAACAACCAACTATATAAATTTGAAATAAGTTTTGTACGTTCTCAACTCTAAGGGACAAACTCCTTAATTTGCAATCCTTTTAAAAATCCAACTTGTATTAATCCATGAATAGTAGGAACTCCAGCTGCTAGTTCTTTGTTTTTAATTGTTTTTAATGTTTATTTATTTTGAAGGAGAGAGAGACAGAGTGTGAGCAGGGGAGGGGCAGAGAAAGAAGGAGACGCGAATCTGAAGCAGACTCTGGGCCCGAGCTGGCAGCACAGAGCCTAATGCGGGGCTCGAACTCACGAGCTGCAAGATCATGACCTGAGCTGAAGTGAGACACTTAACCGACTGAGCCACCCACGCACCCCTCCAGCTGCTAATTCTAAGGTAGGAATATAAAGTGCTTTCTATGTTTATACTAAAGTAAACAGGTATGAAGAAAGAAAAAATCTGTTTGAAATTGCTTTGGGGTCTACTAATGAACTGTGAAGATCTATTTTATGATCCTTGACTTAACCAATTATATGGAACACTAAAAGAACAAAGAGAAAGAACTAAAATTTTCTGCTAGTAGATATGACATATGGTTAAGAAGCCACTAGTATCCAATGTATTCTTAATAGATGCTATTAACACATTAGTTGAATCGATTACGTTACATTGAAGAAGGCTCTAGAAAGTAGACCATGGAGTCAAAGCTACTTTGAGGAATAGATTAGAATTAATGTATCTTTTTAAAAACTTTCCCTGACATTATTTATATAGTATTTATTCCCCTCCCCCAAAAAATAAACAATGTCAGGAGTCATATTATATCGGTACTTCAAAAATTTAAAGATAATCTAGTCTAATCTCATGTCGTAATAAAGGAAAAAGGGGACCAGACAAATTAAATGACCCATGATTATACAATTAGTTAATCAGGAGTAAGAAGTTGAGTCTACTGCACCACCTTGCCTATTAGCAAGAGGGAGAAATCCTGATGACCCCTACACACAGTCCCATTTGTATCTTTAAGGTAGATCGAGTTAAAAATAAATAGACAGTGTCTTGTATCTATTAATAAAAGCCATCACTATAATGAATGAATGAGAGACAACAATAACATTTTGTGTTCAAACACTTGGGAATATCATGGGCCTCTGATCAAAATTTTGTTTTCTGAGCAATACTGCGATCAAATATATTCCGAGTGCATGAGTATTTAGAGACCGCCAATCACAGATTCTTGGTACTCACCTAAGCACACCTCAGGGGTCCACAAATCCAAGAACTCCATGCCTAAAGGATACTGGTACACTATCAACCACCAGTACAGGCCTGTGGTGTATGTGAAAGATTTGTGCACAGCCCGTAGGGAAGCTAGAGATCTCACGCATCTCTGAGACAACATCTGGCAAGTTGTGGGCATCTGGAGTCCCCACTGGATGAGATGCAAGCCCATTGAGTGGAGTTAGTGATAAGTGACACTCACACACACACACACACACACACACACACACAGACACACACACACACACACACACACACACACACAGACACCCATATCTATGTGCAATCACTAGTTTACATGGAAACTAGGAGACTCATTTTATTTTTCATTCATTCATTCCTTCATTCATTTAGAGAGGGACAGAGACAACATGAGTGAGGAAGGGGCAAAGAGAGAGGGAGAGGGAGAGAGAATCCCAAGCAGGCTCTGCACTGTGAGCACTGAGACCAACACGGATTTCGCTCCCATGGACCGTGAGATCGTGACTTGAGCCAAAACCCAGAGTTGGACGCTTAACCGACTGAGCCACCCAGGCGTCCCGAGGAGCCTCGTTTTAATGAAAGCTATACGGTGTCCAATACTGGGTTCAGCTATTCACAGCTCGGCTATTCATGATGGACTAGCACAGTAGAGGAAGGAATCAAACAGAAAATTTGCCAGGCAGAGAGGATCAGCAACATGGCAGGTCACAAGGAGAGTCGTTGCAGAGGGTGGCTGATTCTTGAACTCTTCTGAACCCAGCTGTCCCAGCAGCATGCGTGGCCCTGGGGAAAAAGGTGCCTCATGGGGATGGGAAGACCCATCACACCCAATTCTGCAACACACCAGGTCCATGGGATCCATAAGAGCCCATCCTGCCCCCAGGTAAATACGACACAGAGGAGAGGCATTTTCTTGCCCCGTGCCGTTGGAGCTTGACGGCCTTAGTGCTGGACTTGAATCCAGACTCTTCCATGTAGCGCTGTGACTTTTGGCAAGTGTTTCAACATTCTGTGCCTCAGTATTCAGGCATTCAAGTCAGTATGAGCCCATTCATACAAACCTACTCTTAAGAGTTGGCGCATTCAAGTAACTTATACAAAATAACCCCTTTCTCTGCTGTACGATAGGTGTCTAAATCATTTTCTAATCATTTCTAAATCAGTTTAAATTAATCCCTCCCACCCCTTTCTCTGCACCGACAATCCTACTGAGCCAGGCAGTCAGCCCCATGCTCAGCCACAGCCGACTGAACCCAGAGTGGATGCCTAACGCAAGCATCAGATTCTCTTCCACGGTTCTGAAACTCAGAGTCAGGTCAGACTCCAGCACGATCTTAAAGGATATAAACCTAGAATCAGGTCCTGCATGTGCAAAGAAGAAAGAGCCATTTTGCAAAAATAGAGAACAGTGATGTAGGCAGAGAGAGGGGCAGAGACGTGAGCAGGGGGAGGGAAGAGGAGGCCAGCTACACTTCCTACCCTTGCTTCAGGGAGGTACCCCTCTATCCTTTCAGTGATGTTCACACATGCTTAAGCTTATCCACATGGCATTCTGATTCTTGGCAGCTGTCTTCATCTGTTCAGCCTGCTACAACAAGAATATTATAGACTGAGTGGCTTAAACAATAAACACTTATCTCTCACCGTTCTGGAGACTGGGAAGTCGAAGACCAAGGTGCTGTCAGATTCAGTGTCTGGTAAGGGCTCGCCTCCTGGTTCGTAGATGGCCGCCAGCTCACCGCGTCCTCACATGGAGTTGACAGACCTCTCTGCAGTCTCTCTTATAAGACCACTAATGCCACTCAGGAGGTCTCTACCCTCATGACCTAATCACCTCCCAAAGGCTCCATCCCCCAATACCATCACAGTGGGGGTCAGGTGTCAACATACAAATTTGGGGAGAACCAGAAACATCACAGCATCAAACAATCCCAACTAACACAACTGCCCCCCACAGAGGCATAGACAGGGTAGTACCTCTCCAAGTGTCATTCTTAAACAAGGTGTAGCCACAGACGAGATCAGAAGCCAGATCCCAGACGTCCCAACATCTCCATAGCTATTGCTATTGGCAGAGTATGAGGTAGGGAGTCCCACATCACCTCACAGGGCCATAGGTAGAAATCGGAATGTGCTCTAGTTCGAGCTGAAGAGCCTCTGGACCGTCTTTCATATGACTCTGTACATCATCAGACCAAATTATCTACCAAACTCTCCCATTAGTTTTGTATCTTAAAGCTATCTTTTAATCTGTTTTAAAGTGTACCATAAGGGGCACCTGGGTGGCTCAGTCAGTTAAGCACCTGACTCTGGATTTCAGCTCAGGTCATAATCCCAGGGTTGTGGGATTGAGTCCCACTCTGGGCTGTGCCCTGAGTGTGGAGCCTGCTTAGGATTCTGTGTCTTCGTCTCTCTGTCACTCTCTCTCTCTCTCTCCCTCTGCCCCTCACCCACGCCTGTGTTCTCTCTCTCTCTAAAATAAAAAAAAATTTAAATAAAGTGTACTGTAAATAGCTATGACTAGAATTACCACATTTCAGAATTCTCATTTTTAATCTATATTTAGCTTTAAGCTAAAAAAAAATCTATAGATGAGAAAAAATATAAAAGGAACTGTGATGACACATCATTCCTATTTTGGCTTGCTGGGGTAACATCAGGATGCTGTTACTGGAAATGAGAGGGTTTCTTCAAAGGCAAAATCCCAGTATGCCCTTTACCATCTGTCTGTGTGTGTGTGTATGTGTGTGTGCACGCGCGTGCATACATGAGCGTGCATGAGTGTATATGTGTGTGTGCATGAGCATGCGTGTGTGCATAGGTGTGTGAATATGGGGAGCCATGTGTGCATGTGTGTGTGCACTTGAGCATATGTGTGTGCTGTATGTACATGAACATGTATATGTGCATGTGTGTGTGTACATGAGTATGTGTGTCTGCATACGTGTGCATGTGTGAAAGTGGTAAATGACCAGTCACAAATCCTCTCTGCTTCATAGGTTCTTTCTCTGCTCCAGATGCTTCCTCCTGGTTTCACTCCTGCCTCCTAGTCCAAGATGCTTAAGAGAATAGGCTCTGGGACAGAGTTCTGGGTTCTAATCCTGACTCTATCACATAGGGCTGTGACTTTAGGCAATTGTTTTCACTTTTCTGTGCCTCGATCTTCTCATCTATGAAAAGGGGCTACCGACAGTACCTATTTCATAGTTTTGTGAAGATGAAATGAGTAGAATAAAACTCTTAGAACCTTGCTTAGTGCTGGGGCACCTGGGTGGCTCAGTTGCTTAACAGGCCAACCTCGCCTCAGGTTATGATCTCGTGGTTTGCGAGTTTGAGCCCCGCATCAGGCTCTGTGCTGACAGCTTGGATCCTGGAACCTGCTTCGGATTCTGTCTCCCTCTCTCTCTGTCTCTCCCCCACTTGCACTCTGTCTCTCTCTTTCCTTTTCTCTCTCAAAAAAAAAAAAAATAAGTAAACATTAAAAAAAATTAAAAAAAGAACCGTGCTTAGTACTGAATAAACACTCAAAAATTCTAAGTGTTATTATTATTAGTCATACCCCTTAGTTATCAGAAAATACTTTCTTCTTTGCCTGAGTGGCAGATACACCCCTCAATTTCGGGTTGAAACTGTTCTGTCTATTGGTGAAATCCTGACTCATTAAATCCAGAACTCAACATAAGATTTTCTGGTGTTAAGCTCTGCTGTAAGGATCTATTAGCCCCTAGGGTGTCATCATCTCAGACCTGCTCTCACTTTTAAGATTGTATAACCTGGCCCCTGCCTTGTATAGACCCCACAGCTGCAGATTATCTACCTTTTTTTCTCAAGAGCTCTATCTTCTCTGCTTCTGACCCCCCACAAGCTACTTTACATCTTCATCACCCTAGAGATCCCCCTCTTTCCTAGAAAAGACTCCATCCACTTCTACAAGGAGTAAGTCAGCATGTTCAAGGTTTGTGCCCAAGTTACACATCCTCCTGTAGACTATCCTCCCTTTCACTGCCCCGGTGTCCTCAGGGGCCCATTCCGATCGTGACCCTGCCTGTCATCTTGGGTCACATTTCAATCCACACATTTTTAGGGAAATTTGAAGACACAATATCATGTGCAAGAAGGGCCTGTTCAGGGAGAAGCAGCAATTTCAGTATGACTGAGGCACATAGCCTGTGTGCGAGGGATGGCAGGGAAGAGCCAGAGATGTGGAGAGGTCTTAATGGGTCAGGTCAGGGGTTCAACCTTTGTCTGATTGTCAGTAAGGAGGCGTGGAGCAGCGTTAAGCAGGACAGTCATCCTCAGGTCTGCATTTGAGAAGTAGAACTCTAACTGGAGCAGAGAAAAGGGATAAAAACAAAAGTGACCACATATATGGAGGACACGTGAAAGGCAATTTTTGGAGCCACCATTGAGAAATGGCAAGAAACGACTTCAAGGATGGAGAAGAGGGGCCAGTGGGAGAAGTTGGGTACACTCAGCAGTGTTTGGATTTTGAGATTTTGAAGGTGATGAGTGGGAGGAAGTCTAAAGCTTCTGGCTTGAGCAACTAGAATAGACATGACATGCCTTTAACCAAAGTTGGCAAATACCAGAGAAAGAGAAATGACATGAAATAAGTTCACTTTGGGACACGTCCACTGTAATGTTCATTTCAGATGCTCACAGACATCTAAGTGAGCAACATCTACTAGGCACTTTGAAGTTTAGGTCTGGCACTCAGGTATAATATACCAATTTAGGTATTTACATAAAGATGGAAGTTTGGTGCCCTGCAAGTAATGGGATTAACCAAATACATTAATCAAATAAGGTATATAGCAGAAGTGAAGAAGACAGTCAAATATGGAACCCTAAGGAAGACCAGCATTTAAGGGATGCACAAAATAATGTGGATACTGGGAGGGAATACCAAAATGGTTGGAAGACAACCAGGAGAAAGTAGTAGCTCAAAAGCTAAGAGGTAAACAAGTTCAGGAAGGAAGTGGTCAGAAGTGTGAAATGCTACCAGTCAAGTAATACAAGTCGAACAAGGACTGAAAGCCAAAAATACCCATTGGATTTGGAGACTACATAAGAAAATTGGAACCCTTGGGTAGTGATTCTCAACATAGTGATCCTCTCTTGAAGTGGAGGGGTGAGTGGAGTGTTTGGATTCTCAGTCGTTTGAGTTAATCCCAACATTCATTTGTTACTGATGGCATTTGATCACTGGGGACTTTCCAATTTGTATGTGTGTGTATGTGTGGAGAAGGTCGCAGAGCCAAAGCCTAAACTTCATATCTACGGTGATGCCAGGCAAGTGTCCAGGAAGAGTCCAGGGAGCTCAGAATAATTAGGGGGATTAGCGCCAGCATCAGGTCCTCAGGGTCAAGAATTCTAAATAATGAGGGATAATGGCTACCTCTTAAGGAGAAAAATGTGGGTGGTATACCAGATGGACAAGGAACTCACTATGGAAGGAGAAAAATTGGAACACCACAGCAAGAAATATATCCAGTTTTAATGTGAAACAGAGGTACGTGTCTAAAAGTGAGAAGTGAGAAGTGGAGTAAACCAAGAGCAAGTAAAACACAAGAGCTCAACAACCTAGGGGCTAGTAATGAATGAGTGTGCGTGGCTCGAGGAACAGTACTCTAACAGCAATGGACAGGGGACTTATTCTTTACATCTTGATGGCAATAACTAGAAGAGACAACATTTAGAACACCAGAATCAGTGAGAGTAGAAATCACAAGAGAGGTGGTGTTAGAAAGTCAGTCATAATGGGGTGACAGTGATACAGCATGAACTCAGAAAGACTGCCAAAGATCTCTCGTAAAACTGCTCGTCTCCCCTCATGGACTGAGAAATGAGAAACAAGTGATTTTTGTGGCGAGGGCTGTGATTCAGATACACTATGAACATAACGGTCTTCATTAACTCAGCATCGGGCTATTATTGGGGCAAATGTGTGTCATCTGTATAAATATATGCTCAACTGTTTGGCAAACTTGAGCCATAACGAAAAGCTGAGCCCTTAGGACAGACTGTAAGTTCCGTGAGGCACAAAGGGTATCTGTGTTGCCTGCCTTAGCATTCCAAGGTCAGTGTCCTATATCCGGTCTCTGACGTCAAGGAGCTAAGATTTGATCAAAAGTAAAGTACATGTGGATGCTAAGAGAGACATAGAAGGAAGTGTAATTGGTGGCTCAGATTTTAATTTGAGAGAGAATTGGATGATACGTAAAAAGAGCATCAAAAACTCGTGCTGTACTGGCACATAGTAAACACTTAATAAATGATTGTTAGGGCGCCTGGATGGCTCAGTCGGTTGAGCATCCAACTTCAGCTTGGGTCATGATCTCGCGGTTTATGAGTTCGAGCCCCATGTCGGGCTCTGTGCTGACAGTTTGGAGCCTAGAAGCCTGCTTCAGATTCTGTGTCTCTCCCCTCTCTGCCCCTCCCATGCTCATGCTCTGTCTTCCAATAATAAATAAACGTTAAAAAATTTTTTTAAATAAATGATTGTTATTCCTAATACTATATAGTGTGCTCATTTTAGGCAATTCCTCCAAAAAGAGGGTATCTTGGGGAAATCCTAAAGCTTTCAGATAGGCTTGTAACCAGCCACGAATCTGGCTTTGGGTACAGTTTCAACCTCCCTAACAGAGCATAATGTCATCTCTTCAGACGAGCAGAGTGTTTTTAAGACAGATGGTTTAGATCAGTTATCTTATTATTCAAAAGTCTGCCCCTCAACAGGAATCCGTACAAGTTTAAACTGAAGATGAGTGGTCATTCTCAGCTAGAGTCATCCCCCATCTTGAAAAATACCTCTTCCCTTATGTTTTGGTTACACTTTCCTTTGATGGACAAACAGCTCCAGCTGTTTCAACCCTTGGAGTGCCTCAAGCCTTCCTGGGCAGGCTTTATATCCCACTCTTCCTATGGAGACAAGGGGCTCTGCATTCAGCCCCTGAGGAGTAGAAAGGACCCACAGTTTCCCTCTGATCTTAGCCTAATTATTTTTATAAATATAAATACAGCCCCTTAGACTGCAGCTCTGTAGATCTATTCACTCAGCAAAGAGTAACACCCAGTATGTCGGTACGAGTACAATTCTTAGAAGGAAACAAAAAGTCAGAAATTTTAACACACTAGTTGTTGAATATGCAAATTTTGTTGGGTGAACAGAAGAAAGTTCACTGATAGCTGGAACTCTTCCTAAATTCATACTGACAAACGTTCCAAAACATGATGGTCCATTTCATTTGTTTTGCCTCCATATACAACATTTTGGGTTTTTTGAAGGTACACTGATACTTTTTCTCCTTTCTTTAAAATGTTACTTATTTTTCAGAGAGATGGACAAACGGAGTGTAAACAGGGGAGGGGCAGAGAGAGGGTGGGGACACAGACTCCAAAGCAGGCTCCAAGCTCCGGGCTGTCAGCACAGAGCCCAATGCGGGGCTCGAACTCACGAACCCTGAGATCATGACCTGAGTGGAAGTCGGACGCTCAACAGACTGAGCCACCCAGGTGCCCTGATACTTTTTTTTAAACTTCTGGCCTTGGTTTATGCAAGATCACGACCCGTTTGTAATCTAACAAGCAGGTGGTAGTTGACTCCCTCCTAGTGAAGGACAGTGTGTTTGGAACATCATAATAAAGACAGATCTGATGTCACAAACAGCAAGACAAAGTTTCCTTCAAATGAAAGGCTAGTCAGTGAATTTCTCATTCCATCAAGTGTGGTAGCCTCCATTTTGTAGTTGGATCATTATAATTTATTCATCCATTTGATATTTGAGATCTAAAGATTCAAGACTGAAAAATCTACTGTCCACTAGCTTTGAACCTGATAGATAGACGTGGTTCCTTTTATTCAGGCAGAAACTTGAGTGCTGCCTCCTAAGATGTCAGACAGCATGTACCGACTGTGTTAGTGACGTCCCTGGAGAAAAGTTCATTTTTCTTGCCAACAGTAATTCTTCTGGGAATAGCTTCCTGGCTTAGGTAAAAATAGCTATTTTCATCAGTCATCCTGCTTCCTGTTCAGCTTCTTTATACATACAATTTCTACAAATGGAAAGAATGTGGGGAAGCGGGGCTTTCAATATTATCAAATTCATAGGCTGCATCTGTATTGAAGTACAGCTTATGGTAGAAATTAAAAGGAAATAAAAATGAGTAAGCACTTCTCAAATATCAAAAAGACTGCCAATTACAGATGCTTCCCCCTTATTGACATTAGAAGCCACCTGGGTGGCTCAGTTGGCTAAGCATCCGACTCTTGGTTTTGGCTCAGGTCATGATCTCATGGCTTCGTGGGTTCGAGTCCTGCATCCGGCTCTGCACTGGCACTGTGGAGCCTGCTTAGGATTCTCTCTCTCTCTCTCTCTCTCTCTCTCTCTCTCTCTCTCTCTCTCTTCCCCTCTCCCTCTCCCCCCCTCTCTGCCCCTCCCCCACTTGCACTGCCTGTGTCTCTCTCAAAATAAAGTACGTTGAGTTCTGATAGCTACTTTGAGATAGCTAATGAGAATAAAAACAGAAGTGAGGAGTCTAAGATGTGGTTACTCAGGGTTATCCCCCTCGACCCACCAGGGAAAATGCTTTTATACTGAGGATGTCTCTCCTTGATACATTCTGTAAAGTTACCAAGATGTCACTTTTTTAGATAGCCTTTTAATTGAGGTATGATTTACATAGAGTGAAATGCATAAATCTTAAGGGTACAGTTCAGTGAGTTTTCTTGTTTTAATTGAAGTATAGTTGATATACAGCATTATATTAGTTTCAGGTGTACAACATAGTGATTCCATATTTAAATATCTTAGGAAATGCTCACCACTGTTAAGTGTGGTTACCATATGTCACCATACAAAGTTATTACAATATTATTGACTAAATTCCCTGTGCTGTACCTTACATCTCTGTGACTTATTTATTTCATACCTGGAAGTTTGTAACTCTTTAATCCCTTTCCCCTATTTCTCCCATTCCCTGCCCCTTAGCAACCACCAGTTTGTTTCCTATATCTACAAGTCTGTTTCTGTTTTGTTTTGTTTGTTCATTTGTTTTTGTGTTTTAGATTCCACACATAAGTGAAATCATATGGTATTTATCCTTCTCTTTCTGACTTATTTCATTTAGCATAATACCCTCTGGGTCCATCCTTGATGCAAATGGCAAGATCTCATTCTTTTTTATGGCTGTTTCCACAGGGTCTGTACCAGTTTACATTCCTACCCACAGTCCACATGAGGGGTCCCTTTTCTCCACATCCTCACCAACACTTGTTATTTCTTGTCTTTTTGATCCTGGCCACTCTGACAGGTGTGAGGCGATGTCTCATTGTAGTTTTGATTTGCCTTTCCCTGATGGTTAGGGTTGTTGAGCATCTTTTCATGTATTGTTGGCCACGAGATGTCAATTTTTCATGTCCTAGAGATTATCTAGATATAGAGTAAAGATAATAAAGGTGGCTCACACATTTAGAAAACATAGACTTCCTTTACTATCTAGATCACTTGTCAGCCTCTGGCTTAAAAAGAAAAAACAAAACAACACAGGACCAAATGATCAAACTAGTTTTGTTTTTAACAAAAATATCATATTCTACCCCCAATTCATGAGGTTACGTATTAAAATCATGGAACTTCAGGGGCACCTGGGTGGCTCAGTTGGTTAAGCGTCCGACTTCATCTCAGGTCATGATCTCACGGTTGGTGGGTTCGAGCCCTGCGTTGGGCTCTGTGCTGACAGCTCAGAGCCTGGAGCCTGCTTCGGATTCTGTGTCTCCCTCTCTCTGTCCCTTCCGTCCCCCCCTCTCAAAAATAAATAAACATTTAAAAAAATTTTTTTATTAAGAAAATAAAACCATGGAACTTCAGAGCTGGAAAGAACCTCTTTAAGGCATAAGGAGACTTAAGGTTTGAGAAGCCCTGTGTGATTCCAGGATGCAGCCAAGTTTGAGAAACAGTCTTCCAGATTCATTCTCCTTAACTTTTCAAGGGCCAATGAATCACTTGAGAACTTGCAGAGGTGCACATTCTGACTCAGTAGGTCTGGAGTGAGGCCAAAGTTCTGCATTTCTAACAACTTCCCAGGTGAAGCTGATGTTGCTTTCCACGGTTACACTCTGGGCAGCCAGGTCTCAGAGATCTCCCAGCCCAGTGGCCACCAGACTGTGTTCTGAGAACCCTAGGTCTCTGTGGAGAGTTCTGGGCAGGTTCCACGATCCCGGATGTACATCTGCTCACCTGAGCTTGCACCCATCACCTGTTCTCCACCAGCACCTCTCCCAATTTAAATTGTCACTTAATGTCATTGTCATTGGTTGACTTTATAATGTGTAAATATTGTAAATGTGAACTATTTTACATATAACATTTTGTTTGAGAAGAGAGTATAGTGCTAAAAACACTTCTCCAGTTCCTTCCATTATACACATAAAGAAACTGAGACCCGGAGAAGACAAATGACTTTATGGAAATCACGTCACACTTAGTTATAGGCCAACATAATTCCCTTTCACAACACCCAGTTTCCTTGTATAATTCAAGAGAAACCAACCCAACTGAGGCCAAAGCAATGGGAAGGCAATCTGGGTTATATGTCTGCCTGTTTATATACTAGTGGTTGAGCAAAGAGAGCAAGGAGACCCAGGAATGCCGACGTAGCCCCTGGGCACACCCAGTACAGTCCAGTAGTTTGGAGGTTGGTCCTAACCAGGGTTGTGTTGAAATGGAAGGAAAAGATAGGGATGCATGTATCCTTTTGAATTAGTGTTTTCATATTCTTTGGGTAAATACCCAGTAGTGCGATTACTGTATCACATGGTAGTTCTACTTTTAATTTTTTAAGGAACCTTTGTGCTGTTCTCCACAGTGGCTTTAATAGTTTGCATTCCTATCAACAGTGCACATGGGTTCCTTTTCCTCCATGTCCTCCCCAACACTTGTGCTCTTTCTTGTGTTTTTTATTACAGCCATGCTGACATGTGTGAGGTGATATCTCATTGTGGTTTTGATTTGAATTTCCCTGATAATGAGTGATACTGAGCATCTTTTCATGTGTCTGTTGGCCATCTGTAAGTCTTCTTTGGAAAAATGTCTATTCGTGGGCACCTGACGGGCTCAGTCAGTTGGGCATGTGACTCTTGATTTCGGCTCATGTTATGATCCATGGTCATGGGATCAAGCCCCACATCAGCAGGCTTTGTTAAGGATGTGGAGCCAGCTTGTCTCATGCTCTCTCTCTCTCTCTCTCTCTCAAAAATAAAATGAAAGAGAGAAAGAGAAGGAAGGAAGGAAGGAAGGAAGGAAGGAAGGAAGGAAGGAAAGGGGAAGGAAGAGGGGAAGAAAGAAAGAAAGAAAGAAAGAAAGAAAGAAAGAAAGGAAGGAAGGAAGGAAGATTTCTATTCAGTTCAGGTACTCTGCTTATTTTTTAATTGGATTATTTTGGGGGGGTTTTGGTGTTAAGTTGTACAAGTTCTTTATGTATTTTGGATACTAACCCTTTATCATATATGTCATTTGCAAATACCTTCTCCCATTCATTAGGTTGCCTTTTAGTTTTGTTGATAGTTTCCTTTGCTATGCAGAAACTTTTTATTTTGATGTAGTCCCAATAGTTTATTTTTGCTTTTGTTTCCCTTGCCTCAGGAAATATACCTAGAAAAATGTTGCTACAGCCAATGTCAGAGACATTACTGCCTAAGCTCTCTTCTAGGCTTTTTATGTTTTCAGGTCTAACATTTAGGCCCTTAATCCATTTCGAGTTTATGTTTGTGTATGGTGTAAGAAAGTGGTCCAGTTTCATTCTTTTGCATGTAGCTGTCCAATTTTCCCAGCATCATTTATTGAAGAGACTGTCTTTCCCCCATTGTATATTCTTGCCTCTTTTGTCAAAGATTAATTGACCATATAAGCATGGGTTTATTTCTGGGCTTTTTATTTCTGTTCTATTGATCTATGGGTCTATTTTTGTGCCAGTACCATAGTGTTTTGATTACTACAGCTTTGTAATATAACTTGAAATCTGGAATTATGTTACCTCAAGTTTTGTTTTTCTTTGTCAAGATTGCTTTGGCTTTTCAGGGTCTTTTGTGGCTCCAAACAAGTTTTACAATTATTCTTGCTCTGTGAAAAATGCTGTTGGTATTTTCATAGAGATTGCATTAAATCTGTAGATTGCTTCAGGTAGTACAGGCAAAAACTATAAAAACACTAATTGAAAAAGGCATATGCACCCCTATATCTATAGCAGCATTATCAACAATAGCCAAGTTATGGAAGCAGCCCAAGTATCCATCAATAGATAAAAGGATAAAGAAGATGTGGTGTGTATATATATATATATATATATATATATATATATATATGGTGTATATATATATATATATATATATACACCATATATATATATATATATATATATATACACACACACACACACACACACACACACACAATGGAACATTATTCAGTAATAAAAAGGAGTTTAATCTTGCCATTTGCAGCAACATGGTTGGAGGTAGAGAGTATAATGCTAAGCAAAATAAGTCAGTCAGAGAAAGACAAATACCATATGATTTCACTCATATATGGAATTTAAGAAACAAAGACACAAACACAGGAAATAAAGACAGACAAACCAAGAAACAGACCCTTGACTATAGAGAACACACTAGTGGCTGGCAGAGGGGAGGTGGGGGGGGATGGGGGAAACAGGTGGAGGGGATTAAGAGCACACTTATCATGATGAGCACTGAGTAAGGTACAGAATTGTTGAATCACCATATTGTATACCTGAAACTAACATCTCTGTTAGCTACATTAGAATTAAAGTAATAGTTACAAAAAGGAAATGGAAGGAAAATCATTTTAGAAGCTGCAAGAAAAAGAGGAGGAAAGAAACCGTGATTTGAAGAGAAAATTTTGAGCTCTAGAGAACTAGAGACCAGAAAGCCAAGAAATAAAAAATGGAAAGAGAGTGAGAGAAAGATGGAGAGGGTCAGACAGGGAGAAGCAGGAAGGCAGTCTCAGAGCTATCCCGGTACCGAGGTAGGAGCTACTCATCAAGAGCTCTGTGGCCAGGAAGGGGTTTGTGGAAGCAGACAACTTGCTGCTTAGAGGACTGTAGAGACCACAGCTCTGATTTGGAATCGGGGGGACCCAGCTGGAAACAGATGGCACACTCAAACAGAATAATTGAGGAGACTTCCATGAAGGGACTAGTCACAAAGATGACAGAGTCAGTGGAAAGCAGGATCGGTGGAGCGTGGTGGCGCTAGCAACAGCAGAGAGCTTTCACCACCCCTCGGCCTGACCAAGCAAGGACAAGCATTTACAGAAGTTCAGTGAGACCTATAGCTGAAGACAAGGGCTGCCCAGGGCAGCAGCAACCATGACCTCTGGTCCAGCCACTGCCAACCCACAACCCAGCAATGAGGGCTCCTGGGGGAATAAATACCTTGACCTTCTTCTCCTTCAACCTTAATTTTCTCCCATTGGCTGAACCTGACCAGATGCCAAAGGGCAAGGGAGCTTAGGGTTGATTCAGTCCGTGGAGGTCCACCTCTTGGGACACAGAGTGAGGAGGCAGGTGAATCTGGAGCACAGAGAGACCGGTCCCTGGTCTCCGGACGTCTTGTAGTCACAGCGTACTCTTCGCTCTTACGGCACATGCCTTCCCCCTCTCTGTTCCCATGTGGAAGGATCCTCTTGCCACCTCCTCTGTGGGTGGAAATCCTCTCAGCTGTAAAGGCTGGGGCTACACAGGTGGTTTATACAGTAAGCCTTCCATCTTGGGTACACTAGTGATGTCCACTCAAAGGAACAGTAAGCTTTTGGAAGTCAGGGGCCATAATTGTCTCCAGCAGAGAAGACAGCCTATTCCCAGCAGCCTGCTCAGCAGAAGCCGTCGTGTAATTCTCACTGCCCAGGGCTTAGCTTCTGCACACGAACAGGTCACTGTGCAATCAGGGAGAGGCAGCAGGCCAGTGAGAACCCGGAGATGCCTGTTACATTGTTGTCCAGCTTGCCTGTCCCGGGTGCCCTGCCTCCCCTAGTCACGTGATCCTTGACCATCGAGGTCTAAATCCAGCCTGCCTAGGAACTTGTAATCTCTACAATGCATCAACATTTGTCAATTAGCTGCCATCACTTAAAATTCAGGACATGATGCATAATCTTGGTGTACAGGGTTTTTTTTAGAAAATGGGAAAATTTGGCAACGTTGCTTCCCATTCTCTTGTGATAACAGCCAGCTGGAGCGGCGCAGTGACTGCTCCTTCAAAATGAATACATGCTGTCCAGTCCATTCACTACACTCCCCATCTAGTCTGCCTTCCTCCCTGATAGGAGCTGACCTTTCCCCCGACCATCCCAGTATGAGAGCCCTGCTTTATGGGCATCGTGGCTACAACTCTTCCTCCCTGCTTCCTGCCTTCTGACCAGTCATCCCTCACTGATCCTGAGTGGAATCCCTGAAGCCCTCACCCTACTCTAAACAAGCTCATCTCTTCCCTCAGCCCCATTTTACAATGTCTCTTCCATTCCCTTCTATTGTGCGTTGAATTGTGTTCCCCCAAAATATATGTTGTAGTCTGAACCCCCGTATATGTGAATGTGACCTTATTTGGAAATAGGGTCTTTACAAATATAATTCAACTAAGATGAGGTCATCCTGGATTTGGGTGGCCCTTATAAGGAGAGAGAGATTTGAAGACACACAGGACACGCAGAGAAGGTCATATGGAGTTGGAGGCAGAGACTGGAGTTATGGTGCCATGAGCCAGGAAATGCCAAGGATTGCCCACAACCACCAGAAGCTAAAAGAGGCAAGGAAGGTTCTTCCGGAGCTGTCCAGATCATGGCTTTGCTGACACCTTCATTTCAGACTTCTTGCCTCAAATACTTAGAGGGAATAAATTTCTGTTCTTTTAAGCCATTGTGTTCATAGTTTAGTTGACCCTTAAACAACGTGGGTTTGATCCACACAGATCCACATACACATGGATAATTTTCTGTAACTATAGGACCATACTATAAATGTATTCTCTCTTCTTTGTGATTTTCTTAGTAACATTTTCTTTACTCTAGCTTACTTTATGGTAAGAATACACTATATAATACATATAATATAACAAAATATGTGTTAATCTACTGTTTGTGTTATCAGTAAGGCTTCTGGTCAACAGTAGGCTATTAGTAGTTAAGGTATTGGGGAGGACAAGAGTTATATACAGATTTTCAACTGTATGGCAGTCAGCACCCATACCCCCCAGGTTGTTCAGGGTCCACTGTATTTTTTGTGACAGCTCTAAGAAACCAATGCTCCTCCCTTTAAGTGAAACTAGGATTTTTCTCTTAAGATGCTCACAAGGATGCTTCAAGGGTTGACATTCTGTTGGTGCCAGGGTCCTCAGGGTAAATAAAGCAAAGCTATTTCTTGCTCTTTGGTCCCGGACTTTGACCAGAGAAGACAGGTGGAAGTTCAAGGGCACTGTGAGAAGACCAGGAAGCAGGTTCTCTGCTCAGATAATTTTTGGTGCTGAATTCAAGCTTGAAAGCAGGGGCTCATGGCAGATGTCTTCCCTGCTGTCTCCCCAGCCTGTCTACAGTGCCGGTACATAGTAGGCATTTACTGAGCATGTGTCGAATGAATGAGTATTAGCAGTTAGAGCCTTCGAGAGGCATGCTACTTTGTCTCTGGCTAAGTGTCCCAGCCTTGAGTACTGACCGACTTGACCCAAAAGTGTGAGCTAGATGCATGTTTACTTGAGTGGCAAGTGTCATTTCTTTGAAACATTGGAAATGAAAAACCAGTTTCATGGTATAAATACAGAAAACTTAGAGGGTAGAGTTGAAGATTAATTGGGAGTCAGACCTACTGTTCTCAAATGATGGCTCTCTCATTTCTTACAATAGTTTTTATCAAACCAAAAGTTTTAATATTTAAATACACATTTCAGTATGTAAATAGATGCCATTACAAGAAAAGTGTTGTCTCTGTCTGGGCAAACACAGCAGACACTCAAGACAAGACTTGGCCACATGGTGACAGGCCAACTGTAGGAGTGGGATGTGCCTTCCCATCATCTGCAGTGACGTGAGACACTGGGCCAAATGGGTTCCAGCCTTAATTCCTCTGTCTACACTCATTGCTGACTCTTGGCAAATTGGAAGTCTTCACTAATTACCAAGAAAGGATGAATACTCTATCAATTTAGGAGGTTTATGATTTGGGTATTTTTTAAATGCCTGCAATTGCTTTGCTGTTACAAATTGGGCACAACACAACAGAAGAAGACATATTTTTTTTCAATAGTACCAAGTTTTGGTGAAATGTATAAAATTTGATTTTTTTTATAAACACCAAGTACTCTTAGTCACAAATATTCCCCAAATGCATCCCTTTAATTGTAGATAAATGTGCATAAAGTAAACACAGTCTACTTTATGCAGAATACAAAGACAAACAATCCCTGAGTCACTCAGAACTGATGTTTGCATAGAATGTAATCCCACTGGAAAGCCATGTTTAAATAATAAAAATATTTTCCTGTGAAGTTTTTGATAAAGGCTGAACTGAAAACAAAATAACTCATATTTATACAGCTAAAACAGAAATATTTTTTAAAGCCTTTTTTGGGTAGCTCCTTAGTGAATTTTACTTCTAAATCCTGAATTCCTTTTGCGAATCCTACTCTAGAAACAGAGATTATCAAGTGCTTCTGGCTCTAGGCTCTGGCTGCAGATGGCTGGGCCTTTTAGCAGGCAGGAAGCATGGGAAATGTTGGCCCAGACGAAGGCACCACGTAAAGTTCCCGGGCCCCAAACGTCAGTGAGAGCAACAATCCCCTTCATTCTCCCTGGGAGCTGTCAGACCATCGAGGGAGGAGCATCCCATTATACAGGCTTCCACCCTCCTCTAAAAGAATGTTAGGGCCAATCCTACCATGCCTTATACCCATTAGCCCCCAAATCTCATCTCTGTCCTGTTCCCTCTGTGACTAATTTTGACCAAATCCTTCAGCTTGATCCTTGGACCTCCCAACCCTCCATCAGCAAACTCTCCTGTGCCTTTGACTTCTCTTGCTTTAAATGAAAACCTGGCTGTGTCCTATGGAAACTCTGTGGCCCCCTGCCTTCTCAGCCCTCTGCCAACAGCCCCACATTCTTCCGGTAAGGGTCTTTGGGTCCCTAGGGCCCCTCCTAAACCACTGTTCACATGTTCTTGATTCTGAGAGGTTCTTGACACCTTCTCCCTCTCCTCACTGCTGATGTCTCCTCAACTTGTAATCCCTTCCATCATTTTTGAATAATTCAACTCCTAGACATGAGTTGGTCCCCCCAACTCATTATCATTCTCTGTCGTCTAATATGAGCTTTTTAAAAAAATTTTTTTAATGTTTATTTATTTTTGACAGAGAGAGAGAGACAGAGCATGAGTGGGGGAGGGGCAGAGAGAGAGGGAGGCACAGAATCCGAAGCAGGCTCCAGGCTCTGAGCGGTCAGCACAGAGCCCAACGCAGGGCTCAAACTCACAGACCGCGAGATCATGACCTGAGCCAAAGTTAGTCACTCAACCGACTGAGCCACCCAGGCGCCCCTAATATGAGCTTTAACAAACACATGAAAAATATATGGTTAAGATGTTCAGGGTTACTAACAAGTCAAGCAAATGCAAACAAAACCCATCAGTTTCAATATTATCGGACTGGCAACATTTTTGAAATGATAAGCCTGATAATACTGAGTGTGTTGAAGATGTGGATATGTGAGAATTCTCACCCACGGAGTAGACTGTACATTGGTGCAGCCACAGCAGAGATAAATTTTGTAAAAAAAAAAAAGCCAGGTTGGAGAGAAACAAACCCAGAAATAGTGCTTCTAGATACATGTGCATGGAAACACATTGGAAAGTTGATTTCATTATTGTTTATACCAGTATGACAACCCAAATGCCATCAACAGATGGGTGGAGGATTAACTGTGGCTTATAAATACACTGGAATAGTACATAGCAATTAAAATACACATACAAAACAATAAACACACAAATTTGGATAAAGGTTGTCTCTGGGGTAAGAAACAGTGTGACTAGGGAAGAGTACAGGGTCTTCATCTATATCTACTATATTTCACCTATCATATGGAAAAGGAGGAAAGAACAGTACACAGATTAAATTAGTCTGAGTAACAAGTAAATGTTTTAAAAACAAAAAAATGTGCAGTCAATTCTGGTTTCCAACAAGATTGGAAACCTTAGATAACTTAAGAATTTCAAATAATGTCTCAGTAATATAAATGCTTCCCACATAGGAAAAAAGAAGGATGTTTGGCAGTTATTCCATTACTTGTATTGGTGTCAGGTATCTAAGCTTACTATTTGCATGAAATTAATTCATATGAAGAATCAATTATTCTCGGGTATTTAATATTGATCACAATTACCAAATAACAGTTAATCCCCCACCACACCTTGTCCTATATGGAAACAATCTTATGCAAGTACAAATCTCCAAAACGTTCAGCAAAAAAAAAAAAAAAAAAAAAAAAAGACAAGAAAAAAAAAGTAATTTGTTTCTACACCTGGCCTTACTTAAGGAGAGCAATGCTTTATTTATTCAACATCATTGTGAAATGAAGTGTTTCAAATAATTTTATGCCTTTCAGTGCCAAGACTTTTTTTTTTATTAATAATTTTAACCACTTGGATTGAAATCATTTTTGGAAAGCTGTTACACATGTGGGTGTTTTTCTCCTTTTTCTTAAGATAGTAGACAGAATATGCTTAAGGTTTTCACGTTGACCTGGGGTCAAGATCACTTAGGCTCCTAATCTCATTTTGTTTTATAATTCCAGAGGGCCCTTGCCCACCTTTGTCTCCAGGAAATATATGTGGTAGTGGCTCCCTCCGTACTTTGGGATGCTAAACAATCAGTGAGTGTTTCTTCAGAAAATTGCTCTCTTTCATATCCATTTAAGCCGTTACTTGAGTCAGTCTCGCTGAGCTTGAGTAAAACATCTATTTGTAAGCACACATACATCAATATCCCTTTATCTCCACAATGCTTCCGACTGATCTTGTCCATATTTCATAATTATCTTCGCCAGAATCAATAGCAGTAATCTGTACATAAGGACTGTTGATCCCAGCAGTAAATGACTGCAAAGCTGGGGGGTTGAATTGGTGTGTCTTTTTTAAGCTCATGTCTTTCCTTTACTCTCAGGCCGTGCAGGTCGTGAGCCTCCAGCAACACCTTTCTTATTCCTCCTTTCTTGTTTTGTTTAAGTTTATTTATTAATTTTGAGAGAGAGAGAGAGAGAGAGAGAGCACGCGTGTGAGCTGGGAGGGGCAGAGAGAGAGGGAGAGAAAATCCCAAGCTGACTCCACACTGTCAGTGCAGAGCCTGATGCAGAACTCGATCTCACAAATCGTGAGATTAGGACCTGAGCTGAAATCAAGGGTCGGATGCTTCACTGACTGTGCCACCCAGGTGCCCCTCTTAATTTCCCTTTCTAATTTGCTGATTGTCATCCATCCAGGACTAAGAAACTGGGTAACTTCTTCTAAAGTAAGAACAAATATACCGTGACCGACAGGGTAGAGCCTTTCCTATGAAGGAAGTGTGTAAGTTTGGGTGTGTGTGTGTTTCTTGTACCTCTGCAATGTCCCAGATAAGCCACTAGAGGCTCCCTCGGAAATGGCAAGGCAGTGCTACACATGGGGCCACTGTCTCATCTGAATCATGATGGAATTTGCCTCTTTTGTTTCCTTCCCTGAACAGACAAGATGGCGTTTGACACTAGCTCTTTCTTATTCTTAAAATGTTTTCAGATAAAATTCTGGTACGTGGAAAGTTTTCTTAGAGTCCTCCTGACAGGCAGATAGCAAAAGCGTCCATCGTAATTACCACTCCCTGCTAGATTTTACAAGTTGCCTACTAGCGTTTAATTCCACTTATGTACAAACAAAGTCTGAAGAGGACATCTACTCTCCAAGCCAGGGATCAGCAGACTACAGCCTGCAGGCCAAATGCTGACACTTTTATAAATAAAGTTTTATTAGAATTCAGTTCATTAGTTTCCATATTATCTATGACTGCTTGCATGCTACAATGGTATAGTTGAGTAGTTGAGACAGACCGTCTGGCCCAGAAGGCCTGAGACAGCTACAGAAAAAGTTAACCTACCCCTGATCTAGGTTGACTAGTCACTCTCAGCTAAACAGGTTTATTTCTGCAAAGAGGTGAATTCCAACAATATCTTTCTTTTTTTGAAATGCAAACATGGAAAAATGTAAAATAATCATGTTACTGAGCAAATGCTTAATCGTTTCCAAACTACTTTAATATTGTTGGTCGATTCTTAACGGCTCACATTGTTCACACTGGACAAGGGCAGTTCTAGACAACCCTGGAGACTACCTAAGCATCTCCCAAGAACACCAACTATGAGACCCTGTAACCAAAGTACATCGGAGGGTGCACATTATAATTTTGTCTCAGATATTGAAATGAGATAAGAGATAGAAAATACCTTAAGGGGCTCCTGGGTGGCTCAGCCCATTAAGTGTCCGACTTTAACTCAGGTCATGATCTCATGGTTCATGAGCTCGAGCCCCTCGTTGCGCTCCGTGCTGGCAGCTCAGAGTCTAGAGCCTCCTTCAGATTCTCTGTCTGCCTCTCTCTCTGCTCCTCCCCGCTCAAACTGTCTCTCTCTCTCTTTCTCTTTCTCTCTCTCTCTCTCTCTCTCTCTCAAAAATACACAAACATTAAAAAAAATTTAAAAAATAAAAAGAAAATACCTTAAAAAAAGTACTTGTGCTGTGCAGAGTAAGCCATAATTGATGTGGTGATACACCCACAGGAAAAATCACAAGCCCTGAGGAATGGCTGGTAATTAATAGACTGCAATGTTACTGAGGAAACCTAAAGTTTATACCTTTAAGGAAAACAAAACAGAAATATTATTTGGAAGTACTTACATTGTGTTTGGGTTATAACTATAAAATATTAAGAATAGGAAATACAACATAATTCCTTCCTAAATATGGCACCAGAGAGTAGAATCAATATTTATAATTTGTTTATACTTGATGATACATTTCAAGTTTTTACTTGTTGGATATAGTTACAGTGTTTGAGGGCACATGCTTTGACCCACACTAACGCAAATGCAAGAAACAACTATTTAAATGCTATATGAGTTCTGGGGTGTCTGGGTGGCTCAGTCAGTTAAGCATTCGACTTCAGCTCAGGTCATGATCTCACCATATGTGGGTTCAAGTCCCGTGCCGGTCTCTGTGCTGACAGCTCAGAGCCTGGAGCCTGCTTCAGATTCTGTGTCTCCCGATTTCTGCCCTTCACCCACTCACCTGCTCTTCTCTCTCTCTCTCTCTCTCTCTCTCTCTCTCTCAAAAAGTAAATAAACATTTTTAAAAGTTTAAAAAAAAAAAAAGAGACGTTCAACTACTTGGCTGTCCAGGCACCCTGGCAATGAATTTTTAAATACAACATCCAAAGCAAAATCCATGGAAGAAGAAATTGATAATAAATTGAAATTTACTAACCTTAAAAACCTTTGCTCTGCAAAAAAATGCTCTTAAGAGAATGAAAAGACAAGCCACAGACTATGGAGGGAGGAATCTCTGCAAAACACTATCCAATAAAGAACTTGTGTTCAAAATAGAAAAAAAATTCTTAAAACTCAACAATAAGAAAACAAAGAATCCAAGTAAAAAATGGGCAAAGTATCTGAGCAGATACCTCACCAAAGAAGATATATGGATAGCAAATAAGCATATGAATAGATGCTCAACACCCATTGCCATTAGGAGACTGCAAATTAAAATGATGAGATATAACCATACATCCATTAAAATGGCTAAAATCCAAAAAACTGACAATACCAATTGCTGGCAAGGATGCAGAACAATAACAACATTCAGTCATTGTGGATAAGAATGCAAAACTGTACAGCCACATGGGAGGACAGTTTGGCAGTTTCTTAGACAGCTAAATTCAGTTTTTTCATATACTCTTAGGTATTTACCCAAGTTATTTGAGAAATTCATGTCTACACAACGATCTGCACACAAATGTTTATAGCAACTTTATTCATAATCGTCAAAAACTGGAAGCGGCCGAGATGTCCTTCAGTAGGTAAATGGATAAATAAACTTTGCAACATCCATACAATGGAATATCATTCCATGATGAAAAGAAACAAGCTATCAAGACACGAAAAGACATGGATGAATCTTAAATGCATATCATTAAATGAAAGAAGCCAGTCTGAAAAGGCTACCTACTGCATGATTCTAATTATATATTTATTTCTCACATCTCATTTTGGTAGACAGGATATTTTGTATCTTAATGCCTTAGTTGAGACCTCTATGTTCATGTCCTGCTATAATTCTGTATGAACACGTATTCAGGGGCCAAGAAATATTTATCCATAAGATAATTCTAAATATAAAGCTACTACCTATATATGTTACTTTAGCCAGATTATAGTTGACCCTTGAACAATCCAGGTTTGAACTGCATGTATCCACTCATATGCAGATTTTTTTACTGTCTGGCATTGTAAATCTATTTTTTCTTCCTTTGGATTTTCTGAACATTTTCTTTTCTATAGCTTCACTTACTGTAAGAATACCATATATAATACATATAACAAAATATGTGCTCATCAACTCTTTATATTATTGGCAAGGCTTCTGGTCAACAGTAGGTGATTAGTGGTTACATTTGGGGGAAGTCAGAAGTTATACCAAATTTTCTCTCGCGTTTAACCCTGTTTTGTTGCAGGAACAACAAACCCCTCCCTTCCTATAATCACAATTTCTACTACTTTGTAACATATATACATGTGCGTACACATTCACATGTGAACAAATGCACTTGCTGTCCCAAAATTGACTCAATAAATACTGGAAGCTGAGTGTTGATGATATATCTGTGTATACTTAATTCTACAAAAGCAATCAAGCAAGAATCTGTCGCTGGAACATATAATTTGAAGCCAGACTTGGACTTCTGAGTTTCCAGCTAAACCACTGGTTAGTCACTTAAAAAGCTGGCATTGCTTAGGACGACCCTCATAACAGAAAGATCCAGATCAGGCAGTAAACCCTGAAGATCAATGGAATGTTGTATTCAGAGCAAACGGAACATCCAAAAAACTATGGTAATACCCAGGTAAAATATTATTTTGTACCCTGTAATTCATTCGAATCTGCAAAATTAACATATTTAATTGAGAGATCAGCCTCCCCTAGAGTGAGCAGACGCAGAACTTAAAACTCAGGTGAAATGAATCATTTTCGCCCACGAGCTAGCAGACCAGCTCAGCCTGGCCTAAAGTAAGAAACAAGGAGGCCACACCCATGGTTTCCTCAGGCCAAAGGGAGATCCATTGGATGAAGTCTCCCCATTTACCGCTGCTTCTCTCACCAGGGGGCCCAAATTCCTCACCTTCCCTGGCATCCCTAATGCTCACCAAGCCTGGGTTTCTTCCCTTCCCCACTTCAAATACTACAGTCTGCCCCTCCATTGCCACTTGCTCTTCTCTTTCCCCTGCCTTCAGACTTACCTTGCCTTGGTGGCAGAAACCCCAGCTAAATATGAGCCTACATCCCAGTCTCCTCTTCCTGAGTTAGGCCAGCGGCTCCTTTAAGTCTTTGTTTCTGCTTCGGTGTGGGCTGGGGATGAGCAAACAACCCCCAGGGCAGCAGCAAGAGAGTAGAGGGAGAGAGATATACTGAACATATGTCAGAAAACACCGATTTAATGAGATCTAGCCCTGCCACAAGGACTTTCCTCTTTGCAAAAACTGCTATCCTTATTCACCCCCATGTCACGTTCTTTAATACCAAAATGGCTTTAAAACAAAAAGTGACACAGTTTTAAAGTGTTTCAGCAGACAGCAGACCTTAATAGGCAGAGCAAAGGTCTCGGCAAAAGAAGAGAATTTAACAAGTTAGACTAAGTTGAAGTCATGGTCAGGGACAATGAGAAGAGGAATCTTAGTCAGAAAGAAGTAAGGTCACAATTGACAGCCAATGGCCAGCAAAAAAAAAAAAAAAAAAAAAGTAATTATAGGCTGAGAGAAGGCATGCCTAGTGTCTGCCCAAACACGGCCACCCACACCAGGTGGGTACCTTTTTTCTGACTTGGTGGTGGAGGGTGGGGACCGGTTACTAAAACCATCCATTTGTCCTGAGAGAATGAACTGAAGCTCCCGGAGACTGAATATTTGGACCGAATCAGTCCAAACGGATGTATTCTAGAATAGCTCCAGAGATGTTCTGATAATGTAAGCCTGCGCTGAGGAATGTTGAATCGACATGAGTTTTTGAATCCTTGGTAGACTTTGAGCCTACTCTAAAAAGGCTAGCAAGACAAGTTTAGGCCAATAATCCTTTTTTTTTTAATTGCAATATAGTTGACACATACTCAATAATCCTTAATCTTACCCTCAACTCTTATCTCAAAGTGTGTGAAAATCTATTAAGACCTAACACCAAGTGGCCTTTTATAATTCGCTTTTGATGAAGATACTCGTGTTAGGAAACATTTGTGTCTTATACCAGAAACGTTTGTAACTTCTTGCTAATAAAGACATCTCTAATTAATACTATGAACATTTCTTTTGGAGATGCCTATGTCTCTTTTGGTACAAATCATTTTTAAAAGGCTTGTAATTAGTATATTGCTCTGTCTCAACTCAGTGGTATAGGAACATGATATAGTTTTATTTTTCTCTGATTACTGCCTTCAAGCAACTGTGATCAGATTGGCCCTTTGCATTCCTTAGTGACATGCCAGGCAGGTTTCAAACCTTTTCTGATTATTTTTCTGTTATTAAAACTCAGTCCAACTGAAGCTCTAATCTCCAACTTGATTTGCATATCACAACCTGAGACCCCAGGAGTTGAGAGAGGACCAGGGCATGGGACGCTCTGAGCTGCCTTCCCCTCCCCTTCAGGGTCTGGTCTCTAGGATGCTGGCGGGAAGTAGGCAGAGAGAGGGCGTCTCTTATTTAACTGGCCTCTGTGGCTCCTCTCCCCAAAGGCGGCTCTGCTTCTCAGGGTGACATTAACTAGCTATAGACAACCCCCCATGGGGTTGGCGTTCAAACACCAGCTCTTCAAAGAGCCCTTGTGGGAGCTCTTGCTTCTCTGACTCTGGAGACCTAAGCCGGGCTCCACCTTTTCCGCTCCTTGCCTGCTCTCCCCCACCCCCACCGCCCACAGCTTGCACCTGCAGAGGAGGGCCGAAGACAGCGCCACAGAATCAATGCACCCCTCTCAGGACAGCTCTCTTAAGTGATGCAAGCCCAGCTACCTTCCAGAGTTTTCTCCAGTCCCATGGGAGACACATGTGCTTTGCCATGGCCATACCTCTGGGCCCCGCCGTCTTCCAGTCCTCTTCCCCCCGTTGATGAGATCAGACAGGACCTGCCAGGGCACATCAACAAGTCACCCACTTGGAGACCAGGATGCCCACCTCCCCTTCTCCACCTTCTACAGGTAATTTCCTTGGAGGCTCCCTGTCGCTGGGCTTGAGGAGAGGAGTGGTGTCCAATCCGTTCCTCCATCACCCAGGGCACAGAGAGGAAATAACTTCTCAGCACAAATACCACACGGCTATGGCTTGTTTTCTCTCCACCTCCTCCTTCACTCCTTTGTTTTCTTATATAGATGTGGGGGTGCGGGAGGTGGGTGGGGGCAGGTGGTGATGTAGAGGGACTGTTCATCACTTCCTAATAAGCAGAGAGGAGGTGGCTTCCGGGGCCCTCCACGAGTTGGTGACTCTCTCCTTAATGGCAGTTAGTTCCTGCCTGTTGTTTTCAGCTGTGGGCCCAGCTCCCACTTGCGGGATTTCGGCAGAAAGGTCACTCAACAGCCTTCAGCAGGCTTCTACAGAAAAAAAAGTGGCTTAAAAAAAAAAAAGTTGGCAGGGCGAGTCTGGGTGGCTCAGTTGGTTGAGCGTCCAACTTCAGCTCAGGTCATGATCTCGCAGTCCATGAGATTGAGCCCCGCGTCGGGCTCTGTGCTGACAGCTCAGAGCCTGGAGCCTGCTTTGGACTCTGTGTCTCCCTCTCTCTCCGCCCCTTCCCTGCTCGTGCTTTCTCTCTCAATAAATAAATAAACATTAAAATGTTCTAAAAAAAAAAAAAGACAATATTTTTACCACAAAACCTGAGGCACAAATCTGTCTGTCAGCGATGAGGAGGACGACACATCTTTCTCGTGTAGGCACAGAAATCCTCTCCTGTCCAAAAGGTCGTCTCTCTTGTGACGCAGTCAGGAGGGAAGGACTGTTTGTCCAGCTGAAGAAGGCAAGCAGCTGCTTGGTGACAGAGAACAGACCCCCCCACCCACCCCATGCCTCCTCTGGTACCTCAGGGAGTTCATGCTCAGTCTCCCTTTGTCCTCCAGTCCCCACGTGACCCCAAAATTCCATCAACAAGCCACTAACTGGAAGACAAATCTGAAGAACATAAAATGCAGACACTTCGGATAAATCTAAGGAAGGAGAGTTGTTATCAGTCGAGGACAGGATATTCCCTCTGTGATTTTCAGAGACTTCTCCAGATATGGGACAGCCCGATGTCAAGAAGAGAGGGCTGTTCTCTCCCCGTGGTCACCCAATGGACTGACGAGGACTTTGCAGTCCTTACTGTTCACTAGGAGCAGAGGGCTGGGTCCCACTCCCAGGCTACTGGAAGATACATGCTCCAGGAACAGTGCCTTTGCAGGAATAGAATATACTATCCAGCGTCTGACCAAAAGAGCCACCCAATAAATGTTTTAAGCCAAACTGACGCCAAGAGTCTTATATCTAACAGAAGACCCAGAAATGTAAAGAAAAAAATACCAAGTGAAATGCATGATGGTCACAGAGGGAGGAAGTGTCCAGAGCAGGCTGACAGGGGTACGGGGCCCTGGCATATGGTCCCTGAGTTGGGGCCCTGGCATATGGTCTGGAGGCTCTGCCTCCAAGAGCATGGACAACTAGAAGAAGCTGAAGCCCAGAGGAACAGGCTGACTATCTTCTACCAGCTCTGTGGTCATAGGTAGGGCTCCCCCAGTCCTGGAGGCAGGAGGCATACTGAAGTTCCCTCTGGGAGAAAAGACTAGAAAAGATATTCTCTCACCAGGGCCAGCAAGATGGCAGACTGAACCTACCAAAAACTAAAGCTTGCTTGGTTTGATCTAATATCTAACCTGGACAGCATTAATAAATAAAAGCTATACTACCACAGTGTAACAATCCTGAGGCAGGTCACTTTCTTTATCCCCATTTTATCTATGAGGAAACTGAGGCAAGGAGAAGTTATGTGACTCACCATTGTTTACAAATTTATAAGTGGAGGCAGGTTTAAATCTGATCCAATAAATCTAGAGCCTGTGCTTAAACAGTTGGGTTTGCTGTCTCTCATGAACAAGAGAAGACGTCCCACCCCAGGACCACCCAAAGAACGGTCCTCCTGTATGTCCTATTTCCTACTCCAATTAGCAGCAAAGGGCAGGTGGAACGAGTCAGGGGAAAAGACAGAGAAGTTGGGGAAATGGCCTCCTTCTTCGCAGCAGTCATAGAAAGAATATTTAGGTTGACTTCCAGGATTTTCAGGAAGAAAAGAGTAACATTCCTTCTAATACATTGCAGTCCTGGCCTCCCAAAAAATCCTTGTCCTAAAACCCAGCTGTCAGAGCCAGCCATTTGATGAGCCACTGATAGGGTTGATGCACCACCTAGTGGTTTAAACTGAAAATACCCCTTAAGGATATCCCTGGAGAATCCAAGGCAAGGAGGGAACTGTGATCTGTCCAAGGCTGGAAAAGGGAACTGAAAAGAAAACCTACCCACACTCAAAGCCTTTCTATATTTCCCTGTAGCCTATAGCCACACATCATTAAAAGATGTATTTCTTTTGCTATCCTGTTTAAGGGTTTACCCAGCTTATCAGGAAAAAAGCAAGAACTAGAATCCAGGAGACCTGAACCCCAAACCCCAGGACCTCAACCCCATACTCCCCAATAGACTGAAAAACTGTGTATCCTAAGATCTCTCCCCAGGACTGTAAACCACCCTGGAGATCTTTGGGCCTTATTCAGCATCTGGGGGAGACTCAGTAGAGAAGTCAGTGACAGTGAAGAAGCAGGGAAAGAAAGGGAAAATGGGAAAGAGAAGGCTCTTTCTTTTCAAAGAACAGTTTCCACTGAGCTTATGCAAAAACCTTAGAGTAACAGAAGGGCAATAGAATGCACTGTTTCAGGGTGTAACCCTCCTTCCTTGCTCTTTCAGGCGTTGTTAGTGGGTGTCCATTCCTTGTGTCTTACTTAGCACATGTTAATGAGCAGCCCAAGGAGGCCAGACCAAGGTCCTACAGACCAAGCAAGACCAAGGCTGGCCGTGCGCTTCTGCAGGAGAGAAGTTCGCAGGCCAGGTCAGCACCTCCAGAAGAAGTCTATTGTAGATCAGGCATGTCACATTGGAGAGTTACAGGAAAGAGAGGCAGCTAGGAGATACAGTCTGAGAGAACAGGATGTAAATACAGCTTCTAGAATGCAGAGCCGTGCTCGTGCTTTGGCGTCTGATACAGACAAGGCTGTTAACTGGTAAAGTCAATTCAGAATGGTAGGGTCCAGCCCCAGGAAACCAGGCTGCTGACTGGGCTCCCTCCTCTCTACCTCTAGAAACCTAAGGGGAATGGAGAAAGTCCAAGCAATCAAAGGATCAGACAGGAGAGGTCTGCACAGACAAAAGTAGATCCAGGAAGCAGCCAAATATAGCGTCAATCAGTGCCAGGTTCAGTGGTGGTCCATCTACAGAGACTGGTCCGAAGTCAGTTGAGGTTAGCATTGTGCTCAGTGTAATAGCCCCCTGACTCTGCAGGAACCAAGGTTCTGGAACATATTCTCAGAATGAGCCTCCAACTGTTCTTTTCAGCCCCTAGACTTGATTATGTCTATTCTACAGGCACCCCAGCCCCAGCAAGCCCCCCGTACTCAGACCAAGGCAGAGGACAGTACTTCCCCTATTTGAGCCTCAAGAGTTCTTGCCCTTCACCATATCTGGATTGGCATTGCAGTCCACTTTTCACCTTCCTGTTAGTCTCTCTGCTCAAGTTCCTAAACCTCCAGGCTCTGCTGACTAGGTTCTCTCTTGTGTATTTTGGCTCACCTCTATTTTCATTTCTCAACGTTGGTTCCATCCTCGAGTGAAGTGTGGCTTCTTCACCTTTGTTCTAAGCTAAGCTCAGGATACGAACATTTTCAGGAGATAAAGAAGAGAACAAAATGTTCCTAGTGGAGAGAACAGTGTGAGACAAAGCTTGAAGATAATGAAATGTGGGGAAAACCTAGGAAGCAGTGAGCATAAGGGTTTAAGGTACGAGTGAAACAAGATTCTGAGGGGGTGGCGAGGGCCCCGCTGTGAAAGACCAGATGACGCTGTGGAAGACCAGATGAGAACCTGTTCCTGCACTTGGTGAGCTCTAGGGTATCTTCTAGGATTTCAAGTTGGGGAATGAATGATCACAGCTCTGAGGTTGGTTGGGATAGGGGGAGTGAAGGGGGCGGTTGGGGATAGAGAAACTCATAGAAAACCAGCACAATAGCCAGAGAGGAGAAGACACAGACTGGAACAAGTTAAAGGTCCAGAGAAGGAGCCTTCAATGGGAGCCCACAATGGAGGCAGGACTGACAAGATTTAGCAACCAGTTGAATGCACAGTGGCAGGGACACACAAAATCATGGTTGTCTTACAATCAATGGTGCCTTAGCTTCAGGGAGAGACAATATCCAAATAAAGGCAAAGACCTTCTCATCACTGCAGACCAGGCTGCACCTGACGAGAATCTGTTTGTTATGGCGGCTCATCACGTCCTCCAAGCTCCTCCTAGAAGTATGCTCGGGCCAAGCTTCAGGCAAAGCTCCTGCCAGGAAGCCAGAATCCCTCAAGCGGGCTCACCTACCTTCCCAGGGATGGGAATGGGTAGGCATTCACCTTCAGCACGAACATACCAGCTCCCTCAGCTTTTTCCCCAATCCCTAAGATCCCCTCTCTGAGGGATTCTGGGAATAGGCTCAGGGAAAGGACTGGTTTCTTCAAGTGTAAGGCTCAGAGTCCAAGAGCTCTCTTCTGGCCCTGTGTACTTTTCAGCAGATAAATCCATCCCCCTTCCCCTGTGCCGAAGAGATCCTTTGAGCGCTTTCATGCTTCTTGGAGAGTCCCGAGGGTGTCACAGAATAGTGTAGCCTGCGAAATAAAATTACTGCCTCCCGAAGGCTTCTTAGGCCGTCTCATTTGCCCTCTCCTATGGCTATGGGTCAGCCTCCCCCAGAAGCATGTCCTGCTGCCAAAGAAGCCCCCCTGGGGAGGGGCCTCCAGACCCCTCATGGCTGTAACTCCATTGTGCCTCCGGCAAAACACCAGGATCAATTTAATGATTTTCCTCTGACCTAGCAGGTCCAGGGCTGCGTTTCCTCCCATGCAAATTGAGGAATACAAGCTGCCTGTTGAGTGCCCCCCCCCCCCACCCAGTGGAGAAAATCTACCAACCAAGCTTCCATATGCCCAAATGCCAGAGTATTTGCAAAATCGTTATTTTCAGATTCAAGGGAAAGCTATGGCCATGAACCTGGCCACATGTAGAAGGACTGAATGATAAGTGGCCAAGTACCCCCCCCCCCCATACACACACACACACACACAATTACAAATCCCAGGCAGGTCTCTCTAAATGACAATTCAGCTGGCTTAGAATGGCCATATCTGGTACCTAGCCTGCCCCTCTCTGTACCTCAAGTCCGCTTCAAGCTGTCCTCACCTTTACTTGGCAAACTATGATGTCCAAGCCCCTCCTCTGCTCAGTCTCCGTCAGGATTATGATGACCCCGTCCTCAATGAAGCAGAACCCAGTAACCTGCCTCCGTGCCATAGAAGCAGACATATAGCCGCCAGAGCCCCACCAATCTCCACACCTATCCAAGTATAGGGAGAAAAGAAACTTCTGTCTGCATGTGAGAACCCCATTGGGCCCACTGGGCATGTGCTTGCTCATGCCTAAAGGAAAGACATGTGTCTCCTTCCTCTGCTCTCAACACCTGTAACACCAAATGTGTGGGTTTTCACACACCAAGCAATTCTCCAGTTCTCAGCAGATGCCAATGGGGATCCTACAATTTAACTCAATGTTGACACTAACTACCCAGAGTGAGTGCAGACCCCACAGGCTAAGGGCTTAGTCCCATAACACCGCCCCCCCCCCCATTTCAGATGCCAATTCCAAGTCACAGGTTGTCACCTGTACCCTTGACTGAAGCCAGACTGACAGGAAGTCCCATGAGCCCTTCCTTGGATTCAATAAATTTGCCATAATGGTTCACAGAACCCAGGGAAACGGTTTACTCACTATTCCTGATTTATTATAAAGGATGCAGTTGAATGAAGCAGATACCTAAGCCGAGGAGCGTGTGAAACTTCCATCCATGCCCTCTCTGAGGGTGCCACCTTCCAGTGCCTGGACATGTTCGCCAACCCCTCAGCTTTCTGGACCATGTAGTTTAGGGATTTTCATGGAGACTTCATCATACAGACAAAAGCAGTTATTTACTTAGTCTCCAGCCCCTCTCCCCTTTCCAGAGGATAGAGCATGAGGCCGAAAATTCCTCTGATCATGGCCTTGTCTTTCTGGTGACCAGCTCCTATCCTGAGGCTACCTAGGAGCCCACCAAGAGTCACCTCGTTAGAGCAAAAGATGCTCCTGCCATCCAGAAAATTCCAAGGGATTTAGGAGCTCTAAGCCAGGAACCAGAGTCAAAGACCAAATATTAGAAAAAACAAAATGCTCCTAGCGTCCCTGTCATTCAGGAAATTACAAAGGTTTTAGGAGCTCTGTGTCAGGAACCAAGGGCAGAGACCAAATATATATTTCTTATTATGTCACAATGCCCATTCTTTTCTCCATTTGAGAGGCATGTGAAGCCTCTCCCTTCTGTTCCCACAGCCTATAATAAGGGTGTCCCTGGACCTCTATGCTCTATACCAGTAGAGCACAGCCACTGAGCAGCCTTACCTGCTCCCCGTAACCATCCCTTAAAGACAGGCCTGAGAAATAGGGAAGCCCTGGAACAAAGGCAGGGTGGGGGAGACAGGGTGCCTTGGTCCCTGCTTTGGCAGGCCTGCCCTGGGGTCCCTCACACCTGCCCTCCACACCCTCACCCATAACCACCTTAGAGCAAATGTATCACTGAAGCCCCTGCTAAGTTGTCAGGAGCTACCCAACCCACGCAGCAGGTGCCCAGTCCTGGAATGAATAAAAAAGCTGATACAGAAACATTGTGGTCGGAATATCTGAGGGGTGTTCCCGATACAAGATAAAGGAGACAAATACTAATCATGCCTGAGCTATGTGGATCTGTGTTTATTCTACCAAAACATACCCTTGTTTTACCCTCCTCCTTAACGGGCTGCCCCAGACCATCACCAGATCTGACTTCGACCCAGCGTCCTGCCTGACTGTGTCTGTGCCATGTTTCTGAACCCACCAGCAACTGGAGTGAACACAGACAAAACTTGTTGCCAACCCACACCCTGCCAGCAACAGCCATCCACTCCAAGCTGCAAAGATTTGTTTCCTTGGGATAAGAAAGCAACCTTTCTGGGATCTTTTCATTTAATTTTTATTTAGCTTGTACTTAGTTCTATGGAAACTATTCTGGAGTTGTATGCAAATACAGCACAAGAAAGGATTTTTTTTTAAGTTTATTTATTTTGAGCGAGACAGAGACAATGCGAGTGGGGGAGAGGCAGAGAGAGAGGGAGACAGAGAATCCCAAGCAGGCTCTGCACCATCATCATGGAGGGCTCAAACTCATGAAACCATGAGATCATGACCTGAGCTGGAACCGAGAGTCACATGCTTAACTTAAGACTGTGCCACCCAGGCTCCCCTAAAGGGTATTTTAAAGTACAAGCAAGCATCTGTTGCAGATCAATGCATTCCAGCTTTTCCAATGACATCTAATATCTGAAAAACTTCTGCAGGATTCTGGACTTTTCTCCATTAACCTGCCTCTAGAAAATCATCATGTCTTTGAGTTTTGGATACAGGACCAGCCTATATGGAAATGGTTACAAACTCTTCAGTGGTGTGTTCAGATCATGGAAAGAGAAAGGTGATACTCATGGTAACATTTCTTTATGGTGCAAAAGAACGAAATCCCCCTGATATTGCTGCTTGTACCCAGAAACTGTTGTTTCTGGTGGATTCTACGGCAGGGCTCCCTCAGCATGGCCGGCCCTCACTGGGGACCTACTATGTGCACAGCACCCCCAACGCCAACACAGTGAAGTGCTATGGGAATCTCGAGAAGAAGAGAAAGATAGTCTGGTCGGGGATGAGGGACAGATATGCAAACCACTGACCTGCATGGAAAGCAGCATGAAATCAGTGCCCTTGGAGAGATTCAAGCGAGAAGCACCATGAAATGGGCCATTAAATTCATCTCCGTGAAGATAGCATTGGTGCTGAGTCTTGAAAGATTTGTAGAACTTTAATCCCCCGAAGTGAGGGCAGCATGCTTCAATGTGAGAGAATACCGTCAACAAAGGTAAAGAGATGTGAAAGTTGATGACTTATCTGAAAACCCCCGAGGTATCAGCTACAGCAAGCCCAGGGGGTGGGGGGCAACCTTCAGTATTTATTAAGAATTTCGCGAGGTCAGGAGCACGTTTCAAATGCAGGTTATCCGGCACATTGCCAGATGCTGTTCTCCAGATCCCACTGATCCGAAATGGGGTAAGGGCATGTGAGACACAGCCGGTTTTGGTTAGAGGACCAGTACATCATACCTGTGTCAAGTCCCGAAACTCCAGGGTTGGTCTTATGCCAATCCTGGCTGACTATGAGGGTGTTCAGGAACTAACTCTATTCGGGACTGGGAGACAGAACCAAAATTACGTCAAGAAGCAATTCTGGGTTCTTGAAGATGAATAAGGGAAATGTCAGAAAGTACCTAAAATCTGTCTTTTTTTTTTTTTTGCTCTAGAGGAGTTTATAACACTGAGTATACATCAAAAAGACTCTTTAAAAAAAAAATAGCAAGTTTGTTTTAAAAGAGAGCTATCTGGGGGCACCTGGCTAGCTCAGTCGGTTAAACCTCCGACTCTGGATTTCAGCTCATCATGATCTCATAGTTCCTGGGATCAAGCACCCTGTCGGGCTCTGTGCTGACAGCATAGAGCCTGCTTGGGATTCTCTCTCTCCCTCTGGCTCTGCCCCTCCCCTCACTTGTGCTCTGTCTCTGTCTCTCTCTCTCAAAATAAACTTTAACAAATAGATTAATTAATTAATTAATTAATTAATTAATTAAAATGTAGCTATCTGGGCCCTATTTCAAAGATTCTGAATTAGAATTGGACGGGGCATGGGCACAGGTGCTACCTGTTACCAGCTCTGGTGCTAATTCTGAGGTACTACCAGGTTTAAGAACCTGTACCTTAGATCATATATTTATGTTTTATGTATAATAAGGCTATCCAATTGTATTAAAATGTATTTATTTTGTATTCATTTTGATTTTGTTTCTTCCTAGAATTCTATCTATATCTGAAAGATGCCTAAAAACTGTATACTCGTGATATATACCCATAAGTATATACAGGCATAGAACCTATATTTCTAATTGGGACACATGAGCTTTTCCGTAAGCACTATTTTTTGAAATTTAACTCCAAATTAAATTAAAGAAATAGAAAAAGCTGCTGTTGTTCAGAAAACAAATCGTGTATTCTTTGCTTCTACAATAAACTTTTAAGAGAGTTTGTTCCTAGTGGAAATTCATTGTTACTAAATAAAAATCTTGAGGAAGAAAAAAATACCTTATATATAATCCACATTGGGGATGCAAATTGTAGAGAAACAGACACCAAAGGATTTGCATTTAATCAAATCTAAAGCAAGTCATTTCAGAAGCATCACTGACAGGTACAGAAGCCTTTCCCATCAGGACCAGGCTGACCTTTCCAGAGACCAGGATCCCTTATCAAGGAGAACACAGTCACCAGATATCCTACATTGCCGTTAAGAAGGAGATTCACCAGAACCATCCAGAATGGAAAATGGTGAGTCACTCTCAATTATTAAAATTAAAAAAAAAAAACTTTAATAATCCTGTTTATTTTTGGCATCACAAAGTCATAATGCAGAGCAAAGGACAAGAAGAAATAGCCCTAAATTCTGGCTAGAACATATAAAAGTATAAAAACGCAGACTAGAGACCAACAATTTAGAACTCTTGGTAACATTTCATAATTCTTTCACATTTAGTTACTAATTGTTAGGTTTACTTTTGCTGCCTAGAGCTTAGGTGGGTATCTATTTTGGAGACCAGCTCTACTGAACATCATTTTTATACAACAAAGACTTAGGTATTACAGCACTCTTTTCCAGGCGAGCGAAACGTTGTGTTAAATGGAAAAACTCTCAGTAAGCTCTCAAAGTTAAGGAAGGTGCAGGAGAGGAATCCAGATTTATAGAGAACTCGAAAGGTCTTTTACTCATGCATCTTGATTTAGGTTCTTAGCCTAAGAATGGAGGGCTGTCCACATACGTGTGATAGAGAACAGCCCGAGCTGTTGTCTCATGCGTTCAAACTGAATATAGATCTTTCCCAGTTTGTTCACTCTTGAGGACACAAATGTGAGTGGCAACATGGAGTAAAACCCACCCATCCAGGAACAAATTTGAGATTAAAAAATTAGAATTTTACGTGTTAACAAATAATGACAGAGTATTTCAAAAAATGCCTTGTGAGGTACCTTGAAGGAAAAATTGGTATTTTTTGTAAATGCCTCAGCTCTTCAAAGTCTGATCTCAAAAAATAAGCGGATAGAGCCATCACACAAGTGCATCCGTGTGCTGTGGCACGGAATGGGTTATTGACACAAGTGTTAAGTTTTGGATGCAGCCGTGAGGCTTTGGGTGGGAGAATGATCGTCATGGGGAGGGGTCTGTGAGCGAACCGAACTTGTGCAAAATCCTAACATGCTAACTAATTTGGCCTCACTTAAAAATTTTAGTCTTTCTTTCCAGTTGAAGCTTTCATAAATAGTATATATTATTTTCTGCCTAGCAGTTGATATTTGAACACTTCATTATTAATTGCTGAACTTGCCTTTCCTTGTATCCTTCTGGGGGTTTCCCATAATAACCCTGACATGACAGGAGCCCCACAGATCTGGAGTGGAATCACAAACACCAAGCCCCTAGAGAGTGTGGAGCTAGCACATTTTATTCCTACGTGGGTGTCTGCCTCCCTTTGGCAAGGGGGCTCTGATCCTCAGTGAGGCAGGCTGAGCTGGGCTAGGGCGGTGGTCAGGGGCCTCCGAGCCGCACACCCTAGGGACACCGGACTGTCCCGGACCTCATTCTTGGTACTTCGCTGGCAGGCCAAGAAATGGAACAAGCATGGATGTTGTCCATCAATTACCCATCATTCAGGATTTTTATTCTAATCTGTCTTGAGTGAGCATGTGCGAGCCCATCATCTATTATCTGAATTTTTCTGTCACCAAATGATAGAACTCAAAATATGAATTGCTCTTTCCTGAAGTTATGGGATGGTTTTCTATTTTATTCTCTGTTTGTTTGTTTGTTTCAAATGATCTCTGTTCCCTTACCTTAGACAACAAGCACCTGCTTAGGGACAGCAAAGAAGTGTATTCCAGACAGGTGTTATCAAAAATAGTAAAATAAATAAAATAGTAAAATAATACGGTGTTTACTTCAAATAAACACTATAAATGTGTTTTTTATAATATAAATTTAATATGTATTTTGTTTTATTTATATTTTGGTTTATATTTTATATATTTATATATATATATAACTTTTTATATATTATATATATTATATATTTATATATATTTTATAATTTATATTTTACATTTTAAAATTTATATTATTTTGTTTTAATGGAGAAAATGTTTAATTTTCAAAAACAATTTTAAAGCAACAGTACCATTGAGTGTACTATGGGCCAAATTCTTTATCAGAATAGAGAGCAGTAAGGAGCGGACATGACTCAGACAATTTGCTGCATGTACATAATGACAATATGGCAATACAAAAAACTTTTTTTCCAAATTCTAAAGGATAAGTTGATTCTTCATAATAAATTTGCTTGTGCTTTCTTTCCGGAAACATGGGTCTTTGTTCTCTCAACAACTGATCTGAATGCAAGTTTGTATCTAGGGGTATTTGAATAAAAACTCTCAAGCATCTCCTGGTTTATGCAGGTGTGGATTCTTTAAATAGACAATGCACATGGGGGGAAATGTTTGGGAAAAGGAATACTGATAGAATTTTTGACTCCTCTGTAAAGAGGGAGGGCAGGAAAGGTTAGAGAACTTTCCAGAATCCTCAAAACACCAAGAATAGTCCAGGTGACAGTTTAAAGAAATTGTACCAGGTTCCACTGCTTAATTAAAACTTATATGAGGGGCCCCTGGGTGGTTCAGTCAGTTGAGTGTCTGACTTTGGCTCAGTTCATGATCTCGCGGTACATGAGCTGGAGCCCCGCATCAGGCTCTGTGCTGATGGCTCAGAAGCCCCAGTGACAGGGTTTCATCCCCCCTGTCGTGAAAATGCCGTCTCCCACATTCTGAGAATATTTATCTTTCCAAACCTTATAGCCTTTCTGTGCCTTCATTTTCCTCTAAGGTATTTTATGTACTCTGCAAGTGTTTATTGATCATGTACTAGGTGCCAGATTCTGGACACCACTGGTTATTCCTTTCTCTATAGTCCATCTTTTTTTCACTTCCTTGATGCTAACACTCTGGTACATTACATACCTTCATTTTTTTTTTATGTTTATTTCTTTTCTGAGAGAGAGGGAGAGACAGAGCGTGAGCAAGGGAGGGGCAGAGAGAGAGAGAGGGAGACACAGAACCCGAAGCAGGCTCCAGGCTGAGCTATCAGCACAGACCCTGATGCAGGGCTCGAACTCACCAACAGTGAGATCATGACCTGAGCTAAAGTTGGACGCTCAACTGACTGAGCCACCCAGGCACCCCAATATATGCCTTCATTTCTGACCTCTCCTCCCTGCTTCCACTTTCCCTGTCCCCTGTGGTCCCCTGGACATCAGAACTGTAGCTGCCACTGAGGCTCAGTGCTTGGATACCTAGTCTCCTATTGCCACAAAGTCTTCCTTTGAGCCCTTTATTTTTGTAGTTTTGGTTACCATAGTTTTAAAGGTGTTTCTTAGAAGTGCTGGTCAAAGCCATCATCCTATCTATAGGGTATTTGAGTTTGATTATGCCAGCACAACCTCAAAGTCACCATGTTCAAAACTGAACTCTTATTTCCCCATTAAAACTGACTCTCTTCCCTGCCTTCCTGATTGTTCTTCTTAATCCTGGTGGTCTTTTTTTTTATTGTGCATATGCATGTGTGTATGTATGTGCATGTGTGTGTTTTCTTTTGAAAGTTTTCTTAAATCTGTCTTTTCCTTGTCATTTCCACTGTCTCTGGTTAGCCTCTATTTTACCTTTTCCCATCCTCTGTGGTCCCTCGCCCTCAAACCCATCCTAGGCTCTAACTTCAGATTAATCTTCCAAAACGGTATTCCAAATCTTCTCCCCAAATGATAAAATCACAAGATTCTCCTGTTCAGAAGGCTTAGTGGTTTCCATCACTTACAACATAAAGTATAATTTTTCAGTCTGTTTTTCAAGACCTTCAACATGTTCGTTAATGTCACCGCCACCCCTCCCCGACTCCAAAAAACAGGATGCTTTCAACAAATAATTAAGAAATAATTAAAAATAATTACTATGTGCCAGACACCATTCAGGCATTGGCACCTGAGATGTTTCAGTGAGTAAGAAAACAAGCAAATATCCCCACCTTCGTGGAGCTTACATTCTAGCAAACAGCAGACAGCAGTAGGCAATAAACCTAATGCATAAGGAAATTATATAGGCCATCGTAAAGTGACAAGTGGTCCATAGAAAGAAAAAGTAAAATGGGGTGGGGCAGGTTAGGAGTGTTTTGTGGGAAAGATGCAACTTTAAATGTGTTCTCGTTGAAAAGATGACATTGGAGCCAAGACGTGAAGGGGACACAGGGGTGTAGCCACGCGGATAACGGGAGGAAGGAATAATCCAGAGAGAGCGGACAGCCAGTGCCAAGGTTCTAAGGCAGAAGTGGTGTGCTTGGTGCATTTCAGAGGCTGATGGGAGTACGGTGAGCAAGGGGAGAGTGTTGGGAGGTGAGATCAGAGGTATCGTGCAGCAAGGTTACCTGGGGCCATTCTAAGGACTTTGGCTTTGATTGAAACAGGGAGCCATTTCAGTATGGTATTGAGAAGAGAAGTGACACCGTTGTGCTTTGTTTTTTCACGGATCCCTCTGGCTGAGAATAGACTGGGACACTGGGGGTGAGGGATGCTGAAGGCTCCTGCAGTAATCTACACGACAGATGGCAAGACAATAGCGGTGCAGGCGGGGAACAGTCGGCACCATCATGAGTTCCTCGAGGACAGCCTGTGAAGTACAAGAGGGAGCGAGTCCAGGAGGATCCCGATAGCTTTGGGAGTGAGTAACCAGCGGCGTGGAGGGAGTAACCCTCAGCTGAGACAAAGGAGGTCTCCAGACAAAGCAAATGCGGAGGGGCGGGGGATGGAGTTCAGGTTTGGATGCGTGGGGTTCCCGACGTCCAGCAGACAGCTGTGTGAACGTGGACATCCAAGTCTAAAGTCCGGGCCGGATGGGTCTGGGCTAAAGGATGATGTCCATTTGAAATTCATCTATGTGGAGGTGGCATTAACCCCCATTACTCCAGTTCCCTACCCTTTCCGCACCTGCCTTGTTCCTGCCCACCTCTGTGTTCCTTCATGCCGTGCCTGACGCCCGCGAGACCTTTCTCCCTGCCCCTAACTCATCCACATGCAATCACGTCCACCTGAATCACGTTCCTTCCCCCAAAACTGTCACCGACCACCCAATGTGTGTTCTGCCCCTCCCCTACTCTTTCACGTGTGAACACCTCACCTCTCTCACCAAACTGAGATCTCTTTGAGGACATCTGCTACATGTTCTAAACTTCTTTTGCATCCCCTGTGGCATTTCGCCCCTGCTTTGCACTAAGTCCGTGCCAACGGGTGTGTAAGACTGACTGCTTACGACAAACCTTCAGAAGTTCTCATGTGTTTATTTGCCATCTCACGAACTTTCTCCCTCTATTAATTACCGTGTGGTTATTTGTTAAGCTTATTTAAAATAGGTGTATTCCTTCTAGGCTTTTTGGCATACACATAAAGCACAAATTGGTGAGTCAGATTGAAATCACCAATTAAAAAGCCCTTCAGGGAAGAGTGAAGCCAATTCTGTCTGCAGACCCACAGGGGATCCAGGCTGGACCCCTTCAGCCCCACCCCCTCCTCTCTCTCAGACCTGTGTCCACTCCCACTGGTAATCACCAGACGTTCCTCTTTCGGCCCCGCCAGGAATACACAAATACCTACGGTTGGCCCCCACCCGAACAGGAGCACTATAAAGTCCTTACTGTTATGTATACCTGTGATTCTCAAACTTCAGAAAACATCAAAATCACCTGGGAGGCTTATTAAAACATGAATTGCTGAGCCGCAGCCCTAAAGTTTCTGACTCAGTACATCTGGAGTAAGGGCGTGAGAATCTGCACGTCTAGCAAGTTCCTAGCGATGCTGGTGCTGCTGGTCCGGGGGTCACACTTTGAGGATCACTGGGGTGCATTCTCACTTTGACCTGTCTGTCTGGCTTTGCCCCCTGCCTTGTTCTCACTGTTGGTGCCCTAGTCACTCTCCTGCTCCAGGCTGCTCCCCTGCACGCTAGAGCTGTCTCGGCCACTGACCACACACCTGGCCTCCACCCCTCTCTGGCCTTTCCTTACCCTAGTCTCGGGGGTTGAGAGCCAACTCATGCCCTTGCCCCCAATTTCTTGCTTCCTCTTCAACCCCATTCCCTCATTTTCTCCCTTTTTCCTAAATCTGTAGTCCCTTCCTCTGACCTACTCAAATATCCTCAAATCTCTGCTACCCATAAATATATAGATATAAAAATGTAAGCAGGGTGCCTGGGCGGCTCAGTCGGTTAAGCATACGACGTCAGCTCAGGTCACGATCTCACGGTTTACGAGTTCAAGCCTCACATTGGGCTCCATGTTGACAGCTCAGAGCCTGGAGCCTGCTTCAGATTCTGGGTCTCCCTCTCTCTCTCTCTCTGCCCCTCTTCTGCTTGTATATATATACATATATAGTGTATATATATACATATATATACATGTATATACTGTATATTTATATATATGCAAACCTCTCCCTGACCCTGTACTTCTCTGCAATTATCATCCAGCTCCTCCTTCCCTTTCTCATTCAAGCTTCAAGAAGAAATCTCCATCCCTGTCTTGGCCCTTGACATTATTATCTGGCTTCTAGCTAGGCTTCCAGAGTTTCTCTTCTAAGGTTGACTGAATTGAAAGCAGTGAGTGCCCTGCTTTCCTTAACTTTCTGGACCGTTCTGCCACCCTTCCTACTTTTTCCTTCTTTCCTGAAGTCTCTTCCCCTGAATTCTGTGATGCCTCCTTCCCCTGGCTTTTCCTGGTTCCTCTCCAACTATGTCCTCAATTATATTCTTCTTCATGTCTCTCTTCCTCCTCTGACCACACTTCACATGTGGATGCTCCCAGGCTTCTGTCTGGAACCATTTAGTCCAGAGCTCCCCAACCAGTATGTCAGGAATGAGGATGATAGGAGTTTCCAAGATATTGATCCTCTCAGGCCATGGGAGCAGCCTGGTCTGCTTATGCTGGTGTGCGGGATGGTATCATTTCTTTGTGTGCCGTCATGTGACTCTACCTTTCAAGCACTCCCCCCTCCCACCAGCAATTCCGTCCTCTTTCCTGATTTCTTTACCACCAGCGTCATGATGGCTCCAGAACTTATGTACCCAGATCAATCCCATGGGGAAAACTCGAGAATCACCCTCGAATCTTCCCTCTTCTTTCTCTCCCACACCGAAATAATTTTCAAGTGTCTGCTCCTTGCCCTCCTATCTACTACTCAGACCCCATTATCTCTTGCCTGAATTCTTCTAGAACCTCGTGACTGATCTCCCTGTGGCTTTGTGATTCTTAAATCTACCCTCCACACAGCTGCCAGAAAAGCCTGTCTAAAATGCAAATCTGACCGTATTGGCTCCTCGCTTAAAAGCCTCCATTGATTCTTTGCCGGCAGGATGAAGTCCAAACTCCTTTGCCCACCAGAAGCTTCATGACTGAGGCTGTTTCTTTTCTCTTCTGGCCTCCCTCCCTCACTCCCTCACACACCTTGCTCTGTTCCTGCCTCCAGGATTTTGCCCCTGTGGTCCTCAATGTCTGGAATATTCTTGCCCACCTTCCTATCACTACGCAGCATCCCTCCAGCCTGTGCTGTCCCCTGCCCTCCTAGTCCCTCCCCGCCCTCATAAGGAATTGACACATCTGTGTTTTTCTGAATATCCTAGGCATGATTCTGCTGTTGCCCTTAGCACATTTGCATTAAAATTATTTTTTAAGCTCCACTCTCCTCCCACTAGATAGCAAATTCTTTTGCATCCCCAGCTCTGACGGGATGCCTGACACACAGGAAATACTTCAATGCATCATTGATGAGTAAATGTAGCCTTAGGCTTTTCCAAAAGCGAAGCATACACTCTAGAATCAGAGTTTAGTTTCCTTTGGAACAAACGTAAAGTCATCAAGTTTTAAATTCGAGGCTGATTTGAAAGTACTTCAAGCCTCTCTAAGTAAAAGATATATAGGCCAAAATTAGACCCTGTTAAAATTATACCGAAAGGACCTTTCAAATAACTTTATTTTGCTGAAATCATTTGTGTGGTGGCTTCATTTAAACTAAATGATACATTGCCTTGGAACCTAGATTTTTTTTTTCCTCTTAATTTTGTATAGGCATTTTGTATAACACTTAATAGTTTGGCATATTTTCATATGCCTGTCTTATAGAACACTGCAGAGAGATTTTACAGACAAAGAAAATGGGCCTGAGAGGTTACGATTGTCCCGGTGCAGTGACTAGAGTAACATGTGATCACGTAGGCACTGCTTTTTGGGCCAGCAACCTCTTCCATCCCATGGGTCGCTCTGCTTTTGGTTTGGGTTGTGTTATTTTTTCCTTTCTTCCTTCCTTTTATTCTCCTTGTGATGGTATTTGACTCATAAGTCAAATATATCCTAGACTACCAGTTTAAGCAGATTAGAGAATATTTTTGGTGATATGTGTATACATGTGCGTACACATGGGTACATCCAGCCTAGTGCACTGATACCGGTGCATTGCTAATACACCAGGTGGCATTGCTAATACACCAGGTGGCAGCTCGATTAAAATGAATTGAAACTATCCAACCTACAATGGAACAGTGATTTCAGACTTACAAAATATCTTAAAATTCCTGCAGTTTAACTACGATGTATTGCTTGAATGCTTTCTCCAATTCACTAGACAAAAGGTTCTTCTACTGTTGCTTGACCGTCCTCGCTAACAAGGAACTCACTATCCCCAGAAACAGAGTTGTCAATTTCAGAACTTTGGGGACACATTTTTCTCTATAGTCTGTTATCTCTCTGTAATTTCTTCATGGTAAAAAACAGCTAATTTTTCCAGTTGTTAGGGTTAGAATCTGACCCACGTCTGGATCCCAGCTCTTATGGCTTATTAGCAGCTATGAGACCTTGACAGATAACTGAGCCCCAGACTTCAGGTCCTTCCTTTTTAAAATGGCTCAAGTGAAATAATGCAGGTAAATTACTGAGCACTGTAATATGTTCAGTGGGTGCTTGTAGTAAGTTCTTAATAAATATTTGTTGAATGAATGAATGACTCTTCCCTTATCCTTGACCTAGTTTCAAAGCAGCAACTCCCCATGTCGAAAGACTGTATTTTCAAAAATAAAAACTGCTTAATTTAGTGCAGTAAACAGGAACACATGATTTTCTTCTCAGGAACCCAATCTGAAAACAGTCCAGGTGACCTGCTCACCCACATCAGGTAGAAATACAATACGGCAAGAATACTGTCACTCCATAAACTGAAGCATGCAAATCTAACTTTTGCATCAGGTAATAAGTTGCATCTGATTCCTGTCTTGCGATTAAAGCATAAATTATAAGCCTTCCCGGAATAAATCTTGACAAGTCAGAGTACAAAAAAGAGGACACTTTGAGGAGCTGTTGCGTAGAAGATGGAATAGGGGGGAGCTTTTTCTGCCTACACAGAACCTGGATGAGTTTCTATCAAGGAAGGAAGACTAAACGTCCTCTTTTGGAGCCACTGCAAATTCAAGAAGTCTATCATCGCAGTGAGCAAACAGTCACAATTGTCAGGCCTTGAATGCGTCCCTGGGGAGGTTAACCTATTACTCTATCCACATTTGATTGTTACTATTCCATTTGCTTAAGTCACAGGAGACTACAGCAAACGCGTGTATCAAGGCGTGAGAGTGAAGCACACGGTCAAAGACTTACTGGCGGAAAAACGATCCAGGCAGACGAGTAACTCAAGATTTAATGTAAGTCTCGATTTAGTTCATTCTGAAGTCTTTGGGGGCCTCAGTCCTCTTTGAAAGCTAGTTATCTCCGCTCTTTCCTCTTGAGTCTCATATTCTCAATGGCAAAGCCCTCATTTACTTAGCACACACTATATAATTACCATTATTAACATTATTTGGTACCTCATTCGGTTAAGCATCTAACTTCAGCTCGGGTCATGATCTCACAGTTCGTGGGTTCAATCCCACGTCGGGTTCTGTGCTGGCAGCTCAGTGCCTGGAGCCTGCTTCAGATTCTATGGCTCCCTCTCTCTCTGCCCCTCTCCTGCTCCTGCTCTGTCTTTCTCTGTCTCTCAAAAATAAACGTTAAAAAATATATATTGGGGTACAAATGTCAACCCATGGGCAAAAACCTGGAGAGCTCTGTGAACTTACTGGCTGGCTGTCTCAGCTCATGGCAAAGAATGGATGATATGTCCTGACTTTTTCATTTCTCCCAATCGTGAATTAATGAAGGCTTAGCTGGTGGGGACAATGCCAATCTTCATCGACACGTTATTCTAAATCTGATAGAGACAACTTAGAAAAACCCTCCCTATAGCAAAATCAGATGGAAATATCCGAGTTGGAGATGTCTTAAGTCTGAAACCTCTCTATCTGCCATCCGTGTCTTCATAAATAGCTCTACCCTGCACTTAAAATGTTTAAGTAGTTGCACCCAGATCTCCAAAAATGCTCCTAGAGTGGAAATAGCAATTAGCTAGCAAGATGGGTTTATAATCACTTAGTCTATTGGCAAAATGTAACAACATGAATGTCAGGCATCTGTCGTGCATTGCTGGATGCAGGACATGAGAGCAAATGTGGTAACGACGTACAGCGCCCAGCACAGGGGCTGGTACACAATGGGTACCGGTTCTTCCATTGCGGCTGCTCAGGATATGGGCACTGCATCCAACGCTGCTCTGGGATCAAATTTCTGGGACATGTTTCAAATGAACCAACTCCAGATCCTATTTCCTCCCATCCAAGAGCTTTCACTGCACATCTTCTGTCTTCTTTTATTTTAAACCACATCCTCTCTTCTGGTGCAACAAACGGAGCTTAGCTGACGAAAAGAAAATCAAAATCATCGGCTCCTTGTCTATTCCTAGTACAGTGTTTCTTAGTGGCTGCTCAGAGTCATCTGGGGTGTGTGTTACAAATATCCATGCCAATTTCATATCAAGAAAGGAAGAGAGAGAGAGAGAGAATTCAGAGTCTCTTCTAATGAACCACAGCTTTGTGGAAGTAATGTGGATGGCTTGGCCACAGCTACAGTCAGAATTGTGAAACCTAATGGACGTTCTAGGCATTGGGAAGACAGGAATCACAGTGATGTCAAAACACAGTCAAGGAACAGATACTGTATCTGCCCAGTGTGCGTGAGGCTATAACTCACTCCTTGGCATCATCATTATCATCAAGACATACATACAAAGATAAGGCACTATCCCAGACAGAATTACAGAAGAAGAAAAAAAACCCAGGAAATCATAGTATTTCCAAATGGTATATATAAATATATTCTTCTTTTTAAAACTACCTAACAATTTTTGCTCAAGATCTGTGACTATCAAATAGTATGTTTTCTTTAATTTTTGATGTTTTTACTCTCTCAGTGCTATAACAATATAAACATGATTCATAATAAACATACTGTTTGATTTCATTTTAAACTGCAGATTCCTTGTCCCGTCCCATGTATACAAATGTGGAGATATTGGACAGGAGCCAAGGAATGGTCATTTTTCAACCTGCCCCTTGGCCGATTCCTTTGCTCGCCAGAGGTTGAGAACTTTACCATAGAGTACAGAGCAGGGGTTCGCTCACACAGCCAAGGTTCTTATCTCCACCCAGATTACAATTTGTTGAGCTATTGCTGTTGGCCCCGTGACACTGAAAGTGTGATCGTGAAAGTGGATACAAGAAACACATGATACATGGTCTATGTCATTAAACACCAAAAACCCTGGTAGAGAAGAAAATCTGTGTATCCATTTAAAAAATATAAGACTAGGGGCACCTGGGTGGCTCAGTCCGTTAAGCGTCTGACTCTTGATTTCAGCTCAGGTCATGATGTCTCGGTTCGTGAGTTCTAGCCCCCTCATGCTCTGTGCTGACAACATGAAGCCTACTTGAGATTCTCTCTCTCCTCTTTCTCTGCCCCTCCCCCCACCCCCACTCAGGTGTGCTCTCTCTCAAAATAAATATAATTTATTTAAAATATATATATAAGACCCTATACCCAAGCATCAGACTAAAGACGAAAGACCAGGAGCATAGCCACATGCTAGGAAGACTACAATCCAGTTTACAGGGCACCTCTTCGTATGTCGTTTCTTCGGACAGACGCACAAACTCTGTGAGATTGATATTCACATGGTTTCCCATTGAACAGATGGAAACAGGGAAGAGAAGAAGAGGTGGGAAGTGATTGTTCTCAGGCTTCATAGTTAGCAAATGGCAGGTCTTCTGGCTCCTGATTCAACATTTAAAAGGGACAGATCACTGGGATCTGAGGTAGAACAGTCCCTGATTCATGCTGTCTTAGTCCAGTTGGGCTATTGTAACAAACACCACAGCCTGGGTGGCTTATCAACAGCAAGATTTTATCTCTCAGACTTCTGGAGGCTGGGAGTCCAAGTTTTTGGTGCCAGCATGGCTAGATTATGGTAGGACCCTCTTTGGGGTTGCAGACTGCTGACTTCTGATTATGCCCTCATGTAAAGGAAGGGTCTAAGGAACTCTCTGGGGGCTCTTTTATAAGGGCTCTGATCCCCTTTGTGAGGGCTCCACACTCATGACCTACTCACCTCCCACTTGTTAATACCATCACTCTGGGCATTAGGATTTCAACATATGGATTTTGGAAGGACATAAACATTCAGACCATAGCATATTCAGACAAGGAAAATCAAAATATAGGAAAATATATCATCGAGAAAGAATTTCTAGGACAAGAAAGGTGCAAACCCGCCCTAACTCTGGTAGTTACTCTCAGGCACCAAGTGCATAGGCTGCATGAACTTAGCCTTATCTACAGGTTTGCATATATTTTTACCTGGGTCTCAACACTAGTGTATTACTTGTATCCTCCACTCCAATGACCTCTTAAATTGGGGTAATTAAATGTCTATATTCCCAAAGTATGGTTATTTGGGCTTAAGTTACCTCCATGAATTGATTTGACTGTTCATCTGTCAACCACTATTCTAGAATATCTGCGTATCTTAAGAAAGACACCGTATTCCTTAGAGGTCCTATTACTGTCCTCATTGCAAATGCTAACCTGTTCAGCAGGAATCATGGAGAATCACATTGCTGGTGGGCACTTGGGGTTCTAACTGGATGGATGATCCTGAGCCTACCTTCTCTTTTTCACGCCAATACACTACGCAGCTATGGGTTGAATATCTTGAATATGTTTGGTTAGGGAAGCCATCCTAACAAGACCATGTTCAAACTTGGCTACTGACAGCATGGGTAATAACCAATCAGAGGCTAACTTGAGGAGGTTGGAGACCCTACCATGCGGTTTTACCATAGAGTGTGCTGGCCAAAAAGTGGACCCTCCCAATAATCCCACATCAAAACGCTGGAACCTATGAATGTTACCTTATGTGGCAAAACATGTGATTAAGTTAAGGATCTTAAGAGGAGGCACTTACTCAGATTATCCAAGTAGATTTTGTCTTGCATCACTCTGAATGCAATCCCATGCATCCTTCTAAGAGAGGGTTTGAGAGAGACACACGCACAGAGGAAAAGACACACAAAAGAGCAAGAGGCAGTGGGGTCAGGAGGCAGAGGCTGGAGTCATGCAGCCATAAGCCAAGGAACATGGGTGGCCACCAAAAGCTGGAAGAGGCAAAGAATGGATTCTCCCCTAGGGTCCTACAGGGAGCACAGACCTAACAACACGTTGATTTGGGCTTCTGACCTCCAGAACTGATAAGACATTTCTGACTCTTTAAGCCACCCAGGTTATGGTCATTTGTTACCGCAGACCTAGGAAGCTAATGCACATATATGATGAAAGCTACTTCCCTCTGGATAAGTATCCTTTAGGAAGTATCCATCTGATGCCCAAATTGGTGCTCTTTTCTTTGCGACAACACTTTGATAAGTTTACACAGGCTGTGTTAGTCCATCGTTACCGCAATTTCCTTCCAGAACATCTGTTTTTGATACCGTGAAATGTTTTAAGTTTTTCACATCTTTGCAGTAGGAATCAAAGAGAAAGAAATCCCTTTCACCAAAGAGATTTTCACCAAAGACTGGACCTAAAACCATTTCTATACATCTTAGCCATGATCCTGTGGTTTCACACTATTACTGTGGACATCTGTTTTTAAATAATGGTTTTTCTCTTTCTTCCTCAAATCTTTCTGGGTCATCCTTTACCACACTCCTACATTTTCTAGCAGAATATTTAAACTGTGAGCCATTCACCCACATCTAGTACCAAAAAATATAAATAATGAGACTTTTGATGTAGGTTTTTCTTGCATGTTTTTTCAATTACACTATTTCACTTGAGTTTCATAAAAGCAAATCATTGAAAAATTTTAATAACATCACAAAATTTAGTTAACTCTCAGTTATTTATAGTACAGGAAAAAAAGGATTTAACAAGAAGATGCAGTGAGGCTCATAGCCACAATTTTTCATTTTGCTTTGAAATCCAATGAACAATTTGCAGGCTATTGAGCTTTCTAATCAAGTTTTTCTTAAGCTATCATAAAGATTCATTTAAAAGCCTTGAGTACATAACAGCTGGCATGAGGGGGAAAATTTCAACTTACTAAGTAGGAAGCAGAGATCAGTTTGCAGTAAAAATTGTGCCGCAGAATGGGGGCTTACAAGGCAGTTTGGAAGAGATTATGAACAGCCTGGGATCAGGGTCTGCTGTTCAGTCTATTTTATTGGTTTATGGACATCCTAATCACTCTCTTGCTCACTCCTCAAAAAATGCTATAGTGAGGACCAACAAGGAAATAGATATGAAAGTTATTTTAAATTAATATTCTACGTAAATGTGAGGGAAAATACATGAAGACTTCTGAGGTGTTTTGGAAGGCCTGAACTAAAGAAAATGTTAAGGAGATAAATCCCAAGTGGGAAATGGATTTGGATTATATTTTGAATTCTATGTATTATACATATACAAACCAAAAGTTAACTGTTTCCACTTGTCATGATTCTTTCACATCAACCTCGAATGTTTGCTTTCCACATCATAACTACTTACAATTGCTTTTGTTTTGTGTATTTTCCTAAATCCTTACATTTAAATGAGCTGATAAAATGTCCATGCCCCGAACACGTAGGATAAGGCCATATTGTCAGCTGGGTGTCTTGGTTCACAATATGTCCTAATTATTTCTGGAAGGAAAACATTGTAAACACAGGAAGAAGCCTGACAATAGTACATATCGATGACAAATTTGGAGTAACAGCAGGTAAGTGGGTGCCAGATAGTGCATTTATGGCATAGGGTAATTGGAAGTGTTTGATCTTTATGGAGAGATGGCGAACCTCGAACTGTGAGCCAGATGTGTGTTGCCTAGCTCCATCCATCATAACTGTCTGCCTTTCGATCAAGACTGCTAGTTAGAGTTTTGTTTAGTTATATATCCAGCTGCTGTTTTGCAGTACCAATCACACGCACACTTCAGTTACCACCGAGTATAAACACTGGGATGTCCATATCTGTGATTTGCATTTGGATTTTTTGTGAAGTGTTAAAAAATATATATATGCAATTGGCAACTGTTTATTATAGCATCTCAAGATCTCTTTGGTTTCTCTGAAGCTTTGGAAAACACATCTAAGACATCTCTTTTACATCAAAACAGAAAAGTTCCTTCCTCAGTCTGTTTCAACCCCTCCTTCTGGCTCTCAGTTGTCCTGGGCGATTCCTTCCTTCTCTCTGGGCCTCAGTGTCCTTGTGAGTAGAAGGGGAGGGTTAGATTCTTCCCATTTCAGTATTCAATTTGACTTGATAGCTTTTCCTGACCTCAGAACATGTCCCACCCACTGACAACCCTCTCCCCAACTTCCAAAGCCAAGCTGAACCCCTCTTTGTTCTGAGAAAGATATACCTCCTTTCCTCTGGTTCAGGTAGAGCTTTGCAAGTTGAGTTTTCAAGGGAAGAGGGAACAGAAAAATCACAGAAAGCACAAGACCAATTATGCACAGTGCAAATGTTCTGACCCTAACTTTAATATCTAGTCAAAGATCAGTATGGGTGAGACAGTTGAGGTGACTTCAAAGCCCGGATCTCCTTCTGTCACCTCAGTTCTCTCTGGGGCAGATGAGAATTTTTAATAATAATCATTGTCATTTACTGATAGACTTATAAATATTTTCACTTATATACTTTAAAATATATGTCATTGGGGCGCCTGGGTGGCTCAGTCGGTTAAGCGTCCGACTTTGGCTCAGGTCATGATCATGGTCTGTGAGATCAAGTCCCGTGTTGGACTCTGTGCTGACAACTTGAAGCCTGGAGCCTGCTTCAGATTCTGTGTCTCCCTCTCTCTCTCCCCCACTTGTGCTCTGTCTCTCTCTTTCAAAAGTGAATAAACCTTAAAATTTTTTTTTTAAATAAAATACATGTCATTGATAATAAAATATATGTCATTTATCAACAAGAAGCCCAGTGGCCTTGAGAGGATGGCACTCACATCTATTTTTCAGATGAGAAGAATAAATATCAGGTAGAAAGTGATGGAGCTTAGATGTGACCCAGGTTTGTTGGATTGCTTCCTGTTGCCTTTTTAATTTACATTTCCGGTCCAAGGAAGGACTAGCTTTGGAATAACCACTTTGCCTCAGGGCTTCTGCTTCAGATTCCATATGTGATGTTGGGTCTTGGTCATGACCTTTGCTCCCTCTCAACCCTCCCATCCCTGCAGTGCTTCTGTAGGTTGTTTAGATGATGCCACACCCAGCCTGAACCAGAAGCAGCACTCTCCTTTCCTGTGACACCCAGAGATCCTAGAAAGAACTAGACACAAAAAGTTCTTAATTTCCTTCTAGAACCTATCTCTAGCTCTGTCCTAGAACTTGCTTCCAGAATATTCCCTGTCATTCCCCACCACTCCTGCACCTCTGGTCTCTTGGGCTCACCATGGCACCTGGCCCTCTCTATAAAAAGAGGAAAACATTTCCTGAACCGGAGTCACAGCATACCATCTGACCTTTGCAGAACCCTTTGCTGCCCTCCTGGAGATCCCTAGGTCCTTCCTCACCCAACCCATTTCTCCCTGACCTTTCTTCTTCCCTATCGCTTACTCTCCTGCTATGACTTACAATGAAGTGCGGTTTCTTTAGTATTATCTAGCTGCCTGAGAAGCTGGTATCCCCTGGCTTGGTCCTGGGAATGGATGTAGAATGCCACTCCACCACGTGAGAAGGCAGAGACCCTGTTGGCTCTCTCTTGAGGTCTGAAAGAGATCCATGAACCTAGGGAAAAGCAGAGCTTACCAGCTCAGTTGGCCTGCTGTCTCTGGTGACCCACCGTTTAGATGCTCTCCCAGTTTCCATGCATTCTCCCATAGTTTTACACACTAAAGGCTCCTATGCATATTCCTAACAAATATAATAGCCACTAAGGAAAGGGGAGAGTAATTTCCTTATGCTGTCAACTTCTCATGAAAGTATGGGAAAAGATGAAGAGAGGGGACCACCAATGGTCTCACTTCCTAGACACTAAGCCAATTTTTAGTATTCCATGCTAAAGACAGACAGAAGCCTTGACTGATATCAAAATCTAATTTTAATCCAGAAATACCTCCCCAAACCTACTAGAACTTGGACAATTTATATCTTGGGCTACTTCACTATGGTATTCTAACAGTGGTGCTACAACAATGAAGACGCCAAACGAAGAAAGAAGCAGCTGTAAATAAGACTACGAACTGATTATCCATGCTTTAAATTTAGGGAGTTGGCCACACCCTCCTTCTTCAAGGAAGAAATCACAGCCATTGCAGCCCTGTCTTGTCAAATCTAAGAACAGAGCATGTGTATGTGAAATTGAATCCATGGTTAGAAGAAGGGTACGATTTGGACAGTGGTCCCAAGCTCTGAAGGCATACAAAGTGCAAGAAATACCCATACTCTCTTCCCTGCTTTCTTAAAACTTACTATAAAAATTATTTTTGGAGCACCTGGGTGGCTCAGTCAGTTAAGCATCCAACTTCGGCTCAGGTCATGATCTCACAGTTTGATAGTTCAAGCCCCGTGTTAGGCTCTGTACTTAATGCAGAGCCTGCCTGGGATATTCATTCTCTCTCTCTCTCTTCCTCTCTCTCTCTCTCTCTCTCTCTCTCTCCCTGTCCCTCCCATGCTCTCTCTCTCTCAAAATAAACTCTCCTAATTATGTCACCTCTCATCCTACAATGTGACTTCACTTCAGTAAGATTTCCCCAGTTGCCTGCGCACAGCAGATGGCCATCAGATGACCCAGTGTGTGTCTTTCTGCTTTGCTAGTGTTTTATTTTTCTTATTTTTTAGAAGTACTTGCTCTCTTTGTGGTGATTACTAAATCTCTTAGGAAAACTATAATTTTTCTTTAATAAGTACATTTCACTTGCCCTTGCTACTTTTTTTCTGAATTGCCAGCAGATGGATCCATTTATTTGTAATGTTCCATTTATTTGTAATGTTTTCGAGGTGATCAGGGTCCACCCTGGGAGTGTCTTGCCCCTAACCTTTTGCTCCCTCTTACAGCTCAGCGCTTTGCATATTGCTTGTTAACGTTGCCAACCAACCCCCTTCGTGAGCCCAGAAAGAATTAAAAAAGAAAAAAAATTTTTTTCTGAGTAGGCAATGCCTTCTAAACTCAAAATGCCAATGTTTGAATACAAGAGGTACATATTATGTCGTTGGCACTCATTTGAATGAATGCTTGATCTATGCTTTTCAAAATAGCCCATTGTCTGACTTTAATTAGCCCACTATCCTGACTTGTTTATAGAACTGAACCACATTTCCAGGGCTCTGGATGTTCTCCACCCAACCACCTGCTCCTTCACAATTACAGAATTTCTTAAAAAATAATAATAATAAAGGCAGACCTTTTGCAAGCAACTTATTTTTTCAGCTGCTCTATTGGTTCTGAGGTTGTTGTTGTTGTTGTTGTTGTTTAACTATCACGAAATCTAAAATATTTCCTGGTGGTGAATTCTGTCACGCAGCTTGCCAAAATAATCAGGTTTGCAGTGAAACTGCCATGGCAAGTCCGTCTGGAAGGGCTAAAGTTCTGCAGATTCTGTTCTGGCCATGGTGTGCGGGACCATTTATCAACGAGCATCCCAGTGGCTGCCATTGTTATTACTTAGCTAAATAAATACAAATAGCATTCCAAAGGCACACCGGGGGTAAAAAAAAAAAAAAAAAAAAAAAAAAAAAAAAGTGTTTGCTTTTGTAACTTAGGCAACAGAAATCACTTTCCCACAGAGACAGCCTGGACATAGTTTTGTGCCAAGCAGGAGAGTTTTAACAGTAGAATTTCAAGAAATTGTCAGAAGGTTGGAATTGTATAACTGTGTTATCTCTCCCAAGGACATAAAATAGTTCATACACCTGAAATGTAAGACACTTGGAATCACAGTTGTTGTTTTTTTAATTTTGAGATTTGCAATAAAGAAAGGATCTGAATTCTATTTTTAAACTTTTATTAACTAGGTGTTTTAATTACAAAAGGATGCATAGTAAATTTTCAAGCAGAATAGAGGGTATAAAGTAAATAATAGAAGTCCATGACCTCTCCTGCTTACCCATTCCCCTTGTTCTATTTCCCATACTGAGTTTCATGTACAGTCTTCCAGAATTTTTCTATGACACTTTATTAGAAAGAAATTAAGTTGCTATACCAATAAGTCAATGAACATCAAAATCTGTGTTCAGTATTTACAAGCACTATTATAAAAATGCACAAATTAATGTTCTCCTGGTAAATCCTCTCCCCCAAGAAAGAACCTCAACAAGACTTTTAGTGTTCCTTTTAACTCTATACATTTGAAGGCCTTAAGCAAATCATTTAACCCGTTTATGTTCTCCGTTTTAGATCGATTACATAGTACCTACTTTGCCAGAGGCTGGTGATAATGAAAACAAACTGCGCAAACCCAGATGAGCTGTTTCTTTGCGAGATAAATCCGCCTCTGTAATCTAGGCTTTGTAGACATGTGGCAAATGTTTTTAAGGATACATCTGTCAATATTCCTTCCTCACAAATTTTTATTGGCTTCTGGATTGGACCTATACAACATATTATCAAATCATTTAAGAACGTAGGGGTTTTTGCTTTGTGAAAGTACAGCATGAGGGAGAAGGGCCAGCCCCCTCTTTATACCCAAGCATCAGTGGGGAAGTTGGTGATAAAGAAGAAAAGAGAGAAAGAGCCCTGGGAACTGGTACAACTGGGACAGGTGGCCAGCAGCCCTCAACACTCCCACGGTGAGGATCAACCCTTGGCAGGCTCTAACACAAAGCCAAATAGAGTTTGAAAAAAAAAAAAAATCACCTGCTGGCCTCCTGACACTTCTCCCCTAAGGAGAACCCATCAGACCCTCACCGCTGGATCTCTGTTCAGTTACAAGAGCCCTTGCCCTCACCCATCGTCCATTTCTGACCCATCATTTTCAGCACGAGTTTAAATTTCCTACAATACTACTACCACTATGTCTGCACAGCTAAGGAACTTCTCCATGACCACTGCCTGCTACCGGACCCTTTATAAGCTGGTTCCCACACCCTCCACCAGCTTCTCTTCAGCTTTCTCCCTGCATACTTCCTGCACACATTTCTGTGTCTGTGACATGCTAGCCTCACATTCAAGCCTTTGCTTTTCTCCTCATATACAATGCCCCTTACCCTGTCTTCTTACTGATCTCCTTTCATCCTTCAAAACTGGACTCAGATACCTCCCACGATATAGTGTCTTCAGTCACCTTCCCCCAAGACAGCAACTCACCTCCACCCCCAGCCCTCATGCTCACCCCCACCCCCATCTGCACTAAATCAAGCTACATCCCTTACTGGCTTTGCAACCTTGGACAAGTCCATTATACTGTCTATTAGTTTTGCAGTCTGTAGTCTAGAGATAATAACTTACAACCATCTATTTCATTAGTGAGGATTTAATGATAATGTTGCACAAATCATTTAGTGCAGAGCAGAAGACACAAAGCACAAAAATATGAGCCATTAATAAAAACGATGAAACACACACCCGTATATGTCAAGTGCTTGGTACAGAATCTGGCATGAAGTAAATATTCATGAAATGCTAGTCCTCCCAACCCCACTGATACAGTTGTGCAACTGTCTTCCCTATGAAACTGTTTGCTCCCTAAGAACAGAACCCATGCCCTATCCTTTTTATTTCTGGAAATTACACAATCCCGATGCATACTAGGCACGTGATACATTTTTACTAAATCAATTAAATATGTAGAGTATGTACCATGCACTTGGAAACTAGGACTCCAATATCTCCCACAATATAACGGACTCAGTCACCTTTCCCCAAGGCAGTAACTCCCCTCCACTCTGCCTTCACATTGTATAATCTAGCCTGGGTTGGCATCCGTGAGTTACTTTTTCCTGGGTACATCTGCATCAGCTACTTATTGCTGCATGAGAACCTACCCTAACCTTAGGAGGTGATGAGACTTACATATTCTTTCTCACAATCCTGTGAGTCGGCCGGATGTTCCTCGGGGCTCAGTCACGTGGTTGCACTTAGCCAGAGGTTCCACCATGTTGGAAGTCCAAGATGGCCTCCTTCCCATATCTGGCAGTCAGTTCTGGCCCTCGGCAGGAGTGATGGAATTCACTTCCACAGTCAGTCATACTCCAGGAGCTGAGACTGACTTGTTGAAGAGGAGATCATAAGGCAGGATTTCAAGCAAAGGTGAAACTGGACGTGCTCTTGATGCCTAGAGTTTGAAGTGCACACATCATCACCTCTGCTACATGCTGTTAGTCAGAGAAAGTTACAAAACCATCCTAGACCTGAGGGGTAGCGGGACAGACTCCACTTCTTAATGGGGGGGGGGGGGGGGGGGTGGGCTGCAAAGAAACTGTGACCATATTTAATCTACCACGAACTGGCTTGTCTCCCTAAGTGGATCCCAATCCAAGCCTCTGAGTGGCGTTTTGTCTACACAGCACTGTGACATGCACATCAGAGGTGCCCGGGAAATATCTGGTTTGACGGAAGGGGCATGTGCAGAGAACTTGCTTGTTAGGTCACTGAGAGCTTGACAGAGCGGAAATATGGGAGGCAGAGACTCTGGGTTTATAGCTAGTTCCATAATTTACTAGACATGGGATCTTGGGCATATTACTTATCTTCTCTGATGCTCGGTTTCCTTGTTTGTAAAACTGAGACGATAGTATTTAGTTTATAATAAGATAGCCTTATAGAAAGCACCTGGCACATGGTAGATGCTTCTAACTATAGTTCCTATTCACTGTGGAATATTTTTCTTACGTATGGCTAATTACCATGGAACTCAGATAAGTGGCCCACAAATCAAAACCTGTTTCAAACTTTGCAAAACTAATAAAGTTCATTAGAGCAAGGTTAGTATAGTTTATTCACAGTATAAGATTTCACACCAATCAGAATGCGCCTGGTTCTACTACATGGTTTAACGTTAAGTAAGGCATCTGATTCTCTATGCCCGTTCTCTTCTGGAAGAAGAAGACATTCCAGCCTAACATGGAGATCCACTGAAAGACTAATTGTGTTACATCCAGCATTAACTTTACATTAATTTCAAAGCTGGAGGAAAATCGTATGACTTATGATGGGTCTAAGTTCAGATATTATTTTTTTTAAGTTTATTTATTTATTTTGAGAGAGACAGAGATAGTGAAAGTGGGGGAGGGGCAGAGAGAGAATCCCAAGCAGGCTCCACACTGTCAGCTTGGAGCCCGACATGGGGCTCAAAGTCACGAAATCGTGAGATCATGACCTGAACCAAAACCAAGAGTCGGACGCTTAACCGACTGAGCCACCCAGGTGCCCCTAAATTCAGATATTAAAACAAGGTTTTAGAATGTACAGTATAGTATCCTCAACCCCTCTCTCAACCAAAGGTGTGATGACAATGAGGTATTAAATATATAGACTGCTATGAATTCCTTTAAAGGGGAGCCCAGCTGGGTGCCTGTGTGCCTGGGTAGCACCTGGGTGGCTCAGTCAGTTAAGCATCTGACTTTGGCTCAGGTCATGATCTCACAGTTCATGAGTTCAAGCCCCTCATGGGGCTCTGTGCTGACAGCTGGGAGCCTGGAGCCTGCTTCTGTACCTCCCTCTTTCTCTGCCCCTCCCCCTCTCACACTCTGTCTCTCTCTCTCTCTCTCTCAAAAACAAATAGAAATTGAAAAGGAAGCCCAGCTACCCATGAGTGGCTATGATTATTATTAGTAATTAGTAATAATTACTAATTAGTAGCAATTATCTTTAAGATTAAAGAGCCACATTCTAAAGTATGTCATTAGAATTTAGAAATAAATTATATAGTAGTGTGAAAAATCTTATACCAGTCGGAGATCTTTTCCTTATACATTTCAGTATATTTCTTCAACCAGATTGGCAACTGAAAATATTATTGGGTCATAAAAATGACAATAAATGTACTCAAGGTGAAACTCCTAATCTTATCACTTCACTACCTGGATGACCCATTAGTTCAAATTAACTCATTTTCATGGAGGGGCTTTTGGGGCAGCTGTGAGGCTGCTGTGTTAGCTACAGGAAGTTGCAGACTGGCAAATTTCATTCAAATATAAACCTCTGAATTTGGCTACCTGGCATTGTGAGATCCTGTTGTTTGCTATATGCAAAATAAAAATTATATACCATCTTGCTTGGTCAAAAGTTATGGGCTCTTCAGTATTAATTTCAATATTATTTCTGGAGAATTCATATGATCAGAGGCAACTGTGTGAACATAGTATCTTGAAGCAGGAAGAAGGGGACGTGAGCTTTCCCTTCACACGTGCGATGACAGCGAGGGCGCGTGCTAAAGACTCACGTGGTAGCCTGTTCCTCCTCAACCTATGAGGTCTGAGAAGGAGATGGGGAGTAAGTACCAGCCCTGAACTCTGTCCAGGGAGATCCTTTCCAGTCCCTACACAGAGCCATTGGAACTCAGTTCTATGTTCTGTGAGGCCAGCTGACAGGGTGGCCAGGTGACAGGGTGATCACAGGCATGATCATTGCCTTTTATATCCACCCCCCTAAATATTTCCCAGGCCACCACAGAGAGGGCAGTGCTCAGTATCGCTATAAAACAACTAATCTGATGGAAATGTTTTAGGTCATGATTATAGTGGTGGGTCACAGGAGTCTGTCAAAATTTGTCAAAATTCATCAAATTGTATGTTTAAAATTTGGGAATTTTATTATGTGTAAATTGCACCTCAGTAAAGCTGACCCCCCAAAATAGTATATCCATTGGAGGACTAAGAATATATATATATATATATGTAGGTGTCAGACAGGAAAGTGGCAATTTTCTTTGTGAGCTTTGGTATAATTACATCCTCTCCCTGGATGTCCCCAAGTCTCCTATATACTTAAAAAAAATTAGCTACATAGGAAATTTTTCTATTTTTATTTTTGAGATATTAAAATTCTTGGAGGACAGCATGGCATATTAGTTAATGAATAGGATCTGAAATTCCAAAGGTCCTTATTTGAGTCCATCCACCACGATCACCATCACCTCCACCCATTTGGGAACTTGGGTTATTTCTCTACTCTTCAGTTCTCATCATTGAAATGAGAATCATATTCCCTCTCTTTAGGGACTGTGGTGATAATTAAATGAGATAATACATATAACACATCTGGGCACATGCTTAACAGTTTGTCTATGAAATGGCAAGTATGGGTTTATGAATTACTTCTATTGTAATTTACATCTCTGTGAGAGAATTTGGAAATTAGGAGAAAATAAAATATTTTGTGCTGTGTAAAAAACAGAAAGGTATCTATGTCTAATTTAAGTACTCAATATTTAGGTACTCAATTGTTTGGGTCAGACTAGATGGTCTGGGGGTGGGGAGATCTCACCCACAACAAAACTGGGTCCTGCATAAAACACATTTTAGTAAGAGTTTGTTGACTTGGCAGGAAGTAAGGGAAGTCTCCAAGGCTGGGGAAGAGGGGCAAGGAGTGCTGGTATGGGAGGCTGGGGAAACTGTTTGATGAGAAATTAAGACATTGAATGATGAGAAGGTGATCACACCAAAAAGGCAAGTTCCCCTGAGAACAGGTGTCCAAGTTAGCTTTATGCATGACAGTCCTTAAACAGTTGCCAAGGTTGGAGCTGAACTTGGGACTCCAAGATTAACTGGGGAACCGGGAAGGGAGCTGGCTCCCCAGAAATACAAACATAAATCTTCTGGAGGAAAACAATCTCAAATTAGAACCCCAGATTTTCACAGATGAAGGTTAACCAGATATGAGTTTCAATCAAAGATCGCCAAATGCATAAGGAAGCAAACCAGGATGAGCGAGAGTCAGCATAAACAATAAACAATACATTCAAATGCCTAAAGCTTTTAGGTATTAGAACTACCAAATACAAAATATGCAGTCACTTAAGTAGCAAACATTCAACTAGAGACTAACAGAAATCACTAGGCGGTGGATTTTTTTAAAAAAATCACGTGGAATTTATATAAATGAAAAAATATGTATTCATTGACAATGTTTAAAACGCAACGTATGAGCGAGCACCTGGGTGGCTCAGTTGGTTGAGCGTCCAACTCTTGGTTTCAGCTCAGGTCATGATCTCGCAGCTTCGTGAGTTTGAGCCCCACATTGGGCTGTGTGCTGGCAGTGTGGAGCCTGCTTGGGATTCTCTCTCTCCCTCTCTGTGCCCCTCCCCCACTCACACTGTCTCTGTATCTCTCAAAATAAATAAACTTATAAATAAATAAATAAATAAATAAATAAATAAATAAAACAAATTAGCTGAAGAAAGAATTAGTGAACTGGATGTATTTCTGAAGAAGTCGATAGCAATTTATACCAAAATATAGAAAAGAAAATCATGGATATAGAGAGCATAATGGGAGGTTTTCGGTATAGAGGGTGAAGGTAAAAGGTTTAACAAACATCTTCACAGAGCCCCAGAAGGAGAGAATGGGGACGATACAGACAAGACAATATTTAAAGAGAGGACAGTTGAAACTTTTCCAGAGTTAAAATGAGGTCACTTTGAAGAAATTTGAAGACCAAAGGAGTATATTAAAAAGCAGAGACTTTAAAAATTGGCAGAATACCTAAAGAGATTTTTTTTCGAGAAGACATCCAGATGGCCAATAGACACCTGAAAAGATGCTTAACATCACTCATCATCAGGGAAATGCAAATCAAAACCACAATGAGATATCGCCTCACACCTGTCAGAATGGCTACAATCAAAAACACAAGAAACAATTGTTGGGGGGATGTGGAGAAAAAGGGAACCCTTGTGCACCGTTGGTGGGAAAGCAAGGTGGTACAGCCACTGTGAAAGACAGTATGGGGGTTCCTCAAAAAGTTAAAAATAGAAATACCATATGATCCAGTAATTCCATGACTGGGTATTTACCCAAAGAAAACAAAAACACTAATTCAAAGAGATATATGTACCCTTATGTTTCTTGCAACATTATTTACAATAGCCAACTTATGGAAGCAGTCCAAGTGTCTTTCAACAGGTGAGTGGTTAAAGAAGATGTGGTATATATATATATATATATATATATATATATATATATATATCCCATATATATATATATATATATATATATATATATATATAGGGGATGGGTGAAATAGGTGAAGGGAGTAAGAGGTCCAAACTTCCAGTTATAAAATGAATGTCGTAGGGATGAAAAAAAGCACAGCCCAGGAAACGTAGTCAATAATATTAGAGTAACATTGTATGGTGACAGAGGGCACCTCTGCTTACCGTGGGTAAGCACTGAGTAATGTGTAGAATTGACAAACCCCTACATTTGTACACCTGAAACCAATGTAACATTGTATTCAACTATACTCCCACAATAATTTTTTTTTAAAAAGCATAAAGGAAAGAAAAATTGTCTAAAGAATAACTATAAGGTCAAGAGCAATCATGGAAGCTGAGACAGTGGGGTGACATCTTTGAAGTGGTGAGACAGGAAGAACTATAAAGTTACATTTGTGAACCTGGCAATGTTCCCTTTTAAGTACAAGAGAAAAAAAACTATATTTTCAGGATAAACAAAAACTGAAGCATTTTACCACCAACATCACCTACAGGAAAGGAATTTTCTGAAGGATTACTTTTTAGAGAGAGGGGGTGAGGGGCAGAGAGGAAGGGAGAGAGCATCTCAAACAGGTTTTACCCAGGTGCCCCTGAAGGATTACTCCAGAAGGAGGAAAATGAATCCTAAAAAAAAAATAGTCTGGAGGAAGAGTAAGCAAAGAAAATAGTGAATACATAAGTAAATCTAATACAGATTTACTTAATAAAATGATGATGGGGAGCCTGGGTGACTCAGTCGGTGAAGCGTCTGACTCTTGATTTCAGCTCAGGTCATGATCTCACAGTCAGGGAATCGAGCCCTAAGTTGGGCTCTGCACTGATATCTCGGAGCCTGCGTGGGATTCTCTCTCTCCCTCTAGCTCTGTCCCTCCCCTGCTCACTCTCTCTGTCTCTCTCTCTCAAAATAAATAAGTAAACTTTTTTAAAAAATGATGATAATTATGATGTCTAATTGGAAAGATGCAATATAAAGAAACAACCTAAAATGCCGGAAAATAGCACAGTCACATAAATTAGGGAGAGGCCTAGTGAGAGCTAATGTTCCGAGGACTTTGTCAGTGGGAGTTTTCAGGTATCGATCGTAGTCTTTGTTAAATACACAAGGTAAAATTTTGTGGGTAACCATAAACAACGAAAACACACTGGTAATTTCCACAGCAGGTAGAAAGCAAAAACCGTGTAGGAGAAATGAACACGAGAGGCTTCTTTTCATCAAATCATAAATAAAATCAATGAGACCCGTAACTGGGAAACTGCTGTAGGGTCTTTGGGTATTGAATCTGGGTTGGGGAGGATACAGCGCTCCAGTTCCACGGGAATGAGGGGGCCTGGGCAGAAGGAGAAGGGGTGTGAGGAGATCCCCGGGACTGACTGGTGGCACAGGTGAATGACAGGAAAGCTTTCACAGCAGAGATGTGTAGGGCGTAGACTGGGCCTTATCCACGCCTTGGGGAAGAGGCTTGGACGAAGAGCCGTCTGAGAGCAGAATAGGGTGCTGACACTTTCGTCCATCAGGTTGGGCCTATGTCTGCGTCTCACAGAAGCCTTCAGCCTGGCCCAGCCTTGGCCAGAACGGCTTAAGGGTAGCAGGCAGGGAGAAAAGGTGGGAGAAGGGGAGCAGGACATCTCCCCTGGCCAGCATTCAGGACACAGCCCACAGACACCCGGAAGGAGGCGGACGCAGAAGCCAGAGGGTGTAGGCCTTGGTGCCCGCCTTCGAGAAAACACCCAGCCAGACAGAGCTGAGACTCGGAGGAACCCCAGGATAAGATGGGCCCCGCAACATGGGAAATTGTGCCCAAACACAAGTGCTTCTGTGCTTAATCACTGCTTCTTCCTTTGCTTCCCATAGAGATGTAGGCACCCCTGGCCCTGCCTGCCCGTGGTTCCCTCCTGCCACGTAAAAGTGTTAACTTATTCAACAGGAAGACACATAAATCAGAGCATGTTTAGAGGAACTTGCCATAGATTTGAAGGGGCATAAGAACGCATGTGAATGATAAGCACTACGTAACTAGCACTCATTTCCTGCTCACTCTATGCCAGGAGCTATTCTATGTGCTTGCGTGATATGTGCATACCTACGTGCAGGTGTGATACAACTTGATGTTCACGTACCCAAGATCACACAGCTAATAAGAGGCAGAGCTGGGATTCAAACACATACACTCTGGGTCCAGAATCTTCTTCGCTCAAATTAACTTGTGCTACTTCTGAATGGTTGGAGAACATTTTGGCTTGGACGAGATTGAATTCCAGCTTGGTGCTATGAACTGAATGTTCGTCGACTCCTCAGAATTCATATGTTAAAGCCCTGACCCCGCCATGTGATTGTGTTCGGAAATGGGGCCTTTGGGAGCTAATTAGGTTATGAACGTGGAGCCCTTGTGATTGGGATTAGTGCCCTCATGGAAGAGACACATGAGAGAGATGATCTCTCTTTCTGCCACATGAAGACACAGTGAGAAGAAGGCCATGCTCAAACCACTCAGGAAGAGAGGTCTCCCCACCAAGAACCTGATCACATGGGCACCCTTCCAGCCTCCGAGCTGGGAGAAATGTTTCCTGTTTCAGCCACCCCAGTCCATGGTATTTGCTGGTAGAGAAGCCCAAACTGATTAAGACCTTGGGGAAATGGTGGATTGTCTCTGAATATTTGGAGAGCCATATATGGAAGAAGGGTTAAACTTATTGTATATGGACCAAAAAGATGAGAAATAAGAAAATGATTCTCTTCTGCCTGCTTTGTGACAGTCGAAAGTGCCCAGAGAAGAAATGGGCTTTCACAGAGGGTGTTGGGCTCTCCATCCCTCGGAGCTCAATGCACTCAGCGTTAATAACATGGACAGGACCTTGGCATTGAGTGGGTGCTTGCACGAGGCTCTCCATAAAGTCTCTTCCAACTTGCGAGGGTCTGCAGCACTTTGAATGCCAGGCTAAGAGCTCAGATCCAAAGAACTAGATGCTGAGGACTCTCAACTTTTGCAACAGCTATTTTTTTCCCTACACAACTTTGTTGGGGGGGCATCGTGGAGCCAGAATTTGCAGTTGTATATTTTAAGACTCTGCACCCCCGGATACGCTTCCTTCAGAGGTCAGCTTAGGTATCACCTAAGTAAAGCTGCAGGAACAGATTAACTACAAACGGAGTGGCTTAAAATACCAGAAATGTACTGTCTCACAGCTCTGAGACTAGAAGTCCAAAATCAAGGTATCGGTAGGGCCAGACTCCCTCTGAAGGATCTAGGGAAGCACACCTCCCTGCCTCTTCCAGCTGCTGGTTGTTGCCGGCCCACAGTCCTCGGTGGTCCTCAGCCTGACGTTGTATCACTCAAACTTCTCCTTCTGTCTTCACGTGTCCTTCTCCCCTCTGTGTCTGTGTCTCTGTGTTTCTCTCTCCTCTTTTTATACGGACACCGGTCACGCTGGATTTAGGGCCCGCCCTCATTCAGTATGACCTCCTCTTACTTTAACGAGTTGTATCTTCAAAGGCCCTATTTCCAAATAAGGTCACATTCACAGGTACTGGGGTTAGGACTCCCATACATCTTCTGAGGGGACATAACCAAACAGACAACATCCCCCAACCTCCCATGATCACTAGACCGTGGGCTCTTTGAGGACTGTATCTTTATTCCACACATTTTTATTGTGTCTACTATGAACCACATTCTGTTCTGGGCACTGAGCACAAGCCACAGTCAAGGTCCCTACTCTGGCTGGAGCTTTGATTCTACATAAAGGCACACCGTAAAACAGTGACCACTCAGTGCTGAAGCCAAATGCCAAACATATGTATGTGTGTATATAAAGCACATGGTATATATTTTATATTACCACAAACAGTAAAAACAATGAAGTACAAATTATTCCATTTCATCTAGCCTGAGCTTTTCGGCATGTTTACTAGAATCGAACTTTGGTTTCTGACTCTGTCCCTCATAAAACTTTGTACTCTGACACTTGAAGTTTTTATTTTTTTAATGTTTATTCATTTTTGAGCGAGAGAGAGAGAGAGAGAGACAGAGCATGACCAGGGTAGGGGCAGAGACAGAGGGAGATGCAGAATCTGAAGCAGACTCCAGGCTCTGAGCTGTCAGCACAGAGCCTGATGCACAGAGCCTGATGCAGGGGTCTAACCCACGAACCATGAGACGGTGACCTGAGCTGAAGTCGGAGGGACGCTTAACCGACTGAGCCACCCAGGCGCCCCGCTGATACTTGAATTCTTAACCTAGGTTGCCCTCCCAGTTCAGCCCCCAAGTAATGTTTCTTAGTATCAGGATATAAACCTTATCAAATGTATCCCTAATCTTTTCTTTTTTTTTAATTTGAGCTCGGAACTAAAGAAAACACTAACACTCTCTTTGCCTTCCAGAGCGGAGTCAGCAACTCCCCGTCTCCGTTTGCCCAGATGCCAGGTGAGTGCTGAAGCTCAACGAGCAGTTACGTAATTCCCTTTTGAGTTTCAGTCCGGCATTGGGGTTTCCATTCTTTTATAAGTGCCTTACAGCTCCTTCGAAATTTTACTTTTTCGAACAAGTTATTTTTAAAATAGAAAATCAGTGAAGACAGACCTAATTCAATCATTCCTGAGTTTGGAATTCATTCTGTCTTGAAGGCGGCCTTTCCATCCCTGGCCTTGCAGAAGCTTAGTGAGCGAAAGCAGTAACAGGCCCTCGATATGGTTTTAAAATGTGCACAATTCTGGGACCATGATCCGATAGATTATGCGCCTGCTTTGAAACAGAAAGGCAGGTGAAGAAAACTACCATTTATGGAGGGCTCTCTGTGCATCAGGCACCTTAAGCATTTGGTATTCATTTCAATACATATGTGTCCTTCAGTGCTCCTGCAGAGGTGGGAAAGGGGCATTCTGATTCTTAGCAAAAGTGTTGGGGATGCCTTTGCACACGTGCACACGCCTGTGCACACTAACACACACTCCTTTCAGAGCCCAAACTCGGAGATGGCATAGGCTTTCTCAAATGATTTTAGGAAGCTTCGCAGCTGGATAAGAAAAGGAATAAGGGCCAAAAGGAGACCCCGCATATCTGAATGTCTGTATGTTGTGTTTCCCAAACATGTTTATCATCCCTGGAATCTGGCTACATCTGCTCCCTCCTATAGAAGGAAATTTTTGCAGCTTCCCGTACTTTCCAGAATTATTCCTCCTCTTTTTAAGGAGAAAAATATGCACTTAAGAAAGCACAAGGGTTTGTGGTTTTTTTTTCCTTTCTTTCTTTTCTTCATGGTTGTTTTTATTTGGAAACTGGGAATATAGACATGAGATCCTAGAAGACTTGTTTACATACTCTTCATTCTCCCCTCAGCTTCAGTCACTCCCGTGGATACAAATTCATGGCATGAAACAGAATTTTCTTTATTGATATTAATTTTCACTTGCACATTTTTCCCCCTGTGGAAGTATGCTTATGATGAAACCCCTGACTGCAGCTTTCAAATTCATGAGCAGATTAGAAGTCTGGGGCTATAGAATTTCAGATGCCAGTAGAAGGAGTAGAATTTGCTGTAAGTTTCTACGGGGAATTTTGATATCCTCCGAATGAATGAATAAATTTACATATAATTGTGGAACACGGTGTTATGCTACTGGATTTACAGCAAAATATAAGACATAAGCCCTGACCCCCATGGAGCTGGCAGGTAGATTAGAAAGAGGGCTGCAACTCAGCTGAGGGAGTAGTGAGCATAATATAAAGTTCCACACCTCGTGTCAAGGGCCAAAGTCCTGTGTCGGTGGAGTAATGGATGACTGTGTCACGATAACAAAGGGGTATGATGTCTGGGGAGGATGAGTAGAGAGTGGGTGGGACAGAGCTCCCACTCTGGCTGAGGGAAGGGAAGAAAGACAAGCTCAGCCCTTTTGTGACCTCAGGGCGCAGATCTTAGCTAATTAGACCACATCCACCACCAGCTGGAATAATTAAACCATCACTTGTACAGAGCTTGAGTCTACCTCCCGGAACATGTTCTAAACGCTAATGTGTTTCCTGCTACAGCGGAGCCACTGGGTCTGAAAGTCTTTAGCGAACACCTCGTTTCCCCTATGGGACAATTTCACTGGCCCTGCCGTAAAAGAGACTCTTCTCAGGTTCATCTGGTTCCCCTGGTTTCACCGAGGGAAGCTTTCTGTGGGAGGTATTCCCTTCCCAAACTCGCCCAGGGCCCAGGTGAGCTGAGTCAGGGACTCGGCATGGACACAAGAGGGCAGCAAATAACACCAGACTCCTCAAAGCCAGCAAACACATTTTTTGGCAGTCCTCTTTCTGACTTGGTTGCAGAGAAGCTCTATCATCCCAAAGCAAGCAAGCCATTTCTTGATGCCTGCTAGGTATGAGACATCTGATAAAAGGTCAGTATACAAAGAGGTGGAAGCAGCATACAGCCTACCTCTGATTTGGGGGTGGGGTTATCCTATCACCTTATCTAGAGATACTGCATCTCGGATAACACACCCAGAAGCAGCCTGTTGTTAGCAGTCTTGAGTCTATGGGGACAGAGCTCAGAAGCTGTTAAAAAAAAAAAAAAAAAAAAAAAAAAAGCCGCTTCATTTGATATAATGTAAACGTCAAGGGATTCCTTTCCTTGTCTCCTTAAGCCCAAACTTTTCCCAGCACAGTGACTGGAACACAGAAAGTGCACAGTAAATGCACTTGGAGTGAGCGAATGAGAAGTTACGGCACCGTCTCCAATGAGCTCCTCTCCAAAGGCGGAATGAACTTTAAACATATTAGTTATTTGGGCTGGACCAGTTAAAAGGGGCAATGCAGCAATATTTAATGCTTTTCAAGGCATTTCTCTATTTAAATGTTTGCCTTGGTGTTCAGCCATGTTAGAAAGACGGTTTCCCCAAAAGAGATGAACATCTTGGAGGGGGGAAGGAAAGAAAGGAACACAAACCATGAGAGACTCTTAACGTTAGAGAACAAACCGAGGGTTGATGGAGGGAGGTGGGCGGGAGATGGGCTAGATGGGTGATGGGCATTATGGAGGGTACTTCTGGGGCACCCTGGTGGCCTAGCTGATTAAGTGTCTGACTCTTGATTTCTGCTCAGGTCATGATCTCAAGGTTTGTGAGATTGAGCCCCACAATGGGCTCTGTCCTGACAGCAAAGAGCCTGCCTGGGATTCTCTCTCCTCCTCTCTAGGACCCTTCCCAGCTGGCGCTCCCTTTCTTAAAACAAATAAACTTAAAAAAAAAAAAAAAAAATGGAAGGCAGTTATGATGAACACTGGGTGTTGTATGTAAGTGATGAATCACTGAATTCTACTACCGACACCAATTTTGCACTGGTATGTTAACTAGCTAGAATTTAAATGAAAATTTGAATTAAAAAAAAAAAAAAAGACCGTTTCCCACGTGGAGGGTCTCAGCTGCAACAGATTTGCCTGGACTTCCCATGGAGAGATTGTTGCCAGTTTGTTTTTCCTTTGGCAACAGGTTCACCGGTAACGTCAGGTTACTATGGTGTCAGAAGATCTTTCCTCTCTGACTCGGATTTCCACAACACGAAACAGTTTGCAAATGACGTCTGCACCTCACCGGCGAAGCCCTTTCCCTGTGAGTCCCCCGCAGGGCAGAGCCACCCGGCCCTCCTGGATTCCTACTTCCCGGAACCCTACGCAGACCACCGGCCCCCGCCTGGCCTGACCCCCAGCACCAGCTCTCTGTTCAGCGCCTCGCCCCTGCCGCCGCTCCTGCCTCCACCCTTCCCTGGGGACCCCACGCACTTCGTGCTTGTGAGTATGCAGGGGTCTCCCGTTTAGGGAGTAAGGTGAGGTCTGGCCAGTCATTGCGCTTGGTAACCAGGTGGAAGTCAGGTCTGGCTTGCCCGGCACACCTCTGAGGCTGTTCTCCCAGGATACACTCCGAGAGGGGCCCTTCCTCAAAATCCACGCAGACCACGACCCCCGCAAGGTCTGTCTGTCTAGGGTCTTGGGAGGGAACAACTCTAAGGCAAGTTTATATCCATCTTGTTAGGACTCAACTCATTTTGCCAGACGCTCCCCCATCGTTCCCGCAGCACACAAGGAAAGCTCACTGAAGTGATATCTCCCACGAGACTAGGCTGTAATCTGCCAGGGCAGGCCACCAAGGTGTCTCCTAACCTCCCAGTCCCCCTGCACCCTCTCCCACAATATTTCTACCCTATAGAATCTTGTTCTTCCTCAATCCTAACAAAGTGGTGAGTTCCTAAAGATCTGAAGAATACCAACACCCAACTTACAGAAAACTGTAAAGCCTTCAACTACAAAGGAATGAATCTCTAAAGATGGGATTTTAGACAAAAGGGGGTGAATTAACTTTATGGAGTTACCTCCTCCAGCCAGGAACTCCTGTGTGCCTTTGTTCCTTTAATACTTGCAACGACTCAGGATACAATTCTTAAAGCCCCATTTTACAGATGAACAAAGTGAGGTACTCAGAGTGAGAAAGTTAGTAAGTGGCACAGCCATGAAGTGAACCCAAGTCTTTCCAGCTCTAAGCCTATGGAAGTTCTACCTCTTGGCTCTCTGAGGGCAAAAGCCCACCATGTAGTTTAGAGACGTACTCCTCCCAGGAGCGGCCAGCGCTGGCGTCCCCACTGTGGAAACGGCATTCTAGGACCCCGGGTAGGGTGAAGCTTAAAAAGAATGCAAGACATAGTACGTCGTAATGGGTGAAATGCTGTATAAATGTTTGTTTTATTCCCTCCTTTCACTCCTTTAGTGGTGTTTTCTGGGGAAAGGAATTGTAATAAATATAGAGAATCTAATTCTAGAGTAAGAAAGGAACGAAAACTCTCACTGCTGGTATTAGACACCAGAGGGAACAGGTGCCTGGTAAGGAAGCTGGAACAGCAGAGAGGGGACACCAAGTCCCCTCTGGAAGCCATGGTGTGACCACAGCCAGTGTTGGTGAGGAAATCTGTCCACGTCGGAGTATCATCTAATGACTAACCCCAGTGACCTTTCCGTTCTCCTCAGAGGGACTCATGGGAGCAAACGGTGCCCGATGGTCTCAGCCAGGCAGACCCCGTGCCCGCCGATACCCCGCAGACCTTGCCGCCCAGCACAGGATGTCTCTCCCCGCTGGAGTCTGGGACCAGCACTCAGCACAGGAGCTCCAGCTGGGGGGCCCCCCTAGCTGGGGCTCAGTCCTACTCCCTGCATGCACTAGAGGATCTGTATCATGTGCCAGGGTACCCCACCCCACCCCCGTATCCCTTCACCCCTTTCATGACCATGTCCAATGATCTACCGCACAAGGTGGTGCCCCTCGCCCCAGAGGAGGGGGTAGACACCCCTTCCCTTCAGGACCCTTCTTCGTGGACCAAAGAAGACGGGAGCATGGCGTGGGGGTCATATGAGTGCCGTAGAGCTTACTGAAGGGAGCACTGAAGGACTTCTGCTGGGCTTTTCTCTCTGGGGTTCTGTATTTCACGGACCATTTGCAGTGTGGTAGCTTATTCATTCAGAACCAGATTCTCAGAACAGGCCATCAGGCTGCCCTTTGTTAACAGACCACGGGATTCATCTGTAATCCTCCCTACCACAGCCCCATGAAATACAACGTACGTTAATTCGGGACATCAGACCGTATTCTAGTGAGACACCTGAGAGCGATGCCTTTTTGGAACTTTAGTAACACCTTACATTCTGAATTTCTGTTATCTTTGAACTATCATGTTTAGCGCTCGTAGTTTTCCTAAATTACATTAAAAAGTTTATGCAGATCGTGAAATACACTGATTCTCCTGTGCAGTTTTTCTTGGTGATGAGCTATGTGTGTCCTACAGTAAGAGAGAAAGCATAGGATACAGTGTAGATTAGGGCACGTAAAACCAAACTCATTTTGTACCATGGGATTTCTGAAGAGTAAAGTGTTATCCATGTGTCTCTCCTTAGTGACTTAAAAAGGACCAGTAACAGATATGGTACCATATATAAATGCTTTATTGTGGTTAAAATTGGATGAGGTCAGGAGACTATGGCTTCATAAATACACAGCTTTGACTCTGCCCTAAAGCCTAGAATGTCAAAAAACAAGTCTAATCACCATCCCCCCTCCCAGCAAAAAAAATAGGCCCCAAAGTTTCTTTGATCCATGATAGCCTTAATTAAGCTACATTGTTTCTCAGATGGAAAAATATATATATACTTATTAGAGTGGATTAGTGAAATGGGTGTTCTGTGATCAAGTAAGAATAAAGGAAATGCTGAGGACAGGACTAGTCTGTCGACAAGAAACAACAGACCACAGAATACCAAGAAGCAAAGACAGATTGTCACGTGTGCATCAGTAGCATTACACACAACATCCCCCATTTGAAGGAAGACCTTGTTGGTGGCTCATTGCTCAGAAATGTATAGCTCCTATTGTGTATAAATGAAGAAACTGACATCTGAAGCCTCTGTCTGTCTCATGTATAAGTTTGACTGCTGTAGATTCCTTTGCCAGTGGAGTTCACAAAGCCCGTCACAAAAGCCTTGCATGCCCTTTGACTTCGCAAAGCATGAGTCAAGGCCCACAGGTCACACCCACACTCTTTCTATTACTCTCCTGCCACCTTCTTTTCCTTATTCCCTTATCACATTTTCCTGACCCCTCTGGTCCCTCTTGACCCAATGCCTTTTTCCTCCATCTCCTGGGGGCCATTGCTCTCGTTTTCCACCTGGTTGCGTAAAGCCATTTAATACAGTTTTGATCACATCCTCTGTTATGGTGTCCTGTGCTTTACCCCATCTAGGTAGGAGTCCAGAAAAACCAAATAAGGGCATTAATTCACACTTAGAAGTGACTAATTGATACTCCTCCTCTGTGCCTTCAATGGTATTTTCTGGCTAAGCAAGTACACTCCCTGTTTATGGGGTGCCCGCAGAAATGCTTGGATAGGGAGCCTTCCTTTGCCGCACACCCCTCAGCACCCTCCTGGCAGAGCAGCCCTGCAGAAGCAGATCAGGAAGGAGCACTGGTGGGTTCCCGGCCACTGGGCTGCCCTCTCCTGGGTCCCCTGCCCCAGCTCTTCTCTCTCACCACCTCTTGTCACAGCCTTATCTTCACTTCCCTCAACATTAGCTCTTGAGTGCAGTGGGGCAACTTCTGTGCACAAGAGAGCTGCTCTTTCTTCTTCTTTTTTTTAATGTTTATGTCTTTAGTTAGAGAGAGAGTGTGTGTACTTGCAAGCAGGGGGAGGGGCAGAGAGAAGAGAGAGAGAGACAGCATGTG